>NC_060128.1:94196392-94839299 GCF_021461395.2 Schistocerca americana
TCATCAGAGGTTTGTGAACGATCATAGGGAGACCGCCTCTCTACTTTCAAAACCATTGCACTACTTGGGTTGGTGCGACTCGAGGAAGACTGAAAGCTAGCAGAGCATAGCGAGTGTAGATACGTGGGGTTAGTGATCTGTTCATGTGCGTGCGTGCGTGTGTGTGTGTGTGTGTGTGTGTGTGTGTGTGTGTGTGTGTGTGTGCGCGCGCGCTTATGTTTGAAGGGGGCCAGAGCTCTTCCGCCGGCAGAGAAAGAAGTTTGAAGCCCTCCTCCTAATAGACGCTAACAGCGTCTGCCAACTGGAGCCGGCGTCACTTAGAGGGGTCGGACTGCTACGTTGTTGGCGCGCGGGAAATCCTAGCACGGACCACTTCTTAGCTCTGCGTGTTCTTCATTTCCATCGTAATGACTTGGCAGACAATATTTATACTAAACTCAGGCTTTCTGCAGCTGATGTACGAGGACACTTCGAAAAGAGAGTCACATACACTACTGGCCATTAAAATTGCTACACCACGAAGGTGACGTGCTACAGACGCGAAATTTAACCGACAGGAAGAAGATGCTGAGCCTTTCAGAGCATTCACACAAGTTTGGCGCCGGTGGCGACACCTACAACGTGCTGACATGAGGAACGTTTCCAACAGATTTCTCATACGCAGCAGCTGACCTGCGTTGCCTGGTGAAACGTTGTTGTGATGCCTCGTGTAAGAAGGAGAAATGCGTAACATCACGTTTCCCACTTTGATAAAGGTCGGATTGTAGCCTATCGCGGTTGCGGTTTATCGTATCGCGACATTGCTGCTCGCGTTGGTCGAGATCCAATGACTGTTAGCAGAATATGGAATCGGTAGGTTCAGGAGGGTAATACAGAACGCCGTGCTGGATCCCAACGGCCGAGTATCACTAGCAATCGAGGTGACAGGCATCTTATCCACACGGCTGTAACGGATCGTGCAGCCACGTCTCGATCCCTGAGTCAACAGATGGGGACGTTTGCAAGACAACAACCATCTGCACGAACAGTTTGACGACTTTTGCAGCAGCATGGACTATCAGCTCGGAGACCATGGCTGCGGTTACCCTTGATGCTGCATTAGAGACAGGAGCGCCTGCGATGGTGTACTCGACGACGAACCTGGGTGCACGAATGGCAAAACGTCATTTTTTCGGATGAATCCAGGTTCTGTTTACAGCATCATGATGGTCGCATCCGTGTTTGGCGACATCGTGGTGAACGCACTTTGGAAGCGTGTATTCGTCATCGCCATACTGGCGTATCACCCGGCGTGATGGTATGGGGTGCCATTGGTTACACGTCTCGCTCACCTCTTCTTCGCATTGACGGCACTTTGAACAGTGGACGTTACTTTTCAGATGTGTTACGACCCGTGGCTCTACCCTCCATTCGATCCCTGCGAAACCCTATACTTCAGCAGGATAATGCACGACCGCACGTTGCAGGTCCTGTACGATCCTTTCTGGATACAGAAAATGGTCGACTGTTGCCCTGGCCAGCACATTCTCCAGATGTCTCACCAATTGAAAACGTCTGGTCAATGGTGGCCGAGCAACTGGCTTATCACAATACGCCAGTCACTACTGTTGATGAACTGTGGTATCGTGTTGAAGCTGCATGGGCAGCTGTACCTGTACACGCCATCCAAGCTCTGTTTGACTCAATGCCCAGGCGTATCAAGGCCGTTGTTACGGCCAGAGGTGGTTGTTCTGAGTACAGATTTCTCATGATCTATGCACCTAAAATGTGTGAAAATGTAATCACGTGTCAGTTCTAGTATAATATATTTGTCCAATGAATACTCGTTTATCATCTGCATTTCTTCTTGGTGTAGCAATTTTAATGGCCAGTAGTGTATACATTGTCCAGCAATATTACTGCGTCTACCTGCCAAAAGCCTGAATAACCGCATTTTGCATTGCGGACCGCTGCGACACGTGCAACATGAGAACCAGTGAGTTTCCGTCATGGACGTGGAGTCGTAGCGACGCCAATGCCTTGGTCAGCTGCGCTAGGTTGCTCACGATGTGAGCAGCTCGATCGAGCTATATATTTTTGGTTGGTTTAAATACGGGGCGTCTGCTGGCCAGGGCAATACGGTAAACTCGTACTGGTGCTCTTCCAAACACTCGCGTACACTGTAAGCTGTGTGACTCGTTGCATTGTCCTGCTGGTAGATGCCTTCGTGTCCAGCAAAAAGAAGAACTGCCTGCAGGGGCTGGATAGATAACATACTTCTTGATCTATTGTGGCTTCCAGAATGACGCAGCCAGGGAACGCTACGAAAATATTCCCCACACCATAATGCTCTCTACTACGGCCTGGACTCTTATGGCGATTGTTACAGAGTTTTGATTTCAGTCCGACGGAGCATAAAACGTGATTCACGTGAAAGGGCCACCTGTCGCCACTCAATGGACTTCCAGTTTACTGGCGTGCCAAATCTAGCCTTTGTCGCCGATGTGGAGCAGTCGGCACGGGAGCGTGAACCAGACATCAGCCGCGGAGGCCAATACGCAGCAATGTTTGCTGAACGCTCTTTGAGGATAGGCTGTTGGTAGCCCCTTGGTTGATCTCGGCGGTCTTCTGCTGAACAGTTGCATCTCTGTTCACCCTTGTCAAAGTATGGCCACAGTTACCTCAGCACCGGCTTCCGAAATGCTTTGGCCCCTAGCCCGATAACCAAACATCGTGCCTTTTTGGACGTCAGGTAAATCGCTGATTTCCGTGTCGCCCCCGATACCCTCTATACAGGGTGTTACAAAAAGGTACGGCCAAACTTTCAGGAAACATTCCTCACACACAAAGAAAGAAAATATGTTATGTGGACATGTGTCCGGAAACGCTTAATTTACATGTTAGAGCTCATTTTATTACTTCTCTTCAAATCACATTAATCATGGAATGGAAACACACAGCAACAGAACGTACCAGCGTGACTTCAAACACTTTGTTACAGGAAATGTTCAAAATGTCCTCCGTTAGCGAGGATACATGCATCCACTCTCCGTCGCATGGAATCCCTGATGTGCTGATGCAGCCCTGGAGAATGGCGTATTGTATCACAGCCGTCCACAATACGAGCACAAAGAGTCTCCACATCTGGTACCGGGGTTGCGTAGACGAGAGCTTTCAAATGGCCCCATAAATGAAAGTCAAGAGGGTTGAGGTCAGGAGAGCGCGGAGGCCATGGAATTGGTCCGCCTCTACCAATCCATCGGTCACCGAATCTGTTGATGAGAAGCGTATGAACACTTCGACTGAAATGTGCAGGAGCTCCATCGTGCATGAACCACATGTTGTGTCGTACTTGTAAAGGCACATGTTCTAGCAGCACAGGTAGAGCATCCCTTATGAAATCATGATAACGTGCTCCATTGAGCGTAGGTGGAAGAACATGGGGCCCAATCAAGACATCACCAACAATGCCTGCCCAAACGTTCACAGAAACTCTGTGTTGATGAAGTGATTGCACAATTGCGTGCGGAATCTCGTCAGCCCACACATGTTGATTGTGAAAATTTACAATTTGATCACGTTGGAATGAAGCCTCATTTGCACTGAAATGAGGATTGACACATTGGTGGATGAACCATTCGCAGAAGTGTACCCATGGAGGCCAATCAGCTGGTGATAGTGCCTGCACACGCTGTACATGATACGGAAACAACTGGTTCTCCCGTAGCACTCTCCATACAGTGACGTGGTCAACGTTACCTTGTACAGCAGCAACTTCTCTGACGCTGACATTAGGGTTATCGTCAACTGCACGAAGAATTGCCTCGTCCATTGCAGGTGTCCTCGTCGTTCTAGGTCTTCCCCAGTCGCGAGTCATAGGCTGGAATGTCCCGTGCTCCCTAAGACGCCGATCAATTGCTTCGAACGTCTTCCTGTCGGGACACCTTCGTTCTGGAATTCTGTCTCGATACAAACGTACCGCGCCACGGCTATTGCCCCGTGCTAATCCGTACATCTAATGGGCATCTGCCAACTCCGCATTTGTAAAAATTGCACTGACTGCAAAACCACGTTCGTGATGAACACTAACCTGTTGATGCTACGTACTGATGTACTTGATGCAAGTACTGTAGAGCAATGAGTCGCATGTCAACACAAGCACCGAAGTCAACACTACCTTCCTTCAATTGGGCCAACTGGCGGTGAATCGAGGAAGTACAGTACATACTGACGAAACTAAAATGAGCTCTAACATGGAAATTAAGCGTTTCTGGACACATGTCCACATAACATCTTTTCTTTATTTGTGTGTGAGGAATGTTTCCTGAAAGTTTGGCAGTACCTTTTTGTAACACCCTGTATAGAGGGGCCCAAAATATGTATCCACTGTTTAAAAGCCCATAACTGGCAAACTAATTGACAGAGGTGTCCCATCTTTGTTAGTGTAGTAGTTTGCAGATTCGGCAATCGCCACACAAGCGTGTTATTGCGTTGTTTTGTTTTGTCAAGTGACAGTCACCAGACAGTCAGTGTTTTGTTCCTACTTGCACCTAGTTACTCGAGTAAACATGGCTGGCGCAAGGCTTTGAAGTGGTATTTTAAATACGAAAACATTAATGAGGTTCAACGGCAATGGCGAAATGAGCATCAAACAGAGCCACCGACACGTTTAAAGTTTCGTCGCATTCGAGACAAATTTGAAGCCGAAGGCTGTGTTAAAGATGTACACAAACAACGATGTGGACGACCTGTAATAGTAACAAGTCCAGCTAACTTTCGTCGTGTGTTACAGCAATTCACTCGCTCACCACGGAAGTCTATGAGACAGTGTGTCCGTGAAACTGGAGTGAGTCGCTCAAGTGTTCGGCGAATTTTGAAGACAGCAAAGTGGAAGTGCTACATCCCACGATTGCTACACGTAATGAACGAGGACGATCCTGATCGTAGAATGGAGTACTGCGAGTGGTTTACTAACACGGTGTTGCAGAGATGATTGTGTGGTCTGATGAGGCACAGTTCAAACTCAATAGTACAGTAAATCGCCACAATTGCATCCACTGGGCCGCCGAAAATCCGAAAGTCCATGTAGACAAAGCCGTGAATTTGCCAGAAGTAAATGTGTGGTGTGGGTTGTCTTACCGGGACTTGATTGGGCCATTCTTCTTTGACGGCACAGTTACCGGTGAGGTGTACCTTCAGAAGCTTCAGACATCCATTTTACCTGCCATCCTGTCAACAACATGGTGCACCAGTCCACTACCAAAATCGTGTTAGGGCGTATCTCGACGAAAATTTACTAGGAAGATGGATAGGCCGTAGAGGTGCTGTGGAGTATCCACCACGTTCCCCAGACCTAACGCCTCTGGACTTTTACCTGTGGGGAACACTAAAGGACGTCGTTTATCGACAAAAGCCACGCAAGGCAATCGTAAAATGCGTTTTAGACAGGAACGTGCCGAGTAAAACTGTGAGGGACGGGGAAAACCCACCGTGGTTCAACAACAAAGTTAGGAAACTACTGCGAAAGCAAAGAGAGCTTCACTGGAAGTTTAAACGCAGCCAAAACCTCTGACAAACAGAAGCTAAACGATGTCAAAGTTAGCGTAAGGAGGGCTATGCGTGAAGCGTTCAGTGAATTCGAAAGTAAAATTCTATGTACCGACTTGACAGAAAATCCTAGGAAGTTCTGGTCTTACGTTAAATCAATAAGTGGCTCGAAACAGCATATCCAGACACTCCGGGATGATGATGGCATTGAAACAGAGGATGACACGCGTAAAGCTGAAATACTAAACACCTTTTTCCAAAGCTGTTTCACAGAGGAAGACGGCACTGCAGTTCCTTCTCTAAATCCTCGCACAAACGAAAAACTGGCTGACATCGAGATAAGTGTCCAAGGAATAGAAAAGCAACTGGAATCACTCAACAGAGGAAAGTCCACAGGAACTGACGGGATACCAATTCGATTCTACACAGAGTACCCGAAAGAACTTGCCCCCCTTCCAACAGCCGTGTACCGCAAGTCTCTAGAGGAGCGGAAGGTTCCAAATGACTGGAAAAGAGCACAGGTAGTCCCAGTCTTCAAGAAGGGTCGTCGAGCAGATGCGCAAAACGATAGACCTATATCTCTGACATCGATCTCTTGTAGAATTTTAGAACATGTTTTTTGCTCGCGTATCATGTCGTTTTTGGAAACCCAGAATCTACTCTGTAGGAATCAACATGGATTCCGGAAACAGCGATCGTGTGAGACCCAACTCGTTTTATTTGTTCATGAGACCCAGAAAATATTAGATACAGGCTCCCAGGTAGATGCTATTTTCCTTGACTTCCCGAAGGCGTTCGATACAGTTCCGCACTGTCGCCTGGTAAACAAAGTAAGAGCCTACGGAATACCAGACCAGCTGTGTGGCTGGATTGAAGAGTTTTTAGCAAACAGAACACAGCATGTTGTTCTCAATGGAGAGACGTCTACAGACGTTAAAGTAACCTCTGGCGTGCCACAGGGAAGTGTTATGGGAACATTACTTTTCACAATATATATATATATGACCCAGTAGATAGTGTAAGAAGTTCCGTGCGGCTTTTCGCGGATGATGCTGTAGTATACAGAGAAGTTGCAACATTAGAAAAATGTAGCGAAATGCAGGAAGATCTGCAGCGGATAGGCACTTGGTGCAGGGAGTGGCAACTGACCCTTAACTTAGACAAATGTAATGTATTGCGAATACATAGAAAGAAGGATCCTTTATTGTATGATTACATGATAGCGGAACAAACACTGGTAGCAGTTACTTCTGTAAAATATCTGGGAGTATGCGTGCGGGACGATTTGAAGTGGAATGATCATATAAAATAAATTGTTGGTAAGGCGGGTACCAGGTTGAGATTCATTGGGAGAGTCCTTAGAAAATGTACTCCATCAACAAAGGAGGTGGCTTACAAAACACTCGTTCGACCTATACTTGAGTATTGCTCATCAGTGTGGGATCCGTACCAGATCTGGTTGACGGAAGAGATAGAGAAGATGCAAAGAAGAGCGGCGCGTTTCGTCACAGGGTTATTTGGTAACCGTGATAGCGTTCCGGAGATGTTTAGCAAACTCGAGTGGCAGACTCTGCAAGAGAGGCGCTCTGCATCGCGGTGTAGCTTGCTCGCCAGGTTTCGAGAGGGTGCGTTTCTGGATGAGGTATCGAATATATTGCTTCCCCCTACTTATACCTCCCGAGGAGATCACGAATGTAAAATTAGAGAGATTCGAGCGCGCACGGAGGCTTTCAGACAGTCGTTCTTGCCGCGAACCATACGCGACTGGAACAGAAAAGGGAGGTAATGACAGTGGCACGTAAAGTGCCCTCCGCCACACACCGTTGGGTGGATTGCGGAGTATAAATGTAGATGTAGATGTAGACATTGGATGAACTTCGAGAATTCATCGTACATTCATGTGCAAAACATCCAGCTGAACACGTTGCAGTCAGTAGTTCGTGCTGCAGTTCGGCGGCATCGTTTGTGTTTGGATGTTAATCGTGACCATTTCGAACACCTAGAGTGATATCTGTAAGTTGGACTTTAAGCTACACTTTCACTAAAAATGACACAACTCCGTCAATTAATTTGCAAGTTATGGACTGTTAAACAGCGGATACATTTTTTTGGACCCCTCTGTATATCCCGCACCTGCCGTGTCGAATAAGAACAAGTAAGTGGTCCGAATTTGCCCTGTTACAGGAAGAAACATGAGATCCCAGTTCGAGTCCCGGCGCGACACAAACTTTCATTTATCACGAAAGACTCATTATTTGGGAGGTGTGGCATCTCTGGTCGACATTATTTCACGTTACTACACCTTAACTGCTGTAATTGTCACTGGCGTTCCAGTGGCTTTAATTGGATCTGTATTACTTAGCGGAAAACATGCTTTCACGACGCACGCTTTCAACGTCCCCGGAGCGCGCCGACATGAATATGCAGGACGCCGTGGACGCTCGTAAACTCGCATTTGATGTGACGAACCCAGAGGGCGATTTACGGCGCACCTCGTCTCCGACTGACAGCTCCGAGAAGCGTCATAAAAGCTCTGCCCATCCGACCAACCAGCGCATAGCTCAGTTCCTCTGACGTCTCGCCGCAGCTTACGGACAATATCAGTCGCAGCTGTCTCCTTCTCTCTGGTATGCTATAGGCATTCGAATCAAGAACAGGTGCCAACATGAGTAACTTAGAAGCAGATATCCTCGGAGTAGTGAAACAACTTAAAATACTTAATAAAAGGAAGTCCTTTCAGAGTATGCTGATTCAATAGCTCCATACCTAACGATCATACACAACCACTTGCTGCAGGAAAGATCCGTATCCAAAGACTGGGAAGTTGCCCAATTTTCAAAAAAGGAAGTAGGAGTAATCCATTACAGGCCCATATCATTCAAGGCGATATGCAGCAGGATTTCGGAACATACATTGTGTTCGAACATTATGAATTACCTCAAAGAAATGACCTATTGACACATAGTCAACACGGATTTACGAAACATCGTTCTTGTGAAACCCAACTAGCTGTTTACTCGCATGAAATGTTGAATGCTATTGACAAGGGGTTTCCAATTGATTTCGTATTTCTAGATTTTCATAAGGCTTGTGACACTGTACTACAAAAGCAGCTTCAAGTGAAATTGCGTGCTTGTTGAGTATCGTCTCAGTTATGTGACTGGATTCGTAATTTCCTGTCAGAGAGGTCACAGTTCGTAGTAATTGACGGAAAGTCATCGAGTAAAACAGAAGTGGTGTTATAGGCCTTTTGCATTTCCTTATCTGTGTAAACGACTTGGGAGACAATCTGAGCAGCCGCCGTAGGTTGTTTGCAGATGACGCTGTCGTTTCATTACAAAAGACTTAGAAAATGCCGGCCGCAGTGGCCGAGCGGTTCTAGGCGCTTCAGTCCGGAACCGCGCTGCTGCTACGGTCGCAGTTTCGATTCCTGCCTCGGGCATGGATGTATGTGATGTCCTTAGGATAGTTAGGTTTAAGTCTAGGGGACTGATGACCTCAGAAGTCCCATGGTGCTTAGACCCATTTGAACCATCTGAACTTAGAAAAAATACTTGTATTGTGCGAAAGTTGGCAGTTGACCCTAAACAATGAAAACTGTGAGGCAAGTCGCCCATTTTGGCGTTGACTCGGCGGCCTATCTTCCCCGGACGGGACCTCCCGACCTACAATGCCACACGCTAATTTCCTTTTTTTCTTGACGTTGTGATTTTTTTCCGTCAGTGTATATTATTAAATTGTAATTTAGGGAGCTATCTTTTATAGATTACGTCTGCTACGATACAATATACGATTCCACACTACGCACTATTTGCCAAAGAGGCAGAACATGAACATACAATTCGTATTTTTCTCTTATTTGCCACTTTTGGTTTTGACTTTTCATTAGTTTATGCGTGAATAATCCGAAACTAATGATACCAACATAATCAGGGCTTCAACGATAAAGTTTGTTTATAAGTAACTTTCTGCTAGTAGTCAAGATTTTATTTTATTTATGCTTTATTTATGCGTTTCGGTAAATGATACCCGTTTTCAAGTTTGTATTTATTTGTACTATTTGTACTATTCCATTTTTTCGTAACGTGAGTTTCTGCTCTGTTTTGTTGACATTACTGCGCTACATAAAAAAGTGCTATTTTTAGTCGTCGATTTTTATATGTAGTTAGTGGCGCAATTTGGAACGTCTTATACTTACAGCTTTCTTTGGTCCATTTGTGCAGACTCTCACACATGTTAAAAATCACTGTTGTGAGTGTTCCAGCCTTTCGATACAATTCGAAACGAGACTTCTCCGACCAGGCAACATGTTTCTAGTCATCAACAGTCCAATGTCGGTGTGTCCAGGCGAGGCCTAAAGTTTTCTGTGGTGCATTAATCAAGGATAGGCGAGTGGGCCTTCTGCTCCGAAAGCCCATATCGATGATGTTTCGTTGAATGATTCACACGCTGACACTTGTTGATGGCCCAGCATTGAAATCTGCAGCAATTTGCGGAAGGGTTGCCCTTCTGTCACGTTGAATAATTCTCTTCAGTCATCGTTGGTCCCGTTCTTGCAGGATCTTTTTCCAGCGCAGCAATGTCGGAAATGTGATATTTTACCGAATTCCTTATATTCACGGTACGCTCGTGAAATGGTCGTCCGGAAAAATCCCCACTTCATCGCTACCTCGGAGATGCTGTGTCCCGTCGCTCGTGCGCCGACTATAACACCACGTTTAAAATCACTTCAATCTTGATAAGCTATATCCCTATGTTTGAACACACATGCCTATACCAGTTTCTTTGGCGCTTCAGTGTACTATATGAACATTGTCGGCGACAGTACCGACCTTTGAGGGATTCCTTGTTCCAATGATTTTATGCTTGATTGTTCTTTATCAATTTTTACGAAAAACTTCCTGTGTGTGAGAAAGTCGTCTATGATTTTCATGTAGGGGTCGCGGACGCGGTCCTAAATACCCGCATGGCGGAGGTACACTGCTTCCTGATTTGCTGCCCGTGACACTGGAAGGTACAGCAAAAGGTTCGTCGTACAAGCGACCTCTCTTGCTGATTTACACGCCCTCTGTACTGTGGCGCGGTGTACGCAAAGATCTGCAAGTGACGGAATCTGAACGTCTTGTAGTCGCAGGGGCTGAGTAGGCAACCAACCCGACAGTGGTGTGTTGCGTGTGGCGCCCGCGCTTGACGCCTTTTGCGGCCCGACAGTCATCATAGCCAGCGGCTCATGTAAGCACAGATGAACATCAGAGGGAGCCAGCTCCTTGCTGTGTGGTGGGTGATCACTTACCACTGAAAACGCTGAAGGAGCGTCCTCATTTCCCCTGCAGAGGGCGGGCGAGAAATGAAAAATGAGATGCGTGACAGCTATGTTATGCGGGCTGCATGAAATCAGGCGAAATCGCTCACCAGACCCTCATACTTGGTGGGGGACACTACTTTTTACGTATCTTTACATGCTCACTTCGCGCTCAGAACTGAAAAGAGCGGCGTGACGCCATCGATGGCCATAGTGAAGACACTGCCCAACACATCTGTGCAAAGCTTCATCGGATTTTTACTATTGTTTCAATTGCATGATCAATCAGACCTTACTTTCCGAATAGTCCTCGTACAAGGAAATTTCATCCTGTTACCAATCGGAGTTGTGGGAGGGGGGGGGGGGGGGGGAGTTTGGCAGAACTGATACCGACAGAGAAATACATGCCTCTCGAAATAAAAACTAGTAAAAAGTTGCTACTGGTGGTGGGTGTTGCTGCTACTATGGTCATTTAGATTAGATCAACAAAACAAAAATGAGGATAATGGAATGAAGTCAGTAAAGTAGTAAAGAAGTTTTGCTATTTCATTTAATGTCAATAACAATCACGGTAAAGCCTAACGTAAAATGTTCGCATTTAAAGTTGGTACTCAACAAATTTTGTGACTGGGAGAGGTGTCTTTCCTTATTTTTGGAACAGTCACTGTCGATTAATGGTCAATATGGATTTCAGATCATTAAAAATGCTACTGATAGGGAAGTTTTCGATTCATTGTACTTCTCAGCTTTCTTTTTCTTTTTTTTCTTTTTTTTTTTTTTTTGCCAGAAATAGCGACTATTGCTTCTACGAAAGGGAGAAGAAAAACCAAGTAATTGAAAATTGGGTTGTTTTGAAAATTCGGCTTATGCATACACAAATAGTTTATTTTTTATATTTGCCTAGACATATTTCGACGCCTATGTGTCATCTTCAGTGGGTCAAATTTTTATTTCTGTAAAATACAATATCAAATTTGTAATAATTTAACTGTTGTAAGCGTAAGAATTACAATATATGCAATTCGCTTTGTTTTGTTTAGCGGCTCACCTTAAAATTACATCGCTAAATAAACTGCATTATAATACACCGTTTTTTGTGTTGTTTTTCGTCCTTTTCTTGGTTAGTTCGCAGACGACATGCTGTCAGAAAAACGACCAAAACGAGCACAAATAACTGGTGTATAATAATGCAGTTCATTTACTAACGTAATTTTAAGGTGAGCGTTTAAACAAAACAAAGCAAATTGCGTATATTGAAATTCTTAGGCCCAAAACAGTTAAATTATTATAAATTTGATATTGTATTTTACAGAAATGAAATTTGACCCACAGAAGATGACACGTAGCTGTCAAAACATGTTTTGGTGAGTACAATAAACTGTGTTTGCATAAGGCGGGTTTTCAAAACAACCCAATTTTTAAATAGCAAACACGGACGAATGTCAAGAGGAGCTAATTGCCCCGGCAAGACGTTACTTCGCAGTAAGAGCACCCCGCGGCTACCAAGTGCAGACAGGGGCCACGGGTAGCGCAGAGCCGGCGCTGCGTGCGTCTGTACAAGTCTGGGGCTGGCGCCGTGGGAGAAGAGTCCGTCTGACCCCGACCCTGCGCGTGATGCCCCGCAGGGGGGAGGGTGGGGGCGGGGGAGCGGGACCCGCCCACCGACACAACAAAAGCCGAACCACAGCGGGGCTCCTCACCAATGCCTCGGCTCCAGAGCCCTGTCCGCTTACGGCCTCGTGCGAGCGTTTCGATCCCCGCCGCGTCGTCCCAGCCGACGCCATAAATAACGCCAGGGTCGCCGCAGAACTTGGCAGTCCCTGATACACCTGGACTCGGCGGCTCACTCTGGGAACGTCATCAGGGCAAGAGTACTTGTCCTACAACTTGGAAGAAAGTTGCGATGGGAGAAGGGGGCGTTTATGGAGGATAACATTTTCAGAATGGCCAAAATATTCTGAAGTTAAGCCTCTTTACAAGAAGGGGGATGAAGAGATACCATAAAACTATCGACCAATTTCACTTTTTCCGGCTTTACCAGAAATACCTGAAAAGGTTGTGTTCAAGCGTCTCCTTAAGCATATGACTGCGTAATACAGGGTCATTCAAAAAGAATACCACAACTTTAAAAATGTGTATTTAATGAAAGAAACATAATATAACCTTCCGTTATACATCATTACAAAGAGTATTTAAAAAGGTATTTTTTCACTCAAAAATAAGTTCAGAGATGTTCAATATGGCCCCCTCCAGACACACGAGCAATATCAACCCGATACTCCAACTCGTTCCACACTCTCTGTAACATAGCAGGCGTAACAGTTTGGATAGCTGCTGTTATTTCTCGTTTCAAATCATCAATGGTGGCTGGGAGAGGTGGCCGAAACACCATATCCTTAACATACCCCCATAAGAAAAAATCGCAGGGGGTAAGATCAGGGCTTCTTGGTGGCCAGTGATGAAGTGCTCTGTCACGGGCTGCCTGGCGGCCGATCCATCGCCTCGGGTAGTTGACGTTCAGGTAGTTACGGACAGATAAGTGCCAATGTGGTGGCGCTGCATCCTGCTGAAATATGAATTGTTGTGCTTCTTGTTCGAGCTGAGGGAACAGCCAATTCTCTAACATCTCCAGATACTGTAGTCCAGTTACAGTAGCACCTTCGAAGAAAAAGGGACCAAAAACTTTTTTTGGCTGAAATGGCGAACAAATGTACAACTAAATGAAACTTTATAGCTCCCTTAATTCGCCGACAGATAGTGCTTAGCTCTGCCTTTTGTCGTTGCAGAGTTTTAAATTCCTAAAGTTGTGGTATTCTTTTTGAATCACCCTGTATATTCTCAAAGTCATAGTGTTGTGGGCTGGCAGGAGACCAACCCACTAAATTGAGAGGAAGCCGAAAGGCACGCGTTTTAGCTCACGCAGGCTGGCGTGAGGTCTGGAACAGGACAAGGTAATTAGAAAAAAGGAGGTAACTGGTAGAATACTTAACTTTAATCCATTAATGTAGAACGTAGCTCTTGTCTGTACATTATTTACAATATCAATAGCAACTGAACATGGCGCCTTGCTAGGTCGTAGCAAATGACGTAGCTGAAGGCTATGCTAAACTGTCGTCTCGGCAAATGAGAGCGTAATTTGTCAGTGAACCATCGCTAGCAAAGTCGGCTTTACAACTGGGGCGAGTGCTAGGAAGACTCTCTAGGCCTGCCGTGTGGCGGCGCTCGGTCTGCAATCACTGATAGTGGCGACACGCGGGTCCGACGTATACTAACGGTTCGCGGCCGATTTAAAGGCTACCACCTAGCAAGTGTGGTGTCTGGCGGTGACACCGCACATAGTTCGGGTTTCTTAAGGGTTTTGAGATAGAGAAATCTATTTGCACACACAGTGAGAATAAACTTAATTCATTCGATAACAAATTAGAGGCTAGTCGCATTTTCTGTGAGCTGTCAAAAGCCTTTGAATGTGCAATCACAGCATTCTCTTAAATAAATAAGAATATTATGGTGTCTCCGGCAGCGCTGCGAGATAGTTTAAGTCTTATCTAACTAACAGGAAACCAAGGGTGTCGTTGTACCTGCGCAGTAAACTGTCAGTCTTCATCTCATTGGGAATTAATTTCATGTGGTGTGTCTCTAGGTTGCATTTTAGGTCCGTTGCTTTTTCTTGTGTTCATAAATGACTCCTCGTCTGTCACATTGGCAGGTGCTAAATTTGTTTTGTTTTCCAGTGATACAAACATTGCAATGAGTAGCAAGTCAAGCATGATTTTAGAAATGGCTGCTAAACAAATTTTCACTTACATTAATGAATGGTTCAAAGCTAATTCACTGTCATTAAACTTTCAAAAGACTCACTACATGCAGTTCAGAAGCTGTTACATATTCCCTTCTAGTACGTGCATAACATGCGAAGACACGCAGACCAAAGAAGCTGACAGTGTTAAACTTCTGGAATTACAAATTCAGGTTGGAAGGGCATACCACAGAATTGCTGAAGCGCCTAAACAAGTCAGTATTTGCAATGCGAATGATGTCAGATGTATGAGACATAAATTTAAAAAAAACTTACATGTTTTGCTTACTTTCATTCTATTATGTTATACAAGATCATTTTCTGGGGTAACTCGTCAAACAAAGCAAAAGTTTTTAGGGTGCAAAAGCGTTTAATAAGACGCATTTGTGGTGGAAATTCAAGAAAATCATAAAGAGATCTGTTCAAGGGACAATGTATTCTAACCTCTGATTCTTAGTATATCTATTCCTTAATGAAATTTGTTGTAACTAATATATCTCTATTTCCAATCAATAGCTCAGTACATAGTACTAATACTAGATATAAGAACAGTCTACATAAAGACCTAAAATCACTTGCCTCAGTCCAAAAAGGGGTCCAATATTCAGGAGCACGTATTTTCAATAAATTGCCAGCAACCACTAAAAACTTGGTTTCAGATGAAACACAGTTTAAACAGAGTTAGAGAAACTTTTTGATAGGCAGCTCCATCTGCTCTATAGCTGAATATCTTAACAGGTAATGTTAGCCCAGCTTAAGTAAAAATGTCTGTTAGATTTCAGTTTTCACATAACTTGGTCACAACAGTGAAGATTAGGTATTTTGTGTGTGATAAATTTATTAAAAGTGCAAAACCATGTTCATTCTGACAGTGTTTTAGTTCCGTAAATATTAGCAGTTCCAGTTTGGTGTAATGTATTCACCTATTTTGAGAATCTCCTGACAGTGATCAGCGTAGTAAGTGTTATTTTGAAATGATTTATGTTTTCTATGTTATACTTTCTGAAATGTTCCACATCCACAAGAATCAATTCAGTTTAGGGTCTATGGAACGAAAACTGAATCTGTTGTTGATGTGGCCTTCAGTCCTGAGACTAGTTTGATGCAGCTCACCATGCTACTCTATCCTGTGCAAGCTTCCTCATCTCCCAGTACCTACTGCAACCTACATCCCTCTGGATCTGTTTAGTTTATTCATCTTTTGGTCTCCTCTACGATTTTTACCCTCCACGCTGTCCTCAAATGCTAAATTTGTGATCCCTTCATGCCTCAGAACATGTCCTACCAACTGGCTCCTTCATCTTGTCAAGTTGTACCACAAACTCCTCTTCTCCCCAATTCTATTCCATACCTCCTCATTAGTTACGTGATCTACCCATCTAATCTTCAGCATTCTTCTGAAGCACCACATTTCGAAAGCTTCTATTCTCTTCTTGTCTAAACTATGTATCGTCCATGTTTCACTTCCACACATGCCTACACTCCATACAAATACTTTCAGAAACGACTTCCTGACACTTAAATCTATACTCGATGTTAACAAATTTCTCTTCTTCAGAAATACTTTCCTTGCCATTGCCAGTCTATATTTTATATCCTCTCTACTTCGACCATCATCAGTTATTTTGCTCCCCAAATAGCAAAACTCCTTTCCTACTTTAAGTGTCTCATTTCCTAATCTAATTCCCTCAGCATCATTCGACTTAATTCGACTACATTCCATTATCCTCGCTTTGCTTCTGTTGACGTTCACCTTATATCCACCTTTCAAGACACTGTCCATTCCGTTCAACTGCTGTTCCAGGTCGTTTGCTCTCTCTGACAGAATTACAATGTCTTCGGCAAACCTCAGTTATTATTTCTTCTCCATGTTAACCTAATGCAGATCGTAACAAAGTACAATTATTTCGAATTCAATGGACAGCTGTACCAGCAACCTGATGGTCTTGCTATGGGCAATCCCTTTTGTCAACTCTCTAGAAGAGACATTTTTCAAAAATTTTTCCACTACCACCTTAGGAATTGTTTCATATTCTAGGTACGTCGATGACATTTTAATCGTCTATAACGGAACGAACGATGGCATTAACCACCTGTTCGAGATCTTTAAGGAACTACATGAAAAAGTGACCTTCACATGTGAACTTGAAAACAGCTCCTGTCAGTTAAATTATTTAGACTTAACTTTGACAATAGTGAATGACAAAATTTCTTTCAATATTTTTCGTAAGGATTCTTTTTCTGACCAAATTGTGCCAGCCTGTTCCATACACCAACGATCTCACAAAAAAGCATTTTTTCACTCTGCTGTCCATAGAGCAATCTCTACCCCTTTGTTCTCTGAAAACTTAAAAACCGAATTGAATCTAATAAAAACCATTGCAGTTAATAATGGTTACGAACCAAATATAGTAGATGATGTCTTCAGACAGAAAACCAATAATAGAATTACCACGCTTGGGACCACTATTGACGAGCCTAGAGATTTGAAGAAATACTTCTCTTTACCGTATGTAGGGCCAATAACCTACAGATTGCAACGTCTCCTTAAAAATAAATATGGCTGCAACGTAGTTTTCTCTGCCAACAACTCTCTCAAAAATAATCTTATCCATAATTTAGAACCAAGACGGTCGCCTCTGCAAAACTGAGGCGTTTATAAAATCACCTGTGACACTTGCTCAGCTTATTATATAGGACAGACTGGACGAGCTTTTTTGATTAGATATAAAGAGCATCTATTAGGGAAAAAAGGTACGAACGTACATAATTCGTCATTCGCTGACCACCTTCTTATCACAGGACACAAACCTAAAGATGTTCATGATATTAGTATCTTACATACAGAAAAGAAAGGCTTCAGACTTGATATTCTTGAACAGTTGGAAATTTTCAAAAATTTTTCCCGTAACGAACAATGAGCAATTACATTTACGTGATAAAAATTTATTTGATGGTATAAAGCCCTTCCTTAAAATCACTTAACGCGGAATATTGCTATTATGCTTCCCGTACTGTAGCCTTAAATATTGTTCTCTCTCTCCCTGTTTTACAGTATAATATTTTGTTCAGCTTTCGATCTGTTACATACTATCTGACATAATGTAATCAGCACATTACGTGCACTCCTGTTCCAATGCTTCTGACAGCTGTTGTCACTGTAAATTACCAGCATTCAGTACTAGATGGCGCGATACAAGGTGCCGACTTGCTAACATCGACGGCGCGCGCGCTCTGTCAGTCTGGTGCTGTTTACAGTGCCGGCCGCACACGCGACCCTTAGCGGCGCGTCTTAATCAAGTTGTGCATTCCTAGGAAAATTTTATAATGTACAAATATATTTTTATCTTTGAAGCGAGCACTGTTGCTCTAAACCATTTCATAACTATTTACTCTATGTAAGTATGCTTTCTTTGTCTACTGTACCGTAGCTGTTAGCTATGATGTAATTTTATTACATATGTTTAGTTTAATAATTTTTATGTTATTCCAGAACTCTGTTATAGGTAATGTAAAAATTTTTTACTTCTAATGAAGGCTGCCTTAATTCCTACTCCAAATTTTTCTTTTGTTTCCTTTACTGCTTGCTCAATATACAGATTGAATAACATCGAGGATAGGCTACAACCCTGTCTCACTCCCTTCTCACCCACTACTTTCCTTTCATGCCACTCATAACCTTTCACTCCCTGTATTTTACCCCTGCCACCTTCAGAATTTGAAAGAGACTATTCCAATATATTTGCAATATAAAAAAGTGTAGATCCAAGCATTAGAGCAAGTAGGCACAAATATACTATCATACCTGGTGTCAACGACGCTATTAAAGATTTTTTCTCGTCATGTCGTCCATTACTTTTGAAGGGGAATTTTACTGGAGGGATGCTAGCTGATGAAGTTCTTGTTTGTCTTTTTCTTATATTTATCTTTTGTTTTGACAGTCCTCTTTCTTTCTGTTTCAGGTAAGAGATGACATTCCTGATATGCGCAAATGTGCTGGCTTTCTGTGTGGTAAGTTAAACTTTCTTCATTAGTTATTCCGTCCTGAGATGGATACTTTTCTTCGATTGTACTATATAGTACTCATGAATTTGCCTGGTTCGACATCTGTAGTTCGATAAAAAGAATTCGGTTCTTGATATCGAGCGACCGTCACCCACGGGCGCTCACTACGGAACACCTCGTCTCTTCACCACTGGCTTCCCAGCAACTCTGCTTCCCACCCTCCTAATTCCGAAAACGAATCATATTCCCGAAACCACGGAATATTCTCCCTCTCTACAGACTCTTCCGAACGCCGACCAACCATATTTTAGTCTTTTGTCGTCCAGCGCGGAAAGTTTATGAGGAAAAACATGTACTCGTACAATGGAACGCTTTTGAGTGAAAATCGGCGGAAATAACCCAGCCTGCGTGGTTTCTGAGGTGACGCTTCCGCATTCCTCTGTTGCGTCCAAGATTTTCGTAGTTTCCGAAGTATAATCCTTCCCGTCCGGCTACAATACCGGCCAGTCGGGACTCTATTGTGCTCCAGCGCTGAGGTGTCTCAACATCCGTCTTGCTACTTCCTGTGTTTAAGCAGGACCAGCGCACCTGTGTGGGCCTTCCACCCAGGGCTTGAGTTCCACCTGCCGTTTCATCTCCACTGTCGTTCCAACTACTAGTATAGGCAATCATAGAAACTTTCTGGCAGATTAAAACTGTGTGCCGGACCGAGACTCGAACTAGGGACCTTTGTCTTTCGCGGGCGAGTGCTCTACCAACTGAGCAAACCACGACTCACAGCCCGTCCTCACAGCTTTACTTCTGCCAGTACCTCGTCTCCTACCTTCCAAACTTTACAGAAGCTCTCCTGCGAACCCTGCAGAACTAGCACTCCTGAAAGAAAGGATATTGCGGAGACATGGCTTAGCCACAGCCTGGGGGGTGTTTCCAGAATGAGATGTTCACTCTGCAGCGGAGTGTGCGCTGATATGAAACTTCCTGGCCGGTTAATACTGTGTGCCGGACCGAGACTCGAACTCGGGACCTTTGCCTTTCGCTCTACCAACTGAACTACCCAAGCACGACTCACACCCCGTCCTCACAGCAAAGGTCCCGTCTCGGTCCGGCACACTGTTTTAATCTGCCAGGAAGTTTCATATCGCCGGCCGAAGTAGCCGAGCGGTTCTCGGCGCTACAGTCTGGAACCGCGCGACCGCTACGGCCGCAGGTTCGAATCCTACCTCGCGCACTGATGTGTTTGATGTCCTTAGGTTAGTTAGGTTTAAGTAGTTCTAAGTTCTAGGGGACTGATGACCTCAGAAGTTAAGTCCCATAGTGTTCAGAGCCATTTGAACCATTTTTGAAGTTTCATATCAGGGCACACTCCGCTGTAGAGTGAAATTGTCATTCTAGGCAATCATTCATTACGCCGTTCTGATAATAAAGAGACTCCATCACCTTTCATGCAATAAGCGTTAATTATTTACAAGGCGCACGTGAAAACGTCAGTCAAGTATACAATGTACAACCTGTCACATGATACCTAACTTTGTTCACGGCAAAGAATGTGGATGAGTGCTTGTAAGGTGCGAAATAATAGCCGCCTTAGAACAGTATTCTCTCCGGTGTCATTCAAATGATCTAGACACTTTAA
Source organism: Schistocerca americana (assembly GCF_021461395.2). NCBI lineage: Eukaryota > Metazoa > Arthropoda > Insecta > Orthoptera > Acrididae > Schistocerca > Schistocerca americana. The sequence goes on from NC_060128.1 coordinate 94,216,655, forward strand.
AGTGCTTGTAAAAAGTGCATATATTGACGTAATGCGCTGTATGTCTATATTTATGGGAACAGCAACACGAAACTTCTTTTTTCTGCTTTGTTCACAAATGCTCATTGCGTGCGTTGCTATTCAGGAGGCACACGTATAGTCTAAAGAACAATCCAGCTCACAAAAAAATGGCCCTGAGCACTATGAGACTTAACATCTATGGTCATCAGTCCCCTAGAACTTAGAACTACTTAAACCTAACTAACCTAAGGACATTACACAACACCCAGTAATCACGAGGCAGAGAAAATCCCTGACCCCGCCGGGAATCGAAACCGGGAACCCGGGCGTGAGAAGCGAGAACGCTACCGCACGACCACGAGCTGCGGACTCCAGCTCCCACCCGTCCCGAAGTGTCAACGTCTGTTTCATTCACAGCTGCCCTGACACGTCCCGGTATGGTAAGTCGGCAATGTTGTGGGTAGGAGTAGGAATGAAAACAGTGTCTTTGATGTGACGCCACAGGCAAAAATCAGTGCCAGTTCCGGTGAACGCTGGAGCCACGGCCAGATACTCCAGGTTGCCGGCTGAGGCAAGACCGATCCATTACTGTGGCAAGTCTGCATCCAAGAAGTCACGAACATGAGTGTGTAAGTGTGATGGAGCACCTGTGTGTATTGTCTTTAGCGTAAGTTAGTTAGATTAACTAGTGCGTAAGCTTAGGGACCGATGACCACAGCAGTTTTGTCCCATAAGACCTTACCACAAATTTCCAATTTCCTCATCGTTGAAAATCCATCTGCATGTGAAATCTCCCTCTTCGATTAAGTGCCTCACACCATTGCAAAACTCTTTCCGCAAGTGTAATGCAACTGAATCCGATATCGTTTCATTTGCAGGGTTTTCCTCACCCTATCCAAACAGTTGGTTGTGGAATTATTCGCTCGCGACTGGCAGGAAATGATGATTTTTTGCGTATTGTTGTTGTTGTGGTCTTCAGTCCTAAGAATGGTTTGATGCAGCTCTCCATGCTACTCTATCCTGTGTAAGCTTCTTCATCTCCCAGTACCTACTGCAACCTACATCCTTCTGAATCTGCTTAGTGTATTCATCTCTTGGTCTCCCTCTACGATTTTTACCCTCCACACTGCCCTCCAACGCTAAATTGGTGATCCCTCGATGTCTCAGAACATGTCCTACCACCCGGTCCCTTCTTCTAGTCAAGTTGTGCCACAAACTCCTCTTCTCCCCAATTCTATTCAATACCTCCTCATTAGTTATGTGATCTACCCATCTAATCTTCAGCATTCTTCTGTAGAACCACATTTCGAAAGCTTCTGTTCTCTTCTTGTCTAAACTATTTATCGTCCACGTTTCACTTCCATACATGGCTACACTCCATGCAAATACTTTCAGAAACGACTTCCTGACATTTAAATCTATATTCGATGTTAACAAATTTCTCTTCTTCAGAAACGCTTTCCTTGCCATTGCCAGTCTACATTTTGTATCCTCTCTACATCGACCATCATCAGTTATTTTGCTCCCCAAATAGCAAAATTCCTTTACTACTTTAAGTGTCTCATTTCCTAATCTAATTCCCTCAGCATCACCCGACTTAATTCGACTACATTCCATTATCCTCGTTTTGCTTTTGTTGATGTTCGTCTTATATCCTATTTTCAAGACACTGTCCATTCCGTTCAACTGCTCTTCCAAGTCCTTTGCTGTCTTTGACAGAATTGCAATGTCATCGGCGAACCTCAAAGTTTTTATTTCTTCTCCATGGATTTTAATACCTACTCCGAATTATTCTTTTGTTTCCTTTATTGCTTGCTCAATATACAGATTGAATAACATTGGGGATAGGCTACAACCCTGTCTCACTCCCTTCCCAACCACTGCTTCCCTTTCATGTCCCTCGACTCTTATAACTGCCATCTGGTTTCTGTACAAATTGTAAATAGCCTTTCGCTCCCTGTATTTTACCCCTGCCACCTTTAGAATTTGAAAGAGAGTATTCCAGTCAACATTGTCAAAAGCTTTCTCTAAGTCTACAAATGCTAGAAACGTAGGTTTGCCTTTTCTAAACCTAGGTTCTAAGATAAGTCGTAGGGTCTGTATTGCCTCACGTGTTCCAATATTTCTACGGAATCCAAACTGATCTTCCCCGAGGTCGGCTTCCACCAGTTTTTCCATTCGTATGTAAAGAATGCGCGTGATAATTTTGCAGTTGCAACTTATTAAACTTATAGTTCGGTAATATTTGAATATCTTCTTGAATCACCCTGCATACATACATTCACTGGAGGCGGCGCCTATAAATTTGGCAGTCTGTCGCGTCGTCCAATGATGTTTTCGAACGTTGGTTCCCCCCGTAAAACTTGATATACCAAGTCCCCTCTACATTCTGTTGATAACTGTTTAACCGCGGGTAACACCGCAGCCCACAGCAAACAATGAATAACATTATGCAGTACGTATGAAAGATATCTTATAACAATATTTTCTGCCAAAGCATTTCCGCATTGAGGTCCTGTCCTCTGCACGCCATTACTTTGCGGGGAAGTGGCGGCGGGAACCAGAGTGTCTGTAGCGGTTTGCCGCCTGCGGTGCAGAAATGGCGGACCGTGCTCGGCTGTTGTGTGTGTAGTGCGGTCTGCGTGGTCTTGTTAGCGGTCCGGCCGGCGGAATGTCGGTACAGGTGTAATCCGTCACGGAGGCCAGCGAGCAAAATAAACGCCCACGAAGGGCGGGACGCACCGCGCATGCGCCATTGGCGTGGCTCTGCCTGCCGCTCCGTACCTTAACCTTCGGGGCCTACCTCCAGGCGCCCGCGTACAGCTGGGGCCGGCGGGTACATTTCAAACAGGGAGCAACTCGGAGTTGCGAGCAGGAGCAACACCGACTCAAAGGAAGGCCTCGGCACTTGTTCGTGACGTCACGTCAGCTAGGCGCGGCGAACGCCAGGTCTGTTGCAGGCATACTCATAATGGTGGTGTCTCCCTCCCTGACACAGGAAAATGTGGAACTATTGGCGGTAGTTGACCAACACACATTGTTCTGAGAGATTTCTGCAATCAATTAATTGTGCAATTCGTTACACTTTGTAATATTGCTACATGAATTTGCTATGCTGAAATCGGGTGCTAATAGTAGAATAAAAGCTGGTTAAAAGCTGTGAGCTGTCTGGCGAAGTTAATCTTGTGTTACTAAGCAACTGTTTCATCAGGTATCTAGTCTAAGTTTACCAAATTCCCAAACAGACTAACATTGATTATAATCTTTTACAGTCATACAACAACCGGTAATATATCTATATATATAAAGGAGAATTTAAATAAAAAGAAAGAAATCAGTTTATATTTGGAAATTTATTTTAAGATTGTTCATTGAAATTTCAGCATATTATACGTGAGTTATAACTGAGCTGGTGCCTTGTTTAAGGATTGTAAAAATGTGAGATTTTAATCTTACGGAACACATCAAATATGGAGCCAAGATTGGGAGACTGCATACAACCCTGCATTCACAAAACAACACCCAAAGAACGTTGAAACATAAGCAAGGAGAAATTAACCACAACCAACAGATTCAGTTTTCACCCAAAGAAATTACGTTCGTAACACAATCCTGTCCGTCATGTAATTACCACACACTGGTATACTAAATTCATATTAACTCTTTGTAAAATCTTCCCAAAAGGAATAGCTGAAGGCTACTTTGATGATTACACCACATGCTCCACGTGGTCAACTTGGTTTACAGAAAGCGTATAACTCCACAGTAATTTTGATAATTAAAATAAATTCGATCGAAAAGCAATTGACAAAAGAAAAACCTTGAACTGGTTACTAACGTCTTACTATTAACCTGATGGGTCAAACAGTTATATAAGCACGTGGTACTGGTCTCGCAAAGTACACTCCACGTGGGTTGAACATAAAGAAAAGCATAAAGAAAAGTTGCTATATTGTAAAATATTGTCAAGACGAGACGTTATAATCACACAAGCATTCACATTTAAGATTGATGAACTTAGTTAGAGTTACTGATCAACACGTGGTTCCACTTTACTCACAAAGTAGTAACAAAGCAACAACCGGAAAATAATATGAACTTCACACGAGAATTACACTACGCTGCAATTGAAGATAACCTTAGATATTTTAGAGCTAAACCCGAAATAAAGATGATTAAATTTTCAGTTAGGCTGAACTTAAGAAATCCATTGTCCTACGGACTTAGCAGACACGCGCTTAGTCGGAGATCTTACCACTTCAGGCGCTCGCCACGGTCCCACAGCAACTGCCCTACAGCCGAGCGTGCTTCCTGAGGGTGGCTCACAAAGACCAACGGAAGTGGCCAGAGGGGCAGCTTCCTATACCAACATGACAACGGACGGACAGGACCATACTAAGGATAGAAACCTCTCTGCTTTAAGAAAGCGTAGCTACCTGTTCCGACGTTGGTCCTACTGTTCTCTAGCAGACAGCCTTGTCTGCTACCCTCAAGCATGCAACTACAAATACATTTGCTCATTCATACTCTCACACAGAAGGGAAGGGGGATGACAGTATCTTATCATATACAGTATATAAAAGAAAGCGGATGTAGGTTCCGTATGAGACTGTCTGGCATGAATTACATATAAACTGTGTTTTAAAGTGTAGTAGTGTGACAGATCGTTCTTGTTTATGTGTAAAAGTAACACGTTCCACTACTCAGTCTCCTCCCAGATAGTCAGAAACGCCACAGTAAATTTAGAAGAGGAATTTATTCCATAAATGATAACAGATTTAAGAAATCAAACATGAAAGGAATCCAACAGAGACCTTTCAACTTCTTAACAAATACTGTACTCCTGAACTTAAATTTCCGCCTGTTTTAAGGATTGACATACAAAAACAACTTCATGGTCCAGCAGCAACAGAATTCGTGCTTCTTTACCTTATTTGTAACTCTGAGGAAGTTACGTTTGTACTGGGTTGCTTTTACAAGAAACTGTGAACATATTGGTGCTCTTCTTTGGGTATCTTTAGGTGACTATGGGGTGAGGAGCACTGAATGTTAATGAAACATCTTGCGATTCTACACGTTGGGGGAGGGGGTGGGGTGTGGTGTCACCGCCAGACACCACACTTGCTAGGTGGTAGCTTAAATCGGCCGCGGTCCATTAGTACATGTCGGACCCGCGTGTCGCCACTGTCAGTGATCGCAGACCGAGCGCCACCACAAGGCAGGTCTCGAGATACGGACGAGCACTCGCCCCAGTTGTACGGACGACGTAGCTAGCGACTACACTGACGAAGCCTTTCTCTCATTTGCCGAGAGACAGTTAGAATAGCCTTCAGCTAAGTCCATGGCTACGACCTAGCAAGGCGCCATTAGCCTTACATAGTTTGATAGTTATCGTATGAAATGTCTCATCAAGAATGCTGTATTCACAACAAGGATAGATAAAAGTTAAGTATTCGAGGAGCTGCATACTTTTCTTATTAGAATTCACTACTTATCCTGTTCCAGAATTCACGCCCGTCTGCGTTACATAGCGTGCATTTCGGCCTCCTCTATCTACAAGGTGTTGGCACATTTGCCAACACATCATGGGGGATAGTAGAAGAGGGAAAAGAGAGATACTAGTTTTATCAAATAAAATTTTTTTATCTTATATAGTTTCTCCTTTCAGTTGCAAGAGGGGGAATATTTATCTTTTCTAATGTGCATGTTTCAAAAAGTTTAAGCTCAGCAGTATTTTCGATGTACGAAGCTATTTTGTTTCCTGTTTAGAATTCCTTTCGTTGAAAACGACTGTAATCTGATGACTGGCAACACATGTAAATTAGTTCACATTTCCAGTGATGATGTCAAACGAAAATATATTAATAAAAGAAACGAGTTCATTGTAAGGGGGTTGGGGTAAGTTTCGACAGCAAAATGGATCAAGTAAATATAGTTACTTGAATATAAAATTTCCGAAGCTTGCAATGGGGCAAAGCATCTTCTCATATTGATCTACGTTTGTTTCGACAGGATTCAGTAATACAGATGATCTCCATTTGTAGCTTTGCGATGGTAAGAATATCTTTCATCTAAATAAAACTGCGGAATCCAAAAGAATACCAAACATTTTGTCCAAAAATAAGAGATTTATAGTGATAAGCACGCCCAGGTCTTTCTGCCTGCAGCAGACCTGGCGGTCGCCGTGCCTAGCTGACGTGACGTCACCAATAAGCGCCGAGGCCTTCCATTGAGTGGTGTTGGCAGGAGTCACGCTAGGGGCTGCCATTTATTTTCAGAGGAGGACCTCTTCGGTTGTCATCCGCGGCACCTTACAGCACAGCGCTACCTCGACGGTAATTCTACGCTCCGTTTTGTTGACCTGCATGGCCAGCCACCCTGCGCTTACATTTCAGCAAGATAACGCCCGCTCGCACACGGCAAGAGTTTCTACTGCGTGGCTTCGAGCTTGGCAAACGTGGGTGTTATAGTAGATGAGAAATGGAGGTTCACCAGGCACAAATAGTTGTTAGAGGTCCTAAATAATCTCATCACGATAGGGCATAGGCGGTTCCATCTTCCCCCAAACTTCATCAAGTATCACAACACAATACTCGCCTCCATCGTGGGCTACGGGCCCGGAGTCTGGGCTCGCAGGCTCACGAGGGTCGTTCCTGCTACGGCCATGAGGAGAGTGCAGCGCAACATGCTACTGCATTCAGTCGGAGCCTACCGTACATCCCCAGGGGGAGCACTGTTGATTCTCATGGGGCTGTGCCCCTAGGTGTAAAAATCAGGAAGCAGGCTGCATGGTACTGGGCAAAAAGGGGACAGACTGAAAAAATTGAGGACATCATGAGGGTTCGAGTGGGGGGTAAACCATCAATCAGAAGAAGGGAACTATGGCAAGAGATCTGGGATGGGGATGAGACAGGGAGAAGAACATGCCAGTTACTACCAAACATCCAGGAGTGGTTAAGAATGAAGCATTTTCTGCCTAGTAAGGGAATGCTTTCGAAATGTGGTGCTACAGAAGAATGCTGAAGATTAGATGGGTAGATCACATAACTAATGAAGAAGTATTGAATAGGATTGGGCAGAATAGAAGTTTGTGGCACAACTTGACCAGAAGAAGGGATCGGTTGGTAGGACATGTTCTGAGGCATCAAGGGATCACCAATTTAGTATTGGAGGACAGCGTGGAGGGTAAAAATCGTAGAGGGAGACCAAGAGATGAATACACTATGCAGATTCAGAAGGATGTAGGTTGCAGTAGGTACTGGGAGATGGAAAAGCTTGCACAGGATAGAGTAGCATGGAGAGCTGCATCAAACCAGTCTCAGGACTGAAGACTACAACAACAACAACAACAAGGAAATGCTGCACTTCTTCACGGGGCATGGTCCGTATCCGGCACATCTTTGCCGTTTCAGTGACTGTGGTGCTGTGATAGGTACACCGGACCACGTGGTCTATGAGTATCCCATTTTCGATGATGTTTGAAACGTCCCCTTAGAAAAATTACTGACACACAATATTTTTTTGGCGCAACGCAATCTGACTTTCATAAATCCCTACAAATGAATGGCCCTGACTAACATTAACCTATACGTTTCACAAATCACTTACCTCACCAAAAATCTTCGTTACTCGAACTACTGCAATACAGCGAGCACCACTACTGCCAGCTAAATAAAAGATTCAAACTACGGAAGGCACTAACTACTGATAGGCATAGTTAGCAAATGAAAGATTTTAATAGAGAACAAACAATGTATTTACCTTAATACTCATCAAAAGTCATAATATACAGGGTGATTCAAAAAGAATACCACAACTTTAGGAATTTAAAACTCTGCAACGACAAAAGGCAGAGCTAAGCACTATCTGTCGGCGAATTAAGGGAGCTATAAAGTTTCATTTAGTTGTACATTTGTTCGCTTGAGGCGCTGTTGACTAGGCGTCAGCGTCAGTTGATGCTAAGATGGCGACCGCTCAACAGAAAGCTTTTTGTGTTATTGAGTACGGCAGAAGTGAATCGACGACAGTTGTTCAGCGTGCATTTCGAACGAAGTATGGTGTTAAACCTCCTGATAGGTGGTGTATTAAACGTTGGTATAAACAGTTTACAGAGAATGGGTGTTTGTGCAAAGGGAAAAGCTCTGGACGGCCGAGAACGAGTGATGAAAATGTAGCACGCCCAGGAAAATCGACCCGCAGAGCTAGCAGAGAGCTGCAAATTCCACAGTCAACTGTATGGAGAGTCCTACGATAAAGGTTAGTTATGAAACCTTATCGTCTGAAATTGGTTCAAGCACTGTCTGCAGTTGATAAGATTAAAAGAATCGATTTCTGTGATTTTATCCTTGCTCAAATGGAAACAGATGAATCTTTCGTTTCAAAGATTGTGTTTAGTGATGAAGCAACTTTCCACACTAACGGGAAAGTCAACCGTCACAATGTCTGTATATGGGGCACTGAGAATCCGCGGGAAACAACCCAGTATGAACGTGACTCGCCTAAGGTGAACGTTTTCTGTGCCATTTCAGCCAATAAAGTTTTTGGTCCCTTTTTCTTCGAAGGTGCTACTGTAACTGGACTACAGTATCTGGAGATGTTAGAGAATTGGCTGTTCCCTCAGCTCGAACAAGAAGCACAACATTTCATATTTCAGCAGGATGGAGCGCCACCACATTGGAACTTATCTGTCCGTAAGTACCTGAACGTCAACTACCCGAGGCGATGGATCGGCCGCCAGGCAGCCCGTGACAGAGCACTTCATCACTGGCCTCCAAGAAGCCCTGATCTTACCCCCTGCGATTTTTTCTTATGGGGGTAGGGTTAAGGATATGGTGTTTCGGCCACCTCTCCCAGCCACCATTGATGATTTGAAACGAGAAATAACAGCAGCTATCCAAACTGTTACGCTTGATATGCTACAGAGAGTGTGGAACGAGTTGGAGTATCGGGTTGATATTGCTCGAGTGTCTGGAGGGGGCCATATTGAACATCTCTGAACTTGTTTTTGAGTGAAAAAAAAAGCTTTTTAAATACTCTTTGTAATGATGTATAACAGAAGGTTATATTATGTTTCTTTCATTAAATACACATTTTTAAAGTTGTGGTATTCTTTTTGAATCACCCTGTATATAGCAGTTCATGACATCCAGTCTTACAAATTTCCAAACTCCGCCATCTCTCTCCCCACATCCACCATTGCTGGCGGCTCACCTCCAACTGCGCAACGCTACGCGCTGTTCACATCCAGCTGCCCAACACTACAATGGCAAACAACAATGCAAACTAGCCACAGACTGCACACAGCACAGCCAGTGATTTTCATACAGAGCGCTACGTAACGTTGCCAATAAGAAAACATAAACAGCCTACTTACATGTTGCCACGGACTTAAGGAACTCACTGCCAAACACAGACACCTTTCATCTAATCAGGAACCCGATTACCTTTAATATCATCGACAGACTAGCCAGCCAGGTATCCGCCAAGTCCTGCGAGAATACCGTAGTGAGATAGAGTAACGGATGAGCAATAAAGTGACATCCTACACCTATCCCATTCCACCAGGGCGCGTACTGGCCGACCGCTGTGACGATCGGGATCCGTCGCGTCCAGCATTAGAGGGAGGGTCTGAACCTACCGATTATAGAGACCGCACACTAATTATGACCCAGTAGTTAGAATTTACTAGTAGAAAATAGATTTTAGGATACTCTGAAAAGACCTGCAGCGATTTTCCATTAAGGCCAGCCCAGTGCCATGGGCACGCCCTCTAGGATTAGCTCGGTGGGCCAGGCCGACAATGTAGGTTTGTATTCTGCTGGCACACTTGTAACGCTGCAGGATGTAGCTTAGCAGAATAGAGTAGATAGATAGATAGTAGGTTAATAGTAGGTCAGATAGTAGGCATGCCCATAGAGCAGCTAACCTTCCATCCTGTAGTTAACACTAACAATAAGTAGATAAAGTCTTGGTAAATGCTGCTTGATAATTAAGAACTTTTATATGTTACTTCGAACCACTAATATTTTAGGTGGTGGCTTACTATGTATATTATGGGTTTCGATGAATTTCTTAAAAAAAAAAAAAAAAAAAAAACTGCCTTCGCCAGCAAAGTCGCCGGACCTCTCCCTAATTGGAAAAGCTTAGAGCGTTATGGGCAGGGCCTTCCAACGAGTATCTAACTCGCCAATTGCACAGGATTTAGCAGCATATCCATCAAAAGGACATTGTAATGGCACGCCCTAGTCTAACATATGAAGGGCGTTTGAAAAGTCCGCGCAAAAATAAAAACTTCTTACGTGTTAGGGGTAAATCTTTCTTATTTTTCGACATAGTCTCCTTTTAGACTTATACACTTCGTCCAACGTTGTTCTAATTTGTTGATCCCTTCCAAATAATAGGAATTGTCCAACTCTGCAAAATAGCTATTAGTTGTTGCAATCACCGCCTCGTTTGAATAAAATCTTTGTCCCGCCAGCCATTTCTTCAAATTGGGTAACAAATAGTAGTCCAAGGGAGCCCAGTCTGGAGAATAGGGGGGATGTGAAACGAGTTGGAATCCTATTTCCACTCATTTTGCGACCACAACTTCTCAGGTGTGTGCCGGTGCATTGTCGTGATGGAAAATGACTTTCTTGCGGCCCAATCACCGGCGTTTTTCTTGCAGCTCGGTTTTCAAACGGTCCAGTAACGATGAATAATATGCACCTGTAATAGTTTTACCCTTTTCCAGATAGTTGATGAGGATTATTCCTTGCGAATCCCGCAAGACATTCGCCTTAACCTTTCCGGCCGAAAGGTTGGTCTTCGCCTGTTACGGTACATATTCCCCCTTGGTACCCCATTGTTTACATTGTTGTTTGGTCTCAGGAGTATAGTAATGTATCCATGTTTCATCCATAGTGAGGAAACGATGCTTTAAGTCCTGCGGATTCTTAAAAAAAAAAAATGGCTGCGAGCAGTGTGGGACTTAACATCTATGGTCATCAGTCCCCTAGAACATAAAACTACTTAAACCTAACCAACCTAAGGGCATCACACAACACCCAGTCATCACGAGGCAGAGAAAATCCCTGACCCCGCCGGGAATCGAAACCGGGAACCCGGGCGCGGCGGATTCTTCCTGGACAGCTGTAAACCATCCTTGCAACACTTCACATGAATCCGCTTTTGGTCAAGCGTGAGCAATCGCGGAACCCATCTTGCGGATACCTTTCTCATGTCCAAACGTTTATGCAAAATATTATGCACCACTAGCAATCTCACGCACCTAAACTCTTCTGTCCATCACCATATTATGGATTTTATCAATCATTTCTGGAGTCGTAGCCTCCACAGGCCGTCCAGAACGTCCGGCATCACTTGTGCCTATATGGCCACTCCGAAAATTTTGAAACCACTTATAAACTGTTCTAACCGAAGGTGCAGAGTCACCGTAATGTTTATCAAGCTTCTCTTTAGTCTCCTCAAGCGTTTTGACTTTCATATTTAATCACCACACGAACTTCTTTTTGACAACCACTCGACTTCCTTCATTCACACGAATGCCAAACACAAAGTAATAGACCAATATGGCTGACTGACACTTGGTGTGCGTTCTTTCCAAAGATGCTACTAACTAAACATGATCTCGATACGCGCCGGTAGTGCCATCTTCCGGACTTTGCGCGGACTTTTCAAACGCCCCTCGTAAATAGACGATACTAGGAGCATTTTCGAACCTTGTATAAGTGAATCTCAGCTGTTTAACGAAATCTCATTTGATTTTGTATGCAGTGCGTCATATTTCGGACTAAAATCTATAAAAAAAAGTTAATGTGCTACAATCGACATGTACTAACTCTGTACATACAGTTAAAATTACTCTTCTTTGGGAAAATTTGAAATTACGAAATATGTGACACACTTAAAATTGTTACTATTATTTACGCAATCTGTCGTTATTAAATTTATTCCTGGATTCATTTACAAAATAATGGCTCTGAGCACTATGCGACTTAACTTCTGAGGTCATCAGTCGCCTAGAACTTAGAACTAATTAAACCTAAGGACATCACACACATCCATGCCCGAGGCAGGATTCGAACCTGCGACCGTAGCGGTCACGCGGTTCCAGACTGAAGCGCCTTTAACCGCACGGCCACACCGGCCGGCTACAAAATAATGATGTAACTTCTATTGTCAAGAAAGTTTGTAAACTCTTATGTTTTATAAACTCTTTGGAATATTGTTAGGACCGCAGAATACGTTAAGTAGTGTTCGGCATGCCTCTGATGGAATCTGACGTGTTTTTAGATTTGGTAATTACAATGTAAATTTCTGTTTTATGGGAGCGGAGATTGTAAAGACACTGTGTCTTAGAAAAGTGGGATAAAATAAGGAAGTCATAGAAACAGGAATAAGCATTACTTAATATTTATCGTATCATCAGGAACACACATAGTTACGAAAAAAATTAGCCTCAAGAATGTACCCCTAGACGTGACGAACTGCAGCCAACAACGAGAAAATGAAGATGCATAAAAAATTATCTGTAGATCTTACGGCTCTCGAAGATTTTGAAAAGAATTAATCTTTATGAAAAACTGAAAATAGACTGGTGTTGTGTGGGAGGGTAAGATTACAGCATCCAGTAACACCATGAATCAGTGCCAAGCGGAATAGCTGCTTGCATAAGGGGCCTGGAGGTGGACCAAAGCATTATTAACTTGCTCGGTTTCTGAAGCTCTTTCTCTTAAATAAATCATCCAATTTTTCCGAAATTGTAATAGTTCGTTTGTCCGCACACATACATCACATCCGCTAATTTCCGTCCCATTCGGATAACTGCTTAGTGGTGTGCCATTTTGTCTTGGAGTGTATGTTACTGAATCGCACAGTACCACGTGCTTTTGATGTTACGCTTCATTTCCAGTACCACTGAGCATTCCGTTTGGTTTCGTTAGCGAGTACAGGGGCCACGTTTGACTGCAGTGAGGCGTCGGCATTTCTCTTGCATGTACTACGAGTACCTGTACTTTAAATGATCATTAAATCAAAACCCTCAGCTGCCGACAGGCGTTGATATACATCAACGTGGAAAGTTGAAAATGTGTGCCCCGACCGGGACTCGAAACCGGGATCTCCTGCTTACATGGCAGACGCTCTATCCATCTGAGCCACCGGGGACACAGAGGATAGTGCGTCTGCAGGTATTTATCCCTTGCACGCTCCCCGTGAGACCCACATTCCAAACTTAATGTCTACACACTACATTCGTAGCGCCCCTGCCCGTTACACTCATTACTCGAGCCAGACAATCTTACCGAGTCCCGTAAGAGTTCGGGCAATGCGTGTGCATTCAGCGCAGAAGAAGGTCAATGGCCGGTTAGCCTTAACTATATGAAGATGTTATCTGTTCTTTGGCACATATCGAGTTCTTGAACGACTGTCACTTTGTATGGGAAAAGTTCTAATTTTTTCCTTATAGCTGTGTGGGCCATTCCGATACGAACATCTACTTCCTGGGCGAATTGATTTACTGACTTGTTCGGACTCGTGGACATTTTATCGTAAATATCGAGTACATTATCCTCAGACAGAACGCTAGGACGATCACTTCTCGGTGCATCTGTCACTGAACCCGTACTTCGAAATTTGTTAATGAAATCTCACACAGTATCGCGATGTGGGAGTGTTGTCTCCGGGAAAACTGAATTAAATGTTTGACGAACTGAAACTGTGTATTTACCGCCAGCTTTGAACACTTGTTCGACTAAAAACACAAGTTCTTCAATGGTTAGCATTTTAACACTGACAAAAACGAAACAAACGAACAAAGGTAGTAAACTTGAACGTTCACGTCAACACGTAACGACACACACCAACGATACTACTGACGCTGGCTGAGATAAACGAAAACAGTGGAATGTTGGGAGAGTCCACTTGAAGGGAAGTAACCCAGGCAGGAGAATAATCATACGGCACGCGCGGCTAACAATCTTACGGCACTGCGGTGAGACTTTTTGAACACCCTATATAATAACACTTCACGGAAGAAGCAAGATAGGACATGAAAAGCGCCGGCCGGAGTAGCCGAGCGGTTCGAGACGCTATAGTCTGGAATCGTGCGTCCGCTACTGTCGCAGCTTCGAATCCTGCCTCAGGGATGGATGTGTGTGATGTCCTTAGGTTAGTTAGGTATACGTAGTTCTAAGTTCTAGGGGACTGATGACCTCAGAAGTTAAGCCCCATAGTGCTCAGAGCCATTTGAACCATTTTGAACATGAAAAGCAGACCAGCACTGCCAAAAGGGCGTCTCTGGCCGACAGAAGTTACTGGTATCAAACTTCGATCGTGAATTGAGGGAAAAATTTCTAAGAATGTACGACTGGAGCACAGAATTGTATGGTAGTGAAAGATGGCCTGTGGGAAAATCGGAACAGAAGAGACTCGAAGGTTTGAGTTGGGTGCTACAGAAGAACGTTGAAATTTAGGTGGATTGACAGGGTAAGGAAAGGGGAGATAATACTCAGAATCGGAGAGGAAAGGAATATGTGGGAAACATTGAGAATAACGGACAGGTTGTTAGGACATGTGTTAAGGGGATAAGTAACACGGTAGCACAGGGAGCTGTAGAGGGCAAAAGCTGTAGACAGAGAGTGGAGTATATCGAATAAATAATTGAGGATGTAGGGTACAACACTGAGATGTAGTGGAGACAAGAGAGGAATTCGTGGCGGGTCGTTCTAAACAGTCAGAAGACGGATGAGTCAAACATAATAAGCGGTAAGCGGCGGCTCCGCGGAAGGGGGCCTTGTTAGCACCTTATTTTCAGATCAGCGCTGCCATTGCTTTGCCATTATACGGCTGCCGCTACACGCTAGCGGTCGCTTTCTGCTTAGCGTCTGTCAAATCAAATACGGATCACCTCTTGCCTCGGAGCTACTCCCAGTGAAGTAACGCGGCATGTCTGCTGCAGAGGCTTAATACGCTCTCCGAGTTCTTTTCACGACGAATGCAAATACGCTATGTGATTAAAAGTATCCGGACACCTGCCTGAAAATGGCATACACGTTCGTGGCGCCCTCCATTGGTAATGCTGGAATTCAGTATGGTGTTGGCCCACCCTTAGCCTTGATAACAGCTTCCACTCTCGCAGCTATACGTTCAAGCAGGAGCTGGAAGGTCTCTTGGGGAATGGCAGTCCATTCTTCACGGAATGCTGCACTGAGAGATATCGATGTCGGTCGGTGAGGCCTGGCGCAAAGACGGCGTTCCAAAACATCCCAAAGGTGTTCTATAGGATTCAGGTCAGGACTGTGCAGGCTAGTCCATTATAGGGATGTTATCGTCGTGTAACAACTCCGCCACAGGTCGTGCATTATCAACAGGTGCTCGATCGTGTTGAAAAATGCAATCCCTATCCTCGAATTGCTCTTCAACAGTGGGAAGCAAGAATTTGCTTAAAACATCAATCTAGGCCTGTGCTGTGATAGTGCACCCAAAACAACAAGGGGTGCAAGTCCCCTGCATGAAAAACACGACCACACCATAACACCACAGCCTCCGAATTTTACTGTCGCCACTACACACGATGACAGATGACGTTCACCGGTCATTCGCCACACCCACACCCTGCCATCGGATCGCCACACTGTGTACCCCGATTCGTCACTCCACACAACGTTTTTCCACTGTTCAATCGTCCAATATTTACGCTCCTCACACCAAGTGAGGCGTCGCTTGGCTTTTACCGGCATGAGCAACCGCTCGACCATGAAATCCAAGTTTTCTCACCTCTCGCCTAACTGTCATAGTACTTGCAGTGGCCGGCCGGAGTGGCCGAGCGGTTCTAGGCGCTACAGTATGGAACTGCGCGACCGCTACGGTCGCAGGTTCGAATCCTGCCTCGGGCATGGATGTGTGTGGTGTCCTAGGTTATTTAGGTTTAAGTAGTTCTAAGTTGTAGGGGACTGATGACCTCAGAAGTTAAGTCCCATAGCGCTTAGAGCCATTTGAACCATTTGAACTGTCAGTGGATCCTGATGCAGTTTGGAATTCCTGTGTGATGGTCTGGATAGATGTCTGCCTATTACACATTACGACCCTCTTCAACTGTCGGCGGTCTCTGTCAGTCAACAGACGAGGTCGGCCTGTACGCTTTTGTGCTGTAGGTGTCCCTTCACGTTTCCACTTCACTATCACATAGGCAACAGTTGACCTAGGGCTGTTTAGTAGTGTGGAAATCTTGCGTGCAGACGTATGACACAAGTGACACCCAATCACCTGACCACGTTTGAAGTCCGTGAGTAGTTCCTCGGAACGCCCCATTCCGCTCTCTTACGATGACTACTGAGGTCGGTGATATGAAGCACCTGGCAGCAGGTCGCACCACCGAATATGAAAAACGTTTGTTTTTCGGGGCGTCCGGATACTTTTGATCAGATAGTGTATCGCCGGATCTTATTATTTCTTCCGTAGAGCAAAGTGCATCCAGTTCTTTTACGGGAATATTACAAATAAACTTTCGGTACGTCAGATGGCTGTGAGTGATCTTAAGAAGATGCTGTGATATGCAAATGATTAGCTTTTCAGAGCATTCACACAAGGTTGGCGCTGGTTGCGACACCTACAACATGCTGACATGAGGAAAGTTTCCAACCGATTTCTCATACAAAAACAGCGGTTGACGGGCGTTGCCTGGTGAAACGTTGTTGTGATGCCTCGTGTATGGAGGAGAAATGCGTACCATCACGTTTCCGACTTTGATAAAGGTCGGATTGTAGCCGATCGTGATTACGGTTTATCGTATCGCGACACTGCTGCTCGCGTTGGTCGGGATCCAGTGACTGTTAGCAGAATATGGAATCGGTGGGTTCAGGAGGGTAATACGGAACGCCGTGCTGGATCCCAACGGTCTCGTATCACTAGCAGTCGAGATGACAGTAATCTTATCCGCACGGCTGTAACGTCTCGATCCCTGAGTCAACAGATGGGGAGTTTGCAAGACGACAACCATCTGTACGAACAGTTCGACGACGTTTGCAGCAGCATGGACTATCAGCTCGGAGACCACGGCTGGGGTTAACCTTGACGCTGCATCACAGACAGGAGTGCCTCCGATGGTGTACTCGACGACGAACCTGGGTGCACGAATGGCAAAACGTCATTTTTTCGGGCGAATGCAGGTTCTGTTTACAGCATCGTGATGGTCGCATCCGTGTTTGGCGACATCGCGCTGAATGCACATTGGAAACGTGTATTCGTCATCGCCATACTGGCCTATCACCCGGCGTGATGGTATGGGGTGCCATTGGTTACACGTCGCGGTCACCTCTTCTTCGCATTGACGGCACTTTGAACTATGGACGTTACATTTCAGATGTGTTACGACCAATGGCTCTACGCTTCATTTGATCCCTGCGAAACCCTACATTTCAGCAGGATAATGCACGACCGCATGTTGCAGGTCCTGTACGGGCCTTTCTGGATACAGAAAATGTTCGACTGCTGCCCTGGCCAACACATTCTCCAGTTCTCTTACCAATAGTAAACGTCTGGTCAATGGTGGCCGAGCAACTGGCTCGTCTCAATACGCCAGTCACTACTCTTGATGAACTGTGGTATCGTGTTGAAGCTGCATGGGCAGCTGTACCTGTACACGCCATCCAAGCTCTGTTTGACTCAATGCCCAGGCGTATCATGGCCGTTATTACGGCCACAGGTGGTTGTTTTGGGTAATGATTTCTCAGCATGTATGCACTCAAATTGCGTGAAAATGTAATCACATGTCAGTTCTAGTATAATATATTTGTCCAATGAATACCCGTTTATCATCTCCATTTCTTCTTGGTGTAGCAATTTTAATGGTCAGTAGTGTATATTTGTATTTAAAGCTCACCGGCCATTTCACCATTTTCTTCTGTGCAGATACACAAACAGTGCCCGATCGCTTACTGGAATCGGCGATAAAACCGCGAGTAATGAATGTGATTGGCAGGGGCACTATGAACATAGTGCGGGACAATAAGCTGCGAATGTGGACTTATCTCTGGCACGCCTGTGTCCTCGGTGGCTCAGATGGATGCCGCCGGCACGGTAACTCAGCGTGTTCAGTAAGAGAGCTGGTTGGCCTCTGTTATAAAAAAAACTGATGGAAGGATCAATAAACGAACTTCAACGGATGTCTTATGACGTCCGCAACGATCAACAAGGAACAAAATGCAAAAAAAAAGAAAAAAAAAAGAAAGGATAGAGCGTCTGCCATGTAAGCAGGAGATCCCGGGTTCGAGTCCCGGTCGGGGCACACATTTTCACCTGTCCCCGTTGATATGCAGCTAAGGGTATTCATTTCATTGTAATTTCATGATAAAATTTGAAACGTCCCCTTAGATAAATTATAAATGACTGTGCTTAAACTGACACACAATATTTTTGGCGCAACGCAATCTGACTTTCAAAAATCCCTACAAAAGAATGGCCCTGACTAGCATTAAACTATACCTTTCACAAATCACTTACCTCACAAAAATCTTCGTTACTCGAACTACTGCAATACAGCGAGCGCCACTACTGCCAGCTAAATAAAAGATTCAAAGTACTGAAGGCACTAACTACTGATGTATTTACCTTAATAGTGTTCAGAAGTGATAATATATATATCAGTTCATGACATCCAGTCTCACAAATTTACTGTCTCTGATGAACACACGTCCAGATGATCCGCTCTCAAAACTCCGCCATCTCTCTCCCCACATCCGTGGCTGGCGGCTCACCTCCAACTGCGCAACGCTACGCGATGTTAACGGCCAACTGCCCAACACTACAATGGCGCCTATTCCAACAATGCAAACCAACCACAGCCTTCAGACAGCACAGTCAGTGATTTTCATATAGAGCGCTATGTGGCGTTACCAACATAAAAACCTAAACAGCCTACTTACAAATTTATTGCACAAGTCGGCCAAAAGAAGGGATTCTGTATTGTGTATGGAACCGGGGACCTAGAAACGACGGAGAGGCTTCATCCCGCCGTAGCCCTCATGGTTCACAACCCCACAACAGGCCACAGCAGTCCACCCACCCCACCGCCGCCCCACATCGAACCCAGGGTTACTCTGCGGTTCTGGCCCCAGTGGAACCCCCCCCCCCCCCCCCCCCCCACACACACACACACACCCGGGAACGTCTCATACGAGACGAGTTAACCCCAAATGTTCGCGTGGTAGAGCAATTATGGTGTAAGACGGGGTTTGCGCAGCAATCGCCGACATAGTGTAACTGAGACGTAATAAAGGGAACCAGCCCGAATTCGCCGAGGCAGGTGGAAAACCGCCTAAGAACCATCCACAGGCTGCCTGGCACACCGGACCTCGACACTAATCCGCCGGGCGGATTCGTGCCGGGTGCGGCACGCCTTTCTGGTCGGGAAGCAGCGCGTTAGACTGCTCGGCTAGCCGAAAGAAGGGATTGGTTGATAGGACACATTATGAGGTATGAACGACTCGTCAATTTGGAAATATGTGTGGGTGGGGAGGTTGATTGGCTGCGGAGGAGGGGCGGGGGGAGGGAGTGAGGGAACAGAAGGACAGATTGATAAATTGATAAACTGTTAAGGGAGACCAATAGATGAATACAGTAAGCAGTCTGGAATTGATGTACGCTGCAGTCGTTATGCAGAGATGGAGAGACTCGCAGTCTAGGCTACGGTGGAGGTCTACATCAGACCAGTCCCCTTCTGTGGAAGGAGTCTTACTTACTGTACGCTACAATAAAGAAACTTTATAGCGATCTGCGGAGTTGTAGATGCAGATGTAGATGCAGATGCGCGTGTGCCGGTCCCTCCCACTGCACTCGGCGGCCTCATCGAATCCCAAAGCAGGGTCGGGGGTCGCGGCGATTATGGACCCCGGCTGCCGTGCGCCTGCTTTACGGCGGCATTGTCTCGCCGGCCCTGCCTTACATGGCGCTACGAGACTGCCGGCACGACTTGCTAATGCCGGCAGATCACATGCTAATGGCCGGCCGCTCCCGCCAGCCTCCTCCATCATACCCTCCACTACTGTTCGCCGAGGTTGCAACACCCAGGCGCATTTTAACATTGCCATCCACTCTTGAGGAGGACGCGGCGTCTCATCTCGGACGGGGAGCCAGCTGTAGTTGAATTAATTTCACGCGTTCCCCAGGGCACTGTGTTGGGACCTTCGCTGGTAACGCTATGAATTAACAACCTGCCAAATAAGAAAGTTCCCGGCAGATTAAAACTGTGCCGGACCGACGTTAGAACTCGGGACCTTTGCCTTACACGGGCAAGCTCTCCACCATCTGAGCTACGCAAGCACAACTCATGACCCAGGCGTTCCCCAGGGCACTGTGTTGGGACCTTCGCTGGTAACGTTATGAATTAACAACCTGCCAAATAACAAACTTCCTGGCAGACTAAAACTGTGCCGGACCGACACTCGAACTCGGGACCTTTGCCTTACACGGGCAAGCTCTCCACCATCTAAGCTACCCAAGCACGACTCACAACCTAGCTGTTCCCCAGGGCACTGTGTTGGGACCTTCGCTGATAACGTTATGAATTAACAACCTGCCAAATAAGAAACTTCCTGGCAGACTAAAACTGTGCCGGACTGCAATTCGAACTCGGGACCTTTGCCTTTTGCGGGCAAGTGCTCCACCAACTGAGCTACCCAAACACGACTCACGACCTAAGCGTTCCCCAGGGTACTGTGTTGGGACCTTCGCTGCTAAGGATATGGATTAACAATCTGCCAAATAAATAACTTCCCGGCAGATTAAAACTGTGCCGCACCGACATTTGAACTCGGGACCTTTCCCTTTCGGGGGCAAGTGCTCGACCATCTGAGCTACCCAAGCATGACTCACGACCTAGGCGTTCCCCAGGGCACTGTGTTGGGACCTTCACTGGTAACGTTATGAATTAACAACCTGTCAAATAAGAAACTTCCCAACAGATTAAAACTGTGCCGGACCAACATTCAAACTCGGGACCTTTGCCTTTCGCGGGCAAGCGCTCCACCATCTGAGCTACCAAAGCAGGACTCACTACCCCTCTTCACAGCATCAGTTGCGCCAGTAGCTCGTCTCCGAAACTTCATACAAGCTCTCTTGCAGACCTTGCAGAAGTTTCATATCGGCGCACACTCCGGTGCAGAGCGAAATTTTCACTCTGGAAACATCCCCCAGGCTGTGGCTGAGCCATGTCTTCGCAATATCCTTTCTTACAGGAGTGCTAGTTGTGCAAGGTCTGCAGGAGCGCTTCTGTGAAGTTTGGAAGGTAAGAGGCGAGGTACTGGCAGAATTTAAGCTGTGTAGCACGTCATCTTCGTGGTGTAGCAATTTTAATGGCCAGTAGTGTATACATATATGAAGATGGACATGTCCGAAAGAACAGATCCCATCTTCATATAAATATAAATTTTATCGCCATTTCGTTTCACTATCTCCTCATTAGCCACTCGATATACACATCGCATCTCGAACGTTTTTCTATGGTATCTTATTTCAAAAACTTCTGTTCTTGTTGTTGTTATGGTCTTCAGCCCTGAGACTGGTTTGATGAAGCTCTCCATGCTACTCTATACTGTGCAAGCTTCTTCAGCTCCCAGTACCTACTGCAGCTTACATCCTTCTTGATCAGTTTGCGCTATTAATCTCTTGGTCTCCCTCTGCGATGTATACCCTCGAGGCTTCGCTCCAGTAATTGGTGATCCCTTGGTGCCTCAGAAAGTGTCCGCGAATTCCTTCTCTCCCCAAAAAGCGCGGGGTAGCCGTAGTTTAAGTCAGATTAAGTGGTGGTTAAGTTTAGGGACCGATCACCTCAGCAGTTGGTCCCATAAGACCTTACCACAAATTTCCAAAATTTATCCCCAACTCAATTCAGTACCTCCTCATTACTTACGTGATATACCCATCTCGTCTTCAGCATTCTTCTGTAGCACCTCATTTCGAAAGCTTCTATTCTCTTCTTCTCTGAAATATTTATCGTCCATGTTTCACTTCCATACATGGCTACACTCCATACAAATACTTTCAGAAACGACTTCCCGACGCTTAAATCTATACTCGATGTTAACAAATTTCTCTTCTTCAGAAACGCTTTCCCTGCCATTGCCAGTCTACGTTTTATTTCCTCTCTACTTCGACCATCATCAGTTATTTTGCTCCCCAAATAGCAATACTCATTTACTACTATAAGCGTCTCTCTTCCTAATCTAATTCCTTCAGCATCGGCCGATTTAATTCGACTACATTCCATTATCCTCGTTTTGCTTCTGTTGATGTTCATCTTATATCCTCCTTTCAAGACATTGTTCATTCAGGTTGCTCTTCCAGGTCCTTCCCTGTCTCTGACAGAATTACAATGTACTTTCGGTCGTTGGACGGCTTGTAGTACACGACAAACTCTCCTGAGGAAACCGTGACAGGTGTGACGACCCTATTGCAGGAACGTATTATATCACCTTCACATTATCATCGTGACGTGCGGAAGCTACCAAGAATCAGAACAAATGATTAAGACACAATGTACGTAGTTTTTTTGTGTAGCATCTGATTCTGCAAAAAAAAAAATAAAAAAAATGGGAGTTCCCATTTGAAATTTTAAAGTTGCCTCCCGCACCACCTCCAGGCAGCTGGGGTGGCGGGCTAATTTTAGCACCAGTACATGTCCCCCTCGAAAATAATAAACGTTGGGTTCTAGATGTGAAGCTTATTTTTCGAGTTATTCTGGTTTGTCAACTTCAAATTTACACCCTGTATACTATGCTGTCACGAATAGAAAATAAGGCATTATGAAGGCATTCGCATAAAACAATACTTAAAAAAGTACAGGTTCAAATGGCTCTGAGCACTATGCGACTTAATTTCTGAGGTCATCAGTCCCCTAGAACTTAGAACTACTTAAACCTAACTAACCTAAGGACATAACACACGTCGATGCCCGAGGCAGGATTCGAACCAGCGACCGTAGCGGTCGCGCGGTTCCAGACTGTAGCGCCTAGAGCCGCACAGCCACTCCGGCCGGCAAAGAAACAGTACACATGTAATAATTATAATTTTTATAACTATGCTATTTCTGCTTGTTTTTAAGCTAAAGAAACCACTAATGATGGCGATGTTTGTCACTGAAAGTAGTTTGGGGAATAAATAAATAAATAAATAAATAACAAAAGCATTTTCCATCAGGGTGGGCCCACAAAAAAATGGTTTAAATGGCTCTGAGCACTATGGGACTTAACATCTGAGGTCATCAGTCCCCTAGAACTTAGAATTACTTAAACCTAACTAACCTAAGGACACCACACACATCCATGCCCGAGGCAGGATTCGAACCTGCGAACGTAGCGGTCGCGAGGTTCCAGACTGAAGCGCCTAGAGCCGGCCGGTGTGGCCGTGCGGTTCTAGGCGCTTCAGTTTGGATCCGCGTGACTGCTACTGTCGCAGGTTCGAATCCTGCCTCGGGCATGGATGTGTGTGATGTCCTTAGGTTAGTTGGGTTTAAGTAGTTCTAAGTTCTAGGGGACTTATGACCTCAGATGTTGAGTCCCATAGTGCTCAGAGCCATTTGAACCATTTTTTTGAAGCGCCTAGGACTGCTCGGCCACAACGGCCTGCAGCGGGCCCACAATTCCCCATGTTGCTGTTTTTGTATCAGTATAGTATTAATGTTTTGTGGCAAAGGCATGACACAGGCGCGCACTGAGCTTCTCTGAAACGAGGAAAATTCTGTACAAAATTGCATTCTGCCTGCCTTTTAGTACCTATTGCACGGAGAAAAATATTCCCAGTTGCGTCGTCTCGGTAATGGTCAGCCATTAGGGGAGTTGGCGTGTTCTTCGCACCCGGACCGCGGCTCACCGTAATCTGTCGGCATTACAGCGAGTTCGTGGAAACTCTTAGAGATGCAAATTCGCGGACTGCACTCCTGGCGCAGTATATGAGATTCGCCTGCAGCAATGCGCTGCCCACTTGAACAGCAGGGGTCGCCGCTTTTACGGGGAGGGGGGGGGGGGGGGGGGGGAAGGGGTAACGGAATTGCAACTCGCTGTTTATGGCACGAAAGTCCGAAGGGCGCCCTTCAGGCCGACACCTGATAAACAGGTCGTTTGGCTAACGCGGCGAAAATGGCCCCGCTTTTACGGGCCCACGTGAGTGCCATTTTGATGGCGATTGCTTGTCGCAATGTCCGCGCCTGAGAATTCCTTCTTATTACTCTCCGGAGCACGTCACCTGCCTAAAAAACAAAATTAGGAGAAAACACCATTACAGCTCGGTAACACTGCATTCCGCGCTCCCAGTCTCGTCAACATCTAAGGCATTATACAGGGTGATTCAAAAAGAATACCACAACTTTAGGAATTTAAAACTCTGCAACGACAAAAGGCAGAGCTAAGCACTATCTGTCGGCGAATTAAGGGAGCTATAAAGTTTCATCTAGTTGTACATTTGTTCGCTTGAGGCGCTGTTGACTAGGCGTCAGCGTCAGTTGATGCTAAGATGGCGACCGCTCAACAGAAAGCTTTTTGTGTTATTGAGTACGGCAGAAGTGAATCGACGACAGTTGTTCAGCGTGCATTTCGAACGAAGTATCGTGTTAAACCTCCTGATAGGTGGTGTATTAAACGTTGGTATAAACGGTTTACAGAGAATGGGTGTCTGTGCAAAGGGAAAAGTTCTGGACGGCCGAGAACGAGTGATGAAAATGTAGCACGCATCCAGCAAACATTTGTTCGCAGCCCAGGAAAATCGACTCGCAGAGCTAGCAGAGAGCTGCAAATTCCACAATCAACTGTATGGAGAGTCCTACGAAAAAGGTTGGTTATGAAACCTGAACGTCAACTACCCGAGGCGATGGATCGGCCGCCAGGCAGCCCGTGACAGAGCACTTCATCACTGGCCTCCAAGAAGCCCTGATCTTACCCCCTGCGATTTTTTCTTATGGGGGTATGTTGAGGATATGGTGTTTCGGCCACCTCTCCCAGCCACCATTGATGATTTGAAACGAGAAATAACAGCAGCTATCCACACTGTTACGCCTGATATGCTACAGAGAGTGTGGAACGAGTTGGAGTATCGGGTTGATATTGCTCGAGTGTCTGGAGGGGGCCATATTGATCATCTCTGAACTTGTTTTTGAGTGTAAAAAAACCTTTTTAAATACTCTTTGTAATGATGTATAACAGGTTATATTATGTTTCTTTCATGAAATACACATTTTTAAAGTTGTGGTATTCTTTTTGAATCACCCTGTATAGTGGAATTTAAAACTGTGATTTTTAAACCAAGCTACTGGTTCCTTGTGTAGCGTCTACCAAACTACATCGCCTAGCAGAAAAAAGTAAAGCATCCTTGGCGGGGGTGGGGGAAGGAGGCGGAAACGAAATGAAACTTCACTGGTTCAGAGCATGGAGCAAATACACTCAAGAGCCAAAAATTTGTACACCTGCCTAATATCGTATAGGGAACCCGCGAGCGCTCAGAAGTGCAGCAACAAGACGTGTCATGGACTCGACTGATGTCTGAAGTAGTGCTGGAGGGAACTGACACCATGAATCCAGCAGGACTGTCCATAAATCCGTAAGAGTACGAGGGAATGGAGATCTCTTCTCAACAGTACTTTGTAGTGCAGCCCAGATATGCTCAATAATGTTCATTTCTGGAGAATTTGGCGACCAACAGAAGTGTTCAGAAGAGTGTTCCTGGAACCATTCTGTAGCAATTCTGGACGTGTGGGCTGTCACATTGTCCTGCTGGAATAGCCCAAGTCCGTCGGAATGCACAGTGGACATGAATGGATGCAGGTGATCAGACAGGATGCTTACGTACATGGCACCTGTAAGAGTCGTATGTAGGCGAATCAGGGGTCCCATATCACTTCAACTACACGCCGCACACCATTACAGAGCCTCCACCAGCTTGAACAGTGCTCTGCTGATATGCAAGGTCCATGGATTCGTGAAATTGTCTCCATACCCGTACACGTTCATTCGTTCGAAACAATTTGAAACGAGACTCGTCCGACCAGACAACATGTTTCCAGTCATCAACAGTCCAATGTTGGTGTTGACGGGTCCAAGCGAGGCGTAAAGCATTGCGTCGTGCAGTCATCAAGGGTACACGAGTTGGCCTTCGGCTCCGAAAACCCATATCCATGGTTTGGTCGAATGTTTCGCACTTTGACACTTGTTGATGACACAGCATTCAAATCTACAGCAATTTGCCGAGGGGTTTCACGTCTGTCAAGTTGAACGATCTGCTCCAGTCGCCTTTGGTCCCGTTCTTGTAGGATCTTTTTCCGGCCGCAGCGATGTCGGAGATTTGATGTTTTACCAGATTCCTAATATTCACAGTACACTCGTGAAATGGTCGTACGGGAAGATGCCCTCTTCACCGCTACCTCGGAGATGCTGTGTCCCATCGCTCGTGCGCCGACTACTACACCTAGTTGAAACTCACTTTAATTTTGATAAGCCTCCATTGTAGCAGCAGTAAGCGATCCAACAACTGCGCCAGACACTTGTTGTCTTATATAGTCGTTGCCGACCGCAGTGCCGTATTCACCCTGTTTACATATATTTGCATTTGAATACGCATGTCTATACCAATTTCTTTGGCGCTTCAGTGTATATACCCTGCACTGCTAGTGCTTCTACCTGTCTTTTATGAGTGGTTATCGTACGATGAGATCGAATATAGGCGGTGGTCACATTAATGTTATTACACCGTGTAGTTTTTGGGAATAAATGTCTTCAGTTGTTTTATTAAGCTGGTAGGAATTCCCAAATTGTAGAGCCCGTGAATAAAGTTGAAAATCGATAATATTGGTACGAACAACCCTCCACCATGTACTGTACAATGGCTTTTTATAATGTACCGCAGCGCTGTATTCTGTCTGTTTGTATATCTTTGTATTTGAATGCGCATGTCTGTCTAGTTTCTTTGGCGCTTCAGTGTATATCTAAGGAGTGAGTATAATATACGGGGGTCGTTCTCGACATCAAACCAGGCCAGTCACGTGATTCTGGTACGACACTGTTTGTAATAGCGAAACTTGAATATCACGCGAATTCGCCTTGTTTTACACCCGTTTCTGCACGTTTGAGTTTTAGTAACAGCTATGATGCCACGGATGTAAAGAGAAGTACGTGAAAAGAGGACTAGTTACTTTTCATAGGTACGCACAACGAATGCATAATCGTTAACGTCTGATTGATATGAGGCACTTTACATGTTGCAAAATATAGCGACGCAGTATTATGCAGTCTTGAGTTGTAGAGATAATCTCTGCGATTTTATGATCATGTGTTTACGAGACAAGTGCTAGATAAGTATGCAAATGTGTGCAAGTCGAATGCCAGCCAGTCTACACACATGTTGCCGCTATGTTCATATGCAGATAAAATTTTTACATGACAGTCTGATTAATTTCATCCAATTTATGTAGGTTCTCAAACCCCTTCGTGTGCCGAAGTATTTCTGCTTAAGACAGTTTCCTATTCAGTGTCATTGTAGCGTGATTAATTGAAACAGATTTGACAACAGGAGTCAGTCCAAAAGAAAATATTAAAAAAAATATTGGTGGCTGTCACTTCTTTTATTACCACAGAATTCGAATGTTGATCTTGTACTTCTTATTTTTTCGTGGGCACTGTATGAATTTACTTTCCTTAAGAGATGGCGAAAAAATTTTATAGACATTTCACTTTATAACAAGCAGTAGGGTAAAGGAAAATTGAAAATAATAATTGATAAACGGGTGGTGGAAATGCTTACTGCATTTACTGTAACACTTTCATTGTTCCAAATGCGCTGCTTTTTCGTGACACTTGGACGCTGTCTACAATGTCTTGGTAACATAATTAATTACTGTCCGCCCCCGGTAGCTAAATGGTCAGCGCGACAGAATGTCAATCCTAAGGCCCTAGGTTCGATTTCCAGCTGTGTCGGAGATTTTCTCCGCTCAGGGACTGGGTATTGTGTCGTCCTAATCATCATTTCATCCCCATCGAAGCGCAGGTCATCGAAGTGGCGTCAAATCAAAAGATTTGCGCCAGGCGAACGGTCTACCCGATGGGAGGTACTAATCACACGACATTTACATTTCACATAATTAATTAGAAGAGAAATTCGACAATATTACGTGCAACAGAAAAAGTAAAAAAATATTGTTGGCTGTCACTTCTTATTCTGTCACCGAAGAAAGATAAATAAAGTGGTTCAAAAATGGTTCAAATGGCTCGAAGCACTGTGGGACTTATCTTCTGAGGTCGTCAGTCCCCTAGACTTAGAACTACCTAAACCTAACTAACCTAAGGACATCACACGCATCCATGCCCGAGGCAGGATTCGAACCTGCGACCGTAGCAGCAGCGCGGTTCCGGACTGAACCGCTCGGCCTCAGGGGCCGAAATAAAGTAGAATCTGAGCCACGATACTGTGGCGGAAAATCACAGTACTATTGCTCCTTACCATCTGTAAGCCAACTTCAACTCCTTGTTTCAAACTGTCAAGACGTCTCTAATACGTGGTAGTTGCACGGTACTTCCTCAGGTGATCCATCTGTAGCAGCGAAGTAATAACACTCAAAATACGCTACGTGCTATGCGGGCTAAAATGCACTGTCCCAAAATCACGTGACTTTAGCTGCAGGAGATGTTGCAGACATTATAGTTCTGCGCTTCCGAATGCTTACTCCGTAGGTATTTATACTCTGTGGTTCAGAGGCTGCGTGATGTTATTTCAGTGTTTATAGTATTGAGTCAGATTTGCGTAGAACTGGGAAGTGAGAGTCTACTTATCAGCATGATGCAGCACCCCTCTGGCCAGGATGAATGAGCTGATTCGGTTAGAAAGAGTGCCTAAGAGCCATGAGAATCCTTAGAGCGAAGGGGAAGTTCTTCTCAGATGCTATTGTGAAAATTTAGAGAACTAGCATTGGAAGCTGATTGGCGAACGATTCTACTGCCGCTAACGTACCTTTCGCGGAAGGACCATGAAGATAAAATTCGAAAAATTAGCGCTGATACGGACGAATACAAAGAGTCCTTTTTACCTTCCTGTATTTGCGAGTGGAACAGGGAAGGAAAATATTAGTTGTGGTACAATAATTAATGCAGCAACATGGACGAAAATATACGATGAAACAGAACAGATTAAATCGATGTTAATACGTAGCGACCATTAAAATCACATGCATAAAGATTCCCACTGGAAAACGAATGACCGGAATTAAAAATGAGAGCAATTGAAAAAGATAGTACGGTGATTAAAATGACGAGACAAAGGAATACAAATAAAAAATACGTTTAAGATCCCGGGTTCGATTCCCGGCGGGGTCAGGGATTTTCTCTGCCTCGTGATGGCTGGGTGTTGTGTGCTGTCCTTAGGTTAGTTAGGTTTAAGTAGTTCTAAGTTCTAGGGGACTGATGACCATAGATGTTAAGTCCCATAGAGCTCAGAGCCATTTTTTACGTTTAAGAAAATTAAGTGAATAAAAATAATTATCAAAGTAATTTCGATAAAGATTTAAAAGTATAAGATTTCAAAGCACCTAATAAGAGCCGGCCGCTGTGGCCCAGTGGTTCTAGGCGCTTCAGTCTGGAACCACGCTATCGCTTCGGTCGCATGTTCGAATCCTGCCTCGGGCACGGATGTGTGTGATGTCCTTAGGTTAGTTAGGTTCAAGTAGTTCTAAGTTCTAGGGGACTGATGACCTCAGATGTTAAGTCCCATAGTGCTTAGAGCTATTTGAACCATTTTGCACCACTGAGGAGAGGTATCAATATCGGTCGGTGAGGCCTGGCATGAATTCGGCTTTCCAAAACACTGCAAAGGTATTATGTAGGATTCAGGTCAGGACTCTGTGCAGGCCAGTCCATTATAGGGATGTTATTGTCGTGTAACCACTCCGCCACAGGCCGTGCACTACGAACAGGTGCTCGATCGTGTTGAAAGATGCAATCACCATTCCTGAATTGCTCTGCAACAGTGGGAAGCAAGAAGATGCTTAAAACGTCAATGTAGGCCTGTGCTGTGATAGTGCACGCAAAACAACAAGGGGTGCTAGCATCCTCCATGAAAAACACGACCACACCATAACACCACAGCCTCCGAATTTCACTGTCGGCACTACACACGCTGGCAGCTGACGCTCACCGGGCATTCGCCATACCCACACCCTGCCATCAGATCACCTCATTGCGTACCGTGATTCGTCACTCCACACAGAATTTTTCCACTGTTGAATCGTCTAATGTTTACGCTCCCTACACGAAACGAAGTTCGTTTGGCATTCACCGGCGTAATGTGTGGCTTATGAGCAGCTGTTCGACCATGATATTAAGTTTCCACATCTCTCGCCTAACTGTCATAGTTTTTACAGTGGATCCTGATGCAGTTTGGAATTCCTGTGTGATGGTCTGGATTGATGGCTGCCTCCTACACTTCACGACCCTCTTCAACTATCGGCAGTCGCTGTCAGTCAACAGACGAGGTCGGCGTGTACGCTTTTGTGATGTACGTGTCCCTTCACGTTAGCACTTCAGCATCACGTCAGAAACAGTGGACCTAGGGATGTTTAGGAGTGTGGAAATCTCGCGTACACACGTATGCCACAAATGACACCCCATCACCTGACCACGTGCGAAGCCGGTGAGTTCGGCGGAGCGCCCCATTCTGCTCTCTCACGATGTCTAGTGACTACTGAGGTCGCTGATATGGAGTACCTGCCAATAGGTGGCAGCACTTAATGCGAAAAACGTTTGATTTTGGGGGTGTCCGTATACTTTTCATCGCATTGCGCTTAAGGACTACGAAGATAAGTTTCGGGTGATTAGGGCTCATACGGAGACGTAAAGATAGTCGTTTTTCTCTCGCTGGGCGCCCGTTGTGGCCGAGCGGTTCTAGGCACTTCAGTCCGGAACCGCGATGCAGCTACGGTCGCAAGTTTGAATCCTGCCTCTGGCATGAATGTGTGTGATGTCCTTCGGTCAGTTAGGTTTAAGTAGTTCTACGTCAAGGTGACTGATGCCTCAGATGTTAAGTCTCATAGTGCTCAGAGCCATTTGAACCATTTCCCTCGCTCTGTTTGCGAGTGGAGCAGGAAAGGAAGGGAGAAGTACTGGTACAAGGTACCCTCCGCCCCGCTCCGTACGGAGGCTTGTGGAGTATCTATGAATACGTAGATGAAGATGAAGGCAGTCGATGGAGATGAAACTTCCTCGCAGATTAAAACTGTGTGCCCGACCGAGACTCGAACTCGGGATCTTTGCCTTTCGCGGGCAAGTGCTCTACCAACTGAGCTACCCAAGCACGACTCACGCCCCGTCCTCACAGCTTTACTTCTGACAGTACCTCGTCTCCTACCTTCCAAACTTTACAAAAGCCCTCCTGCGAAACTTGCAGAACTAGTACTCCTGAAAGAAAGGATACTGCGGAGACATGGCTTAGCCACAGCCTGGGGAATGTTTCCAGAATGAGATTTTCACTCTGCAGCGGAGTGTGAGCTGATATGAAACTTCCTGGCAGATTAAAACTGTGTGCCCGACCGAGACTCGAACTCGGGACCTATGCCTTTCGCGGGCAAGTGCTCTACCATCTAAGCCACCGAAGCGCGACTCACGTCCGGTACTAACAGCTTTACTTCTGCCAGTATCTCGTCTCCTACCTCCAGTCGATGGAGATGCAAACCAGACTTCCTCCGGTTTCCAGTTGCGTAATTTGTCAGGCAGATACGTACGAGTTCCTCGCGTCGCTCTGACGCCGATTACCTTCTCCGTAGGCAGCAAACGAGAGAGGACGTTAAACGGCAGATTGAAGTCCGCGATAAAGTTTAATGAGCTACACTGTAGCACTAGCTTGGGCGATTAATCATATCCTATTAGCAGCGAACGCCGGTAGTTGGCGCGCGCGAGGCCCTTGTGTTGAGCGAGTGGTAGTTCTGTCTGTCGTGCGTGCTGGGAGAGCGCGCGAGCATTTCCATAATGACATGCGGGACCGACGTCTAGGCGTGAAGAGTTGTCAGGTGCGGGAGTACGCCCGCCCGTGTGTGCGGGGCTAAGACCACGAGAGCGGCGTTGTGCGTCGCGGCCGTAACCTCAAAAGCTGGTCTCGTGTAGGAACGCATCGCGGGAGTGAAAGCCGTGATAATTGGGAAT
Organism: Schistocerca americana; assembly: GCF_021461395.2. Taxonomy (NCBI): domain Eukaryota; kingdom Metazoa; phylum Arthropoda; class Insecta; order Orthoptera; family Acrididae; genus Schistocerca; species Schistocerca americana. The sequence goes on from NC_060128.1 coordinate 94,248,817, forward strand.
TCGTGTGCTGTCTGCCTCCTTACTGCGGCTTTCGCTCTCTGCCACCATTTCTTACTCCCATCCTCTCCCCCTACCCCCCCCCCCCCCCCCCCGCCCTCCCACGCCCTCACGAATACACTCCCCCGAACAAGAAAAAGAGAAGGCAACCGCGAGACACGGCCGGATGTCAATGTACGAGGGTCACTCCAAAAGAAATGCACATTATTTTTTTTTAATGCATCTCTTATTCCACATGTTTGAAAGTTTTACAGTGTGTAGATATATCCTTTAGGAAAAATATTTCTATTTCTCCACATAATTTCCATACCTCTCAACTGCCTTAAGCCATCTTGGAACCAGCGCCTGTTTACCTGCACGGTAAAATTCTAGACCAACCTGTTGGAGCCACTCTTTGGCAGCGTGCACAAGGGAATCATCATCTTCAAACCTTGTTCCACAAAGAGAGTCTTTCAGTTTCCCAAAGAGATGATAGTCACATGGAGCCAGGTCAGGGCTGTAAGGCGGGTGTTTCAGTGTCGTCCATCCGAGTTTTGTGATCGCTTCCACGGTTTTTTGACTGACATGTGGCCGTGCATTGTCGTGCAACAGCAAAACATCCTGCTTTTGCCGATGTGCTCGAACACGACTCAGCCGAGCTTGAAGTTTCTTCAGTGTCGTCACATATGCATGAGAATTTATAGTGGTTCCACTTGGCATGGGTGAATTTGCATGATGCCTCTCCATTGATTGCCTCTTTGGTGAAAAATGATGCCATGTTTCATCACCTGTCACAATTCTTCCAAGAAATTCATCTCCGCCATTCTCGTACTGTTCCAAAAGTTCGCTGCATACCGTTTTTCTTGTTCCTTTGGGACCCACTGTCAACATCCTAGGAACCCAACTAGGACAAACATTTTTTAACGCCAGCAGTTTCAGTATTCTGCAAACACTTCCTTCCCCTATCCCAACGTAGCGTGACAATTCGTTCACTGTGATACGTCTGTCAGCAGTCACCAATTCGTTAACTCTCTGCACATTGTCTGGAGTGTGTGCAGTACGAGGCCGGCCGCTGTGAGGACAATCCTCAATATTCCCGTGCCCGCTTTCGTCACGTAACCTGCTTGCCCACCGACTAACTGTACTGCGATCGACAGCAGCATCTCCGTACACCTTTTTCAACCTCTTGTGGATGTTTCTACTGTCTCGTTTTCGCATCACAGGAATTCTATGACAGCACGTTGCTTCTGACGAACGTCAAGTGTAGCAGCCATCTTGAACACATGCTGTGACGGCGCCACTCACGGGAACAGGTCGAAGCAAGTTTGAAAACAAGCGGGAAGCATGTATCTACACACTGTAAAACTTTCACACATGCAGAATGAAAACTGTGTTTTTATAAATATAGTGCGCATTTCTTTTGGAGGGACCCTCGTAGTTCCTACACATACACACCATAGGCGAGTAAGTAAATGATTATAGAGTTGCAATTCTCCGTGACTGTTAGAACGGCCACGTCCCTGCATCATCGCTCAGCCCTCGCAGAGTATACGCGGCGTCCCAAGAGGAATGGTCAGTATTCAGGGATATGGCAGAAACGATCATTCGAAGCAAAAAATTATGGCAAGATTGGCTTCTGAAATGCGTACCTTTTTTTTCAATTGTAATGAAAATTCACAACATTTTTTGCAATTTTTTATTTATATATTCAAAAATATACAGTTTTTTGGAAAAAGGCTGTGTTAAATTATGCAGAAGGTACTGTGTAACATTTACTGAAAGTTTGAAACAAATATGTTTGGAAGATCCTTAGAAAACATGTAATTAGTATGAGAAAATAAAAGTTTTGGGAATCGAGCGACAAAGATTGGATTAACTTTTTAGTGCATTCCAGGTCCATGGGATGGATTATCTTCATCCTCTGTAAACTCCTCCTCCAGCTTCCTCTTGTTTACTCTTGCTTGTATTTCTAGACTCTTTACAGCTCTGTCTGCAGCCCGAAGGCGTTCCTTGTCTAAAGCAAGCATCGCTCGTTGTTGTGTTCGTACATTTTGCTACCATTTTCTTCAGTTGCAGATACTGCAACACTTTTCCAAAAGGTGGTCATGCATGAACACTTGTCATATTTCAGTTGTATTTGACTAGCAAGTCCTACGTGCTTTATTATGGAGAGTTCCAGATCAACTTCACTACAATGAATACATCTTACACAGTTTGAAAAAATTCCTTTGAGAACCGACATATCAAATATTTCATTCACATCCGATTCGCCCATAAGACATTCATAGTTTTCACTCATTGAACCAAGCTTCTTCTGTGAAGTATTTTCTTTCCCACTTTGACTGCTATGGGCAGGTGTACTTGAGAGGTTAGGTTCACTCACTTGGTTATCGTCTTTATTGTTTACAGTAATAACACATACCTTTGGCTTTCCAACATTTCTCCTTTTCTCAAGAAACAGAATTAATTACGAATATTTTCGAGATAACGACAGAGTAAATAAAGATGAAACAATCGACAATCACACCAGCGATATATATTGAACCATCACAGGTTAGCCACAACACATACTTCATCTCACATCACTACAATGTACCTGATGAACACGGACGTTAATAATAACACCATTTGACAGCAGTTTAACAGCGCCACAGTGGGTCACGCCCATGTAGAACACATTTCAAAAAAAAAATTAAAAATAGTTGCAGTCTTCGGAATTGAATAAATTATATATCTATTAAAAGGTAATAGTCTGCAGATTCAGAAAACGCAATAAAGTAAAAATTGAACTTTTCATGATTTCGAGCCTTTCCGGAGCCCCATAAGAGCTACACTCAAGAGCCAAAGAAACAGGTGTAGGCATGCATATTCAAATACAGAGATATGTAAACAGGCAGAATACGTTCGGCAACGCCTATATATGGTGTAAGTAGGCTGTTTAGGTTTTTTATTGGTAACGCCAACTCTGTATGAAAATCACTGGCTGTGCTGTGTGCAGTCTGTGGCTGCTTTGCATTGTTGTAATACTCGCCATTGTAGTGTTAGGCAGCTGGCTGTGAACAGCGCGTAGCATTGCGCAGTTGGAGGTGATCCGCCAGCAGTGGTGGATGTGGGGAGAGAGATGGCGGAGTTTTGAAATTTGTCATGAACTGCTATATTTATATATGATGATATCAAGGTAAATACATTGTTTGTTCTCTATTAATATCTTTCATTTGCTAACTATCCCTATCAGTAGTTAGTGCCTTCCATAGTTTGAATCTTTTATTTAGCTGGCAGTAGTGGCACTCGCTGTATTGCAGTAGCTTGAGCAGCGAAGATTTTTGTGAGGTAAGTGATTTGTGAAAGGTATAGTTTAATGTCCCCCCCCATGAACCATGGACCTTGCCGTTGGTGGGGAGGCTTGCGTGCCTCAGCGATACAGATAGCCGTACCGTAGGTGCAACCACAACGGAGGGGTATCTGTTGAGAGGCCAGACAAACGTGTGGTTCCTGAAGAGGGGCAGCAGCCTTTTCAGTAGTTGCAAGGGCAACAGTCTGGATGATTGACTGATCTGGCCTTGTATCAATAACCAAAACGGCCTTGCTGTGCTGGTACTGCGAACGGCTGAAAGCAAGGGGAAACTACAGCCGTAATTTTTCCCGAGGGCATGCAGCTTTACTGTATGATTACATGATGATGGCGTCCTCTTGGGTAAAATATTCCGGGCGGGGACTACTCAAGAGGATGTCGTTATCAGGAGAAAGAAAACTGGCGTTCTACGGATCGGAGCGTGGAATGTCAGATCCCTTAATCGGGCAGGTAGGTTAGAAAATTTAAAAAGGGAAATGGATAGGTTGAAGTTAGATATAGTGGGAATTAGTGAAGTTCGGTGGCAGGAGGAACAAGACTTCTGGTCAGGTGACTACAGGGTTATAAACACAAAATCAAATAGGGGTAATGCAGGAGTAGGTTTAATAATGAATAGGAAAATAGGAATGCGGGTAAGCTACTACAAACAGCATAGTGAACGCATTATTGTGGCCAAGATAGATACGAAGCCCACGCCTACTACAGTAGTACAAGTTTATATGCCAACTAGCTCTGCAGATGACGAAGAAATTGAAGAAATGTATGATGAAATAAAAGAAATTATTCAGATTGTGAAGGGAGACGAAAATTTAATAGTCATGGGTGACTGGAATTCGAGTGTAGGAAAAGGGAGAGAAGGAAACATAGTAGGTGAATATGGATTGGGGGACAGAAATGAAAGAGGAAGCCGCCTGGTCGAATTTTGCACAGAGCACAACATAATCATAACTAACACTTGGTTTAAGAATCATGAAAGAAGGTTGTATACATGGAAGAACCCTGGCGATACTAAAAGGTATCAGATAGATTATATAATGGTAAGACAGAGATTTAGGAACCAGGTTTTAAATTGTAAGACATTTCCAGGGGCAGATGTGGACTCTGACCACAATCTATTGGTTATGACCTGTAGATTAAAACTGAAGAAACTGCAAAAAGGTGGGAATTTAAGGAGATGGGACCTGGATAAACTAAAAGAACCAGAGGTTGTACAGAGATTCAGGGAGAGCATAAGGGAGCAATTGACAGGAATGGGGGAAATAAATACAGTAGAAGAAGAATGGGTAGCTTTGAGGGATGAAGTAGTGAAGGCAGCAGAGGATCAAGTAGGTAAAAAGACGAGGGCTAGTAGAAATCCTTGGGTAACAGAAGAAATATTGAATTTAATTGATGAAAGGAGAAAATATAAAAATGCACTAAGTGAAACAGGCAAAAAGGAATACAAACGTCTCAAAAATGAGATCGACAGGAAGTGCAAAATGGCTAAGCAGGGATGGCTAGAGGACAAATGTAAGGATGTAGAGGCCTATCTCACTAGGGGTAAGATAGATACCGCCTACAGGAAAATTAAAGAGACCTTTGGAGAAAAGAGAACGACTTGTATGAATATCAAGAGCTCAGATGGAAACCCAGTTCTAAGCAAAGAAGGGAAAGCAGAAAGGTGGAAGGAGTATATAGAGGGTCTATACAAGGGCGATGTACTTGAGGACAATATTATGGAAATGGAAGAGGATGTAGATGAAGATGAAATGGGAGATATGATACTGCGTGAAGAGTTTGACAGAGCACTGAAAGACCTGAGTCGAAACAAGGCCCCCGGAGTAGACAATATTCCATTGGAACTACTGACGGCCGTGGGAGAGCCAGTCCTGACAAAACTCTACCATCTGGTGAGCAAGATGTATGAAACAGGCGAAATACCCTCAGACTTCAAGAAGAATATAATAATTCCAATCCCAAAGAAAGCAGGTGTTGACAGATGTGAAAATTACCGAACTATCAGCTTAATAAGTCACAGCTGCAAAATACTAACACGAATTCTTTACAGACGAATGGAAAAACTAGTAGAAGCCAACCTCGGGGAAGATCAGTTTGGATTCCGTAGAAACACTGGAACACGTGAGGCAATACTGACCTTACGACTTATCTTAGAAGAAAGATTAAGGAAAGGCAAACCTACGTTTCTAGCATTTGTAGACTTAGAGAAAGCTTTTGACAATGTTGACTGGAATACTCTCTTTCAAATTCTAAAGGTGGCAGGGGTAAAATACAGGGAGCGAAAGGCTATTTACAATTTGTACAGAAACCAGATGGCAGTTATAAGAGTCGAGGGACATGAAAGGGAAGCAGTGGTTGGGAAGGGAGTAAGACAGGGTTGTAGCCTCTCCCCGATGTTGTTCAATCTGTATATTGAGCAAGCAGTAAAGGAAACAAAAGAAAAATTCGGAGTAGGTATTAAAATTCATGGAGAAGAAATAAAAACTTTGAGGTTCGCCGATGACATTGTAATTCTGTCAGAGACAGCAAAGGACTTGGAAGAGCAGTTGAATGGAATGGACAGTGTCCTGAAAGGAGGATATAAGATGAACATCAACAAAAGCAAAACAAGGATAATGGAATGTAGTCTAATTAAGTCGGGTGATGCTGAGGGAATTATATTAGGAAATGAGGCACTTAAAGTAGTAAAGGAGTTTTGCTATTTGGGGAGCAAAATAACTGATGATGGTCGAAGTAGAGAGGATATAAAATGTAGGCTGGCAATGGCAAGGAAAGCGTTTCTGAAGAAGAGAAATTTGTTAACATCCAGTATAGATTTAAGTGTCAGGAAGTCATTTCTGAAAGTATTCGTATGGAGTGTAGCCATGTATGGAAGTGAAACATGGACGATAAATAGTTTGGACAAGAAGAGAATAGAAGCTTTCGAAATGTGGTGCTACAGAAGAATGCTGAAGATTAGATGGGTAGATCACATAACTAATGAGGAAGTATTGAATAGGATTGGGGAGAAGAGAAGTTTGTGGCACAACTTGACCAGAAGAAGGGATCGGTTGGTAGGACATGTTCTGAGGCATCAAGGGATCACCAATTTAGTATTGGAGGGCAGCGTGGAGGGTAAAAATCGTAGAGGGAGACCAAGAGATGAATACACTAAGCAGATTCAGAAGGATGTAGGTTGCAGTAGGTACTGGGAGATGAAAAAGCTTGCACAGGATAGAGTAGCATGGAGAGCTGCATCAAACCAGTCTCAGGACTGAAGACCACAACAACAACAACAATAGTTTAATGTTAGTCAGGGCCATTCTTTTGTAGGGAATTTTGAAAGTCAGATTGCGTTGCGCTAAAAATATTGTGTGTCAGGTTAAGCACAGTCATGTATAATTGTTCAAAGGGGACGTTACATAATCGTGGCAGGGTCGCCATATGTAACGTCCCCTTTGAACAATTATACATGACTGTGCTTAACCTGACACACAATGTTTTTAGCGCAACGCAACCTGACTTTCAAAATTCCCTACAAAAGAATGGCCCTGACTAACATTAAACTATACCTTTCACAAATCACTTACCTCACAAAAATCTTCGCTGCTCAAGCTACTGCAATACAGCTAGTGCCACTACTGCCAGCTAAATAAAAGATTCAAACTATGGAAGGCACTAACTACTGATAGGGATAGTTAGCAAATGAAAGATATTAATAGAGAACAAACAATGTATTTACCTTGATATCATCATATATAAATATAGCAGTTCATGACAAATTTCAAAACTCCGCAATCTCTCTCCCCACATCCACCACTGCTGGCGGCTCACCTCCAACTGCGCAATGCTACGCGCTGTTCACAGCCAGCTGCCTAACACTACAATGGCGAGTATTACAACAATGCAAAGCAGCCACAGACTGCACACAGCACAGCCAGTGATTTTCATACAGAGTTGGCGTTACCAATAAAAAACCTAAACAGCCTACTTACAATGGCACAACAAGTGTCTGGTGCAGTTGTTAGATCGGTTGCTACTGCTACAATGGTAGGTTATCAAAGATTTAAGTGAGTCTGAACGTGGTGTTTTAGTCGGCCCACGAGCGATGGGACACAGCATCTCCGAGGTAGGGACGGAATGGGGATTTTCCTGTACGACGATTTCTCGAGTGTACCGTGAATATCAGGAATACGGTGAAACGTCGAATCTCTGATATCGCTGCGGCCGGAAAAAGATCCTGCAAGGACGGAACCGACGACGACTGAAGAGAATCGTTCAACGCGACGAAGTTCAACCCTTCCACAAAGTGCTGCAGATTTCAGTACTGGGTCATCGTGGTCTCGTGGGCGCGTTCTCGCATAGGATAGGGTAGCATGGAGAGCTGCATCAAACCAGTCTCCGGACTGAAGACCGAACAACATCATGTTTTTGAAACGAATTCTGCGTCTTAATTTGTACTCTTTCCCATTTATTCTCCTCATTGGCTCGATTTTTCTTTGTTTGATGTGAAATTAATTTTTTTCGCCCTTTCCGCCCCTAAAATTCTGCCACCCCAGGCGGCCGTCAAGTCTTACCTAATAGCAGAAACGAAACTGCTTACACGTAAACAGGAGACCGAAAATCCGCTGCCGAAATGCGGTTTCCGTGTTGAGCCGGTTCTGTTGCCCGTGGACGTGGAGGCGCAACAGGTGGAGTGGGTGATTCATTACAGTGGACCACAGCGCCCCGGCGGACTCTGTCGTCCATCCAGCTAATTGGTGCTAAGCGCCTTCTCTGGATCGCGCGGCACGGAAGACACAGACAGAAGGGACAAGGGAAGAGTGCCCCAGCTGTGCCTTTGTGGACCGCCGACAACAGCTGCTGCTCTCCTAATGCCAGCTACGCGGCATGTACGCAATGCATACAACGCGCACCGTGTTGTTTAAACACTTCCTCCCCCCCCCCTCCTCCTCAATGTTCGAGCATCGTTCAATAAGTGATGCCCCACATTTTCTTTTCTCAGAACGTACACTACTGGCCATTAAAATTGTTACACCAAGAAGGAATGCAAATGATAAACGTGTATTGATTGGACAAATATATTATACTAGAACTGGCATGTGATTACATTTTCACGCAATTTGGGTGCATACATCCTGAGAAATCAGTACCCAGAACAACCACCTCTGGCCGTAATAACGGCCTCAATAAGCTTGGGCATTGAGTCAGAGCTTGCATGGCGTGTACAGATACAGCTGCCCATGCAGCTTCAACACGATAGCCCGCATCTCGTGGTCGTGCGGTAGCGTTGTCGCTTCCCACGCCCGGGTTCCCGGGTTCGATTCCCGGCGGGGTCAGGGATTTTCTCTGCCTCGTGATGGCTGGGTGTTGTGTGCTGTCCTTAGGTTAGTTAGATTTAAGTAGTTCTAAGTTCTAGGGGACTGATGACCATAGATGTTAAGTCCCATAGTACTCAGAGCCATTTTTTTCAACACGATACCACAGTTCATCAAGAGTAGTGACTGGCGTATTGTGACGAGCCAGTTGCTCGGCCACCATTGACCAGATGTTTTCAATTGGTGAGAGATCTCGAGAATGTGCTTGCCAGGGCAGCAGTCGAACATTTTCTGTATCCAGAAAGGCCCGTACAGGACCTGCAACATGCGGTCGTGCATTGTACTGCTGAAATGTAGGGTTCGCACGAATCGAATGAAGGGTAGAGCCACGGGTCGTAACATATCTGATATGTAACGTCCACTGTTCAAACTGCCGTCAATGCGAACAAGAGGTGATCGAGACGTGTAACCAATGGCACCCCATACCATCACGCCGGGTGATACGCCAGTATGGCGATGACGAATACTCGCTTCCAATGTGCGTTCACCACGATGTCGCCAAACACGGATGCGACCATCACTATGCTGTAAACAGAACCTGGATTCATGCGAAAAAATGACGTTTCGCCATTCGTGCACCCAGTTTCGTCATTGAGTACACCATCGCAGGCGCTCCTGTCTGTGATGCAACGTCAAGGGTAACCGAAGCCACGGTCTCCGAGCTGATAGTCCGTGCTGCTGCAAACGTCGTTCAACTGTTCGTGCAGATGGTTGTTGTCTTGCAAACGTCCCCACCTGTTGACTCAGGGATCGAGACGTGGCTGCACGATCCGTTACAACCATGCGGATAAGATGCCTGTCATCTCGACTGCTAGTGATACGAGGCCGTTGGGATCCAGCACGGCGTTCCGTATTACCCTCCTGAACCCACCGATTCCATATTCTGCTAACAGTCATTAGATCTCGACCAACGCGAGCAGCAATGTTGCGATACGATAAACCGCAATCGCGATAGGCTACAATCCCACCTTTATCAAAGTCGGAAACGTGATGGTACGCATTTCTCCTCCTTACACGAGGCATCACAACAACGTTTCACCAGGCAACGCCGGTCAACTGCTGTATATGTATGAGAAATCGGTTGGAAACTTTCCTCATGTCAGCACGTTGTAGGTGTCGCCACCGGCGCCAACCTTGTGTGTATGCTCTGAGAAGCTAATCATTCCCATATCACAGCATCTTCTTCCTGTCGGTTAAATTTCGCGTCTGTAGCACGTGATCTTCGTGGTGTAGCAACTTTAATGGCGACCGTGCATTTATTGTTAAGAGTCAGAATTTCGTGACAATGTACATCACCATGTCGTGCCCATGTCCTACTTTCTACATAATCTCCATCACGTTCTACAGTGGTACCCGAGTGCTGTGGAACAGCATTTATTCCCTGCTGGTAAAAGCTCTTGTCCTGTAGGCGTAGCCATGTTTTCACTGCACGACTGACACTCTCGTCATCTTCAAAGTGTGTTCCCCATAGAGAATCTTTAAGGGACACAAAGAAATGGAAGTCCGAGGGTACCAGGTCTGGACTGCATGGTGGCTGAGGCAATGATGTCCATCCCTATTTTACGATGTGTTCCTGGGTTCTCAGACTTGCGTGTGGGCGTGCGTTATCGTGTTGGAGCAAGATTTCTGCTGGATTCTCGTCGAATCGAACACGTCGGCAAAGGTCATGTGTGAATCCATGGTTTAGCGGCTATATGAATTAATAAGATTTTCTCGGGCTTCCAACCGCGTCAGGTGGTTAAAATCCCACGAGCTTTCGACCGAGCTCTCCTCAGTCATTGTCAAGTGGTAAGACTGACTGCTGACTGCGTCGTTATAGAGCCGCACGGCTGGCTGTGACGTCATTGGTGCTCTCTTCCTCGCCATATTTGGTAATGTTTTCATCGCGATGTTAAAACGGGCGCGGCGGACGCGGAATGAAAACATTACCATGTATGGCGAGGAAGAGAGCACCAATGACGTCACAGCCAGCCGTGCTACTATGTAACGAGGCTGGCAGGGTGACACAGCAGTCAGCCTTACCACTTGACAATGACTGGGGAGAGCTCGGTCGAAAGCTCGTGGGATTTTAACCACCTGACGCGGCTGGAAGCCCGAGAAGATTTTATTAACGTTGGAAAAGGTTCTCGACTTTATTCAGTGTCTTCACGTATGGTCCTGAAGTGATGGTTGACCCTCTTTCCATCACATCCACGAGCATGACGCCATCACAATCCCGCGACTTTTCCGACAGATGGGGTTGTCTTGAATTTCTTCTTTTGAGGTGAATCAGGATAATACCACTCTATGAACTGCCTTTTTGTTTCCGGCGCAAAGTGGCGCACCCAGCTTTCGCGCCCCGCAACGATCCGTCGGTCTCAAAACGCTCCAACAATTCAGATGAAATGGCCTTTCTTTGAATCTTGTGGTCCGCTGTGAGCATTCGTGGAATCCACCGTGAGCACCTCTTTGAATATCCGTGAGTCTCTATCATTGCAGCCGCACTTCCAATGCCGCCCGACAACTGTAGAGCCAATTGTCGAGCTGTGATGCGCCGGTCGGCACGAATAATGGCATCCGCACGCTTCAGCACGTCTGGAGCAGTGGCTGTGACAGGACGGCCCGAGCGTGGCTGATCGTGGAGATCTGTTTCTGCATTTCCTCAGGCTGTGACTTTCTTCATCCATCGCGCAACTGGACTCCTATCAACTGCAGCATCGCCATACGCTGCACACAAACGTTCACGGATGTTCACCACGGTATCTTTTTCTGCACACAAGAATTCAATGACAGCACGCTGCTTGTAACGTGAGTCGTATGTAGGCGCCATTTTGACGCTGTACTACGGCTCTGCCATCTGTCAGAACGATTCGAAACTTCTCCGACGCAAAGAACATACATCAGATGTGAAGCACCCACAAGAACGTTTGTCTACATCTACATAAATACTCCGCTAGTAACTAAGCTGTGTGTGGCGAAGGGCACAACTGGCGCCAAAGTCATATTCCTAACCCCCCACCCCCACCCCTGTTGCACTCAAGGATCGCGCGAGGGAAAAACGACTGTCTGAACGCCTCAGTACGAGCTCTAATTTCCCTTATCTTTGAATGGTGATCATTGCGCGATTTGAAAGTTGGTCGTAATAATATATGCTCTACATCCTCGGCGAAGATTGGATTCCGGAATTTAGTGAGCAGCCCCTTCTGTTTAGCGCGCCGTCTATCTGTAAGTGTGTCCCACTTTAAACTTTCTATGAGATTTGTAACACTCTCGCTATGGCTAAATGTACCAGTCACGAATCTTGCCGCTCTTCTTTGGAACTTCTCAATCTCTTGAATCAGACCCAACTGGTAAGGCTCCCATACAGACGAACAATATGACTGGATGAACTAACGTATTGTAAGCTATTTCCTATGTTGAAGAACTGCATCGCTTCAGGATTCTACCAATAAACCGCAATCTAGAGTTCGCCTTGTCCGTTACTTGTGTAATCTGATCATTCCATTTGATATCATTTTGAATAGTCACACCCAGATATTGACGAATGTTACCGCTTCCAAATACTGATCATTTATTTTGTACTCTTACATTAATGCAGATTTTCGCCTTGTTACACGCAGTAGGTTACACATACTAATATTGAGACATAACTGCCAGTTTTAACACCACAAATTTATTTTCTGTAAATCCTCGTTGATTTGTTCACAACTTTCCTGTGACACCACTTTCCTGTAGATTACAGCATCATCGGTAAAGAATCTAATGCCGCTGTCAATACCATCGACCAGATGATTTACTTAAAACGTAAAAAGCAGAGGACCTATTACGCTGCCCTGGGGCTTGTTTCATGACGACATACTGCTCTCCGTCTGTTAGTAAATTTTCTATCCAACCGCATATGCCATCGGATAGACCATAAGCGCGCACTTTTTGGAGCAAGCGACAGTGCGGAACTGAGTCGAACGCCTTTCGAAAGTCGAAAAATATGGCATCAACCTGGGAGCCGGTATCTAGAGCCTGTTGTATATCGTGCACAAAGAGGGCCAGCTGTGTCTCGCATGACCGCTGTTTCCTAAAACCGTGCTGGTTTCTGCAGAAGAGCTTCTCAGAGTCTAGAAAGGTCATTATGTCTGAACACAAAGTATGTGCCATGATTCTACAACAAATCGACGTCAGTGAAATTGGCAGGTAATTATGTGCATCCGATTTTCTAACCTTTTTATAGATTGCTATGACCTGGGCCGTCTTCCAGTCCCGTGGAACTTTCCGCTATTCCAATGGTCTCTGATAGATGATGAATAAGAATGGTGCTATATTTGTCTACGTATATTAATGGATTTCTTAAGAAATTGGGGCATAACTTATTGGACAACCCTCTTATATTGTTGTGGTGAAGGCAAACCAATGTCAGCGTTTTATCGGCAGAAGATTTAGAAGACGCAACAGGTCTACTAAAGAGATTGCCTACACCGCGCCTGTCCGTCCTCATTTGGAGTACTGCTGCGTGCTGGATGGGATCCTCACCAGATAGGATTGACTTAGGGAATCGAAAATGTCCAAAAAATTGCAGTTTCGTGTTATCGAGAAACAGGGGAGACGCGAGTTAGGGGTGACAATCATTGAAAGAAAGACGTTATTTATTGGAGTGAGATCTTTTCACAGAATTTCAGTCAACAACTTTCTCCTCTGGCAGCGGAAGTATTTTATTGGTGACAGCCTACGTTGGGATAAATGAAGGTCGTAATAAAACACGAGATGGAGTTCACACGGAGAGGTCCCCGTGTTCAGTTCTCTTACACGCTTTTCGGGAGTGGAGCGGTGAAGAAATAAAGTGTGATAGAGCGTAATGTCGGCGCCGGCACGCCAGTCGGGAACGACAGGGAAGAGGAGGCTGTGAGAAGAAGTCAGCCAATCGCACGCTGACCGGACCTCCCTTCCAGGACGACAACGCTACAGCAGCGGCCCATATGTGAAGAGGACACAAGCGGTGCGCCCGACTGGTGGGCGCGCACTTGGATAGCAGCTTCGATGCTGGCCACTTTGTTAGGAATCTCTATGCAGCACAAGCTAGTGTTTCTCTAGCCCAAAGAAGACTGATTATTTTGTGTGTTGCCCTTTTCTTGCGACACACATCGAAATTATTGTAATTGTCTTATTGTAATAAAACTGATTAATACGATTTGTTCGATTGTTTGTCTAGCCAACCGACTATGCAGGATTCAAACAAGAAGGTGTTTCGATGACCCCCCTACCAGACACTTACGTGTTCATTGCAGAGGAGTCATGTAGATTTGGATGATGTGTGTTTCGAACACTTGTATCTGCGCGATCTGTTCTGTTCTCCTGTTGAATATTACAGCTCGGCCCTTTGATCCATTAAAGCCTATTTTCTATTTACACTCATGCTCATAAATTAAGGATAATGCTGACACATGGTGAAACACCGCTCTGGTGGGCGGTTTGCGGGTTTAAATCACCTCGGGGTATGACCATACCGTGAATTTCACCTGCGGTCGTCGCACGGTGGCGCTGGCAGCAGTCCACATACGCAGAGGTGTGTTGGTGCATGTCAGAGTACCGTGCAGAGAGTAGGTGTACAGACGTGCTAGTTGTGTGTTGAAAATGGCTCAGAGAACACATATTGATGACGTTATGAAGGTTAGAATACGAGGGCGACTGGAGGCTGGTCAAACACAGCAGGTCGTGTGCCACAAAGTGTGATCTCAAGATTATGGCAACGATTCCAGCAGACAGGAAACGTGTCCAGGCGCTACAATACTGGACGTCCACGGTGTACAACACCACGGAGTACTGCAGGTAACCTTGCTCGAGACCTTACCTCAGTCACTGTTGTCTCCAGACAGACAGTCTACAGACGACTGAACAGACACGGTTTATTCGCCCAGAGACGTGCAAGATGCATTCCACTGATCCTGGTCACAGGAGAGCCCATAAAGCCTGGTGTCAAGAACACAGTACCTGGTCATCGGAACAGTGGTCCCAGGTTATGTTCACGGACGAGTCCAGGTATAGTCTGAACTATGATTCTCGCCGGGTTTTCATGTGGAGTGAACCAGGAACCAGATACCAACCCCTTAATGTCCTTGAAAGGGACGTGTGTGGAGGTCATGGTTTGATGGTGTGGGGTGGGATTATGACTGGAGCACATACACCCCTGCATGTCTTTGACAGAGGAACTGTAACAGGTCAGGTGTATCGGGACATCACTTTGCACCAGTATGTCCGCGTTTTCAGGGGTGCAGTGGGTCCCACTTTCCTCCTGATGGATGATCACGCACGGCCCCACCGAGCTGCCATCGTGGAGGAGTACCTTGAAACAGAAGACATCAGGCGAATGGAGTGGCCTGCCTGTTCTCCACATCAAAACCCCATAGAGCATGTCTGGAATATTCTCGATCGACGTATCACTGCACGTCTTCAAACCCCTAGAGCACTTCAGAAGCTCCGACAGGCACTGGCGCAAGAATGGGAGGCTATACCCCAGCAGCTGCTCGACCACCTGGTCCAGAGTATGCCAACCCGTTGTGCGGCCTGTGTACTTGTGCATGGTGATCATATCCCATATTGATGTCGGCGTACATGCGCAGGAAACAGTGGCGTTTTGTAGCACATGTGTTTCGGGACGGTTTTGTCAACTTATCACCAATACCGTGGACTCACAGATCTGTGTCTAGTGTGTTCCCTATGTGACTATGCTATTAGCGCCAATTTTGTGTAGTGCCACGTTGTGTGGCACCACTTTCTGCAATTATCCGTAATTTATGAGCAGGAGTGTATAACATCATTTTTCCAAGTCTTGCGGCTTCTGTCAATCGATTATGGCCGTCTGTCACGAGAAAAGATGGCGGTATCGTCGACGTGTTTACCTTGTTCCAGAGTTGGCGGCTATGGTAGGTCTGAAGTCCAGATTGAACCGAAAAACGGCCAGAGAACGTGTCCGTGCGACATTCCGTTTCTTGTGCGCTGGACAGTAAACGTGGCTACCTCGATGAGGATCTGCAAATTTGTGTGCTTAGCCTGTCCTCACTCGGGGCGAGTTAGCTGACGTTTACGTCGAGCTGTAAGAGTTTTGTGACGTCATTTCCTGTTATTTCACTCTCTGGATTCACTGGTGCGCGTGGTAGACAAAATAAGCTCTGCGATATTTCGGAAACTTGCCGTGAAATGTTGAACCAATCAGAAACAAGAACGCTCTTTGCGTCACAAGCAGAACTTCGGAGATACCATATTAGATTTCGTCGTTTTCGATCGATACCGATATCTACTGGGCTTCATGTTATCACTTACGTCCTATGAATATAAGCTGTTTCAGAGCATCAACGCAATGAAGATTCTCTAAAACGTGTCGTTATTGATACGATTTATTGAGATGAAATGACGCGGAACGTCATATTTGGGGTTAAAGAACTATCGTATTATTTTTGCATTATAAGGAGAGTTCAGATGGCTCTGAGCACTATGGGACTTAACGTCTGAGGTCATCATTCCCCTAGAACTTAGAACTACTTAAACCTAACTAACCTAAGGACATTACACACATCCATGCCCGAGGCAGAATTCGAACCTGCGACCGTAGCGCCTAGAACAGCTCGGCCACTCCGGGCGGCTATAAGGAGTGTTCAAAAAGTCTCTCCGCAGTGCCGTATGATTGTAACCACGCGTGCCGTATGCCGCAGTGAATATACCGAAATGAAACTCAGTGAAATACAAGTTACTAATTTATTGAATACTCATTTTTATTTACAAAGTTTCACATTAAATGTTAAGTGTCTCCCCTGTTGTTGAATACACAATTCAATTCGTCTAATCATGTTTCCAAACAAGCTGTAACATTTCTTCTGTAACAGAAGCAGTGGAAGTGGCTACTGCAGTTTTCAATTCATCGATGAATTTTGGACGGTTTTTATAGACAGTTGCTTTCGCTGCACCCTGAAAGAAAAAGTCAGCTGGTGTTAGGTGAGGCGATCGTGGAGGCCAAAGTCCCTGTGAAATTATGCGATCACCAAAAACATCAGCAAGCACTGACATTGAGACGCGAGCTGTATGCGCGGTTGCACCATCTTGTTGAAAATAACCGTTCAGTATTTCACTTAACACAAGTTCTCCTATGAATGGGTACAGAATATCACTGCAGTATCGTTGTGCGTTTATTGTTTCGCTGAAAAATATGCGACACACAATCCGACGTCTAGAAACTGCAATCCAGATACCTATTTTCACAAAAGGAAATGGCTCCTCATGAATACAGAATGGATTTGCAGTACTCCACATACGAGAATTTTGCGAGTTCATGTACCTGGATAAACGAAACCACGCCTCATCAGTGAAAAACGTTTTATTGAGAATATGCCTTCCATTTTGTTGAACGAAATTTTTGAACCATAGACAATAATGCAGTCTCTTGCCATGATCAGTTCAGTTCTTACACGACTGTCACTTTGTACGGGAAAAGTTCTGATTTTTTCTTAACAGCTGTGTGGGCCGTTCCGACACTAACATCGATTTCCTGGGCGAGTTTTCTTACTGACTTGTTCCGTCTCGTGGACATTTTATCGAGAATATCGAGTAGTTTATCCTCAGACAAAACGCTAGGACGACCACTGCTCGGTGCATCTGTCACTGAAACCGTAATTCGAAATTTGTTAAGCAAATCTCGCACAGTATCGCGATGTGGGAGTGTTGTCTCCGGGAAAACTGAATTAAATGTTTGACGAACTGAAACTGTATTTACCGCCAGCTTTGAACACTTGTTCGACTAAAAACACACGTTCCTCAATGGTTAGCATTTTAACAGTGATAAAAACAAAACAAACGGAGAAAGGAACTAAACTTAAACGTTGACGTCAACACGTAACGACACACACCAACGATACTACTGACGCTGGCTGAGATAAACGAAACAGTGGAATGTCAGGAGAGTCCACTTGAAGGGAAGTAGCCCAGGCAGGCGAACAATCATACGGCACTGCGGAGTGACTTTTTGAACACCACGTATCTTGGGTGTTAGAAAAGTATGCTGTTTGAAGGCAATGGCACATTGGAGAGACATCAAAACCGCATTGTTATTGATGGGATTTGCTGTAATCAAATGTCAGTTAAGAACATATAGGTGATAAAGCCTTCACGAGATGGTAACACTAAGCACAAGGTCGTGGGTTTCAGAAGTTCGGTATAGTGTAGTGGATAGTGGTTCAGAGTTACAACGTAATCTGTAGCAGGTTCAGATCTTTCTGCATCCAAAATTATTTTCATTCACTTTCACGTCCATGAATTTGTGGCGTTGTCTCCATAGCTGTACACGTCCACCCACTCGATACAATTTGAAACGAAACTCGTCCCCCTAGGCAACATGTTTCCAGTCATCAACAGTCCGATGTCGGTGTTGACGGACCCAGGCGAGGCGTAAAGCTTTGTGTCGTGCAGTCATCAAGGGTACACGAGTGGGTCTACGGCTCTGAAAGCCCGCATCGTTGTTTCGTTGAACGGTACGCACTCTGTCACTTGTTGATGGCCCAGCATTGAAATTTGGAGCAATCTGTTGAAGAGTTGGTCTTCTGCCACGTTGAACCATTCTCTTCAGTCGTCGCTGGTTCCGTTCTTGCAGGATCTTTTTCCGGCCGCACCGATGTCGGAGATTTGATGTTTTATTCCTGATATTCACGGCACTCTCGTAAAATGGTCGTACGGAAAAATTCCCACTACGTCGGTACCTCGGAGATGCTGTGTCCTATCGTTCGTTCACCACGTTCAAACTCACTTAAATCTTGGTAACCTGCCATTGCAGCAGCAGCAGCAACCGATCTACCAACTGCGCCAGACCCTTGTTGTCTTACATAGGCGTTGCCGACCGCAGCGCCGTATTTTGCCTGTTTACATATCTCTGTATTTGAATATGCATGCATATACTAGATTCTTTGGCGCTGTTTAGCAATATGTAAACAATTAAACAATGATAGGTGAGCCGGTTTACAATACCAAACGCCAGAAATAAATGAACTGTCAAATATGGCTCGTCCAAATATACATCGAGGGACCGTACACCTTTGAATGCAGAGGTGGATGATTTCCATAGCAGCTCTTGTCTTTTTGACACGTCAACAAATGCTGCATCGCAGCATTCCCTTAAGCCGTCGACACACGGACCGTGCATCCGAACGTTGGGCGTTGAGCGTGCCGGATTTCTGACGTCACAGCATGGAATAGCACGCTCGGGAGTCTTTTCGAACGTGCAGAGCAATATCTGGCATGTCAGATATTCTGAGCGTGCGTCAGAGCGTTGACCAATGAGATGTCACAACGCCACCTACGTCACAAGCACGCCGTCTCCCTTCAATACAGAGTTGTGAGGCGCCATATTGGCATTCATTACAAGCCTATACGTATATATGCAGTGTCTGAGCACCAGCAAATTGAGAATCACTGCAAAACCCGTTGTTAACTGTGTGATTCGTTCCAATAAAATAATGAGAAACATCACATTCGTGGCAAAAGAATTATTGTAACTTGCATTTTATGAGAGTAGGCTATTTGAAGGCAGCGACACACTGAAGATACACCCAAAACGCATTATTCTTGGTACAATTTGTTATAGTTAAATTTCAGTTAGTAACATATCTACGATTAAGGTTTTTAGCGACCGGTAAGATACTATGATTAGATACGAAAGGCGTCATGTTGCTTTAGCTAGCCGGCACGGTAGCTCAGCGTGTTCGGTCACTTGGCTAGCTGCCCTCTGTAATAAAAAAAAACTGAGTTAATGGATCAACAACGAACTGAAGCGGGTGTCTTTCGACGTCCGCCTAGAGGAAATACAACGAACGAAAACGAACAAAATGAGAGTTAAAAAAAAAAAGAAAAAGAAAGCGTATTCGGTCAGAGAGGCGGTTGCTATCTGTAATAAAAAAAACTGAGTGGAAGGATCAACAAACGAACCTGAACGGCTGTCATTGTGACGGCGGCAACGACCAAACACAACGAACAAAACGCAAAAAAAGCGTAATTAATAGGGTCACTGTCCAGAAATGAGTTTTTTTGTTGGTACGGTGGTCGCGTTCTGACACAACCAATTTTTTTTCGCCTAACATTCGCGTTTTTATTAGGTTCTGATACTTTAATAGTTCAATATATGTATATAATATTTGATGTTATGTACGTGGTGTCACCGCCAGACATCACACATGCTAGGTGGTAGCTTTTAAATCGGCCGCGGTCCATTAGTATACGTCGGACCCGCGTGTCGCCACTGTCAGTGATAGCAGACCGAGCGCCACCACACGGCAGGTCTAGAGAGACGTACTAGCACTCGCCCCAGTTGTACAGCCGACTTTGCCTGAGATGGATTACTGACAATTACGCCCTCATTAGCCGAGACGATAGTTAGCATAGCCTTCAGCTACATTGGCTACGACCTAGCAAGGCGCCATTACCAGTATATAAAAATGGAGATTATATCTGTACAAGAGCGATGTACACCGATTATGGATTAAAGTTAAGTATTCCAGCAGCTACGTACTTTTCTTTATAGCATTCATTACGTATCCTGTTTCAGACCTCACGCCAGCCTGCGTGAGTTTAAGCGCGTGCCTTTCGGCTTCCTCTCATTGTGTCTAGGCTGTCTTGTCTAGATACAACAATGTAAATACAAGTTCACCTTTTTTGAGGGGTGTCTTTGTTCGATTGGCTTAATCTATAGGACAGCTTGCGCTACTTGTATAAAGATATTTTGCTGCTTTTTCTTTTACGCTTCGTAATTCATAATAGGATTAAAAACAGCCGACCAGTTGCAAAGGATAAAGTAATCTTTACCTAGGTTTCGATAGATTTAAATCTATCTTCTTCAGAAGGCGGCAGTATTACATTAACATGGAGTGATATGTCATTATCGTTTTTACAAACATCTGCATAGCTCCATTAGTCCAAATAAAATATAGCCCTGAGAATAGGGTTTGTCAGACAAATTAAAATAAGTACATGGAAGTTGGAGAGCGCTCTCCAACTTCCATGTACTTATTTTAATTCTCAGGGCTATATTTTATTTGGACTAATGGAGCTATGCAGAGGTTTGTAAAAACGATAATGACATATCACACCATATTAATGTAATATTGCCGCCTTCTGAAGAAGATAGATTTAAATCCATCGAAACCTAGGTAAAGATTACTTTATCCTTTGCAACGGGTCGGCTGTTTTTAATCCTATTACGTGGAACCGTTGCTGTTGCGCAGCTATGTTTAAAATACTTCGTAATTCAAATGTTGCAAAGGTTCTGCTACTGGGTAGGAACAGTGATCAAGTAAGACTGACCTTGGGGTTTTACTAAAATGTGGGAGTGATGAAATTATGTTTATCAGATGTGGAGAAGTATTCCAAATTTGTACTACACTGTTTGTTATGGAACTTTTATAAGCCTGTGCCCTTACTGATTGGACACGGTACTTTCCTTTGCTTGGACGATGGAGGAAATGTACGTTCTAATAGAGCGAACGTGGAAATTTTACGCGCGCCCGTTGAGTAAACAGTGTGATTTACGAACTAGAAACATCCCTCAACTGCCGCTGGAGTGCGTTGTGATCGCGTGTACCACGTTGGGGTCCACGTACCGTATGCACAAGTCGCATCGTTCCTGAGCGTTCAGCAGCACGTTGAACTTGGCACGCTCAACGTTAACGTTCGACAGCTCGGTCCGTGTGCCGACGGCTTTACAGCGCGGGGGCCGTATCGTGTGGAGCAAGTGCCATGTGGATGCGTTGGGAGGATGCTAAGTTCACCGGACTTGGATACGATGTGACGTCATTATGACGCATACACGCTACATCGAAAACGATAGAAACCGTATATCGACTATTCGACTTTTGTGAACTTTCGAGAGATTGTGACATGGTAGCGCTGTGCTCTGCGCCATTCGATTAAATGTGTTTTGCGTTTAAATCGTGTATTGTACTGTGTTTGTGTCCTGTGCGTTGTTTTCCGTTTGCTCGTCTCTAATTATGTGTTCACCATTCGAGAGACTAATGAGAGAAAAGCTTACCACCATGGAATGCTTTGACACTGCATTCAATCATTTCATACGTCAATCAGTACTAGACACTAACCTTTGGTTAATATTACATTGAGAAATCCACTTCCCCTCGTATATCATCTCCGGTCGACGATTTTTCTTCAACAATGCCTCATATTTTTCTTTTTAAGTTCGAAATTCAATCATTCTACACATCAGTCATTACTGGATACTAAGGCACCTGTCCGAGTGTAAAATTACTTGGAATTATGGTTGATAAAAGACTATCTTGGGATGGACATATAAATTACTTAGCTAACAAACTTGCACGAGTTCTCTTTCAGCTATATAAATTAAGAAAAAAAAGTCAGCAAGTGTATGCTGCTGCAATCTAATATGTACTGACAAGACCAATTGTATGAAACCATACTAAAATGTTGATAATAAATAAATATTATTTTCGGCGTGAGCATTCAATACAACAATCACACAATCTAATCTGGTCGAGACATAAGAAGACTTCACTTTTTTACGTGGTGTTTTCAAGGCCACGGTCAGGAATATTTCTATTAATATCCATCTCTTTTATTTTGGCGAAATACATATACGCTACCACACTGAGCTGTTTTCAGAATCGCACGTGTCAAAACAAGCCACTAGCTGACGTCAGTTTAGAATCTCGAACGTTCGTAAAAGTCGATAGGTGTGTTAATCGACTAAAGCGTATATACGTCATAATGACGTCACATCATATCCAGGTTGGGTGAACTTAGCATCCTCCGATGCGTTGCTCCACAGAGTCTGTCAGACTGTGCTGCGTGCGGCAGGAGAGAGACAGTCCAGGTTTATTGTTAACAGCACTTGTGTGGGCCCTGCGGCAGGAGGGTTGAGGGGGTGGGGTGGCTGACACGTGTCGAGCATAAGCCGTCCAGGTGTCGGCAGCAGACCGCAGAGGCCAGCCGCCTGTCGCGAGCTCGTCAACTGCTCGGACCCAAACTCCTCGAGGCCACAGCGGCACTCGACGTTCGCTTCTCTGGTCAGCTCGCGCCCCGATGCCTAGGCACGACCTGTCTACAGAACGGCGAGGACGATGACGGCCTGCGAAAACACACCGCTCCGGAGCATTGAGAAAGTTTGGGGGAGGCTCGCCTGCCTTAGCAAACACTCGGACAGAGCGGCCGCCCCTCTGGATTTATTCAAACGTGTCAGAAACATCCCCCTAATATATAAGAAACTATCAGGCTCGATTGCGGTAATGAAACCAACCTTTACCTAGATTTCAGCCGAAATAATTGAGCCTTCTTTAGAAGATATACATGAATCTACACCACTCACCATTATAATTGCTACACCAAGAAGAACTGCAAATGATAAACGGGCATTCGTTGGACAAATATACTAGAACAGACGCGTGATTACGTTTTCACATAATTTGGGTGCATAGAGCCTGAGAAACCAGTACAGAACAACCACCTCCAACCGTCCGTCCGTAATAATGGCCTTGATACGCCTGGGCATTGAGTCAAACAGAGTTTGGATGGCTTGTACAGGTACAGCTGCCCATGCAGCTTCAACACGATACCACAGTTCCCCAAAAGTAGTGACTGGCGTATTGTGACGAGCCAGTTGCTCGGCCACCATTGACCAGACGTTTTCAATTAGTGAGAGATCTGGAGAATGTGCTGGCCAGGGCAGTAGTCGAACATTTTCTGTATCCAGAAAGGCCCGTACAGGACCTGCAACATGAGGTCGTGCATTATCCTGCTGAAATGTAGGTTTTCGCACGGATCGAATGAAGGGTAGAGCCACGGGTCGGAACACATCTGAAATGTAACGTCCACTGTTCAAAGTGCCGTCAGTGCGAACGAGAGGTGACCGAGCGTGTAACCGATGGCACCCCATACCATCACGCCGGGTGATACGCCAGTATGGCGATGACGCATACACGCTTCCAATGTGCGTTCACCACGATGTCGCCAAACACGGATGCGACCATCATGATGCTGTAAACAGAACCTGGATTCATCCGAAAACATGACGTTTTGCCATTCGTGCACCCAGGTTCGTCGTCGAGTACACCATCGCAGGCGCTCCTGTCGGTGATGCAGTGTCAAGGGTAACCGCAGCCGTGGTCTCCAAGCTGATAGTCCATGCTGCTGCAAACGTCGTCGAACTGTTCGTGCAGATGGTTGTCGTCTTGCACGCGTCCCCATCTGTTGACTCAGGGATCGAGACGTGGCTGCACGATCCGTTACAGCCGTGTGGATAAGATCCTTGTCATCTCGACTGCTAGTGATACGAGGCCGTTGGGATCCAGCACGGCGTTCCCTATTACCCTCCTGAACCCACCGATTCCATATTCTGCTAACAGTCATCGGATCTCGACCAACGCGAGCAGCAATGTGGCGATAGGCTACAATCCGACCTTTATCAAATTCGGAAACATGATGGTACGCATTTCTCCTCCTTACACGAGGCATCACAACAACGTTTCACCAGGCGACGCCGGTCAACTGCTGTTTGTGCATGAGAAATCGGTCGGAAACTTTCCTCCAGTCAGCACGCTGTAGGTGTCGCCACCGGCGCCAACCTTGTGTGAATGCTCTGAAAAGCTAATCATTTGCATATCACAGCATCCTCTTCCTGTCGGTTAAATTTGGCGTCTGTAGCACGTCATCTTCGTGGCGTAGCAATTTTAATGGTCAGTAGTGTATAATTTGTCTAAGATGGCATGGTGGGGAAATAAAAAAAGAGCCGGAATAGGCGTAGTCACACTTCAAAAATGCGGTACATAAGTACTAAGTCAACACCAAGACTTAAACTCTGTCGTGCGCCTCGTCTCCATTGATGCCGTGCTGTGGGGCTCGGGAGCTCCCGAGTGAGAAATACATTTATAGAAGATTTTGAAAGCGACAATCTACAGCATCAATACGCAGCTGTGCACGTCTCATCATAAAATTCGGCTACCGATGGCAGCAGTTTCAGTGCTGATCTTGTCTTTCAGTTCCTGTATTTGTGGATTTGTTTCACAGACCTTGCTCTTCAAGTGTCCCCACGGGAACAAATCGCGCGTTGTTAGGCCCGGTGAGCATGGTAACCATAAATCTTTGCTGACAGTTCGTTTTTCAGTGGAGACATCGCCAGGAGTTTGGCATGTTGCTCAGTCTTGCTGGAAGAGGCAGAATTGTCTTTCATATCCAATGCGTTGAGCACAAAATCTATCAAGAAGTTCCATATATCTACATCTACATCTACATCTATACTCCGCGAGCCACCTTACGGTGTGTGGCGGAGGGTACTTATTGTACCACTATCTGATCCCCCCTTCCCTGTTCCATTCACGAATTGTGCGTGGGAAGAACGACTGCTTGTAAGTCTCCGTATTTGCTCTAATTTCTCGGATCTTTTCGTGGTGATCATTACGCGAGATATATGTGGGCGGTAGTAATATGTTGCCCATCTCTTCCCGGAATGTGCTCTCTCGTAATTTCGATAATAAACCTCTCCGTATTGCGTAACGCCTTTCTTGAAGTGTCTGCCACTGGAGCTTGTTCAGCATCTCCGTAACGCTCTCGCGCTGACTAAATGTCCCCATGACGAATCGCGCTGCTTTTCGCTGGATCATGTCTATCTCTTCTATTAATCCAACCTGGTAAGGGTCCCATACTGATGAGCAATACTCAAGAATCGGACGAACAAGCGTTTTGTAAGCTACTTCTTTCGTCGATGAGTCACATTTTCTTAGAATTCTTCCTATGAATCTCAACCTGGCGCCTGCTTTTCCCACTATTTGTTTTATGTGATCATTCCACTTCAGATCGCTCCGGATAGTAACTCCTAAGTATTTTACGGTCGTTACCGCTTCCAATGATTTACCACCTATGGCATAATCGTACTGGAATGGATTTCTGCCCCTATGTATGCGCATTATATTACATTTATCTACGTTTAGGGAAAGCTGCCAGCTGTCGCACCATGCATTAATCCTCTGCAGGTCCTCCTGGAGTACGTACGAGTCTTCTGATGTTGCTACTTTCTTGTAGACAACCGTGTCATCTGCAAATAGCCTCACGGAGCTACCGATGTTGTCAACTAAGTCATTTATGTATATTGTAAACAATAAAGGTCCTATCACGCTTCCCTGCGGTACTCCCGAAATTACCTCTACATCTGCAGATTTTGAACCGTTAAGAATGACATGTTGTGTTCTTTCTTCTAGGAAATCCTGAATCCAATCACAAACCTGGTCCGATATTCCGTAAGCTCGTATTTTTTTCACTAAACGTAAGTGCGGAACCGTATCAAATGCCTTCCTGAAGACCAGGAATACGGCATCAATCTGCTCGCCAGTGTCTACGGCACTGTGAATTTCTTGGGCAAATAGGGCGAGCTGAGTTTCACATGATCTCTGTTTGCGGAATCCATGTTGGTTATGATGAAGGAGATTTGTATTATCTAAGAACGTCATAATACGAGAACACAAAACATGTTCCATTATTCTACAACATATTGACGTAAGCGAAATAGGCCTATAATTATTCGCATCTGATTTATGACCCTTCTTGAAAATGGGAACGACCTGCGCTTTCTTCCAGTCGCTAGGTACTTTACGCTCTTCCAGCGATCTACGATAAATTGCTGATAGAAAGGGGGCAAGTTCTTTAGCATAATCACTGTAGAATCTTAAGGGTATCTCGTCTGGTCCGGATGCTTTTCCGCTACTAAGTGATAGCAGTTGTTTTTCAATTCCGATATCGTTTATTTCAATATTTTCCATTTTGGCGTCCGTGCGACGGCTGAAGTCAGGGACCGTGTTACGATTTTCCGCAGTGAAACAGTTTCGGAACACTGAATTCAGTATTTCTGCCTTTCTTCGGTCGTCCTCTGTTTCGGTGCCATCGTGGTCAACGAGTGACTGAATAGGGGATTTAGATCCGCTTACCGATTTTACATATGACCAAAACTTTTTAGGGTTCTTGTTTAGATTGTTTGCCAATGTTTTATGTTCGAATTCGTTGAATGCTTCTCTCATTGCTCTCTTTACGCTCTTTTTCGCTTCGTTCAGCTTTTCCTTATCAGCTATGATGGTACAGTCAAAAAAATATCGCTCCAATTGTGAGCGCCCCTGCTACACCGCACCAAACGCCGATTTTTTTCATCATGGAGTCGTTGCTGAATCACAATGTTCAAGTTCTCCCTTGTCCATTACCTCGTGTTCTACGAATTCACTTGACCGGAAACATGAAACCATGCCACATCATCCATGACGTGTCCGCCCCTGGTAGCTGAGTGGTCAGTGCGACAGTGTGTCAATCCTAAGAGCCCGGGTTCGATTCCCGGCTGGGTCGGAGATTTTCTCCGCTCAGGGACTGGGTGTTGTTAATCATCATAATTTCATCTCCATCGACAAGCAAGTCGCCGAAGTGGCGATAAATCGAAAACCTTTCACCGGCGAACGGTCTACCCGACGGGAGGCCCTAGTCACACGACATTTACATTTACATTTTATCCGTGACCTAATGGAAAGGGTCTAACAAACCATACCGAGCGGGGTATGGTCATCACCCTGGACTCGCATTCGGAAAAACGACGCTTGAATCTCGCGACCAGCCGTCCAGATTTCGGTTTACCATGATTTCTCTAAATCGCTCCAGGCAGATGCAGGGATGGTTCCCTTGAAAGGGCGCAGCCAATTTCCTTCCCCATCCTTGAAAAAATCCGAGCCTGTACTCCGTCTCTAATGACCTTGATGTCGACGGGACGTTATACCCAATCTACCTTCCTTTAACACACCATCGTTGATGTTTCCCAAAAGCCACGTGCAGTAATCCACACGTTTCCGACTGGGATCCTCCCATAACTGCTGCACAACCGTCACACGATATGACTTCACATTAAGACTGTTCAATACCCTCTCGCAACTCTCCAACTTACATGCACCTGTTTACGTGTAGACTGTGAATAATTCTTCGCCGAATGTCTACACTAACATGTGGAGTGCGAACTGAAGGAATTCTGTGTCGTTTTACATTTTGCACAGATCTGTAGATGCATCAGTTTTTATACAGACTCTATATTTGGTCCGCAGCTCGTGGTCGTGCGGTAGCGTTCTCGCTTCCCACGCCGATTCCCGGCGGGGTCAGGGATTTTCTCTGCCTCGTGATGACTGGGTGTTGTGTGATGTCCTTCGATTAGTTAGGTTTAAGTAGTTCTAAGTTCTAGGGGACTGATGACCATAGCTGTTAAGTCCCATAGTGCTCAGAGCCATTTGAACCATTTTGAACTCTTATATTTCTCTCTTTGCTGGCAGCCCTCTATCCGGATACTTGACCCCGAAAATTTCGCGTCTCTTATTAATCGAATCTTCACATGCGCTTCCACAATTTCAATTTTTTCTTCTATCGACAAAGTCATCTTGTAGACTGCAAAGAGTAGCGTCTGAAATAAACTGAAATGCTGACAGAAGACTGCTAACAATCCATTATTATGGGTCCAACAACCCCCCCCCCCCCCCCTAAGGCTTCCATGCTATAGAAAATTTCCCTTAGTAGGATTTCGTATTTCTCATCTCTACAACAATGCAAGTTAGTTTCTTGTTGGTTGGTATTCTTGATATTCACAACAATCGGTTTACTTTCAGAGGAAGTGACTGTTGATGTCAGTCAGCTGTTATTTATCTTGTAAACTTGCAGTGAGTTAGTGCAGTTTCGAACACGTAGGCCTCCAGTAACTTTGGTGTCCTACACAGCAAAAACGTAAAAACTTACTGATGTCAACAATGCACCAAGATAAAGGCACTGTTGGAGGAGAGAAGAATAAAACCGAGATAAATGCATATTATAATTCCACTAAAGGTGGAATTAATACTATTGATCAAATGGCGCGTATGTACACCTGCAAGAGGGGAGCAAAGAGATGGCCTCTATCTGTATTTTACTCTCTCATCGACATTTGTGCTATCAATGCAACCACCATATACATCCAGCAACATCCAAGATGGAATGAAAAGAAACACAACAAACGGAAACTTTATCTTCTGCAAGCTGGGAGGGAACTAGTGAAATTGCAGGTAGAAGGAAGATGTGCCAATGCAAGAGGGTAATCTAACCAAATTGTTCAATCAATGGAGACTATTCTACAAAAGAAAATCAAAGAAGTGACAACAGAAGTACGTCAGCCTCCTGCAGGGAAAGGTCGGTGCCATAGTTGTGTAAGAGAAGCTAAAACAAAGAAGCAGAACTACAACAATCTAAGTAAACCAAAACAATATTGTGAACAGTGGCCGGCCAGTGTGGCCGAGCGTTTCTAGGCGCTTCAGTCTGGTACCGCGCGACCGCTACGGCCGCAGGTTCGAATCCTGCCTCGGGCATGGATGTGTATGATGTCCTTAGGTTAGTTAGGTTTAAGTAGTTCTAAGTTCTAGGGGACTGATGACCTCAGAAGTTAAGTCCCATAGTGCTCAGAGCCACTTTTTTGTGGACAGTGTCATAAACATTCAGAAAAAAAATTGTGAAGTGTGTCTCTTGCCTCGAAGT
The DNA here is from genome assembly GCF_021461395.2 of Schistocerca americana. NCBI lineage: Eukaryota > Metazoa > Arthropoda > Insecta > Orthoptera > Acrididae > Schistocerca > Schistocerca americana. Next base: position 94,278,031 of record NC_060128.1, read on the forward strand.
TGAGGACTCAGAGTAGTTTATTGTATATGAACACTTCTGTATTTTGTATTGTAATATGTCAATTTTTTATTCACTCAATCCAATATTTATAACAATCAACAACATTTATAAACCGATGCCTTAGTTAAAATACATAAACCATTTTGAATGTTGTAATACCTGTGTGCTCGCCGAACCCTTCCCCCCCCCCCCCCTTAGGCATCCAAGTTAGAAAAAAAGGCTTGGGCGTCCTAGGGTTAAAACTTCCTGGCTGATAGGCCGTGGTCGATGTATGAAACTCTACCGTGACGTTTCGTCTCCGACTGCGGGAGACATCCTCGTAGGTAAGACAGCGAACTGCAAAGAGAACTCGAGGAAGTGCTGATGATATAGGCAGTGCAGAGGGCACCACTGTCGACCACGTGACGTCGGCTATGAGACTGTCTCTGGTGATGCCAACATTCTCGATTGAAAGTAATCGATCGTCACGCTTGCGGTGCAACGCAGACATCCAAATTTTATCCAGTTTAACATCTTCGTCTTTCCTGTTAAAATTATTATGGTGTTTATCAATCGCGATAGCCTCTCTATACATGTGCGCATAATAGTGCGAGGTTTTAGATATGACGCTCGTCTCGCTGAATTTTATTTCTTGATCACCTTCCTGGTAAACATGTTCCGCTCACGGCCGATTTATCCGTGTGACCCAGGCGGCAATGTCTCTAATGTTCAACAAGACGGGTTTTCACGCTTCTCTTTGTGGTACCGATATAAACCTGTCCACCACTACAAGGAATTTCATATAACCCCGGTGTAGCCAGAGGGTGTGGTGCATGTTTTGAAGATCTTAGATATTCTTTTATTTTCCTGGTGGGTCTGAAAATAGTTTCCACTCCATAGTTGCTTAAAACTTTCCCAATGCGATCTATGACCTTACTAATGAACGGAAGAAGAATCTTGCCCTAGAGCGAAGTGCTCGATCTATATCCTTGCTAGAATAGCCATTCTTCGCGAAAGTTGACCGTAGATGTTCAATCTCATCTTTTAAATAAAAAGGTTCACAAATTTTGTATGCCCTGTCTACCAAGGTTTTCATTACACCTCTTTCTTTGTCTAGGGTGGTGGTTTCAATCTTTATGCAGATAACGATCAGTATGTGTGGCCTTTCTATACACCTTATGGTCCAACGTTCCGTCCCGTAAGGGGAGAGTTTTGTACATCGACCACGGCCTATCAGCCCAGAAGTTTTAAGTGAAGACAATACCAGCCGTGAAAGCCTATATTGCTTGTTAGACTTTTTTCTTGTTTTGGTCCACAGCACCATCTCTGAAAATTGCCTACCCTACAATATTAACAATAACAACACCAGTACGCGTGTTCCAGTGTCAGAGGAATCAGAACGATTTTCGCTTATAACTTTTGACCAGGTAGTTTCCCGACAACGGTCTCGTATCTCAAATTGTTGCATTTACCCCTCTCGACGGTCGCTGAAAGTTTCTAGCATCGTCAAGTAATCACCCTGTATATTTCAGAGTCATTATTAAAACGCTAATGTTGGATGCTCGGTTGAAAAGGTACACTCCTGGAAATTGAAATAAGAACACCGTGAATTCATTGTCCCAGGAAGGGGAAACTTTATTGACACATTCCTGGGGTCAGATACATCACATGATCACACTGACAGACCCACAGGCACATAGACACAGGCAACAGAGCATGCACAATGTCGGCACTAGTACAGTGTATATCCACCTTTCGCAGCAATGCAGGCTGCTATTCTCCCATGGAGACGATCGTAGAGATGCTGGATGTAGTCCTGTGGAACGGCTTGCCATGCCATTTCCACCTGGCGCCTCAGTTGGACCAGCGTTCGTGCTGGACGTGCAGACCGCGTGAGATGACGCTTCATCCAGTCCCAAACATGCTCAATGGGGGACAGATCCGGAGATCTTGCTGGCCGGGGTAGTTGACTTACACCTTCTAGAGCACGTTGGGTGGCACGGGATACATGCGGACGTGCATTGTCCTGTTGGAACAGCAAGTTCCCTTGCCGGTCTAGGAATGGTAGAACGATGGGTTCGATGACGGTTTGGATGTACCGTGCACTATTCAGTGTCCCCTCGACGATCACCAGTGGTGTACGGCCAGTGTAGGAGATCGCTCCCCACACCATGATGCCGGGTGTTGGCCCTGTGTGCCTCGGTCGTATGCAGTCCTGATTGTGGCGCTCACCTGCACGGCGCCAAACACGCATACGACCATCATTGGCACCAAGGCAGAAGCGACTCTCATCGCTGAAGGCGACACGTCTCCATTCGTCCCTCCATTCACGCCTGTCGCGACACCACTGGAGGCGGGCTGCACGATGTTGGGGCGTGAGCGGAAGACGGCCTAACGGTGCGCGGGACCGTAGCCCAGCTTCATGGAGACGGTTGCGAATGGTCCTCGCCGATACCCCAGGAGCAACAGTGTCCCTAATTTGCTGGGAAGTGGCGGTGCGGTCCCCTACGGCACTGCGTAGGATCCTACGGTCTTGGCGTGCATCCGTGCGTCGCTGCGGTCCGGTCCCAGGTCGACGGGCACGTGCACCTTCCGCCGACCACTGGCGACAACATCGATGTACTGTGGAGACCTCACGCCCCACGTGTTGAGCAATTCGGCGGTACGTCCACCCGGCCTCCCGCATGCCCACTATACGCCCTCGCTCAAAGTCCGTCAACTGCACATACGGTTCACGTCCACGCTGTCGCGGCATGCTACCAGTGTTAAAGACTGCGATGGAGCTCCGTATGCCACGGCAAACTGGCTGACACTGACGGCGGCGGTGCACAAATGCTGCACAGCTAGCGCCATTCGACGGCCAACACCGCGGTTCCTGGTGTGTCCGCTGTGCCGTGCGTGTGATCATTGCTTGTACAGCCCTCTCGCAGTGTCCGGAGCAAGTATGGTGGGTCTGACACACCGGTGTCAATGTGTTCTTTTTTCCATTTCCAGGAGTGTATTTTACTGCTACTAGTTACGTAGGGTTCTAAATCATCGTCCTTGAGGATGAGCAGTAATGCTTTGTAAACTGAGTGTTGTCGATTAATAGCTACATGTACCAGGGGCGTTTGAAAAGTCCGAGAGATGGCACTACCGGTGCGCATCGAGGTCATGTTTAGTTGGTAGCATCTTTTGAAACAACGCACACCAAGTTTCAGTCAGCCATATTGATCTATTACTTTGGCATATGCGTGAGTCAAGGAAGTCGAGTGATAGTCAAAAAATGGACGAAAAAGAATTTCGTGTACTGACTAAACATTACTTTATGAAAGGCAAAACGCCTCAGGAGACTAAAGAGAAGCTTGATTAACATTACGGTGCCTCTGCACCTTCGATTAGAACAGTTTATAAGTGGTTTCAAAATTTTCGGAGTGGCCATATGGGCACAAGTGATGCTGAACGTTCTGGACGCCCTGTGGAGGATACAACTCCAGAAATCATTGATAAAATCCATGATATGGTGATGGATGACATAAGAGTTAAGGTGCGGGAGATTGCTAGTGCTGTGAGCATTTCGAATGAACGAGTACATCATATTTTGCGTAAACAAAAAAAAAATGTTCAGATGTGTGTGAAATCTTATGGGACTTAACTGCTAAAGTCGTCAGTCCCTAAACTTACACACTACTTAACCTAAATTATACTAAAGACAAACACACACACCCCTGCCCGAGGGAGGACTCGAACCTCCGCCGGGATCAGCCGCACAGTCCATGACTGCAGCGCCTAAGACCGCTCGGCTAATCCCGCGCGGCTTGCATAAACATTTGGACATGAGAAAGCTATCCGCAAGATGGGTTCCGCGATTGCTAACGCTTGATCGAAAACGGAATCGTGTGAAGTGTTGCAAGGATGGTTTGCAGCTGTTCAGGAAGAATCTGCAGAACTTTAAGTATCGTTTCGTCACTGTGAACGACACATGGATACATTACTATACTCCTGAGACCAAACAACAATCTAAACAATGGGTTACCGAAGGACAATCTGCACCAAAAAAGGCGAAGACCATTCCTTCAGCCGGAAAGGTTATGCTGACTGACTGGGATTCGCAAGGGATAATCCTCATCGACTATCTGGAAAAGGGTAAAACTATTACAGGTGCATACTACTCAAGGCGAATTGACCGTTTGAAAACCGAGCTGCAAGAAAAACGCCGGTGATTGGACCGCAAGAAAGTCATTTTCCATCACGACAATGGACCAGCACACACCTCAGCAGTTGTGGTACTAAAATTAATGGAAATAGCATTGCAACTGGTTTCACATCCCCCCCTATTCTCCAGATTTGGTTCCCTGGGACTATTATTTGTTCCCCAGTTTGAAGAAATGGCTGGCGGGACAACGATTTTATTCAAAGGAGGAGGTGATTGCAGCAACTAATAGCTATTTTGCAGAGTTGGACAATTCCTATTATTCGGAATGGATCATCAAATCTAGGAGGAGACTATGTCGAAAAATAAAAAAGGATTTACCCCAAACACGTAATTAGTTTTTATTTTGGCACGGACTTTTCAAACGCCCCTTGTATGTTCCACGGAGTTTCTGACAGTAGCACCGCTCTTTCGATCATACTGGTAGGGAAGAAAAAATCTCACGCTCGGCAGATGGTTTACTGAGCTTATCCAGAAGTGCTACAGCATCAGAAGTGCAACAGATCGGCTACGGCAGCTCTCGGAAGTCAAAGCAAACAACGGGATTCGTTATCGGCTTTCAAGGCCGAGGTCGCTCGCGGAGAGTGTTCGCTACACAGAGCGTTTCCTGTACCATCGATACGCTCCTACCGACAGACGCACTAACACACACAAACACACACACACCCACAGAAAAGAGAGAGAAAGAAGAGAGATACAAATAGAGAGATGTATCACGGAGAGACAGTTGGGAAATTATTTTTGAGAATTTGAGAAACCAGGGGGGGGGGGGGGGGTTGGGTTAATTGAACAGTGCATAGTAGTCACACGTTCAATAATATTGCCAAACTGTCAATATATTGACTATCTCAGGGCGTGTATTGTCAATACTACACTCATGCTCATAAACTAACGATAATGCTGGTACATGGTGATACAACGCTCTGGTGGCCGCTTTGAGGCATTAAATCACCTCAGTGTATGACCATACGGTGCATTTGACCTGCAGTCGTCGCACGGTGGCGCTGGCAGCAGTCCACATACGCAGAGGTGTGTTGGTGCGTGTCAGAGTACGGTGCAGCGAGTAAGTATGCACACGTTTTCAGGCGTGCTGATGGTGACTGTGTGTTGAAAATGGCTCTAAGAACACATATTGATGACGTTATGAGGGGTAGAATACTAGGGTGACTGGAGGCTGGTCAAACACCGCAGGTTGTAGCACGGGCCCTCCCTGTGCCACAAAGAGTGATCTCGAGATTATGGCAACGATTCCAGCAGACAGGAAACGTGTCCAGGCGCTACAGTACGGGACGTCCACAGTATACAACAGCACAAGAAGACCGATATCTCACCATCAGTGCCCGCAGACGGCCACGGAGTACTGCAGGTAGCCTTGCTAGGGACCTTACCGCAGCCAGTGGAACATTTGTATACAGACGACTGAACAGATACGGTTTATTCGCCCTGAGACCTGCAAGGTGCATTCCACTGACCCCTGGTCACAGGAAAGCCCGTAAAGCCTGGTGTCAAGAGCACAGTACATGGTCATTGCAACAGAGGTCCCAGGTTACGTTCACGGACGAGTCCAGGTTTAGTCTGAACAGTGATTCTCGCCGGGTTTTCATCTGCCGTGAACCAGGAACCAGATACCAACCCCTTAATGTTCTTGAAAGGGAGCTGTATGGAGGTCGTTGTTTGATGGTGTGGGGTGGGATTATGATTGGTGCACGTACACCCCTGCACATCTTTGACAGAGGAACTGTAACAGGTCAGGTGTATCGGAACGTCATTTTGCGCCAGTATGTCCGCCTTTTTCAGGTGTGCAGTGGGTCCCACCTTCCTCCTGATGGATGATAACGCACGGCCCCACCGAGCTTCCGTCGTGGAGGAGTAGCTTGAAACAGAAGATATCAGGCGAATGGAGTGGCCTGCCTGTTCTCCAGATAAAAAACCCCTAGAGCATCTCTGGGATATTTTCGATCGACGTATCACTGCACGTCTTCAAACCCCTAGACCACTTCAGGAGCTCCAACAGGCACTGGTGCAAGAATGGGAGGCTATACTCCAGCAGCTGCTCGACCACCTGATCCAGAGTATGCCAACCCGTTGTGCGCCCTGTGTACGTGTGCACGGTGATCATATCCCATACTGATGTCGGGGTATATGCGCAGGAAACAGAGGCGTTTTGTAGCACATGTGTTTCGGGACGGTTTTCTCAACTTATCACCAATACCGTGGACTTACAGATCTGTGTCGTGTGTGTTCCCTATGTGCCTATGCTATCAGCGCCAGTTTTGTGTAGTGCCACGTTGTGTGGCACCGCATTCTGTAATTATCCGTAATTTATGAGCGTGAGTGTAGAAATAATGATAATCCATGTTGACAGGCCTCGAAATTCTCTCAGTATTGTCAATACATATTGAAAGTGTGAGGTCAAATATTGTCAATACCCTGTATTCAGATGTTGGCAGAGCTTCAGGAACCAGCCGCGCGGCGTTAGTGTGCACGGTTTATTTTTTCAATTCTCCGTCCTATATCTCATTCACCAGATTCAATTTTTAAGGAGTCTTTGTACACTTAGGGATTTTAATAAGCCTATACAAGGGTAATCATTGTACACGCCACTTCAGAATGGTTAACAGAGGATTCTCTATGACACTGCTTACTCCATTAATTTAAAAATGTAGTATAGATCGCGGTGTTACACAGCAGTTTTGAAAATCACTCCCATTTCGAAAAATATGTTATATATCTGCAATGACTAGTAAGAGGTCCCTACAACGCATGTCAATTTCACTAAATTACCGCAAAGCGTTAAAAATGTTTTGCGTTGATTGCCTGAACAGGTCCTTCACAGATAACTATAATTACTTGACAGGTTTCCATAGCACTTTACTAATTGTGCATGCTGCTATTACGGAATACTTCGAGAATTAGAATGTCGCCAGGCATCTGGAAGTTGCTCCTAATCTCTTTCGAATGCGGCTGCCTCTCTCATTACGGTATTTTCCTTGTCTATTTTATCTTGTATCAATGATAATAACTCGTCGTACAATAGTCATCGGACTCATCGGAAAATAATTTAGGAAATCTTCGGATCCGTGATTCTGATTTCAGTGAGTAAATTAACATGTGACTAGTGGCTCCTCTTTTCAACCAATCTCCGACCCATTTCATCTTTCTCGTTGTTTTCTGCTGCTTGCAAGCTGTAGCTAATGTAATTGCAGCACTCGCTTCCTTTTGGGTGTTCTACGTATTGTTGTTGTTTCTGTTGTTGTGGTCTTCAGTCCTGAGACTGGTTTGATGCAGCTCTCCATGCTACTCTATCCTGTGCAAGCTTCTTCATCTCCCAGTACCTCCTACTGCAACCTACATCCTTCTGGATCTGTTTAGCGTATTCATCTCTTGGTCGCCCTCTACGATTTTTACCACGCTGCCCCCCAATACTAAATTGGTGATCCCTTGATGCCTCAGAATATGTCCTACCAACCGATCCTTTCTTCTAGTTAAGTTGTGCCACAAACTTCTCTTCTCCCCAATCCTATTCAGTACCTCCTCATATGATCTACCCATCTAATCTTCAGCATTCTTCTGTAGCACCACATTTCGAAAGCTTGTATTCTCTTCTTGTCCAAACTAGTTGTCGTCCATGTTTCACTTCCATACATGGCTACGCTCCATACAAATACTTTCAGAAACGACCTCCTGACACTTAAAGTAATACTCGATGTTAATAAATTTTTCTTCTTCAGAAACGCTTTCCTTGCCACTGCCAGTCTACATTTTATATCCTCTCTACTTCGACCATCATCAGTCATTTTGCTCCCCAAATAGCAAAACTCCTTTACTACTCATTTCCTAATCTAATTCCTTCAGCATCACCCGACTTAATTCGACTACATTCCATTGTGCTCGTTTTGCTTTTGTTGATGTTCATCTTATACCCTCCTTTCATGACACTGTCCATTCCGTTCAACTGCTCTTCCAAGTCCTTTGCTGTCTCTGACAGAATTAAGTTTTATTTCTTCTCCATCGATTTTAATACCTACTCCGAATTTTTCTTTTGTTTCCTTCACTGCTTGCTCAATATACAGATTGAATAACATCGGGGAGGCTACAACCCTGTCTCACTCCCTTCCCAACCACTGCTTCCCTTTCATGCCCCTCAACTCTTATAACTGCTATCTGGTTTCTGTACAAATTGTAAATAGCCTTTCGCTCCCTGTATTTTTCCGCTGCCCCCTTCAGAATTTGAAAGAGAGTATTCCAGTCCACATTGTCGAAAGCTTTCTCTAAGTCTACAAATGCTAGAAACGTAGGTTTGCCTTTCCTTAATCTAGCTCCTAAAATAAGTCGTAGGGTCAGTATTGCCTCACGTGTTCCAACATTTCTACGGAATCCAAACTGATCTTCCCCGAGGTCAGCTTCTACCAGTTTTTCCATTCGTCTCTAGAGAATACGCGTTAGTATTTTACATCCGTGACTTATTAAACTGATTGTTCGGTAATTTTCACATCTGTCAGCACCTGCTTTCTTTGGGATCGGAATTATTATATTCTTCTTGAAGTCTGAGGGTATTTCGCCTGTCTCGTACATCTTGCTCACCAGATGGTAGAGTTTTGTCAGGACTGGCTCTCCCAAGGCTGTCGGTAGTTCCAATGGAATGTTGTCTACTCCCGGGGCGTTGTTTCGAATCAGGTCTTAACTTCGGAAAATAGCGTTGTTAACTGACAATTTCTGTCAGTTTTATTGGTAGTGTGAGGTCGCTTCGGTATATATTGAAGGTTTGACGAACTAGTATTGTCAGTAAGTATTGAACGTGTGCAGGCTCCCTTAACCGCGTACTTCAGTACCTAAGTCTACATCTACATCTACATGGATCTACATCTACATGGATCCTGCAGTAATTATCGTTGGATTGTGTAATTAATAATACGAATTTTAATTATGACAGATATTACGTAATTCCAAATATTTCTAAAATAAGAATAATTTTAGATACACAAACAGAGATAGTAAATATCGATTGTAAGAAATTAATTTCTTTTTGTATATTTTAGCCTGAAATACAACATATCGTATACAAATTCATATGAAATTATTTCAGTGAAACAGCCGAGATAATGATCACCCGTACGAGATTCGAAAATATTCCCGGTATCGGCTATTTCCATAAAGAAAGGTAATGTCAGAATAGGGTGTTCCATTACAAACAGCAAAGGTCCTAACATACGTACTCTCTTGGAACAGGCCTGAAGTCACTTCCTCATGTGTCTACGAGTCTCCGTCCATAATATGCTGCCTCCTCTCGACCAAAAAAATCCTCAATTCAGCCACAAATTTCGCTTGATGTGCCATGCAATCGCACTTTCGACGACAAACGTTAGTCTGGTACTGATCCGTGCCTGTCGGTACGATTCGTGCGCCTTCAACCTTCAATACTGCTCAAGGCTCTTGCGATTAGGCACAAACTTATATTCCATGACGATCGCAGTTTCTTTTCCTGTGCAAGCTTCTTCATCTCCCAGTATCTACTGCAACCTACATCCTTCTGTATCTGTTTAGTGTACTCATCTCTTGGTCTCCCTCTACGATTTTTACCCTCCACGCTGCCCTCCAGTACTAAATTGGTGTTCCCTTGATGCCTCAGGACATGTCCTACCAACCGATCCCTTCTTTTAGTCAAGTTGAGCCACAAACTCCTCTTCTCCCCAATCCTGTTCAATACCTCCTCATTAGTTATGTGATCTACCCATCTAATCTTCAGCATTCTTCTGTAGCACCACATTTCGAAAGCTTCTATTCTCTTCTTGTCCAAACTGGTTATCGTCCATGTTTCACTTCCATACATGGCTACACTCCATACAAATACTTTCAGGAACGATTTCCTGACACTTAAATTTATACTCGATGTTAACAAGTTTCTCTTCTTCAGAAACGCTTTCCTTGCCATTGCCAGTCTACATTTTATACACTCTCTACTTCCGCCATCATCAGTTATTTTGCTCCCCAAATAGCAAAACTTCTTTACTGCTTTAACTGTCTCAATTCCTAATCTAATTCCCGCAGCATCACCCGACTTGTCGAAACAAGGCCTCGAGAGTAGACAATCTTCCATTAGAACTACTGACGGCCTTGGGAGAGCCAGTCCTGACAAAACTCTACCATCTGGTGAGCAAGATGTATGAGACAGGCGAAATACCCTCAGACTTCAAGAAGAATATAATAATTCCAATCCCAAAGAAAGCAGGTGTTGACAGATGTGAAAATTACCGAACTATCAGTTTAATAAGTCACAGCTGCAAAATACTAACGCGAATTCTTTACAGACGAATGGAAAAACTGGTAGAGGCCGACCTCGGGGAAGATCAGTTTGGATTCCGTAGAAATGTTGGAACACGTGAGGCAATACTAATCCTACGACTTATCTTAGAAGAAAGATTAAGGAAAGGCAAACCTACGTTTGTAGCATTTGTAGACTTAGAGAAAGCTTTTGACAATGTTGACTGGAATACTCTCTTTCAAATTCTGAAGGTGGCAGGGGTAAAATACAGGGAGCGAAAGGCTATTTACAATTTGTACAGAAACCATATGGCAGTTATAAGAGTGGAAGGGCATGAAAGGGAAGCAGTGGTTGGGAAAGGAGTGAGACAGGGTTGTAGCCTCTCCCCGATGTTATTTAATCTGTATATTGAGCAAGCAGTAAAGGAAACGAAAGAAAAGTTCGGAGTAGGTATTAAAATCCATGGAGAAGAAATACAAACATTGTAATTCTGTCAGAGACAGAAAAGGACCTGGAAGAGCAGCTGAAGGGAATGGTCAGTGTCTTGAAAGGAGGCCTATTTCCATAAAGAAAGTAAATGTCAGAGTAGGGTGTTCCATTACAAACATCAAGTGTCCTAACATACGTACTTCTGCATCTGTCTACGAGTCTCCATCCATAATATGCTGCCTCCTCTCGACCAAAAAAATCCTCAATTCAGCCACAAATTTCGCTTGATGTGCCATGCAATCGCACTTTCGACGACAAACGTTAGTCTGGTACTGATCCGTGCCTGTCGGTACGATTCGTGCGCCTTCAACCTTCAATACTGCTCAAGGCTCTTGCGATTAGGCACAAACTTATATTGGATGATGATCGCAGCTTCTTTTCTGGACATCTATTATTGGAACGCTCTTGGAAGGTCGTGGCAGTCGTAAGGGGACAAGTGCTGGCTCATCCACGTCCCTTCAGTTTTGATGACGGACAGAGAGAGAGAGAGAGAGAGAGAGAGAGAGAGAGAAACAAACAGAGAGGGTCACTCGAGTCACCGAGAGACGAGCTGCGAAGGTCGCAGCTGCCCGGCTAGCGAGCTGGCTTCTCTTTCCTCATTCCTCGCCTCTACATGAGTTGACGCAAAGCCGTAGAAATAGTCGTCACGGCCCTGACATAAACGCCCACAAACAAATCACGAGTGCTCTTCACTTGTTCGCAAACACCTGCGGGGACACTTGGCGGTGACGACAGCCTGTTCTAGAAACAGGCCGAGCCTCTAGTGTGTTGGTAAGTCAGGCTGGGAACCGCAGGTAAAGGACATTGGGCGGACGCACCCAGCCGGCTATGCGGCAACCTACAGTTTAATGGGGGCTCCGAGCCACAGGCGTCGTGGAGACATTTCACAGAAAAAAGGAGTCCTGGGAACTACTCAGGATTCAACTCCAGACATTTACATTTGTGGTGTATACAATATGAGAGGATAATGGAATGTAGTCGAATTAAGTCGGGTGATGCTGAGGGAATTCGATTAGGAAATGAGACGCTTAAAGTAGTAAAGGAGTTTTGCTATTTGGGGAGCAAAATAACTGATGATGGTCGAAGTAGAGAAGATATAAAATGTAGACTGGCAATGGCAAGGAAAGCGTTTCTGAAGAAGAGAAATTTGCTAACATCGAGTATAGATTTAAGTGTCAGGAAGTCGTTTCTGAGAGTATTTGTATGGAGTGTAGCCATGTATGGAAGTGAAACATGGACGATAAATAGTTTAGACAAGAAGAGAATAGAAGCTTTTGAAATGTGGTGCTACAGAAGAATGCTGAAGATTAGATGGGTGGATCACATAACTAATGAGGAAGTATTGAATAGGATTGAGGAGAAGAGAAGTTTGTGGCACAACTTGACCAGAAGAAGGGATCGGTTGGTAGGACATGTTCTGAGGCATCAAGGGATCACCAATTTAGTATTGGAGGGCAGCGTGGAGGGTAAAAATCGTAGAGGGAGACCAAGAGATGAATACACTAAACAGATTCAGAAGGATGTAGGTTGGAGTAGGTACTGGAAGATGAAGAAGCTTGCACAGGATAGAGTAGCATGGAGAGCTGCATCAAACCAGTCTCAGGACTGAAGACCACCACAACAACAACACTATGAGATCAAAAGTATCCGGACAGCCCCAAAAAATACGCTTTTCATATGATGTGTATTGTGCTGCCACCTGCTGCCGGGTACTCCATATCAGCGACCTCAGTGGTCAATAAACATCTTGAGAGAGCAGAATGGGGCGCTCCGCGGAATTCAGGGACGTCGAACGTGGTCAGGTGATTGGGTGTCACTTGTGTCATACGTATGTACGCGAGATTTCTCCCACTCCTAAGTAGGCTGTTTAGGTTTTTATGTCCGTAATGCCACGTAGCGCTCTATATGAAAATCACTAACTGTGCTGTGTGAAGTCTGTGGCTGGTTGCCATTGTTGGAATTTGCTATTGTAATGTTGGGCAGTTGGCTGTTGACAGCGCGTAGCGTTGCACAATTGGAGGTGAGACGCCAGCAGTGGTGGATGTGGGGAGAGAGATGGCGGAGTTTTGAGAGCGGACGATCTGGATGTGTGTCCTCCAGAAAAAGGAAATTTCTAAGACTGGATGTCATGAACTGATTATATATATATATATATATATATATATATATATTATGACTTTTGAACACTATTAAGGTAAATAGATTGTTTGCTCTCCATCAAAATCTTTCATTTGCTAAGTATGCCTATCAGTAGTTAGTGCCTTCAGTAGTTAGAATCTTTTATATAGCAGGCAGTATTGGCGCTCGCTGTATTGCAGTAGTTCGAGTAACGTTGTGAGGTAAGTGATTCATGAAAGGTATAGGTTATTGTTAGCCAGGGCCATTCTTTTGTAGAGGTTATTGAAAGTAAGATTGCGTTGCGCTAAAAATATTGTGTGCCAATTAAGTGTTGATCAGAATAAGTGAAGAGCGAAATGTCTGAGTACGTTCAGTTCTGCTTAGCTGTTTGAAAATCAAATAACGTAAGGGGTTTATCAGCACAATCATTCATACATTTTTCTAAGGGGAGTTTTCAAGGGACACTACAGCACAAAAACGTACACGCCGACCTCGTCTACCACCGACAGTTGAAGAGGACCGTAATGTGTGATATGCAGACATCTATCCAGACTATCGGACAGGAATTCCAAACTGCATCAGGGTCCACTGCAAGTACTATTACAGTTAGGCGGGAGGTGAGAAAACTGGATTTCATGGTCGAACGGCTGCTCATAAGCCACACATCACGCCAGTAAATGCCAAACGACGCCTCGCTTGGTGTAAGGAGCGTAAACATTGGACGATTGAACAGTGGAAAACGTTGTGTGGAGTGACGAATCACGGTACACAATGTGGCGATCCGATGGTAGGGTGTGGGTATGCTGAATGCCCGGTGAACGTCACCTGCCAGCGTGTGTAGTGCCGACAGTAAAATTCGGAGGCAGTGGTGTTATAGTGTGGTCGTGTTTTTCATGGAGTAGGCTTGCACCCCTTGTTTTGCGTAGCACTATCACACCACAGGCCTACATTGATGTTTTAAGCAAATTCTTGCTTCCCACTGTTGAAGAGCAAATCGGGGATGGCGATTGCATCTTTCAACGTGATCGAACACCTGTTCATAATGCACGGCCTGTGGCGGAGTGGTTGCACGACGGTAGCATCTTTGTAAAGGACTGGCCTGCACAGAGTCCTGACCTGAATCGTATGGAACACCTTTGGGATGTTTTGCAACGCCGACTTCGTGCCAGGCCTCACCGACCGACATTGATACCTCTCCTCAGTGCAGCACTCCGTGAAGAATGGGCTGCCATTCCCCAAGAAACCTCCCAACAGCCGATTGAACGTATGCCTGCGAGAGTGGGAGCTCCATTCACTGCCGATAAGACCTTACATTCCGAATAACCCTCTTATATTCCTAGAGTCATCATAGTCAGGGAAATTTGCGCTACGTTATAAGAAAAACTAGCGTTTGACGCTTCTCACTGTTTGTGATTTATCCCCAGAACTATCTGCCGTACAATACTATAATTTTGCAGGTACGTTCTGTCATATATGTGCATACTTTCTGCAAACTGTTGCAAATAGAATTAGTAGCAAAGAAGTAGTAAATTAAAACACCATGCCTGATGCTGAGGCTTCACTGCATCTGTGACGAAGATCTAGTAAGAGATAAACTTTATTCTTTCTACGATAACGATGTAAGGCGAAGAAATTAATTAAAATTTGTGCTGTGGCCGGGATTTCAACCCGGGTCTGCTTGCTTAATGGGCAGGTATGCTAGCTATGACACCACCGCGGCATTATAGCTAACATACTTGTAGCAGAACAGACTCTGCCAAACACTAACTTCAATTCACATCTTCAGCTTATTTTTCCTTTCTCACATTGTCACTTTTTTTCGTTATTATGTGGGGGATGTTAACGAGAAAAAGCTTCAAAACTATCTGAAATTATATCCTAAGTTCGTTGGGTGTCGCTAAGTCCTCTCATTCTAACAGGTTTATCACCCATCTTAATTGCATTAATTTTTTTTACATGATCGGTTTCAGTTCAACATGAATCATCCCGAGATCTGAATGTATCGGTTACAAGCGTAACCTGTGCAACTGATAGCAAAATTTACGTGCCACGTCACATTATACACAGAGTGATTCAAAAAGAAAGAACAGATTTCAGTTATTTAATGCAGACGAGCTATGGAAGATCGACACACATCGGACATGCAATGGATAGAGGAAGTTGCAATGTTTTATGTTTCCGGAGACACTGTAATATACTGGGTGATCAAAAAGTCAGTATAAATTTGAAAACTTAATAAACCACGCAATAATGCAGATAGGTAAAAATTGACACACATGCTTGAAATGACATGGGGTTTTATTAGAACCAAAGAAAAAAAACAAAGTATTGCTAGACGCGTGGAAGATCTCTTGCGCACGTCGTTTGGTGATGATCGTGTGCTCAGCCACCACTTCTGTCATGCTGGTCCTCCCAGGTCCCCAGACCTCAAAAATGGTTCAAATGGCTCTGAGCACTATGGGACTCAACTGCTGTGGTCATCAGTCCCCTAGAACTTAGAAGTACTTAAACCTAACTAACCTAAGGACATCACACACATCCATGCCCGAGGCAGGATTCGAACCTGCGACCGTAGCAGCAGCGCGGCTCCGGACTGGAGCGCCTACAAGCGCACGACCACCGCGGCCGGCTCCCCAGACCTCAGTCCGTGCGATTATTGGCTTTGGGGTTACCCGAAGTCGCAAGTGTATCGCGATCGACCGACATCTCTAGGGATGCTGAAAGACAACATCCGACGCCAATGCCTCACCATAACTACGGACATGTTTTACAGTGCTGTTCACAACATTATTCCTCGACTACAGCAATTGTTCAGGAATGATGGTGGACATTTCCTGTAAAGAACATAATCTTTGCTTTTTCTTACTTTGTTATGCTAATTATTGCTGTCGGACATTTTTTGAACTCTTGTACTTTTTGGTTCTAATAAAACCCCATGTCATTCCAAGCATGTATGTCAATTTTTACCTCTTTATCTACATCATTCCCTGATTTATTCAGTTTTGAAATTTATACTGACTTTTTGATCACCCGGTACATTCAACATGCACACTGTCAGTTGTTCGGGAAACTTCGAAACGTAGTCCATCTCATTCCACACACGAATCAACACGTCCCTATTTACTGTAGCGACAGTTTCAACGATTCGATTTCTCAGCTCCTGAAGAGTAGCAGCCAGATATAGGGCAAAGACTCGTCTTTTATGTACCTCCACGGAAAAACATCGCAAGGTTTGAGGTCTGGTGACCTGGGAGGCCAAAAGCAATGAACAAGATCTTGTTGTCCACCTCTTCCAATTTAGTTAGTGGGACGGGGTTTATACCTCTTAAGAGTAGATTAAGACAGTATTTTCTAATTTTAAATTCCGTCAATACGGAAGGCATTACATAGACAATATGCAACAGGAATTTTACACTGGTTTAGCCGTTTAATATATACTGAATGTCCATAAAGTCCCGATATCACTTCAAAGAATCGAACGTTGTAAACTATTGGAGATAGTTGGCTCTGAGCACTATGGGACTTAAATTCTGAGGTCATCAGTCCCCTAGAACTGAGAACTACTTAAACTTAACTAACCTAAGGTAATCACACACATCCGTGCCCGAGGCAGGATTCGAACCTGCGACCGTAGCGGTCGCGCGGATCCTGACTGTAGCGCCTAGAACCGCTCGGCCACTCCGGCCGGCTTGGAGATAGAGCATCGTGGTTTGTTGTAAAGCGTTTAGCAACACTGAAAGATTTTTTTTATGTTATGCTAGATTTTTAATGGTTACCTCACTCATCGCTCGTAGATCATCAAGGTAATATTCTAGTTCAGCAGTTCTAACTTTTACTGATTCGTGTACGAAAGGCCGCCGTGTCCTTGAGTGGTGGTGTCGCAGTTGCAAAAAATGAATTCTAACGCCGTGACATCAGGAGAGCTTGTGTATGCGGAGAGGGGGGGAGGGGGGGGGGGGGAGAAGCTTGCGTTGGGACAATAATGAGCCATCCGCCTCTCGACAAATGTGTCATTCAGCACATCCCACGAGTTCAAATTCCAATGCGGGATTGCACAGTCATGCTAGAAGATGAAGCTACGCTGTAAGCTCTTCGATCTCTTGTAGTAGGAACTGTTCGAACACGTCCAGATGAAAGGTTTCTTCTGCGAAGAAAAATTACGCTATCTTTTTATGAAATTTGAATCAACAACTCTCTCCTCCGAATGCGAAAACATTTTATTAGCGCCCATATAAACAGGGAGAAGTGATCATTCTAATAAAATAAGAGAATTCAGAGCTCGCACGGAAAGATTTAATGCCAGGTTCTCCTTTAAATGAACAAAAAATGTACAAAGTTTGGAATTTTTTTTTTTTTTTTTTTGCAATGAAAAGACATACAAAGAATCAATGGGCATTATGATTGCTCTTACTTTGAACTTTATTTTAGATTTTCAATGTAAAAAAAATGGTGCACGTAACTGTGGTTTGCAAGGGCCTGCGAGTTTGAAGTACGCGGACTGCGAGCAGTGTAGCCCCTGTGGAGTTATCTGAAGTCAAAAATGGATAAAATCAGTCGGTACCGTGTAAAATTTATGGGAGCTTATTCCTAACCACAAGGAAATAACCCTAAATTTAACGGTATGGTGATAACTCAAACTTCTGAGGTCGATTTTTGAGAGTTTGTTTCACTCTTTATGGCTTCACAAAAATAGTTACTATTAACAAGTTTCATATATTATAGGTGTAAGCTCCCAAGAAAAGTGTTTACTTTTCGGGGGCCAAAGGTAGAAGACAACAGGTTGAACCGTTTTTATTTTATAGTACATGCAGTTTTGAAAAATCCCTTTCTGGAGAAAAAACCTGTTTAAAGTTTAGAAAAATCTTTTAGATGTATTATTAGTTCAACTGCATAAAAATTACGTGTTATTATATGTTTCTCATGTCGCTGAACACAATCCTGAAGTTGGATTTTCGAAATTCAAAATGGTTAATCCAAAAAGTTATGTATTGGCCAATTTTGACCGAAATTTGACTTAAAAAATCATTTTTCAGTTCCTTACCTTTAGTCTGTAATTCCACGACCATATACAGGGTGTTACAAAAAGGTACGGCCAAACTTTCAGGAAACATTCCTCACACACAAATAAAGAGAAGATGTTATGTTGACATGTGTCCGGAAACGCTTAATTTCCATGTTAGAGTTCATTTTAGTTTCGTCAGTATGTTCTTCCACCTACGCTCAATGGAGCACGTTATCATGATTTCATACAGGATACTCTACCTGTGCTGCTAGAACATGTGCCTTTAGAAGTACGACACAACATGTGGTTCATGCACGATGGAGCTCCTGCACATTTCAGTCGAAGTGTTCTTACGCTTCTCGACAACAGATTCGGTGACCGATGGATTGGTAGAGGCGGGCCAATTCCATGGCCTCCACGCTCTCCTGACCTCAACCCTCTTGACTTTCATTTATGGGGGCATTCCAAAGCTCTCGTCTACGCAACCCCGGTACGAAATGTAGAGACTCATCGTGCTCGTATTGTGGACGGCTGTGATACAATACGCCATTCTCCAGGGCTGCATCAGCACATCAGGGATTGCATGCGACGGAGGGTGGATGCATGTATCCTCGCTAACGGAGGACATTTTGAACATTTCCTGTAACAAAGTGGAGTCACACTGGTACGTTCTGTTGCTGTGTGTTTCCATTCCGTGATTAATGTAATTTGAAAAGAAGTAATAAAATGAGCTCTAACACGGAAAGTAAGCGTTTCCGGACACATGTCCACATAACATATTTTCTTTCTTTGTGTGTGAGGAATGTTTCCTGAAAGTTTGGCCTTACCTTTTCGTAACACCCTGTATAGACCCTTCCCTCGTTCTTCTTGGAGACAAAAGCCGATCTGACTGAGCTGGATATGTTTCGTTTGTCAGCCTGCACACATTGCTCCTCACCTTTGTCGGCGAGTCTGTTTGCACGCATACCGCAGTGTAAACCATTTCGTGAACGTGCGTCACGGTACGACGAGTTTTCTGCCTGAGCCGGGCGTCTCCGTCTGAGAGCGTCCCACGGTGGGCAAGACACTGCTGCAAACAGTTGGCTGTAGAAACTTTTGTGACGCACGGATTAAGAAAGTTTTTCGTCCCAACATTCTAGACACATATACCTTTCGAAAATTGAATTTTCGACCGTTTTGAATGAGAAGCTGGCCTTAAGGCACGGGTCTTCACATGACATTTCAATCACAAATTTTCTCCTCCCATGACGAAAATGTTATATTGGCGCCCGCCTACATACGCGGAATGATCATTATAATAAGAGAAATCCGGGCTTCCGAGGTAGCAATGAAGTGGGGATTTTCCCGTACGACCATTTCACGAGTGTACCGTGAATATCAGGAATCTGCTAAAACAACAAATCTCCGACATCGCTGCGACCGGAAAAAGATCCTGCAAGAACGGGACCAACGACGACTGAAGAGATTCGTTCAACGTGACAGATGTGCAACCCTTCAGCAGATAGCTGCAGATTTCGATGCTGGGCCATCAACAAGTATCAGCGTCCGAACCATACAACAAAACACCATCAATATGGGCTTTACAGCAGAAGGCCCACTCGTGTACCCCTGATGACTGCATGACAGAAAGCTTTACGCCTCGCCTGGGCCCGTCAACACCGACATTGGTCTGTTGGTGACAGGAATCATGTTGCCTGGTCGGACGAGTCTCGTTTCAAATTGTATCGAGCGGATGGACGTGTACGGGTATGGACCTTGCATGTCAGCAGGGGACTGTTCAAGCTGATAGAGAGATATGGGACTCTTGAAACGTCTAGATACGACACTGACAGCTGCAAGTACGTAAGCATCCTGTCTGACCACCTGCATCCATTCATGTCCATTGTCCATTTCGACGGTCTTGGGCGCTTCCAGCAGGACAATGCGACACTCCACACGTCCACAAGTGCTACTGAGTGCCTCCAGGATCACTCCTATCAGTTTAAATACTTCCACTGTCCACCAAACTCCCCTGTAATTGTTATTGAGCATATCTGGGATGCTTTGTAACGTGCTCTTCAGAAGAGATCTCCACCCCCTCGTACTGTTACTGACTTATGGACAGTCCCGCAGGATTCATGGTGTCAGTTCCCTCTAGCACTACTTCAGACATTAGTCGAGTCCACGCCGCGTCGTGGTGCGGCATTTTTGCGCGCTTACGGGGCCCATACACGATATTAGGCAGGTGTACCAGTTTCTTTGACTCTACCTTGAACGTGGTTCGATGAACCCCGTATCAGGCACTTAATTGTGAATCGCACAGAAGTCATATCGACGTGGGCTGTTAGTGATATATTCACCTCTGTTGTGAGGTTTTTAAGGTCATGGTTTTTCGAATTGAAACTTTACAATGTGTAATATGTATAGTGTGTAATAATGTATGTTTCTTTTTTTTGTCATCAGTCTGCTGACTGCTTTGATGCGGCCCGCCACGAATTCCTTTCCTGTGCTAACCTCTTCATCTCAGAGTAGCACTTGCAACCTACGTCCTCAATTATTTGCTTGACGTATTCCAATCTCTGTCTTCCTCTACAGTTTTTGCCCTCTACAGCTCCCTCTAGTACCATGGAAGTCATTCCCTCGTGTCTTAGCAGATGTCCTATCATCCTGTCCCTTCTCCTTATCAGTGTTTTCCACATATTCCTTTCCTCTCCGATTCTGCATAGAACCTCCTCATTCTTATCAGTCCACCTAATTTTCAACATTCGTCTATAGCACCACATCTCAAATGCTTCGATTCTCTTCTGTTCCGGTTTTCCCACAGTCCATGTTTCACTACCATACAATGCTGTACTCCAGACGAACATCCTCAGAAATTTCTTCCTCAAATTATGGCCGGTATTTGATATTAGTAGACTTCTCTTGGCCAGAAATGCCTTTTTTGCCATAGCGAGTCTGCTTTTGATGTCCTCTTTGCTCCGTCCGTCATTGGTTATTTTACTGCCTAGATAGCAGAATTCCTTAACTTTATTGACTTCGTCACCATCAATCCTGATGTTAAGTTTCTCGCTGTTCTCATTTATACTACATCTCATTACCTTCGTCTTTCTCCGATTTACTCTCAAACCATACTGTGTACTCATTAGACTGTTCATTCCGTTCAGCAGATCATTTAATTCTTCATCACTTTCACTCAGGATAGCAATGTCATCAGCGAATCGTATCATTGATATCCTTTCACCTTGTATTTTAATTCCACTCCTGAACGTTTCTTTTATTTCCATCATTGCTTCCTCGATGTACAGATTGAAGAGTAGGGGCGAAAGGCTACAGCCTTGTCTTACACCCTTCTTAATACGAGCACTTCGTTCTTGATCGTCCACTCTTATTATTCCCTCTTGGTTGTTGTACAATGTACATATTGTATATGACCCGTCTCTCCCTATAGCTTACCCCTACTTTTTTCAGAATCTCGAACAGCTTGCACCATTTTATACTGTCGAACGCTTTTTCCAGGTCGACAAAACCTATGAAAGTGTCTTGATTTTTCTTTAGCCTTGCTTCCATTATTAGCCGTAACTTCAGAATTGCCTCTCTCGTCCCTTTACTTTTCCTAAAGCCAAACTGATCGTCACCTAGCGCATTCTCAGTTTTCTTTACCATTCTTCTGTATATTATTCTTGTAAGCAGCTTCGATGCCTGAGCTGTTAAGCTGATTGTGCGATAATTGTCGCACTTGTCAGCTCTTGCCGTCTTCGGAATTGTGTGGATGATGCTTTTCCGAAAGTCAGATGGTATGTCGTCAGACTCATATATTCTACACAACAACGTGAATAGTCGTTTTGTTGCCACTTCCCCCAATGATTTTAGAAATTCTGATGGAATGTTATCTACCCCTTCTGCCTTATTTGACCGTAAGTCCTCGAAAGCTCTTTTAAATTCCGATTCTAATACTGGATCCCTGTTTCTTCTTCTATCACATCAGACAAATCTTCACCCTCATAGAGGCTTTCAATGTATTCTTTCCACGTATCTGCTCTCTCCTCTGCATTTAAATGTATGTATTAACGTCATAAGAGCACCTGAATACGACAAACCTCGTTGCCGGTTTGTTGTTGAAGATAAAGAAAGTGGAAAAACGAGTGAAGAGCTTTGTCAGTGGCATCATGACAGGGTTTCGTTTAATTTTTGATGGGTTGGTCACACTTACGTCCTCACTCGGCAGTGTCTTAGGGTCTGCTTCTCACAATATGTACGCTGTTGTTACGGAGAATATATGACAGAGCCGTCGTTAGAGCTGCAGAGGGTCGTCTGCTATGACACTGCAGGCATGACAGGTTGGCAGCCGTGACATTTACCTGAAGATATCATGCAGCAACTGGGTAGAAACGTCATGCTGCTTTCTTCCGCGTTCTGTCATCCGCTCGCGTTGCTACGACGGGGAACTCCACAGCATTCAAAGACACACATCCCCAAACCACCTGAACATTTCATATGCCAGGAACCGTTAGTTTGTAACTATTCGTCCCAGAGGCAACGTTCATTGTATTCATGTACTATGTATAAAGCAACCACGATTTAATTTTGCCTCCCGCAGTTTCGACTCGATTCTACAATGCGCAAGAAAATTAAAGAACCACTTTCCGAAACTCTGTAGTTGCGCAAAAGCCTGGCTTCCTGTGACGTAGCCCTTGGGGTGGAAACAGCAAGGTTTCTCCATATGAGGAGAGAGAGGCCTCCGGTTTGACGTGTAAAGTGGATTAATGATGTCCCATTATAGTCAGTCGGTAAACTGAAGAGCGAGCGAGCGAGTCCCCACTATGCCTACCCTGCTACGTCACAGGGTGCATCTACAGCCTGTTTCGCAACGTATTACCGTCCCTGTCGTGGCGCGCGCTTTAAATCTCTGGCGACGCCGTGTACAGATACGTCTCGGCTGCGTTTATTTTTAGACAAATGCGTTAAGAGTACAAGGAAAACAAAAGACGATAGCTTCTTTCGAAACACTACGTTGTTGTTGTTGTGGTATTCAGTCCTGAGACTGGTTTGATGCAGCTCTCCATGCCACTCTATCCTGTGCAAGCTTCTTCATCTCCCAGTACTTACTGCAAACTACATCCTTCTGAATCTGCTTAGTGTATTCATCTCTTGGTCTCCCTCTACAGTTTTTACCCTCCACGCTGCCCTCCAATGTTAGATTTGTAATCTCTTGATGCCTCAGAACATGCCCTACCAACCGATCCATTCTTCTTGTCAAGTTGTGCCACAAACTCCTATTCTCCCCTATTCTATTCAGTACCTCCTCATTAGTTACGTGAGCTACTCGTCTAATCTTCAGCATTCTTCTGTAGTACCACATTTCGAAAGCTTCTATTCTCTTCTTGTCCACACTATTTATCGTCCATGTTTCACTTCCATACATGGCTACACTCCATACAAATACTCTCAGAAACGACTTCCTGACACTTAAATCTATACTCGATGTTAACAAATTTCTGTTCTTCAGAAACGCTTTCCTTGCCATTGCCAGACTACATTTTATATCTTCTCTACTTCGACCATCATCAGTTATTTTGCTCCCCAAATAGCAAAACTCCTTTAGTACTTTAAGTGTCTCATTTCCTAATCTAATTCTATCAGCATCACCCGACTTAATTCGACTACATTCCATGATCCTCGTTTTGCTTTTGTTGATGTTCATTTTATATCCTCCTTTTAAGACACTGTCCATTCCGGTCAACTGCCCTTCCAAATCCTTTGCTGTCTCTGACAGAATTACAATGTCATCGGCGAACCTCAAAGTTTTTATTTCTTCTCCATGGACTTTAATACCTACTCCGAATTTTTCTTTTGTTTCCTTTACTGCTTGCTCAATATACCGATTGAATAACATCAGGGAGAGGCTACAACCCTGTCTCACTCCCTTCCCAACCACTGCTTCCCTTTCATGCCCCTCGACTCTTATAACTGCCATCTGGTTTCTGTACAAATTGTAAATAGCCTTTCGCTCCCTGTATTTTACCCCTGCCATCTTCAGAATTTGAAACGGAGTATTCCAGTGAGCATTGTCAAAAGCTTTCTCAACGTTATAGAGTAGATAATATTAACATAAGAACGGAAGTCAGTATTCTACTACAAACATAGAACCGAATGCCTATTCATGTGAATGTATGTTCCTCTATTCGTAAGACGAATCAGATATAGTGCAATCAATCTGTAGAATTTAAGGCTTGTTCTTACTTTGTGTTTCTACTAAAAGGTAGAAGTTTCCTTTGAAGGGCTGCATTGAAACTGAACAATTCCTGCAACTCGAAGAGTGTTTAAAAAGTAACCAGAAATTTATAATTTCGTGTGTTGTATTAGTTCGATTCGCACTGTCTTCGTATACATGTCTGGAAAGTATTTCCAGGTGTAAGTAGGCTGTTTAGGTTTTTATATTGGTAACGCCGCGTAGCGTTCTATATGAAAATCACTGACTGTGCTGTGTGAAGTCTGTGGCTGGTATGCATTGTTGGAATCTGCTATTGTAGTGTTGGGCAGTTGGCTATTAACAGCGCGTAGCGTTGTCCAGTTGGAGGTGAGCCGCCAGCAGTGGTGGATGTGGGGAGAGAGATGGCGGAGTTTTGTAATTTGTCATGAACTGCTATATATATTATGAGTATTAAGGTAAATACATTGTTTGTTCTCTATTAATATCTTTCATTTGGTAACTATGCCTATCAGTAGTTAGTCCCTTCAGAAGTTAGAATCTTTTATTTAGCTGGCAGTATTGGCGCTCGCTGTATTGCAGTAGTTCGAGTAATGAAGATTTTTGTGAGGTAAGTGATTTGTGAAAAGTATAGGTTATTGTTAGTCAGGGCCATTCTTTTGTAGAGATTATTGAAAGTCATACTGATTTGCGCTAAAAATATTGTGTGTCAGTTTAGTGTTGATCAGAATAAGTGAAGAGCGAAATGTCTGAGTACGTTCAGTTCTGCTTAGCTGTTTGAGAATCAAGTAACGTAAGAGGTTTAACCAGCACAGTAATTCATAAATTTTTCTAAGTGGACGTTTCATGTGTCGACCCTTAGCCGAGGATACTTCACTGGAATCTTCAAATTTTTTCTTGTAGTTTGTGTAATTAGTGTAGCTATTGTTTATTGCTAGCGCGTAATTATAGAGAGAATTTCCTTTGTAGTTGTAGTTTTTCATTTTTGTACAGTAAAATAGTTGTGGCATGCATGTACATTTGCACCAATTAACTAGATATTATTTTCAGTGCTATGTTAATGTGTTCCCCTATTTTTCCTCTTCAAATTGTGTTTTTCTGTGTCGTCGTGTGAAATATTGTGACAATAATGGCGTGTGAAAAACGTAATACTAGGCTCCAAAGTAAACTGAGAAATGACAGTGAAGACGAAAGCAGTGTGTTAGCGCCACCGTGTAATGAATCAACAAACCTTCAGAGTAGTAATTTGGTAATTGTGCATAGGGAAATGGAGCGGGCGGCAAATAATGGCGTAGACAGTGAAACAATTAGTGAACAGGGAAGCATTATCGATCGATCGGTCGGCAACAGCTCACCTATCCGAAATGACAGGACACAATCTTGCAAATACTGCAGATTCAGGTTTTGCGTCCTCACCGTTTTCTCAAGTAAGTCAAGACACATTTTCTGCTTTTCAAAATTCGAATATTGCCGGTTCAAATGCACTGCCGAATAGCACTGAGGAACATGTTTCAGACACCAGTGCATTGTAATTACAGTTAATGCAACAAATGGGACAAAGGCTACAAAAGTTAGACACAACGCTTGCATAAAATCAGAAACAAATGGGACAAAATCTTCAAAAGTTAGACAGGTAAATCCCATTTCACGCAAAGTCTTGTGTAAAACATCTTTCTGCCAAGGAAAATGTATTTTTTGTTTCACGGCGGTAAGTAATTTCCGTAATGTGGGCACTATTTCTTGGTTTATGTAAAAGTCTTCCATCGTTTGTCGAATGACCGATTTTGTGAAACTGCCTATAACGACTGGTTTCTCCCCTAAATTATTAGTTTTCCTTCGCGGCGATTCCAGTGAACCATGTGGCTTGTTTTGGCGTTTCTTCCTTATGCGACCTATTGTGGCGAGGCTGGCGTTTGCACAAATAGCAGGCCTTTGATTGGGACTGGTAATATTAGCCAAAAGTTCTTTTTGTGTCGCCTCCTTAACACACGCTGTAATAACATTAGAGACAATCGAACGCTCGTTACTGCGCAAATACCTCCTCTCCTTCGTATTCTGTACATTTTCTTGCAATGCAGTGCGATTATCCATCACTTCCGGATATTGTAGTATAACAGTGAGTACACAAAGTTAACTGACTGACACTGGCAACTAAGATCCCACGAA
This sequence comes from Schistocerca americana, assembly GCF_021461395.2. NCBI lineage: Eukaryota > Metazoa > Arthropoda > Insecta > Orthoptera > Acrididae > Schistocerca > Schistocerca americana. The sequence continues at coordinate 94,304,426 of NC_060128.1, forward strand.
CAGAAACGACGTATATCACTGCACGCTGATCTACACCTCTAGACAGGTAACGGGCAACTGATTTTGGGTGGCCCTGTAGGCCAGTGGCAGCGTTCTTCCGGGAAAGGCCACTTCCCCCACCAAAAGCGCTGCTCGCTCTTCAGCTTCCCGACAGAGTATAACACCAAATTAAACCACAATTCACCGCAATCCCACCCTGAACGTGCCTTACAATGCGAAGGTCGTCACAGTCTCTCTTACCCACATTTCTGGATTTCCGGAAGGCTTTTGACACTGTACCACACAAGCGGCTCGTTGTGAAATTGCGTGTTTACGGAATATCGTCTCAGTTATGTGAGTGGATTCGTGATTTCCTGTCGGAGAGGTCACAGTTCGCAGTAACTGACGGAAAGTCATCGAGTCAGGTAGTGTTGCAGGCCCTTTCCTGTTCCCTATCTATATATAAACGATTTGGAGAGACAATCTGAGCAGTTGTCTTCGCTTGTTTGCAGATGATGCTGCCATTTATAGACCTGTAAAGTCATCAGAAGATCAAAACAAATTGCAGAATGATTTAAAAATGATATCTGTAAGCTGGCTGGAGTGGCCGTGCGGTTCTAGGCGCTACAGTCTGGAGCCGCGTGACCGCTACGGTCGCAGGTTCCAATCCTGCCTCGGGTATAGATGTGTGTGATGTCCATAGGTTGGTTAGGTTTAAGTAGTTCTAAGTTCTAGGGGACTGATGACCTCAGAAGTTAAGTCCCATAGTGCTCAGGGCCATTTGAACCATTTTTTTGATATCTGTATGGTGCGAAAATTGGCGCTTTACCCTAAATAATAAAAAATTGTGAGGTCATTAACATGAGTGCAAAAAGGAATCCGTTAAACTTCAGTTATACGATAAATCAGGCAAATCTAAAGGCAATAAATTTAACTAAATACCTAGGAACTAGCCGGCCGGGGTGGCCGAGCGGTTCTAGGCGCTACAGTTAGGAACAGAGCGACCGCTACGGTCGCAGGATCGAATCCATCCTCGGGCATGGATGTGTGTGATGTCCATAGGTTGGTTAGGTTTAAGTAGTTCTAAGTTCTAGGGGAGTGATGACCTCAGAAGTTAAGTCCCATAGTGCTCAGAGCCATTTGAACCATTTTGAACCTAGGAACTACAATAACGAACAACTTAAATTGGAAGGAACACGTGGAAAATGTTCTGGGAAAGGCTAACCAAACAGTGCATTATTGGCAGGACATTTAGAAAATGTAACACATCTAGTAAGCACACTACCTACACTACGCTTGTCCGCCATCTTTCAGAATACTGCTGCTCGGTGTGGGATCCTTATCAGATTGTATTGACTGAGTACATGTGAAAGTTTACCGTCTTACCTCCTTGCCTAGGGACGCCAGATGAAAGTTGATGTCGTCAAGCCCTGAATCAAAATTGCACAACGGATAACTGGGGAGGGGAGCTTGGGAGCGCTACCTAGAGAGCGTGCCCTTTCTGTACGATACTAGGCAAGGGGCTGGAGGGCTCACACGCTGACGTGTGGGTCCCTGCATTCTATAGCTTCTATTTTTAAATGAATTCCTTTAACTGGACTCCTATGTAATTTTTTTAAGGTATGTTAAGGACTGATGACAGTTGATTACCTATTTATTTTGAACATTATCACTCGACTTTACAGGGATAGCAGCAATTGTTTCAGTTTACAGATATTACAATTTTACAACTTATAGCTAGGGTATATTATATACTAATCTGCACGCACATTTCAACGGGCAAGACGGAATTGCGTTGGCAAAATGTATACCACGAAAGTCTCCCAATGTTTTACATAGGACATTCACTATGTGAGCAGGATAACGGGCAAACTGGGGACCAGATACATTAACACAGGGGGTCAAATTTCCTAAATTAACGAGATCATTCATTTCCTTACACAATCCGAAGCTGGAAATAAAAGAATTAGTACAAATATTCAAACACTTCTCTTCCATGAGTGAACATTGAGACAGACGCACTGAGGGCGCGTCTGCTCACTTACCCGTCTTCTGTAACACCCCTAGAATATGGCAGGAATCGTTAGCGCTAGGATTTCACCCGGAACAAGTCCCGCCCACTCACCCCCGGTTTTCCCGGTCTCTGTTCAGCGCCTGGGCATCGCTTCAGTTGACCCACGTGGTTTACCGCGTTCGGCTGCACTTGGAGTGAATGTTAAACTAATATCTTGCTAGGTCTTAAATTTTGCCAGACACGTTACAAAAAAAGTGCACAATTGGCGTCAGCTGTGCCAGGTACTTCCACAGCAACCATAAGAGGAAACAATATAGCACTGAATTTTTTAAATACGAGAACTCAGTATTCAGGTGAATAGCCTATGAAGAAACATACTTCTATCTGAGAAAAAGCACCCAGAGCTAAAACAGGAAAAACTTACCTTCAAAGAATAATTTGCTTGGAGAAAGAGGAACCACAGTATAATTGACACTTAAGTTTCAGAACTCAGACAGTATATGTGAAACAAGCACCAATGTTCACTATATTTTCAGAGGGCCTCAAAATTACTTTGTTCTTGCTAGATCTATCCAAGCTGATTTCGCGTGCTATTCACTGAACAGTTTTGCTGAAAAGTTTTAGGGGTGGAAGAAGAACTAGCACAGCACGAAGGACGTTTTACAGCCGTGAAACACCGCAGCATTTATTTCCTCCATAACTGCTCTGTGACAAACACACACATCATCATTATTATTTTTAAAAAATGGTTTGAATGACATTTACGAAATTAATAAATGTTTTGGTTAAAAACAGACAGGACAAAGAATAACGACACTTTCATGAGACGTTTACAACAGCATATACGACATTAATCACACAGAAACAACCACAATTCTTTGTAACCTCGTTTATAAAGCGCAGGTACTGCACTGGAATAATTTACTAGTTAAAATTCACCCATTACCCATGGAAATACTGACGAAATATGTCATATAATCAAATATCTTACTGTTTTCATTGGGCATTTCTACTTTATGGCATTCTTATATTCTTTAATTTTCGTGAGCTACTGTGAGGTCCTACATAAACAAAAAGACTTTGACTTACTTCTATATTACGTTGATTTTCGACAACAGAGTTATTCGACTGCATCCATGGATTTATTACCGACATGACAGATTCAAAACCATTTTTTCGCATTGTATGTTTGCTCTGCTGTTTCCCTCAAACAAACGTATTATAATAAATGAATTACTTAATGAAAATTCGTCCATATTGCCCTTAAATAACACCTGTATTTTTTGTTTTCTATTGCTAGCGATGCTTTCAATTCTCTATAAATATTTTTATTTCTTTAATAATGCACATTCATATTATATTACTATCCAGAAAAACTTAAATTTCTTATCATTACTGAATTTCATCAAAGTGTAACATGTGTTGGACTGTGACGATAATAACTTTGACGTAGTTTCCAGTTTGCGGAACTGGCGACTGTTTAGGGGAGGGCCTTACACTATGGATAGGCATGGAGGGGGGTGAATGGGCGGGACTTGTTTCGGGTAAAATCCTAGCGCTAAGGGCACGTGAATATGGCGGGCACCCGGAGGTCTTTCTGGGCCCCGGTGGAGGGGGTGGTCGAACCACTTGGCCGTGACCAACCTCTCCGCTCCAAATCTTGTGACACTGGAACGTCTTTGACTTTTACCTGCCTGTGCTGTCTCTCTGATCCCCTACCCAGGAGTAAGGTTGGCACAACTATACTACAGAACTACTTCCCAACTAAAATTTGGCCACGCTTTACGGAAAGGTGTGAGGAGGATTAGGAAAGTTCATGTGCAGATTCACATTCACGTACAAGAAATGCATAATACACGACACATATAAATACGTATTATGAAGCCTGACATTTCTTTCCACCCGTCCACATGGGTTCTGTTGCACCCACGGCCGGCCGCGTCGTGTAATAAAATTGGCTGCGGAGCTGCCTCTACGAGGTGCATTCAAGTTCTAAGGCCTCCGATTTTTTTTCTAATTAACTACTCACCCGAAATCTATGAAACTGGCGTTACTTCTCGACGTAATCGCCCTGCAGACGTATTTCCCCGTGCCAGCGAAACCTGCTGCTTATAGAGCGGAAACTACTGTACCGTTTCACATGGAGAAAGTTTAAAAAAGGACACTACACGAATGGAATAGCACAGACATTTATTGGATGGAAGTACCCTCCATCATTGTTCATTGGCTGACTGGTGTAGATCTAGAGCGCCTCGCCAAGCCACTGTATAGGGCATCAGCTGCGTCTCTATCTCGTGAACTGTGAATTCGAAAGTTACGTACGCCCAGTTGGTCCCACGTGCTTCGCACATGTTCCTCCGCTCGCATGTGACGCATCCGATTCCGTTCTGATTCAAAGCAGAGCTTCCGGCCGTCGGTGCAAAATGAACGCGGCCGACTCTTGCAACAGGTGTTGCGTGGGAGGGCCCGGCGCTATGACGTCACACACGGCGCATTTTTCCCAGCCATCCTTTTCAAGTCTACAGACGGGGCAACGGCATCTGCAGTGTCGTCCTCACCCGCCGTGGGATGGTCGGGACAGTACACAGACGGAGCCGGAGTGACCGAGCGGTTCTAGGCGCTACAGTCTGGAACCGCGCGACCGCTTCGGTCGCTTGGTCGCATCCTGCCTCGGGCATGGATGTGTGTGATGTCCTTAGGTTACTTAGGTTTAAGTAGTTCTAAGTTCTAGGGGACTCATGACCACAGCAGTCAAGTCCCATAGTGCTCAGAGCCATTCGAACCATTTTTTTTGACGGAGCCTTGATGCATCCGCCGGATAGGGCGGATTGCGGCAACAAGCGCTCTGACCAGTTTGCCATAATGGTCAACAATTAGCAACCATTCAGCCTCAGATCCAATGTTCGAATCTCACTAGTCTCTCCTCTCACCATCTTCCCAGAAACAGAATGTCTTGATACCCACTTCCGAAGTGCCACATATGCCTAGAATTTAGATCACAATAATAATAAACCGTAAAAAGTTCTTAATACACTACTGGCCATTAAAATTGCTACACCACGAAGATAACGTGCTACAAACGCGAAATTTAACAGACAGGAAGAAGATGATGTGATACGCAAATGATTAGCTTTTCAGAGCATTCACACAAGGTTTGTGCCAGTGGCGACACCTACAACGTGCTGACGTGAGGAAAGTTTCCAACCGATTTCTCATACACAAACAGCAGTTGACCGGCGTTGACATTGTTGTGATGCCTCGTGTAAGGACGCGAAATGCGTACCATCACGTTTCCGACTTTGATAAAGGTCGGATTGTAGCCTATCGCGATTGCGACTTATCGTATCACGACATTGCTACTCGCGTCGGTCGAGATCCAATGACTGTTAGCAGAATATGGAATCGGTAGGTTCAGGAGGGTAATACGGAACGCCGTGCTGGATCCCAACGGCCTCGTATCACTAGCAGTCGAGATGACAGGCATGTTATACGCACGGCTGTAACGGATCGTGCAGCCACGTCTCGATCCCTGAGTCAACAGATGGGGAGGTTTACAAGACAACAACCACCTGCACGAACAGTTCGACGACGTTTGCAGCAGCACGGACTATCAGCTCGGAGACCACGGCTGCGGTTACCCTTGATGCTGCATCACAGACAGGAACGACTGCGATGGTGTACTCAACGACGAACATGGGTGCACGAATGGCAAAACGTAATTTTTTTCAGATGAATCCAGGTTCTGTTTACAGCATCATGATGGTCGCATCCGTGTTTGGCGACATCGCGGTGAACGCACATTGGAAGCGTGTATTCGTCATCGCCATACTGGCATATCACCCGGCGTGATGGTATGGTGTGCCATTGGTTACACGTCTCGGTCAGCTCTTGTTCGCATTGACGGCACTTTGAACAGTGGACGTTACATTTCAGATGTGTTATGACCCGTGGCTCTACCCTTCATTCGATCCCTGCGAAACCCTACATTTCAGCAGGCTAATGCACGACCGCATGTTGCAGGTCCTGTACAGGCCTTTCTGGATACAGAAAATGTTCGACTGCTGCCCTGGCCAGCAAATTCTCCAGATGTGTCAGCAATTGAAAAAGTCTGGTCAACGGTGGCCGAGCAACTGGCTCGTCACAATACGTCAGTCACTACTCTTGATGAACTGTGGTATTGTGTTGAAGCTCCATGGGCAGCTGTACCTGTACACGCCATCCAAGCTCTGAACCAATGCCCAGGCGTATCAAGGCCGTTATTACGGCCAGAGGTGGTTGTTCTGGGTACTGATTTCTCAGGATCTATGCACCCAAATTGCGTGAAAATGTGATCACATGTCAGTTCTAGTATAATATATTTGTCCAATGAATACCCGTTTATTATCTGCATTTCTTCTAGGTGTAGCAATTTTAATGGCCAGTAGTGTATAAACACGTGTTTATCTTGTAAAGCATGCATTTCCAGACCCATGTTTGTTGGACTTATTTTTCTTCTTTCGATGAATAATACCACAGTTTTTGTTGGATCGTGTACGTGTAGAGAGTTTCATAAACGCTAATCGGTATGTTGTAGATTTTGCTCGTATATAATTAGATGCCGTCTGAGTCTTGTTGGCGCTGAGGACGAGGCAGCGCTAGAGAGACGTCTCTATCGAATGCGTCAGCAAACGCGAATGATGAATGTAGTTAGAGCGCTAGCAGCGAAAGTAAGCGACCTTGGCCTGCGGCGGGCTATAAACAGTTACTGCATGCATCGGGAAGGAGACGTGATGTTTCCCAGAAGGCGATTGGCAGCTGCTGGTGCTGCCACATGAGGTACACGGACGTATCTCCTCAGCTGTGTTAGAAATCTGTCACCAGCCAAGAAACAGGGCTGTACTAACCAGAGCACTGTTAAGGGCTTAGGACGTCAAAGGGGCAGACCTGGAGCAGGAGAGGCACCACAGGACATTTTAATTTCCACTGTTCGTACTTTTACAAACAAATTCATAAAACTTGAAACTTCCTGGAAGATTAAAACTGTTAGTCTGACCGAGGCTCGAACTCGGGACCTTTGCCTTTCGCGGGCAAGTGCTCTACCATCTGACCGAGTTCGAGTCTCGGTCGGGCACACAGTTTTAATCTGCCAGGAAGTTTCATATCAGCGCACACTCCGCTGGAGTGTGAAGATCTCCTTCTGAAATTCATAAAACTTTGTCAGCATGATCAGGAAGGATTCAAAAGGTTCATATGGGTCTGAGCACTAGGAGACTCAACATCTGAGGTCATCAGTCCTCTAGAATTTAGAACTACTTAAACCTAACCTAACCTAAGGACATCACACACATCCATGCCCGAGGCAGGATTCGAACCTGCGACCGTAGCAGGAAGGATTCAGGATTCACACTCATAGTAGTGAAAGTTTAAAAACATAACTAAATAACTGTTTTTATGTGAAATTTCATCATTTTTTCACATACTATTGGCTGCATATGTTGCTATAGGTACTCGTTCCTTCATACGTAGCCGGCCGCGGTGGTCTAGCGGTTCTAGGCGCTCAGTCCGGAACCGCGCGGCTGCTACGGTCGCAGGTTCGAATCCTGCCTCGGGCATGGATGTGTGTGAGGTCCTTAGGTTAGTTAGGTTTAAGTAGTTCTAAATTCTAGGGGACTGATGACCTCAGATGTTAAGTCGCATAGTGCTCAGAGCCATTTGAACCTTCATAAGTAAGAGACACTCTTCAATGAATTTTGCATAGCATACAAACTATACTTACGGGTGTATGAAACTCTAGAATTTTCCAAATCCATTAAAAACTGTGGTAAAAATTGAGATAATTAACTATCAAATTTGGGATTTTTCTAAACATGAAGTTTGAAATGCAACAAAAAAATGGCTCTGAACACTATGGGACCCAACTTCTAAGGTCATCAGTCCCCTAGAACTTAGAACTACTTAAACCTAACTAACTTAAGGACAGCACACACATCCATGCCCGAGGCAGGATTCGAACCTGCTACCGTAGCGGTCGCGCGGTTCCGGACTGTAGCGCCTAGAACCGCTCGGCCACAACGGCCGGCAACGGTGCAGTTTCTGCCGGTAGCGCCTAGAACTGATTACGTCAGCATTTTTCCCTCACACGTCTCCGCCAACCGCAAACACCGATCTTGTCATTCAGATTTTTGTTCATCAATTTCAGCAACTACTTTTGAAGAATGATGATGTAAAGGAATAGCACAAACTGTTTTTTAAGGCAACTGGTCCGCTACTTCTTCACACCGTATACCTTGTTGAAACTTCCTGGCAGATTAAAACTGTGTGCCCGACCGAGACTCGAACTCGGGACCTTTGCCTTTCGCGGGCAAGTGCTCTACCACTGAGCTACCGAAGCACGACTCACGCCCGGTACTCACAGCTGTACTTCTGCCAGTACCTCGTCTCCTACCTTCCGAGCTTCGCAGGAGAGCTTCAGTAAAGTTTGGAAGGTAGGAGACGAGGTACTGGCAGAAGTGAAGCTGTGAGTACCGGGCATGAGTCGTGCTTCGGTAGCTCAGTTGGTAGAGCACTTGCCCGCGAAAGGCAAAGGTCCCGAGTTCGAGTCTCGGTCGGGCACACAGTTTTAATCTGCCAGGAAGTTTCATATCAGCGCACACTCCGCTGGAGTGTGAAGATCTCCTTCTGAAATTCATAAAACTTTGTCAGCATGATCAGGAAGGATTCAAAAGGTTCATATGGGTCTGAGCACTAGGAGACTCAACATCTGAGGTCATCAGTCCTCTAGAATTTAGAACTACTTAAACCTAACCTAACCTAAGGACATCACACACATCCATGCCCGAGGCAGGATTCGAACCTGCGACCGTAGCAGGAAGGATTCAGGATTCACACTCATAGTAGTGAAAGTTTAAAAACATAACTAAATAACTGTTTTAATGTGAAATTTCATCATTTTTTCACATACTATTGGCTGCATTTGTTGCTATAGGTACTCGTTCCTTCATAAGTAGCCGGCCGCGGTGGTCTAGCGGTTCTAGGCGCTCAGTCCGGAACCGCGCGGCTGCTACGGTCGCAGGTTCGAATCCTGCCTCGGGCATGGATGTGTGTGAGGTCCTTAGGTTAGTTAGGTTTAAGTAGTTCTAAATTCTAGGGGACTGATGACCTCAGATGTTAAGTCGCATAGTGCTCAGAGCCATTTGAACCTTCATAAGTAAGAGACACTCTTCAATGAATTTTGCATAGCATACAAACTATACTTACGGGTGTATGAAACTCTAGAATTTTCCAAATCCATTAAAAACTGTGGTAAAAATTGAGATAATTAACTATCAAATTTGGGATTTTTCTAAACATGAAGTTTGAAATGCAACAAAAAAATGGCTCTGAACACTATGGGACCCAACTTCTAAGGTCATCAGTCCCCTAGAACTTAGAACTACTTAAACCTAACTAACTTAAGGACAGCACACACATCCATGCCCGAGGCAGGATTCGAACCTGCTACCGTAGCGGTCGCGCGGTTCCGGACTGTAGCGCCTAGAACCGCTCGGCCACAACGGCCGGCAACGGTGCAGTTTCTGCCGGTAGCGCCTAGAACTGATTACGTCAGCATTTTTCCCTCACACGTCTCCGCCAACCGCAAACACCGATCTTGTCATTCAGATTTTTGTTCATCAATTTCAGCAACTACTTTTGAAGAATGATGATGTAAAGGAATAGCACAAACTGTTTTTTAAGGCAACTGGTCCGCTACTTCTTCACACCGTATACCTTGTTGAAACTTCCTGGCAGATTAAAACTGTGTGCCCGACCGAGACTCGAACTCGGGACCTTTGCCTTTCGCGGGCAAGTGCTCTACCACTGAGCTACCGAAGCACGACTCACGCCCGGTACTCACAGCTGTACTTCTGCCAGTACCTCGTCTCCTACCTTCCGAGCTTCGCAGGAGAGCTTCAGTAAAGTTTGGAAGGTAGGAGACGAGGTACTGGCAGAAGTGAAGCTGTGAGTACCGGGCATGAGTCGTGCTTCGGTAGCTCAGTTGGTAGAGCACTTGCCCGCGAAAGGCAAAGGTCCCGAGTTCGAGTCTCGGTCGGGCACACAGTTTTAATCTGCCAGGAAGTTTCATATCAGCGCACACTCCGCTGGAGTGTGAAGATCTCCTTCTGAAATTCATAAAACTTTGTCAGCATGATCAGGAAGGATTCAAAAGGTTCATATGGGTCTGAGCACTAGGAGACTCAACATCTGAGGTCATCAGTCCTCTAGAATTTAGAACTACTTAAACCTAACCTAACCTAAGGACATCACACACATCCATGCCCGAGGCAGGATTCGAACCTGCGACCGTAGCAGGAAGGATTCAGGATTCACACTCATAGTAGTGAAAGTTTAAAAACATAACTAAATAACTGTTTTTATGTGAAATTTCATCATTTTTTCACATACTATTGGCTGCATTTGTTGCTATAGGTACTCGTTCCTTCATAAGTAGCCGGCCGCGGTGGTCTAGCGGTTCTAGGCGCTCAGTCCGGAACCGCGCGGCTGCTACGGTCGCAGGTTCGAATCCTGCCTCGGGCATGGATGTGTGTGAGGTCCTTAGGTTAGTTAGGTTTAAGTAGTTCTAAATTCTAGGGGACTGATGACCTCAGATGTTAAGTCGCATAGTGCTCAGAGCCATTTGAACCTTCATAAGTAAGAGACACTCTTCAATGAATTTTGCATAGCATACAAACTATACTTACGGGTGTATGAAACTCTAGAATTTTCCAAATCCATTAAAAACTGTGGTAAAAATTGAGATAATTAACTATCAAATTTGGGATTTTTCTAAACATGAAGTTTGAAATGCAACAAAAAAATGGCTCTGAACACTATGGGACCCAACTTCTAAGGTCATCAGTCCCCTAGAACTTAGTACTACTTAAACCTAACTAACTTAAGGACAGCACACACATCCATGCCCGAGGCAGGATTCGAACCTGCTACCGTAGCGGTCGCGCGGTTCCGGACTGTAGCGCCTAGAACCGCTCGGCCACAACGGCCGGCAACGGTGCAGTTTCTGCCGGTAGCGCCTAGAACTGATTACGTCAGCATTTTTCCCTCACACGTCTCCGCCAACCGCAAACACTGATCTTGTCATTCAGATTTTTGTTCATCAATTTCAGCAACTACTTTTGAAGAATGATGATGTAAAGGAATAGCACAAACTGTTTTTTAAGGCAACTGGTCCGCTACTTCTTCACACCGTATACCTTGTTGAAACTTCCTGGCAGATTAAAACTGTGTGCCCGACCGAGACTCGAACTCGGGACCTTTGCCTTTCGCGGGCAAGTGCTCTACCACTGAGCTACCGAAGCACGACTCACGCCCGGTACTCACAGCTGTACTTCTGCCAGTACCTCGTCTCCTACCTTCCGAGCTTCGCAGGAGAGCTTCAGTAAAGTTTGGAAGGTAGGAGACGAGGTACTGGCAGAAGTGAAGCTGTGAGTACCGGGCATGAGTCGTGCTTCGGTAGCTCAGTTGGTAGAGCACTTGCCCGCGAAAGGCAAAGGTCCCGAGTTCGAGTCTCGGTCGGGCACACAGTTTTAATCTGCCAGGAAGTTTCATATCAGCGCACACTCCGCTGCAGAGTGAAAATCTCATTCCGGATACCTTGTTGTTACATTCACATCGCCAATCGGACTACTTCTGTGTGCCATCTATACTTGCTTCACGCAGTCAAAGAGAAAGTTTAAGCGTGATGGAAGCTCAAAAAGTAGTAAGACTCTTTCACACAGTGAAGGTAAAATAAGGTTCTACTACAATTTCAAATGTTTACCGACAATTGCAAAAAAATGTAATTTGAAATAAATACATCAGCAGTCGGTATTGCCATTACGATATCGATGTATTTGCGCGATACTATAGAGCCGGTATTAATCGATTTTTGTGGAAAAAATATCGAGATGTTTATCAACCGCCCTATGGCGTTCTGCAGAAACTGTGAACATTTGCCAAGAAAGCACTGACCATCTTGTTTCACAGTGGGGTAAATGCATTAACAATTATGAACATTACTTTTGAAATAACAAACAGTTCACTTACTTTTTTTCCACGTGTCTTGTTCTTATTTAACAACCCATTATAGATGTAGATTTCTTCTATGGGCAACAATTACGACCATGACTGTCCGTGACAATGAATGAAGGTCGTTTCCACTCACGAAATGCTTTTTATTAATTTGACTAATTATTACCATTTTTATTAATTTGCATTTTGAACCGTTTGAGGTCGTCTTTACGTGTTTTTTACATACTATATTGTCGATGCCATAGGTCAATAGCAGAATATCTTTGATGCGCCTTTTCATATATTGCGTCTTTCACGAAGTTGTTCTGTAAGTTAGGAACAAAAGAAAAACAAGATATATATTTAATAGTTGTGCTGTGAGAATAGTGTTTACGGAACGCCTCAGGACTTCTGCATTGTGTCGTACGTAACCTAAGCGGATATGACGAAGGTGGAAGGCATTTCAGTGCGAGTGTTGTATGTCATCCTCATGTAAATGTCACGGTGTGGAAAGTTTACACCTAACAAGCAGTCCTTTGCTTCGTTAACCTCGGCTGTGTCATATTTCAATGCGTAGACAGCTCCTCCGTCTATAATAAGGCGCGACTGTTGTGAAACTTTAACTCTGTACGGCAAATCTTTGACGTAGTGCGATGGAATTGCTGGAGGTGTGAAAATTTCACGCATTACTGTGCTTCAGACACTTCTCTTCATTTCCAACAACAGTACTATACGAAACGAGCAGTTTCGGCAGCCCGTTTGACTTTCAGTTTCTCATTTGTTATTATAACAACACTAGCTAAGAAAGCTGCCGTTGCTCGGGTATTTATTTACTCCAGTCTTCTATTACTCCACCTCCCTCCTTTCTCTGTCAGTCCCCTCCTCCCTCTGTTCTCCCTCTGTTCCATTTCCTCATTCCCTTCTCTCTGTTCATCGCCTCTTACTCCCTTTCTTTCCATGTTGTCACACTTATCCTAATACGTGATAAGTTTCTATGGGTCCAAACTGCTGAGGTCATTGGTCCCTAGGCTTATACACTACTTAAGCTACCTTAAACTAAATTACGCTCAGGACAACACATATTGATGGATTCGAACCTTTGACGGGGCTAGCCGCGCGAACCATACAAGGCGCCCTTGACCGAACGGCTACCACGCGCGGCTCCAATAGGAAGCTGTTGGTTGTTACCCCTACAGTATTTCTTTCCAGATCGTAACCAATATGTGTACCAATTTTGATTGAAATCTTTCGAGGGGCTTAGGACGCGCTTTTTACCAGTCGCTTTGTCGCATACGCACATCTAAAATGTACAGTATGTGATCAAAAGTATCCGGACACTTGGCTGAAAATGACTTATAAGATCGTGGCGCCCTCCATCGGTTACGCTGGAATTCAACATGGTGTTGGCCGACCCTTAGAGTTGATGACAGCTTACACTCTCGCAGGCATACGTTCAGTCTGGTGCTGGAAGGTTTCTCGGGGAATGGCAGCCCATTCTTCACGGAGTGTTGCACTGAGGGGAGGTATCGATGTCGGTCGGTGAGGCCTGGCACGAAGTCGGCATTCCAAAACATCCCAAAGGTGTTCCATACGATTCAGGTCAGGACTCTGTGCAGGCCAGTCCATTACAAAGATGCTACCGTCGTGCAACCACTCCGCCACAGGCCGTGCATTATGAACAGGTGCTCGATCACGTTGAAAGATGCAATCGCCATCCCCGATTTGCTCTTCAACAGTGGGAAGCAAGAAGATGCTTAAGACATCAATATAGGTCTGTGGTGTGATAGTGCTACGCAAAACAAGGGGTGCAAGCCTACTCCATGAAAAACACGACCACACCATAACACCACCGCCTCCCAATTTTACTGTCGGCACTACAGACGCTGGCAGATGACGTTCACCGGGCATTCAGCATACCCACAGCCTGCCATCGGATCGTCACGTTGTGTACCGTGATTCGTCACTCCACACAACGTTTTTCCACTGTTCAATCGTCCAATGTTTACGCTCCTTACACCAAGCGAGGCGTCGTTTGGTATTTACCAGCGTGATGTGTGGCTTACGAGCAGCCGCTCGACCATGAAATCCAAGTTTTCTCACCTCCCCCCAGTCATAGCACTTGCAGTGGATCGTGATGTAGTTTGGAATTCCTGTGTGATGGTCTAGATAGATGTCTGCCTATTACACATGGTAATGGTTCTTTATTTACGTGACCATTACGGCACTCCAACCCCAGTTCTCGATACCAGTAATGTCGTACTACATTTCTGGGAAGTAACAGACATATTTTTGTGACAATATTCACATTTGGTTTTATTAATCTATAGGTACTCCGATGTATCGATATATTACAGTGATATGACTCTTGTGTGTATTCATTTCTGTGAGACTGTTATAATCTTTGACTTACTTGTAACCGTTTTGGCGCGAATGCGCACAGGGCAGTCTTTGTTTCACTTTGGAGAAGTTAAGTTGTTATTTCGCTTTGTAAAAGAACAGTCAAGTCTTGTGTTTGGTTAAAGTGGAAATTAAATATATGAAGATTGATACAAAACTGTTTTCTTGATTATGTAACAATTAAGAAGAAGTATATGTGAATTTATAAGAAGTTTAATAAAAAAGTGGATCGTGAACACCAAGTCAAAAGTTATTTTAACCATACCATTATTCTGATCTGGGATTGTTCGATCATTAAAAATTTCCTGAAAAATGCATTTGTTAGGTCTTCCAATATTGCTAAAATACAGATCTGGACCTTCTAGCAGTCAAAGTGGAATTACCCTAGAATCAACAAGATGAGCCATAACAACTTCGACGAAATCTACGTGGGAATCCATTCAAGATAAGTGTCAAAATTAATGACTTTTTTTACAGTGACATCATTATTTCCATTCCGACGATACCATCCACAGTCAATAACTTTGTTGTTGCCCGATAAAGCGAACATATGCTGCGTGAGAAACATTATTAATCTGATTTCTAACCTACTTTGCAAGTGGTGGTATTGTTAGAACATTACGACCCTCTTCAACTGTCGGCGGTCTCTGTCAGTCAACAGACGAGGTCGGCCTGTACGCTTTTGTCCTGTACGTGTACCTTCACGTTTCCACTTCACTATCACATCACCAAGGGATGTTTAGGAGTGTGGAAATCTCCCGTACAGACGTATGACGCAAG
This sequence comes from Schistocerca americana, assembly GCF_021461395.2. Lineage (NCBI taxonomy): Eukaryota > Metazoa > Arthropoda > Insecta > Orthoptera > Acrididae > Schistocerca > Schistocerca americana. The sequence goes on from NC_060128.1 coordinate 94,319,619, forward strand.
TGACACCCGATCACTTGACCACGTTCGAAGTCTGTGAGTTCCGCGGAGCGCCCCATTCTGCTCTCTCACGATGTCTAATGGCTACTGAGGTGGGTGATGTGCAGTACCTGGCAGTAGGTGGAATTACAATGCACCTAATATGAAGAACGTATGTTTTTGGGGGTGTGGAGATACTTATGATCATATTGTGGCGACCCCACCGGTGTGGAATAATAACAGATAGGGTTCATAGAAGAGATAGAGAAGATCCAACGGAGAGCAGCGCGCTTCGTTACAGGATCATTTAGTAATCGCGAAAGCGTTACGGAGGTGATAGATAAACTCCAGTGGAAGACTCTGCTGGAGAGACGCTCACTAGCTCGGTACGGACTTTTGTTGAAGTTTCGAGAACATACCTTCACCGAGGAGTCAAGCAGTATATTGATCCCTCCTACGTAAATCTCGCGAAGAGACCATGAGGATGAAATCAGAGAGATTAGAGCCACTCAGAGGCATACCGACAATCTTTCTTTCCACGAACAATACGAGACTGGAATGGAAGGGAGAACCGATAGAGGTACTCAAAGAAGGTACCCTCCGCCACACACCGTCAGGTGGCTTGCGGAGTATGGATGTAGATGTAGATTGTGTAAGTAGGACCTACTTCCAAAAGCGCACCAACACGTGTGCTACGGCTTCTGACCAATCATCGCGTTTGTGTTCCTTTACATCAGGCTTATTCTTATGATGAACGGATTATGAAGACGTTGCTCATATGCCGCTGCCGGCAATGAAAGGTGTTCGTATGGTTGAACGTTTCCCCTGCCGCGCGCGAAGGGCTGGTGATGTCACACTAAATCGTCGTCGCTCGTTACGCGAAACATCGCTCGTTAAGCGAATAATTTTACAATTTGTTTTGCTCGTTACGCGAATTGCGCATTATGGGAGATGCTCGTGAAGCGAGGTTCCACATATGTAAATTCGGACTGCCGGGAATCGCACTGTTTCTGTATGCCAATGTGGGCACCTGGGTGTACGTATTAGCAGAAGGTGTTGTGTGCGCCGGCTGAGCGGGAACAGAGAGAGGTTGCGCCAGGTCAGGTCGCACGTGTGGGGCAGCGGCCGGAAGCGTGTCGCCATAACACGCAGCCAGATAACACACACACACACACACACACACACACACACACAAGCACAAGACGCGTGCATCGCACCTCCCCCTCCCCCCCCCCCCCTCTGCACCTGCGTCCCCCTCACGCCGCCAGCACCACACACAGTCCCCTTTCGCCGGTCCCTCGCGGCAACTTCCGTGGCGCCAATACCAGAACCCACACCCCTCGGTGGGATGGACGGCACGCTGCACAAACTACGCGACGTAGCAGTCCGACTGCTTCAAGAAAGACTCCGACATCCGCCCACTATACTGGAAAATAGCACCTTGAAATATCTCAACCAGGGCAAGACATAAATACGAGGGTCACTCCAAAGGAAATGCACACTATTATTTTTAAATTCCATCTATTATTCTACATGTTCGAAAGTTTTACAGTGTGTAGTTACATCCTTCAGGAACAATATTTTCATTTCTCCACATAATTTCCATCTCTCTCAACTGCCTTACGCCACCTTGGAACCAGCGCCTGTACACCCGCACGGTAAAATTCTGGACCAACCTGTTGGAGCCACTGTTTGGCAGCGTGCACAAGGGAGTCATCAAACCTTGTTCCACGAAGAGAGTCTTTCAGTTTCCCAAAGAGATGATAGTCACATGGTGCCAGGTCAGGACTGTAAGTGTTGTCCATCCGAGTTTTGTGATCGCTTCCATGGTTTTTTGACTGACATGTGGCCGTGCATTGTCGTGCAACAGAAAAACATCCTGCTTTTGCCGATGTGGTCGAACACGACTCAGCCGAGCTTGAAGTTTCTTCAGTGTCGTCACATTTGCATCAGAATTTATGGTGGTTCCACTTGGCATGATGTCCACAAGCAAGAGTACTTCGGAATCGATAAACACCATAGCCATAACTTTTCCGGCACGAGGTGAGGTTTTGAACTTTTTTTTTTCTCGGGTGAAATTGCGCGATGCCACTCCATTGATTGCCTCTTCGTCTCTGGTGAAAAACGACGGATCCATGTTTCATCACCTGTCACAATTATTCCAAGAAATTCGTCTCCACCATTCTCGTACTGTTCCAAAAGTTCGCTGCATACTCCTTTTCTCTGTGAGCCACTGTCAACATCCTGCGAACCCACCTGGCACAAACCTTCCCCTATCCCAACGTAGCGTGACAATTCGTTCACTGTGATGCGTCTGTCAGCAGTCACCAATTCGTTAACTCCCTGCACATTGTCTGGAGTGTGTGCAGTACGAGGCCTGCCGCTGCGAGGACAATCCTCAATATTGCCGGGCCCGCTTTCATCACGTAACCTGCTTGCCCACCGACTAACTGTACTGCGATCGACAGCAGCATCTCCGTACCGCTTTTTCAACCTCTTGTGGGTGTTTCCCACTGTCTCGCTTTCACAGGACAGGAATTCTATGACAGCACGTTGCTTCTGACGAACGTCAAGTGTAGCAGCCATCTTCAAGACATGCTGTGACGGCGCCACTCACGGGAACAGGTTGAACTAAGTTTGAAAACAAGCGGGAAGGATGTATCTACACACCGTAAGACTTTCACACATGCAGAATGAAAACTGTATTTTTACAAAAGTAGTGTGCATTTCTTTTGGAGTGACCCTCGTACGATATACAAACTATCAAATGATACCTAACTGCGGTTGCACATCACGGCAAAGTACGTAGATGAGTGCTTGTAAGGCGCGAAATTACAGCCACCTCATAACCTAACTGTATAAGGATGTAACGAATGTGATATACCGGAGTTAGGGCAGGTCCGACGAGCGTGCACGGATAGCCGAAGCGACTGCTCGCGATAAGTGAGAAATACGGCTTGTAGTCCCGGACTGGCAAAAATGTTCATATGTCCCCATTGGCTTATAGATCTGTACATAATACAGCTGATGTTAAGGAATCTGCAGTCAGCGAATTTCGAATCACTTTTAGTGTCTCATTGCTTACAAGGGAACCTCCCCTTCGCACCCCCTTCAGATTTAGTTATAAGTTGGCACAGCGGATAGGCCTTGAAAAACTGAACACAGATCAATCGAGAAAACAGGAGGAAGTTGTGTGGAACTATGAAAAAATAATCAAAATATACAAACTGAGTAATCCATGTAAAAGGCAGAGAACATCAGGGACAGCGGGAGCACAGCAAGGCCGTGGTCACGTGGTTAGTGTGAGCAGCTGCGGAACGAGAGGTCCCTGGTTCAAGTCGTTCCTCGCGTGAAAATTTTAATTTTTGACTTTCAGTTTATGTGACAAACTCTTATGTTTTCATCACTTTTTTGGGAGTGATTATCACATCCACAAGAAAACCTAAATCGGGTAAGGTAGAAGAATCTTTTTACCCATTCGCCAAGTGTACAAGTTAGGTGGGTCGACAACATATTCCTGTCATGTGACGCACATGCCGTCACCAGTGTCGTATAGAATATATCAGACGTGTTTTCCTGTGGAGGAATCGGTTGACCTATTACCTTGCGATCAAATTTTTCGTTTCCCATTGGACAGGCACGTCCTTTCGTCTACTAATGGCACGGTTTTGCAGTGCGGTCGCAAAACACAGACGCTAAACTTATTACAGTAAACAGAGATGTCAATGAACGAATGGACAGATCATAATTTTGCGAAAATAAAGAAAGCAAACCTTTCAGTCGAGGGAAGACTTGAACCAAGGACCTGTTGTCCACCCACATAAGTAGTACACCTGGCGAATGGGTAAAAAGATTCTTCTACCTTACCCGATTTAGGTTTTCTTGTGGATGTGATAATCACTCCCAAAAAAGTGATGAAAACATAAGAGTTTCTTACATAAACTGAAAATAAAAAATTAAAATATTCACGCGAGGGAAGACATGAACCAGCGACCTCTCGTTCCGCTGCTGCACGCGCTAGCCACGGGACCACGGCGCTCCCTTGCTCAAATTATTCTTGACATTGCCTATGTTGCACATGGTCTACTGAGTTTGTACATTTTGCTTATATTTTTCCTAGTTCCACACAACTTCTTCCTGTTTTCTCGATTGATCTGTGTTCAGTTTTTCAAGGCCTATCCACTGTGCCAACTTATAACTAAATCTGAGGGGGGTGCGATGGGGAGGTTCCCTTGTTAGAGTAATTCTCTCGTCATCCCCTGATTTAAGTCGACTGCACTCCATTAACCTTGTCTTAAGTCCGTTGATGACCTGAATACATGGCACCCTCAGCCATAAATTCCCCTGCTATTCACAGCGTCCAGATGCAGACTGGCTCTGCGAGAGCCGATAGGAAACACGCAGTTAACCGGGACAGCTGCTGTCGCTGTGTAAAGTTTGTCAAACACGTCAAATGTTTACCGACGTTTAAAGCACTGCGTGCTGTTGCTGTTTACTTTTTTTTCTCTGCTTCCCTACAAAGTGCACTCAAAGAAACATGGAACGTTTACTGTCGCTTGTATGCTTAACCCTGCAATCTGTCAACTGGCGACGTCCTTCAGCATGAAAAACCCTCCTGTGTCCAGAAAGCAGTATCTCCCTGCCGTCCTTGACGTTTTGGAGGCGCGAGATCTCCCACCTATCTGGGGCAGCCGCTACCGGAACGACAGATAACGCGTTTACAGAGCAGCGGCTGACAAGAGGGTGCGCCAGTACGCAGCAGAACGCGCATTGATCCGAAACTTCCACACAGGTTGAAAATTTTTTTGAATCCGGTCTCGCTCCCTGGTCCTTCTAGGATCAATGCTGAGACGCACTTCGACAACTCAGAGATTCTATATTTACTTTTAAACTCTGCGATTTCCGGTAAATTGTCCATTATATTGGATGTTGAGCTCCGTGGCTGTGGATTATATTATTTTAGGAATATCATTAACCATTCACTTTTTTATGTATTTTTATTTAAGCTAATACGCGTCTCGAGCTTTCACTCATCTTCGGTTAGCATAAAACGTATTTGCATCTTCAGAAAAAACATCGTTAAAATACTGACAGCGAGTTGGATGCTGCAGTTGTCCTGTGCAAAATAACAATTTTGTTTACCTACTGCATTTTGGCTTTTGACAATGTTGACTGGAGTACTCTGTTTCAAATTCTGAAGGTGGCAGGGGTAAAATACAGGGAGCGAAAGATTATTTACAATTTGTACAGAAACCAGATGGCAGTTATAAGAGTCGAGGGGCATGAAAGGGAAGCAGTGGTTGGGAAGGGAGTGAGACAGGGTTGTAGCCTCTCCCCGATGTTATTCAATCTGTATATTGAGCAAGCATTAAAGGAAACAAAAGAAAAATTCGGAGTAGGCTTTAAAATCCATGAAGAAGAAATAAAAACTTTGAGGTTCGCCTTGTAATTCTGTAGCAGACAGAAAAGGACCTGGAAGAGCAGCTGAACGGTATGGACAGTGTCTTGAAAGGAGGGTATAAGATGAACACCAACAAAAGCAAAACAAAGATAATGGAATGTAATCGAATTATATCAGGTGATGGTGAGGGAATTAGATTGGGTAATCAGACGCTTAAAGTAGTAAATGAGCTTTGCTATTTGCGGAGCAAAATTACTGATGATGGTCGAAGTAGAGAAGATATAAAATGTAGACTGGCAATGGCAAGGAAAGCGTTTCTGGAGAAGAGAAATTTGTTAACATCGAGTATAGATTTAAGTCGTTTCTGAAAGTATTTGTATGGAGTGTAGCCATGTATGGAAGTGAAACATGGACGACAAATAGTTTGGACAAGAAGAGAATAGAAGCTTTCGAAATGTGGTGCTGCAGAAGAATGTTCAAGATTAGATGGGTAGATCACGTAACTAATGAGGAGGTATTGAATAGAATTGGGGAGGAGTTTGTGGCACAACTTGACAACAGGAAGGGAACGGTTGGTAGGGCATGTTCTGAGGCATCAAGGGATCACAAATTTAGCATTGGAGGACAGCTTGGAGGGTAAAAATCGTAGAGGGAGACCAAGAGATGAATACACTAAGCAGATTCAGAAGGATGTAGGTTGCAGTAAGTACAGGGAGATGAAGAAGCTTGCACAGGATAGAGTAGCATGGAGAGCTGCATCAAACCAGTCTCAGGACTGAAGACCACAACAACAACAACTGTATTTCGCTAACTTATATTTATGGAAGATTGTTGGTTATGTGTACGTACTTTCTACTCTGCTTTTTTTATACCGGTTGTAGATGTAGCAGAAATCTTTTTCCTCTTCTGTCTTGTAAAAAAACGACCCCGTATCCACCATGTTGACGGCTGACATCACAGAACACCAAAATATCAGAATTGCAAAGCCTGTCTTACGGAGAAGACAACAGCGCACCAAGTGGTGAGGCAGTGAACTCTAAATACGTGAAATATGTCGCGGAAGTGCGTGTTATTGCTTTTCGAAATACTAGTACTAGATGATAATATTTTTCAAATCAAATGGCTCTGAGCACTATGGGACTTAACTTCTGAGGTCATCAGTCCCCTTGAACTTAGAGCTACTTAAACCTAACTAACCTAATGACATCACACACATCCATACCCGAGCCAGGTTTCGAACCTGCGACCGTAGCAGTCGCGCGGTTCCGGACTGAAGCGCCTAGAACCGCTCGCCCACAGCGGCCGGCATAACCACTCCGTGACAAGACATAAAAAAGCTGACTGCCAGTACTGCCAAAACCAGCTAACATTGAGTTCTCCGTTAAATGCGAAGAAGTACGGATAACGGATGCAAACAAAAATAACGTAGAATACGAGCAATATTCTTACATTGCATTTAAATCGAACAGTTCACACTCAGGTTCGCAAAAATAGCATACACACAGAAGTCTGCAGAACACCAAACAACGAATGCAGCTTCTGTTTTTATATGAAAGAAAACGAATTTGGAATCACTTATTCCGTCCAATACTACGGATGCGAGTAGAACTTAATTAGAACCCGTTGCCAGCGATGTGGAAGTCGTAGGATACTCTTAGCAGTGCCAGTTGTGTTGACAGTTCGAGCGGCACGGTCTATAGCCCAACAAATTTGTAGCAGTTCTGAAACGAATGCCGTGAAGTGTTTCCTTCAGTTTAGAAATCGAGTGGAACTTACGAGGGCTTAAGTGAGGAGAGTGCAGTAGGTGGTATAGCACTTAGCAGCCCAATCAGTCAAAGAAATCAGTAACAGCTTGCACGGTACGTGCTTGAGCATTGTCCTGCAAAATGATGGTCAGGTCCTGCAGAAAGTGTCGTCACTTCTGTCTCTATGCTGTTCATTTTTGGAACACAACCTACGACCAGCTTAGAGACGGAAGTAATGACACTTTCTGTAGGACCTGACCATCATTTTGCAGGTACTCAAGCACGTACAGTGCAAGCGGTTATTGATTTATTTGACAGCTGGGGCTGCAAAGTGCTATACCACCTACTGCACTCCCCTAGTTTAAGCCCTCTGGAGCTCAACTCGATTTCTTAACTGAAGGAAACACTTCACAGCATTCGCTTCAGAACTGCTACAAATTCGTCAGGCAATAGACCGCGCCGCTCCAATTGTCAACACAACTGGCACTGCTAAGAGTGTCCTACGACTTCCACATCGCTGGCAACGGGTTATACACAATGCTGGTGACTACAGTGAAGGTCAATAAAACTTTGAAACACGTATCTATTTTGTGCAAGCTGTAAATAAATAGTTGCCACTATTGAAGTTCCAACCCTCGTATATGAAGCTTAGAGCCTATTAACTTCAACAATGAAGATCTAAGCAGGAAACTCGGAAATCAGGGCGTCTAAAATCATAGACATGAAACTTATTTATTCCTCGTTGATTTCCATTTTTCCGGAACGTTGTAATGAATAGCTAATGCAGAGCATCACGCCACACTTCCACTTACTCCACATTAAGTGTATAGTAGTTATATACTAAATAATAAGTTTTCTGCTGTAATGTGAGTGCTGGTCCATGTCTTGTGGCAGTCAGCAGGCGACAGTATTTCCCGCACGAATTCTGGCAAAATAATTGCTGTAGGCTGTGTACTATCTACGGTCTAACGAGCATTAACCACTCTCTCTCTGTATATAGGCTTTCTAGTGCAGGGCGCCTTGCGAATCAAACTCAGTTATTAAAAGCGGCCCGGGCGATAATACAGGATGAGCGTAAGGTCTTTCACTGATTATAAAAAATTGTTTCCAAGGAGCCGGCCGGGGTGGCCGAGCGGTTCTAGGCGCTACAGTCTGGAACCGCGGGACCGCTACGGTCGCAGGTTCGAATCCTGTCTCGAGCATGGATGTGTGTGATGTCGTTAGGTTTAAGTAGTTCTAAGTTCTAGGGGCTGATGACCTCAGAAGTTAAGTCCCATAGTGCTCAGGGCTATTTGCCATCCTTCTCCACATCCACCACTGCTGGCGGCTCACCTCCAACTGCCCAAAGCTACGCGCTGTTCACATCCAACTACCCAACACTACAATAGCGAATGAGTCCAACCAGCCACAGACTGCACACAGCACAGCCAGTGATTTTCATACAGAGCACTACCTCCCGTTACAAACATAAAAACCTAAACAGCCTACTTACAATTGTAACCTTTTGTTTAGCTGTCCATGTACGTCACAACTGTTAATTTGCTGATAATTCCTTGCTGGTGCGTCATATTTTTGTCTCCAAGTGTATTTTATTGTAATTTGGGCTAGTTGACATCCAAGCGGAGAGTACTCATTAGAACATAGCTCGAAGCACCTGAAGAAGACGACTGGCTAGATGACGAAAAAATAACACAGAAAAATACGAGAATAAGACAAATGTAAACCTTAAACATTTTTTAAATATTATTTACTGTGCAGAAGTGGTACAAAGCTGTATCACTTTTCAACATAATCTCTCCCACGCTCAATGCAAGTCCTCCAGCGCTTACAAAGTGCATAAATTCCTTTAGAAAAAAATTCTTTTAGTAGTTCGCGCAACCACTCGTGCACCGCGTGGCGTACCTCTTCATCAGAACCGAACTTCTTTCCTCCCATTGCCTCATTGAGTGGTCCAAACATGTGGAAATCACTTGGGGCAAGGTCTGGTGAGTATGGTGGATGAGGAAGACACTCAAAATGCAGGTCTGTGATTGTTGCAACCGTTGTAAGGGCAGTGTGGGACCTTGCATTGTCATGTTAAAGGACACCCGCTGACAGCAATTCACGTGGCTTTGTTTTGATTGCAGGCCGCAGATAATTTTTTTAGGTTCATATGGTTCAAATCGCTCAGAGCACTATGGGCCTTAACTTCTGAGGTCATCAGACCCATGGGACTACTTAAATCTAACTAACCTAAGGACATCACACCCATCCATGCCCGAGGCAGGATTCGAACCTGCGACCGTAGCGGTCGTGCGGATCCAGACTGTAGCGCGTACAATCGCTCGGCCACCTCGGCCGGCCGATTTTTTTACGAGATCTGTGTATGATGCACTGGTGACAGTGGTCCCTCTTGGCACGTAATGCTCCAAAATGGCGCCATTTTCGTCCCAAAAGGGAGTCAGCGTAACCTTCCCTACTGATGGTTCTGTTCGAAGCTTCTTTGGTTTTGTTGATGAGGAATTGTGCCATTCCTTGCTCGGTCTCTTCGTTTCCGGTAAGTGCAAGTGAACCCAGGTTTCGTCCCCAGTAACGATTCTTGCAAGGAAGACTTCTCGTTCAAAGCGCCGAAGAAGTTCTTCACAAGCATCAACACGTCGTTCTCTCATTTCAGGAGTCAGCTGCCGTGGCACCCATTCTGCAGTCACTTTGTGAAACTGGAGCACATCATGCACAATGTGGTGTGCTGACCCATGACTAATCTGTAAACATGGTGCAATGTCATTCAGTGTCAGTCGGCGGTTTTCCTTCACTATGGCTTCAACTGCTGCAATGTTGTGTGGAGTCGCAACTCGTTGTGCCTGACCTGGACGAGGAGCATCTTCCACTGAAGTCACACCATTTGCGAACTTCCTACTCTATTCGTAGACTTGCTGCTGTGCAAAAATGCTACTGAACCTTCATTCGTCGATGAATTTCAGTAGGTTTCACACCTTCACTACGCAAAAACCGAATAACTGTTCTTCCCTGGTGCAAGTCGCAAGTGGGGCGGCCATCTTTATACTGATACTGCGACGGTATGTGTGCATCTGCACTATACTACAGGCCATTCTGCACGCTGTTTGTAGCACGCTTACCAACTTACAGGATAACGGCGTGAAATTTCGATTTGTTGTTACAAATTTAAGGTTTTCATTTGACTCACCCTCGTAGATTTCACGCCGAGGACGCCTGTGAGATGAGCAATGCCCTCAGCTGTTGTACACATAGCCCAACTCCACAGCGCGGCAGCGTTCAGCGAGGCACAGGTGGCAGTTTCGCAAGCAAGCGCGGCCCTCACCCTGACGTAGCACGTGTGTCTGGCTGACACATTGCGCAACACCGCCTCGGGGTCCATACTGCATCGCCTTCCACTGCAGAAGCCAGTCACCGCTGCTCTTTTGTTCAGCAAGGTCGGGACGTATCTTCCTGCACGTGAAGGACACGCGAGAAGTACTCACAGCGCGCCGGTGGGGGTGTTTGCATCTCCCAATCTTTCTATAAGGTCCTACCGGACAGCCATCATTCACGTGAGCTCAAAATGAAGGGAAGGGGTCCTCATTTAAAGGGGGGGGGGGGAAATGGAAAGCTCGCGTCAGCTTTTTAATTCAGAGAATATAAATTATTATAACGGATGAAATTTCGCTTTATACACGGTCTACCTGCAGAACTCCGTGGCCGTCAGCGGGCACTGATGGTGAGATATCGGTCTTCTTGTGCTGTTGTACGCTGTGGACGTCCCGTACTGTAGCGCCTGGAGACTTTTCCTGTCTGCTGGAATCGTTGCCATAATCCTGAGATCACACTTTGTGGCACACGGAGGGCCCGTGCTACAACCTGCTGTGTTTGACCAGCCTCCAGTTCAAAAAAATGGTTCAAATGGCTCTGAGCACTATGGGACTCAACTTCTGAGGTCATCAGTCCCCTAGAACTTAGAACTACTTAAACCTAACTGACCTAAGGACATCACACACACCCATGCCCGAGGCAGCATTCGAACCTGCGACCGTAGCGGTCGCGCGGTTCCAGACTGAAGCGCCTAGAACCTCTCGGCCGCTCCGGTCGGCCCAGCCTCCAGTCACCCTAGTACTCTACCCCCCATAACGTCATCTATATGAGTTCTTTGAGCCATTTTCAACACACAGTCACGATTAGCACGCCTGAAAACGTCTGCACACTTACTCGCTGCACCGTACTCTGACATGCACCAACACACCTCTGCGTATGTGGACTGCTGCCAGCGCCACCGTGCGACGACCGCAGGTCAAATGCAGCGCATGGTCGTACCCCGAGGTGATTTAAACCCGCAAACAGCCCACCAGAGTGTTGTTTCACCATGTGTCAGCATTATCCTTAATTTATCAGCAAGCGTGTAAAAATTTAGTGTATAACGGTGTAAGTAGGCTGTTTAGGTTTTTATATTGGTAACGCCACGTAGCGCTCTGTATGAAAATCACTGACTGTGCTGTGTGCAGTCTGTGGCTGGTTGGCATTGTTGCAATATTGTAGTGTTGGGCAGTTGGCTGTTAACAGCGCGTAGCGTTAATCAGTTGGAGGTGAGCCGCCAGCAGTGGTGGATGTGGGGAGAGAAATGGCGGAGTTTTGAGAGCGGATGATCTGGACGTGTGTCCATCAGAGACAGTAAATTTTGCAAGACTGGATGTCATGAACTGCTGTATATATTATGATTTTTGAACACTATTAAGGTAAATACATTGTTTCTTCTCTATCAAAATCTTTCATTTGCTAATTATGCCTACCAGTAGTTAGTGACTTCAGTAGTTAGAATCATTTATTTAGCTGGCAGTATTGGCGCTCGCTGTATTGCAGTAGTTCGAATAACGAAGATTTATGTAAGTGATTCATGAAAGGTATAGGTTATTGTTAGTCAGGGCCATTCTTTTGTAGGGATTATTGAAAGTCAGATTGCGTTGCGCTAAAAATATTGTGTGTCAGTTTAGTGATGATCAGAATAAGTAAAGAGAGAAATGTCTGAGTACGTTCAGTTTTGCTCAGCTGTTTGAAAATCAAATAACGTAAGGGGTTTATCACCACAGTAATTCAGCCGGCCGGAGTGGCCGAGCGGTTCTACGCGCTGCCGTCTGGAACCGCGGGACAGCTACGGTCGCAGGTTCGAATCCTGCCTCAGGCATGGATGTGTGTGATGTCCTTAGGTTAGTTAGGTTTAAGTAGTTCTATGCTCTAGAGGACTGATGACCTCTGCAAAGTCCCATAGTGCTGAAAGCCATTTTTGAACAGTAATTCATAAATTTTTCAAAGGGGAGGTTTCAAGGGGGCGATTAAAAAGTTTTCGTAAGATGATGTTGCTTCAGCGTATACGTGAAGAAGCGCAACTTTGATGCGAGTGTATTAGCACCGACAAGTAGGCAAGGTACTGCAGTGGCATCAAGTCTGTCCGACGTGCGTGCGGTAAATGTGGAAACATGAACAATGGTGACGCTGTTACCAAATGTGTCCAGAAAGGACCAAGGAGCTGTTAATCTATTCTGTGGTGGTGAAGGACAAACGCGGATAGACATCCATCGGAGAATGATGTGTTGGGCAGCATGTCTGTCCAAAATGATCGTGCTGCTTCTTCATGACGCACGACACCATATTGCAAATGTCGTAACGCAGAAGTTACGCCATCTCAAATGGTAGACATTCGAACACCCGCCCTGTAGTCCTGACCTCTCCCCATGCAATTATCACGCCTCGGTCCCTTAAAAAAGTCCTTAAAGAGTCGAAGTTTCCTGTCGGTCGTGTATGTGCAGCAGGCAGTTAAGGACTTCTTAATACAGCAGGACAAGGTGCTTTACTAAACGGATATTTTCAACCTGGTGCATCCGTGGGATGGTTGCCTCTATGGTGAATGCAATGTCGCTTCATTGATATAGCGATTCTGGGCGCTACGGCCTTCGAACGGGAACTTTTTGCTCGCCCCTTTTATTTATAATTCTGTTGGTGAGGCGTAAGAGTCGAAGCCGGCAAACTGTTGTTGTACTCGTGAGTCTGTCGAAGGTTTAAATGGTTCAAATGGCTCTAAGCGCTTTGGGACTTAACATCTTAGGTCATCAGTCCCCTAGACTACCGGGTGATCAAAAAGTCAATATAAATTTGAAAACTTAATAAACCACGGAATAATGTAAACAGATAGGTAAAAATTGACACACATGGTTGGAATGACATGGGGTTTTATTAGAACCACCCCATATTGCTAGACGCGTAAAAGATCTCTTGCACCCGTCGTTTGGTGATATCGTGTGCTCAGCCGCCACTTTCGTCATGCTTGGTCTCCCAGGTCCCCAGACCTAGGTCCGTGCGATTATTCGCTTTGGGGTTACCTGAAGTGTATCGTGATAGAGCGACATCTCTAGGAATGCTGAAAGACAACATCCGACGCCAGTGCCTCACCATAACTCCGGACATGCTTTACAGTGCTGTTCACAACATTATTCCTCGACTACAGCTAATGTTGAGGAATGATGGTGGACATATTGAGCATTTCCTGTAAAGAACATAACTTTGCTTTGTCTTACTTTGTTATGCTAATTATTGCTATTCTGCTCAGATGAAGCGCCATCTGTCGGACAATTTTTGAACTTTTGTATTTTTTTGGTTCTAATAAAACCCCATGTCAGTCCAAGCGTGTGTGTCAATTTGTACCTCTCTATCTACATTACTCCGAGATTTATTCAGTTTTCAAATTTATACTGACTTTTTGATCACCCAGTACTTCACACCTAACTAACCTAAGGACATTACACATATCCATGCCCGAGGCAGGATTCGAACCTGTGACCGTAGCAGCAGCGCGGTTCCGGACTGAAGCGTCTAGAACCGCTCGTCCATAACGGCCGGCTCTGTCGAAGGAAATAAAGGGAGTTGTGAATAGGGAATTAATTAGAACCCTTCCGCGTGTTGTCGTGACAGTCTGCACCGTGACAGGATGGAAACGTTCGCTACAGGCCAAAAAGGTTATAGGTGGTTACTTCATTGCTGTCGGGTTCCCAGGTATATGCCGTGTTTCTTGACTTCCGCAAGGCGTTCGATACAGTTACCCAAAGTCGTTTAATGAACAAAGTAAGAGCATATGGACTATCAGACCAATTGTGTGATTGGATTGGAGAGTTCCTAGATAACAGAACGCAGCATGCCATTCTCAATGGAGAGAAGTCTTCCGAAGTAAGAGTGATTTCAGGTGTGCCGCAGGGGAGTGTCGTAGGACCGTTGCTATTCACAATATACATAAATGACCTTGTGGATGACATCGGAAGTTCACTGAGGCTTTTTGCAGATGATGCTGTAGTGTATCGAGAGGTTGTAACAATGGAAAATTGTACTGAAATGCAGGAGGATCTGCAGCGAATTGACGCGTGGTGCAGGGAATGGCAATTGAATCTCAATATAGACAAGTGTAATGTGCTGCGAATACATAGAAAGATAGTTCCCTTATCACTTAGCTACAATATAGCAGGTCAGCAACTGGAAGCAGTTAATTCCATAAATTATCTGGGAGTACGCATTAGGAATGATTCAAAATGGAATGATCATATAAAATTAATCGTCGGTAAAGCAGATGCCAGACTGAGATTCACTGGAAGAATCCTAAGGAAGTGCAATCCGAAAACAAAGGAAGTAGGATACAGTACGCTTGTTCGCCCACTGCTTGGATACTGCTCAGCAGTGTGGGATCCGTACCAGATAGGGTTGATAGAAGAGATAGAGAAGATCCAACGGAGAGCAGCGCGCTTCGTTACAGGATCATTTAGTAGTCGCGACTCTGCAGGAGAGACGCTCAGTAGCTCGGTACTGGCTTTTGTTGAAGTTTCGAGAACATACCTTCACCGAGGAGTCAAGCAGTATATTGCTGCCTCCTACGTATATCTCGCGAAGAGAGATTAGAGCCCACACAGAAGCATACCGACAATCCTTCTTTCCACGAACAATACGAAACTGGAATAGAAGGGAGAACCGACAGAGGTACTCAAGGTACCCTCCGCCACACACCGTCAGGTGGCTTGCGGAGTATGGATGTAGATGTAGATGTAGATGTAGACTGCTGGTTGCCTAGTGGGCACTTGTAGGTACAGTGAAGAGGAAACTCGTCCCAGTATCCCAGTCCACAGTTTAGTGCCGGAAATGGTGGGAGAGCACTAATGAAATCAGGGAGGAGCACTTCCGGGGTGCTCCGCTTGGCGAGCGGGTGCTAATCGGCTCTGTGTTTGTGTCTGCCAGAGCCGATAAGGATCTGGGTCAACAGCCTGCGCGGCTGCGCAGGTAGAAGACAAAAGGGCGAGGCACTGAGAGGGACAAAGGGTAAGAAAGAGAGAGATAGAGCGGAAGTAAGTGACTCACGTGAGTAGAGGGGTGTCTACATTTGTCAACTATGCAGATCGTACTACGATGTAGTATATGTACATCAACAATTAGTTTGACCTTAAGTTTCCTTTAATTTACGTTTATGTTCACAAACTTTTTGTATACAGATTACCGGTTTCGGTCTATTATACCCATCTACATCTACACTTATACTCCGCAAGCCACCCAACGGCGTGTGGCGGAGGGCACTTTACGTGCCACTGTCATTACCTCCCTTTCCTGTTCCAGTCGCGTATCGTTCGCGGGAAGAACGACTGCCGGAAAGTCTCCTTGCGCGCTCTAATCTCTCTAATTTTACATTCGTGATCTTCTCGGGAGGTATAAGTAGGGGGAAGCAATATATTCGATACCTTATCCAGAAACGCACTCTCTCGAAATCTGTACGGCAAGCTACACCGCGATGCAGAGCGCCTCTCTTGCAGAGTCTGCCACTTGAGTTTGCTAAACATCTCCGTAACGCTATCACGGTTACCAAATAACCCTGTGACGAAACGCGCCGCTCTTCTTTGGACCTTCTCTACCTCCTCGGTCAATCCGATCTGGTACGGATCCCACACTGCTGAACAATACTCAAGTATAGGTCGAACGAGTGTTTTGTAAGCCACCTTCTTTGTTGATGGACTACATTTTGTAAGGACTCTCCCAAGGAATCTCAACCTGGTACACGCTTTACCAACAATTAATTTTACATGATCATTCCACTTCAAACCGTTCCGCACGCATACTCCCAGATATTTTACAGAAGTAACTGCTACCAGTGTTTGTTCTGCTATCATATAATTATACAATACAGGATCCTTCTTTCTATGTATTCGCAATACATTACATTTGTCCGTGTTAAGGGTCAGTTGCCACTCCCTGCACCAAGTGCCTATCCGCTGCAGACCTTCCTGCATTTCGCTGCAATTTTCCAATGCTGCAACTTCTCTGTATACTACAGCATCATTCGCGAAAAGCCGCGTGGAACTTCCGACACTATCTACTAGGTCATTTACATATATTGTGAAAAGCAATGGTCCCATAACACTCCCCTGTGGCACGCCAGAGGTTACTTTAGCGTCGGTAGACGTCTCTCCATTGAGAACAACGTGCTGTGTTCTGTTTGCTAAAAACTCTTCAATCCAGCCACACAACTGGTCTGATATTCCGTAGGCTCTTACTTTGTTTATCAGGCGACAGTGCGGAACTGTATCGAACGCCTTCCGGAAGTCAAGGAAAATGGCATCTACCTGGGAGCCTGTATCTAATATTTTCTGGGTCTCATGAACAAATAAAGCGAGTTGAGTCTCACACGATCGCTGTTTCCGGAATTCATGTTGATTCCTTCATAGTAGATTCTGGGTTTCCAAAAACGACATGATACTCGAGCAAAAAACATGTTCTAAAATTCTACAACAGGTCGATGTCAGAGATATAGGCCTATAGTTTTGCGCATCTGCTCGACGACCTATCTTCAAAACTGGAAGTACCTACCCTCATCAGATCTGTTTTATAAAAACAAAGTCGTAATGTACTGCAGCCATAGTGACCTTGTTCTGGATTTACAAGTTACCGTTCTCTATTTTTACATACACACACACACACACACACACACACACACACACATATATATATATATATATATACTTCACAGGTTATTTGATTATTTACTATTAGAAACGAAACTGACGAATAGACGACAATGAAGCAAAGAAATAATCCAGATAAGTATAGAATAAAATTTTCACTCTTCAGGTGAGTGTGTACTGATATGGAACTTCCTGGTAGATTAAAACTGTGTGCCGGACCGAGACTCGAACTCGTGACCTTTGCCTGTTGCGGGCAACTGCTCTACCAGCTGAGCTGCCGACCCGTTCTCGTGAGTCGTTCTTGGGTAGCTCAGATGGAAGAGCACTTACGCGCGAAAGGCAAAGGTCCCAAGTTCGAGTCTCGGTCCGACAAACAGTTTTAATCTAATAAAATGGTTCTGAGCACTATGGGACTTAACTTCTGAGGTCATCAATCCCCTAGAACTTAGAACTACTTAAACCTAACTAACCTCAGGATATCACACTCATTCATGCCCGAGGCAGGATTCGAACCTGCGACCGTAGCGGTCTCGCGGTTTCAGATTGTAGCGCCTAGAACCGCTCGGCCATCCCGGCCCGCGTCTCACCCTTATACAAAATATGTGTGTGTTCATATGTATGTATTTATATTTATATTTACACATATGCATGTATGTATGTACGTATAAAAAATTTCCCTGACTGCTGTAAATACACTCCTGGAAATTGAAATAAGAACACCGTGAATTCATTGTCCCAGGAAGGGGAAACTTTATTGACACATTCCTGGGGTCAGATACATCACATGATCACACTGACAGAACCACAGGCACATAGACACAGGCAACAGAGCATGCACAATGTCGGCACTAGTACAGTGTATATCCACCTTTCGCAGCAATGCAGGCTGCTATTCTCCCATGGAGACGATCGTAGAGATGCTGGATGTAGTCCTGTGGAACGGCTTGCCATGCCATTTCCACCTGGCGCCTCAATTGGACCAGCGTTCGTGCTGGACGGGCAGACCGCGTGAGATGACGCTTCATCCAGTCCCAAACATGCTCAATGGGGGACAGATCCGGAGATCTTGCTGGCCGGGGTAGTTGACTTACACCTTCTAGAGCACGTTGGGTGGCACGGGATACATGCGGACGTGCATTGTCCTGTTGGAACAGCAAGTTCCCTTGCCGGTCTAGGAATGGTAGAACGATGGGTTCGATGACGGTTTGGATGTACCGTGCACTATTCAGTGTCCCCTCGACGATCACCAGTGGTGTACGGCCAGTGTAGGAGATCGCTCCCCACACCATGATGCCGGGTGTTGGCCCTGTGTGCCTCGGTCGTATGCAGTCCTGATTGTGGCGCTCACCTGCACGGCGCCAAACACGCATACGACCATCATTGGCACCAAGGCAGAAGCGACTCTCATCGCTGAAGACGACACGTCTCCATTCGTCCCTCCATTCACGCCTGTCGCGACACCACTGGAGGCGGGCTGCACGATGTTGGGGCGTGAGCGGAAGACGGCCTAACGGTGTGCGGGACCGTAGCCCAGCTTCATGGAGACGGTTGCGAATGGTCCTCGCCGATACCCCAGGAGCAACAGTGTCCCTAATTTGCTGGGAAGTGGCGGTGCGGTCCCCTACGGCACTGCGTAGGATCCTACGGTCTTGGCGTGCATCCGTGCGTCGCTGCGGTCCGGTCCCAGGTCGACGGGCACGTGCACCTTCCGGCGACCACTGGCGACAACATCGATGTACTGTGGAGACCTCACGCCGCACGTGTTGAGCAATTCGGCGGTACGTCCACCCGGCCTCCCGCATGCCCACTATACGCCCTCGCTCAAAGTCCGTCAACTGCACATACGGTTCACGTCCACGCTGTCGCGGCATGCTACCAGTGTTAAAGACTGCGATGGAGCTCCGTATGCCACGGCAAACTGGCTGACACTGACGGCGGCGGTGCACAAATGCTGCGCAGCTAGCGCCATTCGACGGCCAACACCGCAGTTCCTGGTGTGTCCGCTGTGCCGTGGGTGTGATCATTGCTTGTACAGCCCTCTCGCAGTGTCCGGAGCAAGTATGGTGGGTCTGACACACCGGTGTCAATGTGTTCTTTTTTCCATTTCCAGGAGTGTATATTAACCAAAAATGTAACTATTCTGTTTCATTGGAAAAATTTTCTATGTTTTCCGCGACAGGTGTGGACTCTAGCATTGATGGTATTATGCAGTAATTTTGTAATCGTATACATTTCGCATCTTAATTTTCGTCTTACTCTCTCACTAAACACACCTTCCTTAGGGACAGTCTGATGCGGCGAGTCGTTGATTTTCGGCCTGTGGCCGCTAAAGCATAACAGCAAGTCAGTCCACTCAGCTTCCGAGCTATGTCACGGTGTTACGCTCCTGCACGCTAAGGCGGAACTGTAGAGCGGAGCGAAGAAGTCAGTACGTCACTGACGTAACGGATGTCTTCAGTTCTGACGTAGGCAGACCTCGCCCGCTCCGTTTCTGATCTCTAACGATTTCGGTGCTAAGTCTATCTGCCGGCAGGACGTCAAAGAAAGAAAGGGCGCGACTGGGATCTTCGGAGAAATGTTCTAATCTGCGTCCGCGGTGGTACGGGTAGGTACAGGAAGCACTCTGGGTATTGATGTCGCCATTTCGAGGAAGACAGCCGCTCCCAAGAAGAGAGCTTCTGACTCTAGCTTCAGAAATATCGTCGGCCCAAACTGCTGAGGATGCGAGTCGGCTAGTCTGACTGAGATAGCGCCCCTTCCGGGTATGTAGGCCGCGGCCCGCTTTGTTTCACGCCTTTGTCAACAGGATTTTTTTAATTTTTTTTTATTTTATTTTTTTTTTTATTTATTTATTTTTTTATTTTTTATTTTTTTTTTTTTTTGCACTATGGGACTCAACTGCTGAGGTCATTAGTCCCCTAGAACTTAGAACCAGTTAAACCTAATTAACCTAAGGACATCACACACATCCATGCCCGAGGCAGGATTCGAACCTGCGACCGTGGCGGTCTCGCGGTTCCAGACTGCAGCGCCAGAACCGCGCGGCCACTTCGGCCGGCGTCAACAGGATTCATACAGCAGCAATGCGGCTCTACGTAAGTGAACCCCTGGCTGTTTCACCTTCGTTCCTTTTGTTTTGTCCCACGGCAGAAGGTGAGCGGCAATAGAAGCAGAAAAGGGTTGGATAAACGCTGACTGAGAAGGAGGTAAGCCAGCCGTGTAACGTATCTACACTCATGCTCATAAATTAAGGATAATGCTGATATATGGTGAAACAACGCTCTGGTGGGCGGTTCGCGGGTTTAAATCACCTCGGGGTATGACCATGCGGTGCATTTGACCTGCGGTCGTCGCACGGTGGCGCTGACAGCAGTCGACATACGCAGAGCTGTGTTGGTGCATGTCAGAGTACGGTGCAGCGAATACGAGGTGCATTCAAGTTCTAAGGCCTCCGATTTTTTTCTAATTAACTACTCACCCGAAATCTATGAAACTGGCGTTACTTCTCGACGTAATCGCCCTGCAGACGTACACATTTTTCACAACGCTCACGCCATGATTCCATGGCAGCCGCGAAGGCTTCTTTAGGAGTCTGTTTTGACCACTGGAAAATCGCTGAGGCAATAGCAGCACCGCTGGTGAGTGTGCGGCCACGGAGAGTGTCCTTCATTGTTGGAAAAAGCCAAAAGTCACTAGGAGCCAGGTCAGGTGAGTAGGGAGCATGAGGAATCACTTCAAAGTTGTTATCACGAAGAAACTGTTGCGTAACGTTAGGTCGATGTGAGGGTGCGTTGTCTTGGTGAAACAGCACACGCGCAGCCCTTCCCGGACGTTTTTGTTGCAGTGCAGGAAGGAATTTGTTCTTCAAAACATTTTCGTAGGATGCACCTGTTACCGTAGTGCCCTTTGGAACGCAATGGGTAAGGATTACCCTCTCGCTGTCCCAGAACATGGACACCATCATTTTTTCAGCACTGGCGGTTATCCGAAATATTTTTGGTGGCGGTGAATCTGTGTGCTTCCATTGAGCTGACTGGCGCTTTGTTTCTGGATTGAAAAATGGCATCCACGTCTCATCCATTGTCACAACCGACGAAAAGAAAGTCCCATTCGTGCTGTCGTTGCGCGTCAACATTGCTCGGCAACATGCCACACGGGCAGCCGTGTTGTCGTCCGTCAGCATTCGTGGCACCCACCCGGATGACACTTTTCGCATTTTCAGGTAGTCATGCAGGATTGTGTGCACAGAACCCACAGAAATGCCAACTCTGGAGGCGATCTGTTCAACAGTCATTCGGCGATCCCCCAAAACAATTCTCTCCACTTTCTCGATCGTGTCGTCAGACCGGCTTGTACGAGCCCGAGGTGGTTTCGGTTTGTTGTCACACGATGTTCTGCCTTCATTAAACTGTCGCACCTACAAACGCAATGTTGACACATCCATAACTCCATCACCACATGTTTTCTTCAACTGTCGATGAATTTCAATTGGTTTCACACCACGCAAATTCAGAAAACGAACGATTGCACGCTGTTCAAGTAAGGAAAACGTCGCCATTTTTAGTATTTAAAACAGTTCTCATTCTCGCCGCTGGTGGTAAAATGCCATCTGCCGTACGGTGCTGCCATCTCTGGGACGTATTGACAATGAACGCGGCCTCATTTTAAAACAATGCGCATGTTTCTATCTCTTTCCAGTCCGGAGAAAAAAAATCGGAGGCCTTAGAACTTGAATGCACCTCGTAAGTGTGCAGACGTTTTCAGACGTGCTACTGGTGTCTCGGTGTTGAAAATGGCTCAGAGAACACATATTGATGACGTTATGAGGGGTAGAATACTAGGGCGACTGGAGGCTGGTCAAACACAGCAGGTCGTAGCACGGTCCCTCCGTGTGCCACAAAGTGTGATCTCAGGACTATGGCAACGATTCCAGCAGACAGGAAACGGGACGTCCACAGTGTACAACACCACAAGAAGACCGATATCTCACCATCAGTTCTAGGAGACGGGCACGGAGTACTGCAGGTAGTGACCGAGCGGTTCTAGGCGCTACAGCCTGGAACCGCGCGACCGCTACGGTCGCAGGTTCGAATCCTGCCTCGGGCATGGATGTGTGTGATGTCCTTAGGTTAGTTAGGTTTAAGTAGTTCTAAGTTCTAGGGGACTGATGCCCTCAGAAGTTAAGTCCCATAGTGCTCAGAGCCATTTGAACCATTTTTGAACCATTCTGCTGGCAGTGTCTCCTTCTCCCATATCAAGTGGATCAGTAGATATATCTCTAATTGTCAGCTCTCACCTCTCTCCCTGATTAATTCTGGTGTTATTCCGTCCTCCCCTGGGGCTTTGTTGTTTCTGAGTTCTTTGATTGCGATTTTCACGTCTTCTTCACTAACTTCCCATTCTTCATCTTTGCTTTCCTCCGCAGCGTTTGCAGGTAATATCCCGTCTTGGTCTGGGCGATTCAACATTTCTGAGAAGTATTCTTTCCATCTTCCTACAATTCTCTGGTTGTCATAAATCAAGTTACCGTTCTTATCTCTAATGTTCAAACATACCAGTAACAAATCCAGCAGCCCGCCTCTGAACTGCTTTGATGTCTTCATTCAATCCCGTCGCGTTCGTGTACAGGCTTGTTAAAAAATATATCGGCTCAAAACACTAAGAGTGACGCGTTTCGGAAGTCAAGCTTCCACCATCAGAATTAGAAAAAGTAAAAGAACCTATTAAAACTCACTAAAATGGAACATGCACCCGGCACAATAAAATTGATAATTAAATTAAAACATCGTGGCTACTTCCCTTGTTGCAGCCGTGTCTTCCAAGGTGCATCTCCACATAGTCGTCAAAATATTAAAAACTCTAAAATGGTGTCGCCTATGGTGTTCAATATCTAACCACATGGTTCTCTCTTCTATCGTAGTTGATACCACACACCACGTAGCCAAACACGACACTGAAACGCGAGTGAGCTCACGCGCAAGTAAACAAGGAAGTCACTGAGTTGTCCATACAAACAGATAACGTGTTCATGTTCCAAGGACCTCATGAAATGATGGTGTCCCGCCAATTGCTAAAAATTTAGTTACTAAAAGAAACCAGTGAAATGTTTGAAAAAGTTATTTGTATCACCAGTTAGCTGTTCATTCAGTGTGTTCTGATTATCCACTCTATGTATCGTAATTTCCAGCTGTTCTAGTAGATCCAGCTTTTTGCCTTTGTCCTGTCTATGTACAATAACGAGATCCTGATCTATTCCCAAATATGCGTGGCTACAGCTGACTTTTCGAAATTATTAAGCCGGAAAGCATCGCTATGTTCTTCGTAACGTACTTTAAAGGACCTACCAGTTTGGCCTACATAGCTTGCCTTGCACGTGTTACACTGAATTTTATAGACCCCAGCTCTCTCATATTTATCGCTTTCCTGCTGTAAATTATTTCATAGTTTAAATCGCAGCGTATTATTGGTCTGAAAAGCGGTATGAACGTTAAAAGGGTCGAAAATGTTAGCCACTTTTTGCGAAATATCACCAAAGTATGGAAGTGTAACTCTCGTAATTTTATTTGCAGTATTCTTCCTTGCATTCGCGCGCTGTTTCTGTCGTATTAATTTACTGACAACGTTTTGGTGATGTGGTGTGTGTACTGTAAGACCTTCGGCACACACACCATCAGGTTATTTGACTTGTCGCTCTAACGAAGTAGGCGAGTGTCAGCAATATGTCTCGTGGTCTTATCGTGGCGTGTTTATCTTCTGCCGTTAGGTCAGACGATAGAAATGCCACTTGCACGCTTAGACTAGCAGGTTGACGGTGACCAACTTTAAACAGAACTTGATTAATTTTCATACACATTAAAATAATAACGAGCATAAACTTACTTAACTTGGTTCTGGATGGTATTTACAATTGACAATCTGAAGTTCCTTTGGTCTTGGTACGTTAATCTTATTCTCACATATCTCTGATACTTGACAAAGTGTCTATACATTTCTCTTCATGGCTATGTACAGGAATATATATGATAATCTTATTAGGCGCAGACTGAAACTTGACTATAGACTGGTACAGACTATTGCAGACTGGTACAGACTGGTGCAGACAAATGCAGACTGACTGATCAGAGGTCTGTACACTCGTTATAATACCTCTCGCGTTCAGGTATCACTGCGCGAGTGTGATCCGCGAGGAGAAAAGGTTCTACGTTAGCAGCAATCTCATTGGCTGCGTTACATATTAATACGCGGATCGGCGGAAGCAGAATTTGGTCCGTCTCTAAGGCAGTGTCATCTCGTAGTGCGGAGACGGACGAGCGCTGCGCCTGCGCTGTTGTGCTTAGCGGGGCGCGCTCTATTGGGGAAGTTGTGTACGCGCTGACTATGTGGAACTATGTACACAACAGGTGATATCCGTTAGCTCTGGCTAGTTGTTTCACGATTTTCAGCTCAGTCATTCTGTCTTCTTCATTCATAGAGACTCTAAAGGCTCTATCTATCAAAGATCTAAAAGCAGAAAGTTTCTGGCTATTAGGATGGCAGGAATTATTTTGTATCAACACATCATTTGTGGTTGGTTTCCTAAATATTTTAAAACATGCCTACCATTTTGTTTCCTAATACTTAGGTCGAGAAATTGCAGTTCACCATTTTTCTCTTCTTCCACAGTGAATTTAATTTTACCGTGTAGCTCGTGTAGGCTTTTTAATGTTGTGATGGAGAGAATGAATAGGGCAGTTAAAGATATAGTAAAAGATAAAAGACAAAAAGATGATTTTTGCAGATGATATGGTAATATGGGGTGGTAAAGAGGTAGATGTACAGTTACAGCTTGACACATGGAAGGAAATAATGAAAAGGTATGGATTATTAGTGTGAAATCTTATGGGACTTAACTGCTAAGGTCATCAGTCCCTAAGCTTACACACTACTTGCCCTAAATTATCCTAAGGACAAACACACACACACCCATGCCCGAGGGAGGACTCGAACCTCCGCCGGGACCAGCCGCACAGTCCAGGACTGCAGTGCCTTAGACCGCTCGGCTAATCCAGCACAAGGTATGGATTAAAAATAAATAAAGATAAGAGTGAAGTAATGGTATTTGGAAGAGAGAAAGGAATCAACGGAAATATTACCTTGAATGGAGGACCCCTCAAAGTGGTAGAAAGTTTCACTTATTTAGGGAGTGAAATATCTAGGGATGGAAGAATAACTAACGAAATTAATAGGAGGTTACAGAAAGGAGGCAATTTCTACCAAACAATAAAACACCTGATTTGGAATAATGAAGTTTCAGAAAGAGCAAAACTCCTTATGTATAAGAATTATTACATCCCTATTGTCACCTATGGTGGAGAAACATGGACAATGACAGAAAGGGACTGGAGCAGACTGCAAGCAGGGGAAATGAAATTTCTCAGAGCAGTTAAGGGAAAAACAAGAATGGACAGAGTTAGGAATGTAGATATTAGAAAGGACCTCAAACAAGAAAGTACGAGAGAAGAAATTGAAAGAAAGAGATTTAGATGGTATGGGCATGTTAAGAGGATGCATGGGAAGAGACTCCCCAAAATTATGGAAGAACTAAAGATATCGAAAAAGATATGGTTGTGGGAAGGACAGACTCAGCATACAGGAAAGTCAAAACAACCTTTGGTGACATCAAAAGCAACGGGGTAACATTAAGAGTGCAACGGGAATTCCACTGTTAAATGCAGAGGAGAGAGCAGATAGGTGGAAAGAATACATTGAAAGCCTCTATGAGGGTGAAGGTTTGTCTGATGTGATAGAAGAAGAAACAGGAGTCGATTTAGAAGAGATAGGGGATCCAGTATTAGAATCGGAATTTAAAAGAGCTTTGGAGGACTTACGGTCAAATAAGGCAGAAGGGATAGATAACATTCCATCAGAATTTCTAAAATCATTGGGGGAAGTGGCAACAAAACGACTATTCACGTTGGTGTATAGAATATATGAGTCTGGCGACATACCATCTGACTTTCGGAAAAGCATCATCCACACAATTCCGAACACGGCAAGAGCTGACAAGTGCGAGAATTATCGCACAATCAGCTTAACAGATCATGCATCGAAGCTGCTTACAAGAATAATATACAGAAGAATGGAAAAGAAAATTGAGAATGCGCTAGGTGACGATCAGTTTGGCTTTAGGAAAAGTAAAGGGACGAGAGAGGCAATTCTGACGTTACGGCTAATAATGGAAGCAAGGCTACAGAAAAATCAAGACACTTTCATAGGATTTGTGGACCTGGAAAAAGCGTTCGACAATATAAAATGGTGCAAGCTGTTCGAGATTCTGAAAAAAGTAGGGGTAAGCTATAGGGAGAGACGGGTCATATACAATATGTACATTGTACAACAACCAAGAGGGAATAATAAGAGTGGACGATCAAGAACGAAGTGCTCGTATTAAGAAGGGTGTAAGACAAGGCTGTAGCCTTTCGCCCCTACTCTTCAATCTGTACATCGAGGAAGCAATGATGGAAATAAAAGAAAGGTTCAGGAGTGGAATTAAAATACAAGGTGAAAGGATATCAATGATACGATTCGCTGATGATATTGCTATCCTGAGTGAAAGTGAAGAAGAATTAAATGATCTGCTGAACGGAATGAACAGCGTAATGAGTACACAGTATGGTTTGAGAGTAAATCGGAGAAAGACGAAGGTAATGAGAAGTAGTAGAAATGAGAACAGCGAGAAACTTAACATCAGGATTTATGGTCACGAAGTGAATGAAGTTAAGGAATTGTGCTACCTAGACAGTAGAATAACCAACGACGGACGGAGCAAGGAGGACATCAAAAGCAGACTCGCTATGGCAAAAAAGGCATTTCTGGCCAAGAGAAGTCTACTAATATCAAATACCGGCCTTAATTTGAGGAAGAAATTTCCGAGGATGTACGTCTGGAGTACAGCATTGTATGGTAGTGAAACATGGACTGTGGGAAAACCGGAACAGAAGAGAATCGAAGCATTTGACATGTGGTGCTATAGACGAATGTTGAAATTTAGGTGGACTGATAAGGTAAGGAATGAGGAGGTTCTACGCAGAATCGAAGAGGAAAGGAATATGTGGAAAACACTGATAAGGAGAAGGGACAGGATGATAGGACATCTGCTAAGACATGAGGGAATGACTTCCATGGTACTAGAGGGAGCTGTAGAGGGCAAAAACTGTAGAGGAAGACCGAGATTGGAATACGTCAAGCAAATAATTGAGGATGTAGGTTGCAAGTGCTACTCTGAGATGAAGAGGTTAGCAGAGGAAAGGAATTTGTGGCGGGCTGCATCAAACCAGTCAGCAGACTCATGACCCGCCCCCCTCCCCCCCCCCCCCCCTAAAAAAAAAAAAAAAAAAAAAAAACCCGAATGGATGGGAAAAGACCTACAGGGCGCCCAAGAACAACACGGTGGAAAATGGGAGTGAGAATATCTGTAGAAAGGAGAGGTGTGACCTGGCAGCAAGTGGTGGGAGGACCGAGCCAAATGGAGAGGACTCATCAGCACCCAGGCCCGGCAGTAGCTGCAGCCGGATTCGGATATAGATAGAACTCCTGTAGACAAACGCGCATTTGGCAGACAACTTTGATTGTTTACGGGGGCCTTCGGAGCTTTCCTTGGTGTCATCGATGGCCGGATCGCTATTGACGCGTCGGCAGCGGCCTCACGCCTAGGCGGATCTCCATAAATCTGCCGCGCGCCGTGTGGCTGCGAGAACAGTGGTGGAGTCCAGAGGGGTAGCTGGCGGCAGATTTATGGCGCGACTACCGGACAAAGGGCGGGGGTGGCGGGCGGCAGCGGACGAGCGACAGGTGAGAGCGGGTTCCCGCAGCGGACTGGGTCTCTCCTGTGTGTTGGCTGCTCTCCACTATGCCCAGCCTTTATACAGCACTGTTCGACACTTTGTTCCCGTCCACACTGGCGCGTCACCAAGCTGATGGATCGCCGTTCCTGCGGCAACAGGGGGCTCGCCGCTGGGTGCGGCCAAAGTGAGGAGAAGTGCTGAGGGGTTCCATGCCAAACCACAGCTGTCGTGTCTCCTATTAAAGTACACTGTTCAACCGCTACGTTATATGCCTGAGCATGGCCGATGCGACGCGGCCAAAGCGTCGGATTAATTTCGCTATTTTGATTACACTACTGGCCATTAAAATTGCTACACCAAGAAGAAATGCAGATGGTAAACGGGTATTCATTGGACATATTACACTAGAACTGACATGTCACTACATTTTCACGCAATTTGGGTGCATAGATCCTGAGAAATCAGTACCCAGAACAACCACCTCTGGCCGTAATAACGGCCTTGATATGCCTGGGCATTGAGTCAGAGCTTGGATGGTGTGTACTGGTACAGCTGCCCATGCAGCTTCAACACGATGCCACAGTTCATCAAGAGTAGTGACTGGCGTATTGTGACGAGCCAGTTGCTCGACCACCATTGAGCAGACGTTTACAGTTGGTGAGGGATCTCGAGAATGGGCTGGCCAGTTCAGCAGACGAACATTTTCTGTATCCAGAAAGGCCCGTACAGGACCTGCAACATGTGGTCGTGCATTATCCTGCTGAAATGTAGGGTTTCGCTGGGATCGAATGAAGGGTAGAGCCACGGGTCCTAAAACATCTGAAATGTAACGTCCACTGTTCAAAGTGCCGTCAATGCGAACAAGAGGTGACCGAGACGTGTAACCAGTGGCATCCCATACCATGACACCGGGTAATACGCCAGTGTGGCGATGATGAACACACGCTTCCAATGTGCGTTCACCGCGATGTCGCCAAACACGGATGCGACCATCATGATGCTGTAAACAAAACTTGGATTCATCCGAAAAAATGACGTTTTGCCATTCGTGCACCCAGGTTCGTCGACCAGTACACCATCGCAGGCGCTCCTGTCTGTAATGCAGCGGCAAGGGTAACCGCAGCCACGGTCTCAGAGCTCATAGTTCGCGCTGCTGCAAACGTCGTCGAACTGTTCGTGCAGATGGTTCCTGTCTTGCAAACATCCCATCTGTTGACTCAGGGATCGAGACGTGGCTGCACGATCCGTTACAGCCGTGCGGATAAGATGCCTGTCATCTCGACTGCTAGTCATTCGAGGCCGTTGGGATCCAGCACAGCGTTCCGTATTACCCTCCTGAAGCCACAGATTCCATATTCTGCCAACAAAGCAACGCAATGGCGATAGACTACAATGCGACCTTCATCAAAGTCGGAAACGTGATGGTACGCATTTCTCCTCCTTACACGAGGCATCACAACAACGTTTCACCAGGCAACGCCGGTCAACTGCTGTTTGTGTATGAGAAATCGGTTGCAAACTTTCCTCATGTCAGCACGTCGTAGGTGTCCCCACCGGCGCCAAGGTTTTGTGAATGTTCTGAAAAGCTAATCATTTGCATATCACAGCATCTCGTTCCTGTCGGTTAAATTTCGCGTCTGTAGCACGTCATCTTCGTGGTGTAGCAATTTTAATGGCCAGGGCTTATTCGGATAGTGGTACAACTCTGTTTTTGGTCATTCTCAGATACAGAGTCATAAAGTTAAATGATACCAGAAATTTTCAACTCTGTCCCTCTGACTCTCGTCAAAGAACAGAGGGACAGAATTAGTGCTGCCTCACCTGTTGATTAATAGTTACTATCGATATTTCTGATGTTGGTTATATTTGTGTGTATTGACACTTCTGTATGTGTTTCTCCTCTGTGAACCGAGGTATTAAATTCCGTTCCACATTTCCTCCTCCTTGCGTTTGTGCCTTGCGAATGGCAGGATGTGCTCCTGTCGAAATATCTGCGGTGGTCGACGACCTCACCCGGTAGCAAGCCTGTAAGTTATTTGAACACATTCTGAGTCATCAAGGGGCCACGAATTTAGTGTCGAAGGGAAGTGGAAGGTTAAAAAAACGGCTCTAAGCACTATGGGGCTTAACATTTGAGGTCATCAGTCAACTTAGAACTACTTAAACCTGACTAACCTAAGGACATCATACACAGCCATGACCGAGGCAGGATTCGAACCTGCGACCGTAGCAGCAGCTCGGTTCCGGACTGAAGCGCCTTGAACCGCTCGGCCACAACGGCCGGCTGAAGTGGAAGTGTTGGGGGGGGGGGGGGTGAAATCGTAGAGAGAGAACAAGAAATGAATACAGAAGCAGTTTCAAAAGGATGCAGGTTGCAGTAGGTACTGGGATACTGGGAGATGAAGAAGCTTGCACACGATAGAGTAGCATGGAGGGCAGCAGTCTTCGAACTGAAGGCCACAGAAATCAACGAAGCACTTTTATAATGCTAGAGCAGTCTCTTAGGAACGGGTCTATTGTTCCGTGATTCTTTCGGAACTCAGCACGGTTGTCTGGATCAATTTTGTGGTAGTTGCTTAGTTCTGTTTTTCTCTGTTCCGAACTCTTGAGAGCAGAACTAGTGGTTGCTGAACTACGTTCTTTTCGGTAATTTCCAAGAGTGATTGCCTATCGAAGTCGCGTGGTCCAAACGATGCCTATCGAACGTGCGATCGTAAATGGATCATGCGACTCTGGCGGGCGTTATGAGTATGTTTACGTTGGTCAGTACAGCAACGACAAAAGAAGTGAGTTAAAAACAATACTTGTAATTGCAAAGGAGACGACTTACCTTACTCGTCGTCGGTGTTGTCGTCATGTGAAAGTCCATTACGATGGTGTGGATGGATAATTTGGAAGAGACGAATCGTGTATTCTTGCTGATACTCGTTCGTTTTTCGCACTGTCCGCAATGAAATTGTAACGGTATTTCAGCGTCGAAACTGTTCTTACGAGGTTTTACGTATTTCGCACCACCACAGTCTACACAGTCCCTTCTTTCCTCATCCGGTAGTACTCCATATTTGCTACAAAAAGTCAAACAATTTTCTACGCTGCATAAACATGGAATTAAATTCTTCGAAGTGAGAGAATCCGCCGAAGAAACGTCAAGAACACCAGACATCTCACTCACTAACGACATAAATCGTTCAAAAATGGTTCAAATGGCTCTGAGCACTATGGGACTTAACATCTAAGGTCATCAGTCCCCTAGATTTAGAACTACTTAAACCTGACTAACCTAAGGACATCATACATAGCCATGCCCGAGGCAGGATTCGAACCTGCGACCGTAGCGGTCCTGTGGTTAAAGACTGAAACGCCTAGAACCGCTCGGCCACACCGGCCGGCGACATAAATCGTCTGGGTTTCCCTAGCAACTCACAAATAATTCGCGGAGGTATGTTATTTTTGAGCAAGTAAGGGAACAACGGAAAACAGATAAAAATATATACAGGGTGTTACAAAAATGTACGGCCAAACTTTCAGGAAACATTCCTCACACGCAAATAAAGAAAAGATTTTACGTGGACATGTGTCCGGAAACGCTTAATTTCCATGTTAGAGCTCATTTTAGTTCTTCCACCTACGCTCGATGGAGCACGTTATCATGGTTTCATACGGGATACTCTACCTGTGCTGCTAGAACATGTGCCTTTACAAGTACGACACAACATGTGGTTCATGCGCGATGGAGCTCCTGCACATTTCAGTCGAAGTGTTCGTACGCTTCTCAACAACAGATTCGGTGACCGATGGATTGGTAGAGGCTGGCCAATTCCATGGCCTCCACGCTCTCCTGACCTCAACCCTCTTGACTTTCATTTATGGGGGCATTTGAAAGCTCTCGTCTACGCATCCTCGGTACCAAATGTAGAGACTCTTCGTGCTCGTATTGTGGACGGCTGTGATACAATACGCCATTCTCCAGGGCTGCATCAGCGCATCAGGAATTCCATGCGACGGAGGGTGGATGCATGTATCCTCGCTAACGGAGGACATTTTGAACATTTCCTGTAACAAAGTGTTTGAAGTCACGCTGGTACGTTCTGTTTCTGTGTGTTTCCATTCCATGATTAATGTGGTTTGAAGAGAAGTAATAAAATTAGCTCTAACATGGAAATTAGGCGTTTCCGGACACGTGTCCACATAACATCTTTTCTTTATTTGTGTGTGAGGAATGTTTCCTGAAAGTTTGGCCGTACCTTTTTGTAACACCCTGTATACTAAGATGGTATCTGTTCTTTCGGACATGTCAGAAAAACAGTTACCAGCGGTGACCATGCAGTTCGTTAGAATGAAATTACAATGAAATGAACACCCTTAGCTGCTTTCAGATGTTGACATACGTCAACTGCGACAGATGAAAATATGTGTTCCAACCGGTACTCGAACCCGGGATATACTGCTTACATGGCAGACGCTCTACCCACCTGAGCCACCGAGGACACAGAGGATAGCGCGACTGTAGGGATTTATCTCTGGCACGCCTCCCGCGAAACCCACATTCTCAACGTATTGTCCCGCACTGTATTCGTAGTGCCCCAGCCCATTATACTCTTTACTCGCGGCGCGTTGCCGATTCCCGTAAGAGTTCGGGCACTGTTTGTGCATTCGCACAGAAGGAGAAGATGGTCAAGTGGCTGGATGACGATCATAACGACCGCCACCGGGGTCGCATGATCGATCGCACGTTCGATATGTATCGCCTACTCCGCGACTTCGATAGGCAATCATTCTTGGAAAGTACCCCTTTCAAATAACACCAGCAGGCTCTGAGTCTTGTGCAACTCGTGTATCCTGTAGGATGCAGGTGGCGTCCTGGAAGGCACCAGGGAGTGGGGCGCAGTTCCAGGGACACCCGGACGAGGCTGGAGCGGCCGCGGCCGCGTGTGCTCTGGAGCTGGAATGCGGCGGATCGCCGGCAGTGTAACCCAAGCCCCGCAACGCGTTTTCTCCAGCCAGTGGTCGCGTTATGGAGCGCGCCCAGCGGTGGAGGTGACACTTCCCACGGGACAACACACACCCACGCGCACACACACACGCACGCACACGCATGGGCAGGCAACTTTGTCATCGCCACGGGACGGCTCCGCAGCACTTGACACGCAGCTGCGCAATCACGCCGCACGTAATTTCAACTGAAGCCGTGCAACATAAATGGCAGCACCCACTTTGAGTTTCACTTCATGGGTGACTTGACGTCACGTCAAATCAGTCTATAGTGGGTGCTTAAAAAATAGATATGCTTATAGCTAACGGCTTTGCCGCAATGGTAACACCGGTTCCCGTCAGATCACCGAAGATAAGCGCTGTCGGGCTGGCCTAACCCTTGTATGGGTGACCATCCGATCTGAAACTTCCTGGCAGATTAAAACTGTGTGCTGGACCGACACTCGAACTCGGGACCTTTGCCATTCGCGGGCAAGTGCTCTACCATCTGAGCTACGCAAGCACGACTCACGCCCCGTCCTCACAGCTTTACTTCTGCCAGTATCTCGTCTCCTACCTTCCAAACTTTACAGAAGCTCTCCTGCGAACCCTGCAGAACTAGCACTCCTGAAAGAAAGGATATTGCGGAGACATGGTTGTGAGGACGGGGCGTGAGTCGTGCTTGGGTAGCTCAGTTGGTAGAGCACTTGCCCGCGAAATGCAAAGGTCCCGAGTTCGAGTCTTGGTCTGGCACACAGTTTTAATCTGCCAGGAAGTATCGTATCAGCGCACACTCCGCTGCAGAGTGAAAATCTCATTGTAGAACCATCAGATCTGGTGACCGCTGTTGTCAAGCGGGGTGCCCTCAGCCCTTGTGAGGCAAACTGAGGAGCTACTTGATTGGAAAGCAGCGGCTCCGGTCTCGGAAACTGAAATACGGCCGGGAGAGCGGTGTGCTGACCACATGCCCCTCCATATCAGCATCCAGTGACGCCTATGATCTGACACGGCGGCCGGTCGGTACCGTTGGGCCTTCCAAGACCTGTTCGGGAGGAGTTTTCACAAAATGGTTCAAATGGCTCTGAGCACTATGGGACTTAACTTCTGAGGTCATCAGTCCCCTAGAACTTAGAACTACTTAAACCTAACTAGCCTAATAACTTCACACACATCCATGCCCGAGGCACGATTCGAACCTGCGACCGTAGCGGTCACGCGGTTCCAGACTGTAGCGCCTAGAACCGCTCGGCCACTCAGGCCGGCGGGAGGAGTTTTATTTTAGTTTAGGCATATTTGTTAACATTGTAGAATGAGCCACCACCTTGGTGACTATAGTCTGCCGTTTGCTACTATATACTAGTCAGTTTTCAGAATTGTAATACTTTTCTTGTTTTTTATATAATGAAATTGTTAATTGAAAAAGAAAAACAAAACAGAAAAAAACTCAAGCTACATAAGGTATAATTTGGGAAGGGAAGGACAGCAAACAAATTTTACTGTATTCTCAATAAGAAAAAATACGCGAAAGGAAAGAATTAGATAGCAAAAGATGTCTCTTTACCTAGCTATTGTAAGTGGGAGGGCTTCGGTAAACGCTTAACGCGTGTATTAACTAGTTACTACGGTATGTATGTGTGTTGTGATATTAACTCTACGTGATTTGTGTATTAAGGTATGACAGTACTACTTGTTAATGCAATTCCTTCCTCCGCTTAACACCGCCGTCACCATTAGACCCAAAGAAGGCCGCTGCAATCGTGGCCGAAACATTGGTTTTTCTCCAGCAGCGGTAGTTTTTACATTATGAAGCGGTACCATACCCAGAAAACATTTATGTTGACCGACTGAGTAACTTGTAATACGTCAACAGATACTGAGACAGAATAAAGAATTGGGTGGAATTACTTTTCAGCACGCACTCGAACCATTACATCTATACAGGCAGGTGACTGGACTAGTAAAATATAGATCTGCCATTGTCTCTGTCCTTGCGAAGTGCTCAAAGGATTCGTTGACAGAAACAGAAGTAACTCCGCGTGTTTTGTGTGCGGCGGTGGGTAATTTGCGTGGACGGTATACAAGTCTGGTACGAGAACGCTGCCTTGAGGTATTCTTGTTTTGTTTTGAATGTTCTATCTTAATGTCTGTTGTAATAGTAATGATAAGCAGCGATAAGCGAGGAGCGAGGGGGCAGCTCTTTATTCCCGGAGACTCTCACAGTGCAAGTTCATCAACCCACGCCGAGCTGCTGGTGTTGATGTTGTGTCTGGGTTGCGAACCCGGGTCCCCGGCGGGCGCTTCCGGCGTCCGAGAATAAACACAGCAAAACATCCGCCGCCCGGCAATCAACAACGCACAACTCCGTCTCAACACAGCTAACAGCTACCAGCGCGGCTCTGATAAGGACACCAGCACATACCTAATATACTCGGAGCGTTCCGAATTACGGAACACACCTATTTGGCGAACGGTTGAGAGATATCGAAGCGAGGTTTTCGGAAAATAACAATACGCAAAAAAATTCGTATTTTTGTTCCATGTACAAAGCTAAGCAACTATGAAGCAAGGAGGACATGTTTCAATGAACAAAATGTCTCTAGAGGAACGGAAGGTTCCAAATGATTGCAAAACAGCACAGGTAGTTCCAGTTTTCAAGAAGGGTCGTCGAGCAGATGCGCAAAATTATAGACCTATATCTCTGACATCGATCTGTTCTACAATTTTAGAACATGTTTTTTGCTCGCGTATCATGTCATTTCTGGAAACCCAGAATCTACTCTGGAGGAGTCAACATGGATTCCGGAAACAGCGATCGTGTGAGACCCAACTCGTTTTATTTGTTCATGATACCCAGAAAAATATTAGATACAGGCTCCCAGGTAGATGCCATTTTCCTTGACTTCCGAAAGGCGTTTAACACAGTTCCGCACTGTCGCCTGATAAATAAAGTAAGAGCCTACGGAATATCAGACCAGCTGTGTGGCTGGATTGAAGAGTTTTTAGCAAATAGAACACAGCATGTTGTTCTCAATGGAGAGACGTCTACAGACGTTAAAGTAACCTCTGGCGTGCCACAAGGGAGTGCTATGGGGCCATTGCTTTTCACAATATATATAAATGACCTAGTAGATAGTGTCGGAAGTTCCATGCGGCTTTTCGCGGATGATGCTGTAGTATACAGAGAAGTTGCAGCATTAGAAAATTGCAGGAAGATCTGCAGCGGATAGGCACTTGGTACAGGAAGTGCCAACTGACCCTTAACATAGACAAATGTAATGTATTGCGATTACATAGAAAGAAGGATCCTTTATTGTATCATCATATGATAGCGGAACAAACACTGGTAGCAGTTACTTCTGTAAAATATGTGGGAGTATGCGTACGCAACGATTTGAAATGGAATGATCATATAAAATTAATTGTAGGTAAGGCGGGTACCAGGTTGAGATTCATTGGGAGAGTCCTTAGAAAATGTAGTCAACAAAGGAGGTGGCTTACAAAACACTCGTTCGACCTATACTTGAGTATTGCTTATCAGTGTGGAATCCGTACCAGGTCGGGTTGACAGAGGAGATAGAGAAGATCCAAATAAGAGCGGCGCGTTTCGTCCCAGGGTTATTTGCTAGGCGTGATAGCGTTACGGAGATGTTTAGCAAACTCAAGTGGCAGACTCTGCAAGAGGGGCGCTCTGCATCGCGGTGTAGCTTGCTGTCCAGGTTTCGAGAGGGTGCGTTTCTGGATGAGGTATCGAATATATTGCTTCCCCCTACTTATACCTCCCGAGAAGATCACGAATGTAAAATTAGAGAGATTAGAGCGCGCACGGAGGCTTTCAGACAGTCGTTCTTCCCGCGAACCATACGCGACTGGAACAGGAAAGGGAGGTAATGACAGTGGCACGTAAAGTGCCCTCCGCCACAGGATTCGAACCTGCGACCGTAGCGGTCGCGCGGTTCCAGACTGTAGCGCCTTTAACGGATCCAGTTAAATGGCTCCTGTGTATATCGATTTTACGGCTATGACGAATTGGGCCTGAAGATGGCATCAATGTAATGCCGAAACTGGTAGCACATAGAAGTTCATAAAATAAAATAAATTTCTACAGTACATACGGCTGTTGGTAAATTATTGCATCAAGAAGGAAATGGAAGTGGCTAGCAGTGGTAAAAGGTACCGTCCAAGCATGGTTTGTGGAGGATGTTTGATGATACAG
Organism: Schistocerca americana; assembly: GCF_021461395.2. Taxonomy (NCBI): domain Eukaryota; kingdom Metazoa; phylum Arthropoda; class Insecta; order Orthoptera; family Acrididae; genus Schistocerca; species Schistocerca americana. The sequence continues at coordinate 94,356,716 of NC_060128.1, forward strand.
GTGTAGATAAAAAGGGCAGCGAACTCATACAGCATTATAGCACAAAGAGAATGTGTTTCTCGTTTATATATGATAATGAGATTTTTTTACGATGACGACGCCTTGTCGGCACCCTTGGGGTGGCTTTGTTTTTACGCGGCTTGGCCGTCTTCCCACAGGAGAGCCGGCCGCTAAGTGGCTGCCTCCTCTCCAGGTAGCAGCGACCAGCTAACTGCTACGGCAAGCGCCATCATGGAGCCCTCTCGCCTCGCACGAGTTACTGCCCTCCTTCCCGAACGGAGAAACAAGAGGGCACAAACCGTCCGTGCCACGGCGTTACTGATACTCTGATCTCTGTCACATCGCACGTCACCACTTTCTAGCACCGACGATTTTCGGTATCGGCTCCCGCGACACTGCTCGGTATTTACAGCAGAGACCTTCGCGCTGTATCAAGCCACGCAGTGGATCCGGCGACACTGGTTCTTCCATTGCGTCATTTGCTCCGACTCTCTCATTACCCTTCAGAGCCTCCGTGTGCTGTACACCGTCCATCCCTTACAAGGGGAGGCCACTACGTTTGGAACGCGGATATACTTCAAACTTCGTACACTCGAGGACAATAAAATGTGTGAGCAGTAGCGCGTACTTCTCAAGCGTTATCGAAAACATCGCAAGATAATTTCGGTCGTCAAATACACTCCTGGAAATGGAAAAAAGAACACATTGACACCGGTGTGTCAGACCCACCATACTTGCTCCGGACACTGCGAGAGGGCTGTACAAGCAATGATCACACGCACGGCACAGCGGACACACCAGGAACCGCGGTGTTGGCCGTGGAATGGCGCTAGCTGCGCAGCATTTGTGCACCGCCGCCGTCAGTGTCAGCCAGTTTGCCGTGGCATACGGAGCTCCATCGCAGTCTTTAACACTGGTAGCAGGCCGCGACAGCGTGGACGTGAACCGTATGTGCAGTTGACGGACTTTGAGCGAGGGCGTATAGTGGGCATGCGGGAGGCCGGGTGGACGTACCGCCGAATTGCTCAACACGTGGGGCGTGAGGTCTCCACAGTACATCGATGTTGTCGCCAGTGGTCAGCGGAAGGTGCACGTGCCCGTCGACCAGGGACCGGACCGCAGCGACGCACGGATGCACGCCAAGACCGTAGGATCCTCCGCAGTGCCGTAGGGGACAGCACCGCCACTTCCCAGCAAATTAGGGACACTGTTGCTCCTGGGGTAACGGCGAGGACCATTCGCAACCGTCTCCATGAAGCTGGGCTACGGTCCCGCACACCGTTAGGCCGTCTTCCGCTCACGCCCCAACATCGTGCAGCCCGCCTCCAGTGGTGTCGCGACAGGCGTAAATGGAGGGACGAATGGAGACGTGTCGTCTTCAGCGATGAGAGTCGCTTCTGCCTTGGTGCCAATGATGGTCGTATGCGTGTTTGGCGCCGTGCAGGTGAGCGCCACAATCAGGACTGCATACGACCGAGGCACACAGGGCCAACACCCGGCATCATGGTGTGGGGAGCGATCTCCTACACTGGCCGTACACCACTGGTGATCGTCGAGGGGACACTGAATAGTGCACGGTACATCCAAACCGTCATCGAACCCATCGTTCTACTATTCTTAGACCGGCAAGGGAACTTGCTGTTCCAGCAGGACAATGCACATCCGCATGTATCCCGTGCCACCCAACGTGCTCTAGAAGGTGTAAGTCAACTACCCTGGCCAGCAAGATCTCCGGATCTGTCCCCCATTGAGCATGTTTGGGACTGGATGAAACGTCGTCTCACGCGGTCTGCACGTCCAGCACGAACGCTGGTCCAACTGAGGCGCCAGGTGGAAATGGCATGGCAAGCCGTTCCACAGGACTACATCCAGCATCTCTACGATCGTCTCCATGGGAGAATAGCAGCCTGCATTGCTGCGAAAGGTGGATATACACTGTACTAGTGCCGACATTGTGCATGCTCTGTTGCCTGTGTCTATGTGCCTGTGGTTCTGTCAGTGTGATCATGTGATGTATCTGACCCCAGGAATGTGTCAATAAAGTTTCCCCTTCCTGGGACAATGAATTCACGGTGTTCTTATTTCAATTTCCAGGAGTGTATATACCTGTGCGTGGCCGTTTTTACCATAAAGCGGCGGCAGCGGAGTGGTTGACGTTCAAGCCGCTGGATCGCTGGATCGAGTCCCGTTCGTCTGTTATCTTTTTTTTATTTTCAACACAGTCATTTTCTTTACTATTTATATTACAACTGATATAATGGGGAAAATACGTGTAATCGGATGAACTTTTATTAAATTTACAATGTTATTTGGCAGTCTACCAATTTTTATTATCACAAATAATGTAATATTCATAATTATCGAGCCGGCCAGTGTGGCCGAGCGGTTGTAGGCGCTTCAGTTTGGAACCGAGCGACCGCTACCGTCGCAGGTTCGAATCCTGCCGCGGGCATGGGTGTTGTGTGATGTCCGTAGGTTAGTTAGGTTTAAGTAGTTCTAAGTTCTAGGGGACTGATGACCTCAGATGTCCCATAGTGCTCAGAACCATTTGAACCATAATTATCGACAAGTAAACGAGCAAACGCATAAAGTGATGCTGAAAATGTATGCTTGTCCGTGATTTCAGAAATCCCTTATTCCCTGGAAGGAGCCCGAAACGACTTGTTACCTGCAAGCTTCGGCCGCCACAGACGGCTTTCGAAAGATGTACAATTAATCGTCGCTTTCGACATTACAAGTTTCAGGATGGTATTTTTCTTAAAAACATGGAAAACCTAAAGTTAAATGGCACCAGCTGCATTGAATAAATGCTATGTTTCCGCATACGCAAGGTCTTTTGACGTTTTCTGTGGAAAAACAAACCTCGTTAACATTTTCAAAAACCTCTCTTTCAGACGATAATTTGGAAGCAAACCACGCATACTGCAGTATTTCCTTAAAAATCGGCGCTGATAATTGGTTATGCAATATCGAATGTATGTTAATAGCGTCTTCCGAGAAGCAATTCCTCGTTCTCTTTCGATTAAGTACGAACAGTTTTGAAGACACGGAGAAGCATACATTTTCGGTATCGCGTTATGCGTTTGGTCGTTTACTAGCTGAAAGTTATTAATATTATATTATTTGTGATAATAAAAATTAGTAGATTGCCAAATAACATTGTAAATTTAATAAAAGTTCATCCAATTACACGTATTTTCACCAACTGCGACATAATCGCGTGTACAAACAGTGATCCAATACTGTAAAACGCTTTTTTATTCCAGTCTATGATCACAAATGAATTCTTTAGACGATGACCGGTTTCAGTCTGAGGATGGTCATTACAGACTGAAACCGGTCATCGTCTAAAGAATTCATTTGTGGTCATAGACTGGAATAAAAAAGCATTTTACACGTGTTTTTCCAATTATATCAATTGTAATATAAATAGTAAAGAAAATGACTGTGTTGAAAATAAAAAAAACTGACGAACTGAACTCGATCCAGCGATCCAGCGGCTTGAGCGCCAACAACTTTTTTTTTTTTATTATTCTATATTGCTCTTTGAATTTTCTCAGGACGGACGTCCGATGATACCAGTTCAATTTGGTCGTTGACCCGTTCGCTCATAAGCCACACATCGCGACGGTAAATGCAAAATCACGCCTCTCTTGTTGTAAGGAGCACAGATATTGGACGATTTAACAGTGGAAAAACGTTGAGTGGAGTGACGAATCACGGTACACAATGTGGCGATCCGATGGCAGGGTGTGGGTGTGGCGAATGCCCGGTGAACGTCATCTGCCAGGGTGTGTAGTGCCAAGAGAAAATTCGAACGCGGTGGTGTTATAGTGAGGTCGTGTTTTTCATGGAGGGGGCTGCACCCCTTGTTGTTTTGCGCGGCACTATCACATCACAGGCTTACATTGATGTTTTAAGCACCTTCTTGCTTCCACTGTTGAAGAATTCGGGGATGGCGAGTTCATGTTTCAACACGATCGAGCACCTGTTCATAATGCACGGCGTGTGGCGGAGTGGTTACACGACAATAACATCCCTGTAATGGACTGGCCTGCACAGAGTCCTGGCCTAAATCCTATAGAACACCTTTGGGATGTATTGGAACGCCGACTTCGTGCCAGGCCTCACCGACCGATATCGATACCTCTCCTCAGTGCAGCACTGCGTTAAGAATGGGCTGCCGTTTTCCAAGAAATTTTCCAGCACCTGATTGAACGTATGCTTGCAAGAGTGGAAGCTGTCATCAAGTGTAAGGGTGGGCCAACGCCGTATTGAATTCCAGCATTACCGATGGACGGCGCCACGAACTTGTAAGTCATTTTCAGCCAGGCGTCCGGATACTTTTGATCACATAGTGTATGCTATGATGCCGCTGATGATGCACATAAGCGTTTGATATTAGTGAAGCAACAAAAACATAAAAGTTACGCTCCATTGGGGACATGTTACTACGGCTCGGTCTCTTCCAGCTTCCAGTATGTGGTAACTGGATACTCGTCCTATTCCCCTCCTTTTCTGTCAACCTCCACCTGCCCCTCTCTTCGTCGTCCTCCTTCCTCTTTCTCTGTCAATCATCACCTCCCTGTCCATCTTCTCCTACATCCTCTCTCTCCATCTTTTCCTGCCCTCCCCCCCTCCCCCCTCTTCACAAGGAAACCGTTGAGGTCACAAAAGGCCAAGGATGTTTATGGCATTCGGCGCCCCACATAATGTCTACCGTGCAACCAAAATATTCGCTGCTAATGGCAAGAGGGTGCCGTACTGGAGGTATCCAATGGTGAGCGCAGCATGAGGCCACGGAGCGTAGTTCAACTGCTTAGGTCCGGTCGGAGTGGCCGTGCGGTTCTAGGCGCTACAGTCTGGAACCGAGTGACCGCTCCGGTCGCAGGTTCGAATCCTGCCTCGGACATGGATGTGTGTGATGTCCTTAAGTTAGTTAGGTTTAATTGGTTCTCAGTTCTAGGCGACTGATGATCTCAGAAGTTAAGTCGCATAGTGCTCTGTCAGAGCGACGTGAACCACTTGAACTGCTTAGTCGACGAGTAACTCACAACAGTGCTGAAGTGCTGGTGGTGTTGATACAAAACAGAGCAATGGAGACGATAAACAAAGCGAACAATGCATAATAGTTACAGCAACAGTTGCCGAAGTTGACATTTCGCCAGAGAGGAAGCCAGAGTAAGACAGAAGTGGCAAATGAAATGTTAGCTTTTCTCCAAGATGGATCTGTGGAAAGTGTGGTGTCGTATGCGATCGACAGTGCGGACAATGTGCGTGAGGAGTACAATGATGACGATGCGTGCTTAAAAAGTGAAACAGCTGTCAAGCCATGTAGATTATCATCCTTGTCGGACAGGGAGCAAACATGGAGCGGGTACTTAACATAATACATACATGGAAGATCATCCGGAGCATAGGAAAAAACAATTATGAAGTTTCCAGTAAATCCGCACTAATGTGACAGTGTATTACATAAGAAAAACTACAATTACTGAAGGGAGGACAAGGCGCTCTTGTTACAAAAACTGGTGTTTCTGTCTTTTAAGGATGCTCCATACAATTTACAGGACGTGCATGATAGCGACCCACTACGTTATACACATCAAATTGCGTGCGACATAGATTATAGTGATTTCAAGGGAAGCGGTGGGTGGCTTCGTAACTTCAAACAGAGCTAAAGAATTGGAAGACGTAAGGTAACGACATCCCAAACATAACATCAACTTGACGATGCACACCAAACTACGAAATTAGCAAATTTGTTGGTAGAGCACTTGCCCGAGAAAGGCAAAGGTACTGAGTTCGAGTCTCGCTCCGGCACACAGTATTAATCTGCCAGGAAGTTTCATATGAGCGCACACTCCGCTGCAGAGTGAAAATCTCATTCTGGAAACATCCCCCAGGCTGTGGCTAAGCCATGTCTCCGCAGTATCCTTTCTTGCACAGGTGCTAGTTCTGCAAGGTTCGCAGAAGACCTTCTGTGAAGTTTGGAAGGCAGGAGACGAGGTACTGGCAGAAGTAAAGCTGTGAGGACGGGGCGTGAGTCGTGCTTGGGTAGCTCAGATGGTAGAGCACTTGCCCGCGAAAGGCAAGGGTCCCTAGTTCGAGTCTCGGCCCGGCACACAGTATTAATCCGTCAGGAAAGTTTCATATCGGCGGACACTCCGCTGCAGAATGAAAATCTCATTCTGGAATATAGTGCGTATCATAATTAATGGCTCGGACGATCAGTGCGAGCAAAAAAAGGGGTCAGTAAGTTGGTTGGAATACTCTAGGAGCTTATAAACAAATTTGCCGTATTGAAGTACGGCTTTTCTTTGTCAGCAGTACGTCCGCAGCTCGTGGTCGTGCGGTAGAGTTCTCGCTTCCCACGCCCGGGTTCCCGGGTTCGATTCCCGGCGGGGTCAGGGATTTTCTCTGCCTCGTGATGACTGGGTGTTGTGTGCTGTCCTTAGGTTAGTTAGGTTTAAGTAGTTCTACGTTCTAGGGGACTGATGACCATAGATGTTAAGTCCCATAGTGCTCAGAGCCATTTGAACCATTTTGTCAGCAGTACGAGATGGCGAGACAGGTTCGCTACGTGAAGCAGTCTCATCCAGTTAACATGTCTGGGGTCCCACTGCGATTAAGCAGGGGGCGATAGCATATTAAGACGTAGTTAGCAGCGGCTGTGGCTGCCGCATATCTCGAATGTGCTTTTTTGCGGCTGTAGCTTTCATTCCGCGCCTCGTGCTGCTTTACGACTCGGGAAAGAGAGTTTTGAGGCCGGCGCAGGCGGAATAATGGGGGAGTGTTTGTGTAGCGGCGACGCGGACAAACAGACGCGCTCGTAAAGGAGCGGGCAGGTGGTGGAGGGTGCTTTACGTGTGCGCCACGCGGTCAGCGGCGACCACACTTATTCCCCCCTGGCGTCAGTTAATTCGGCGTCCGACTAAGTGCTGGCCGTGTTTACAAACAAGGCAGCGGCGGGCGCGGGCGTGCTGTCATTTAGACCTGCGGGACAGCTGATAACGGCTTCTGGGGAAATTGCGTCGCGATCTGCCTGCATTCCTGCAAAGATAAGCACCAGCGCGGTGTGGCGCTGATTACGCTAACGGACGGGCTGGAAGAAGGACGTACAGGACGTAAGTGCTCTGCTGGAGATCGGCTCTGAGCACTATGGGACTTAACATCTGTGGTCATCAGTCCCCTAGAACTTAGAACTACTTAAACCTAACCAACCTAAGGACAGCACACAACACCCAGTCATCACGAGGCAGAGAAAATCCCTGGCCCCGGCTCTGCTGGAGAATTTGTGTGCGGTAGTGAGAATGGACGGCAGAGGACAAGGCACATGAAACTTCCTGGCAGGTTAAAACTGTGTGTCGGACCGAGACTAGAACTCGCGACTGCCTTACGTGGGCAAGCGCTCTACCAACTGAGCTACCCAAGCACTACTCACGCCCCGTCCTCACAGCTTTAATACCGCCAGTACCTCGTCTCCTACCTTCCAAACTTTACAGAAGCTTTGCTGCGAACCTTGCAGAACCAGCACTCCTGGAAGAAAGGATATAGCGGAGACATGACTTAGCCACAGCCTGGGGGATGTTTCCAGAATGAGATTTTCACTCTGCAGCGGAGTGTGCGCTACTGTGAGACTTTCTGGCAGATTAAATCTGCGTGCCGGACCGAGAGTCGAACTCGGGACCTTTGCCTTTCGCGGGCAGGTACTGTACCAATTGAGCTACCCAAGCACGACTCACATCCGTCCTCACAGCTTTCATTCCGCCATTACCTCGTCTCCTACCTTCCAAACTTCACAGAAGCTCTCCTGCGAACCTTGCAGAACTAGCACTCCTGCAAGAAAGGATCTTGCGGAGACATGGCTTAGCTACAGTCCGGGGCATTTTCCGGACTGAGAATTTCCCTCTGCAGCGGAGTGTGCGCTGATACGATACTTCCTGGCAGATTAAAACTGTGTGCTGGACCGAGACTCGAACTCGTGACCTTTGCCTTTCGCGGGCAAGTGCTCTACCAACTGAACTACCCAAGCACGACTCACGCCCCGTCCTCACAGCCATGTCTCCGCAATATCCTTTCTTTCAGGAGTGCTAGTTCTGCAAGGTTCGCAGGAGAGCGTCTGTGAGGTTTGGAAGGTAGGAGACGAGGTACTGGCAGAATTAAAGCTGTGAGGACGGGGCGTGAGTCGTGCTTGGGTAGCTCAGTTGGTAGAGTACTTGCCCGCGAGAGGCAAAGGTCCCGAGTTCGACTCTCGGTCCGGCACGCAGATTTAATCTGCCAGGAAGTTTTATGTCAGCGCACACTCCGCAGTACACTGAAAATTTCATTCGACAAAGCATATGCTACGAGCTGACATCTCTTGTGCTATGTGGCCACACTAACAGTCGTCAACAAGATTGGTCAGAGCGCCATATTAAAATATTGCCCTATTATTTTCCATAAGATATGAGAAAACAATGTGGACAACTGAAAGTGGCTAATTAGTTTTTGTTGTGTAGTAATGTATTGTTATACACGGATGAGCCACAAAAACTGGTACACCTCCCTAATATCGTATACGGCCTCCGCGAGCACTCACAAGTGCCGCAACACGACGTGGAGTGGACTCGACTAATGTCTGAAGTAGTGCTGGAGGGAACTGACACCATGAATCCTGCAGGGTTGTCCATAAATCCGTAAGAGTACGAGGGGGTAGAAATATCTTCTGAACAGCACGTTGCATGACATCCCAGATACGCTCAGTAATGGTCATGGTTCAAATGGCTCTGAGCACTATGGGACCTAACTTCTGTGGTCATCAGTCCCAAAGAACTTAGAACCACTTAAACCTAACTGACCTACGGACATCACACACATCCATGCCCCTAGGCAGGATTCGAACCTGCGACCGTAGCGGCCACGCGGTTCCAGACTGTAGCGCCTAGAACCGCTCGGCCACTCCGGCCGGCAGTAATGGTCATGTCTGGGGTGTTTGGTGGCCAGCTGAAGTGTTTAAACTCAGAAGAGTTTGTTCATGGAGCCACTCTGTAGCAATTGTGAAGGTGTCGCATTGTCCTGCTGGAATTGGCCATGTCCGTCTGAATGCACAATGAACGTGAATGGATTCAGGTGATCAAACAGGATGCTTACGTACGTCTCACCTGTCAGAGTCATTCTAGATGGATCTAGAAGACAATCTGACCAGTCCTCTTACATTGTTTGCATATGATGATGTCATTTACCGTCTTGTAAAGTCATCAGATGATCAAAACCAACCGCAAAATGATGTGGACGAGATATCTGTGTGGTGCAAAAAGTAGCAATTGATTCTAAATAATGAAAAGTGTGAAGTTATCTACATGAGTACTATAAAAAATCCGCTAAATTTCAGCTACACTGTAAATCACACAAATGTAAAGGCCGTAAATGCACCTAAAAAAAATAAGGATCACAATTACGAATAACTTCAATTCGAACAATCACACAGAGAATGTTTTACGTAAACCAAAGACTGCGATTTATTGGCATAACACTTAGAAAATGCAACAGGTCTGCTAAAGAGACTGCTTACACTGCTCTTTCCCACCCTCTTTTGGAATATTTCCATGCGGTCTGAGATCTACATCAGATGGTACAGACGGACAAGTTCAAAGAAGGGCAGCTCGTCTTGTACTACCGCAAAGAGAGAGTGCAACGTACATGATGAGTGAATTAGGGTGGCAGTCATTAAAACAACGGCGTTTTTCAGATGGTTCAAATGGCTCTAAGCACTATGGGACTTACGAGGTCATCAGTCCCCTAGAACAGAACTACTTAAACCTAACTAACCTAAGGACATCACACACATCCATGCCCGAGGCAGGATTCAAACCTACGACTGTAGCGGTCCGGCGGTTCCAGACTGTAGCGCCTAGAACCGCTCGGCCACCCCGGACGGCAAGTCCCATAGTGCTTAGAGCCATTTTGAACCAATGTTGGTCTTTGCGGTGGGCAGGGAGGTGTGAGGGGAAATGCTGTCATAATCGACGCTACCAACAAAACTGCAACGTTTAACTTCACCACGCAGTTTGACGCTACAGTTGCTGGGTCCACAATTTGACGCTACAATTGCTGGGTCGCTGGCGTTGGCAGACGTGAAAAAACAGAAGTTGACATGAAGTGTTCCAGACAAATTAGAACGACGGACCCATCGGATACCTTTTATTCTGCCACTTACCTGCAGTCACCACTGTTAGCAAAGTGTTTATCGCCAAGCGTGAACGTGCATCGTTTTCCTTTCAATTATTGCTCTGAGGGGATAAGCAGGCAACTAGCTCGTTGATATACAGCGTATATAATAATAAATCAATACTTGAATATAGAGAGCTCTACGGTATATTTACGATGAGCAGCCGATATTCTTGGCCGGCCGAAGTTGCCGTGCGGTTAAAGGCGCTGCAGTCTGGAACCGCAAGACCGCTACGGTCGCAGGTTCGAATCCTGTCTCGGGCATGGATGTTTGTCATGTCCTTAGGTTAGTTAGGTTTAACTAGTTCTAAGTTCTAGGGGACTAATGACCTCAGCAGTTGAGTCCCATAGTGTTCAGAGCCATTTGAACCGATATTCTTTTTGGCCGCTACGTCGATATTTTTTCTCACGATATATCGATCATTTTTCCGTACATCAAGTGCCAAGAACGATATGTTTTTGAATATCTATAAATCCGCTCCCCGATATTTTTTAAAAATATCAACAGTCCTAGCAGAAATATGAAAAAAATACACCTGGTGTCGGGTTGTGCATTACTTTTGTGTTTCGCGTTCTACGATACTGCTTGACACTGGTAGTCGCATTACAGCGTGCAGTTGGTACTGTGAGGTCTTCGAGGCCGTTACAACTGGAACGTTGCTACCGCGTAACACCAGTAGACAAAGGCTAGGAAGTCGGTCGTAACAGATTTACAGCCCCTTGCAAAACGCTCCATTCCGCCAGAAAGCTGCGGCCGAGAGTGGTGCAGTAATGCCTCGTACACGTGGTTACCGCATTTGCGGATGGAGTGATGGCTGTTCTGGGAACGCCGCTTTCGCCGTGCTGCAGACACGGCCGTATCGCTTTAATGCATCGTCCTTTCCGCCACAGTCGCGGCGAGATAAGTGGAGCGACAATAACACAATGTTCAGACTTATCTCGGTAGGTGACCGGCTATAGGTCCAGCGGCACGGCAGCGCATTTAATTTCATGTGGTAGTCTCACAGATAACTCCGTTTATCGTCTGCTTTAACGCTGTCAGGTAACACAGGTGTGTATAGCTGTTGGCACTTGCCGACATACCGGACTATTAAACATGCTATTTGCAGTTCTCAGAAACGCAACTGCTATTAACTTGTTAACGCTTCAGCAGTTGAGTATCACATTCTGCTTACAAACCGGTGTCCTTCCAATAACAGCGCAGCACAAGGCAGAGGTTGGTTTTTACTGTACCATACCTTTATTCCGTTACGTTCAGGGATGACAACGTGGAAAGAATGTGACTGTATGTACTCCTCCCGTATCTAAACTATTGGCCATTAAAATTGCTACACCACGAATACGACATGCTACAGACGCGAAATTTAACCGACAGGAAGAAGATGCTGTGATCTGCAAATGATTAGCTTTTCAGAGCATCCACACTAGGTTGGCGCCGGTGGCGACACCTACAACGTGCTGACATGAGGGAAGTTTCCAACCGGTTTCTCATACACAAACAGCAGTTGACCAGCGTTGTCTGGTGAAAAGTTGTTGTGATGCCTCGTGTAAGGAGGAGAAACGCGTACCGTCACGTTTCCGACTTTGATAAAGGTCGGATTGTAGCCTATCGCGATGGCGGTTTATCGTATCACGACATTGCTGCTCGCGTTGGTCGAGATCCAATGACTGTTAGCAGAATATTGCGTGAAAATGTAATCACATGTCAGTTCTAGTATAATACACTCCTGGAAATTGAAATAAGAACACCGTGAATTCATTGTCCCAGGAAGGGGAAACTTTATTGACACATTCCTGGGGTCAGATACATCACATGATCACACTGACAGAACCACAGGCACATAGGCACAGGCAACAGAGCATGCACAATGTCGGCACTAGTACAGTGTATATCCACCTTTCGCAGCAATGCAGGCTGCTATTCTCCCATGGAGACGATCGTAGAGATGCTGGATGTAGTCCTGTGGAACGGCTTGCCATGCCATTTCCACCTGGCGCCTCAGTTGGACCAGCGTTCGTGCTGGACGTGCAGACCGCGTGAGACGACGCTTCATCCAGTCCCAAACATGCTCAATGGGGGACAGATCCGGAGATCTTGCTGGCCAGGGTAGTTGACTTACACCTTCTAGAGCACGTTGGGTGGCACGGGATACATGCGGACGTGCATTGTCCCGTTGGAACAGCAAGTTCCCTTGCCGGTCTAGGAATGGTAGAACGATGGGTTCGATGACGGTTTGGATGTACCGTGCACTATTCAGTGTCCCCTCGACGATCACCAGTGGTGTACGGTCAGTGTAGGAGATCGCTCCCCACACCATGATTCCGGGTGTTGGCCCTGTGTGCCTCGGTCGTATGCAGTCCTGATTGTGGCGCTCACCTGCACGGCGCCAAACACGCATACGACCATCATTGGCACCAAGGCAGAAGCGACTCTCATCGCTGAAGACGACACGTCTCCATTCGCCCCTCCATTGACGCCTGTCGCGACACCACTGGAGACGGGCTGCACGATGTTGGGGCGTGAGCGGAAGACGGCCTAACGGTGTGCGGGACCGTAGCCCAGCTTCATGGAGACGGTTGCGAATGGTCCTCGCCGATACCCCAGGAGCAACAGTGTCCCTAATTTGCTGGGAAGTGGCGGTGCCGTCCCCTACGGTCTTGGCGTGCATCCGTGCGTCGCTGCGGTCCGGTCCCAGGTCGACGGGCACGTGCACCTTCCGCCGACCACTGGCGACAACATCGATGTACTGTGGAGACCTCACGCCCCACGTGTTGAGCAATTCGGCGGTACGTCCATCCGGCCTCCCGCATGCCCACTATACGCCCTCGCTCAAAGTCCGTCAACTGCACATACGGTTCACGTCCACGCTGTCGCGGCATGCTACCAGTGTTAAAGACTGCGATGGAGCTCCGTATGCCACGGCAAACTGGCTGACACTGACGGCGGCGGTGCATAAATGCTGCGCAGCTAGCGCCATTCGACGGCCAACACCGCGGTTCCTGGTGTGTCCGCTGTTCCGTGCGTGTGATCATTGCTTGTACAGCCCTCTCGCAGTGTCCGGAGCAAGTATGGTGGGTCTGACACACCGGTGTCAATGTGTTCTTTTTTCCATTTCCAGGAGTGTATATTTGTCCAATGAATACCCGTTTATCATCTGCATTTCTTCTTGGTGTAGCAATTTTAACGACCAGTAGTGTTCATCTACATCTGCGAGGGGCGTTTGAAAAGTCCGTGCAAAAATAAAAACCACTTACGTGTTTGGGGTAAACCTTTTTTATTTTTCGACATAGTCTCCTTTTAGACGCTGTTCTAATTAGTTGATTCCTTCTGAATAATAGGAATTGTCCAAGTCTGCAAAATAGCTAGTAGTTGCTGCAATCCCTCCTCGTTTGAATAAAATATTTGTCCCGCCAGCCATTTCTTCAAATTGGAGAACAAATAGTACTTCGAGGGAGCCAAGTCTGGAGAATAGGGGGGGGGGGGGATGTGAAACGAATTGGAACCCTTTTTCCATTACTTTTGCGACCACAACTGCTGAGATGTGCGCTGGTGCATTGTCGTGATGGAAAAGGACTTCTCTGCGATCCAATCGCCGGCCTTTTTCTTGCAGCTCGGTTTTCAGACAGTCCGATAACGGTGAATAATACGCACCTATAATAGTTTTACCCTTTACCAGATAGTCGATGAAGATTAGCCCTTGTGAATCCCAAAAGACAGTCGCCATAACCTTTCCGGCTGAAGGACTGGTCTTCGCCTTTTTTGGTGCAGATTCTCCCTTGGTAACCCATTGTTTAGATTGTTGTTTGGTCTCAGGAGTATAGTAATTTATCTATGTTTCATCCACACCTACGAAACGACGCTTAAAGTCTTGCGGATTCTTCCTGAACAGATGCAAACCATCCTTGCAACACTTCAAACCATTCCGTTTTTGGTGAAGCGTGAGAAATCGCGGAACCCATTTTGCGAATAGCTTTCTCATGTCCAAATGTTTACGCAAAATATTATGTATCTGTTCATTCGCCGGCCGAAGTGGCCGAGCGGTTCTAGGCGCTACAGTCTGGAACCGCGCGACCGCTGAGGTCGCAGGTTCGAATCCTGCCTCGGGCATGGATGTGTGTGATGTCCTTAGGTTAGTTAGGTTTAAGTAGTTCTAAGTTCTAGGGGACTGATGACCTCAGAAGTTAAGTCCCATAGTGCTCAGAACCGTTTTTTTGAACCTGTTCATTCGAGATGCCCACAGCACTAGCAGTCTCACGCGTCTTAGCTCCACCGCCATATCATAGATTTTATCAGTGATTTCTGGAGACGTAACCTCCACAGGGCGTCCAGAACGATCAGAACCACTTCTGACCATATGGCCGCTCCGAAAATTTGGAAACCACTTATAAGTTGTTCTAATCGAAGGTGCAGAGTCACCGTAATGTTTATCAAGCTTCTCTTTAGTCTCCTGAGGCGTTTTGCCTTTCATAAATTAATGTTTAATCACCACGCGAAATTCTTCTTCGTAAATTTTTTGACAGTCACTCGACTTCCTTGATTCACACGAATGCCAGACACAAAGAAATAGAGCAATATGGCTGGTGTGCGTTCTTTCCAAAGGTGCTACTAACTAAACATGACCTCGATTCGCGCCGGACTTTTCAAACGCCCCTCGTACGTAGAAACTCCCCAACCCACAATACGGTGCGTGGCGTGGGTACCCTGTACCACTACTTGTCCTTTCCCTTCTTGTTCCTCTCGGAAATATAGAGTGAGGGAAGAACGACCTTCTGAATGCCTCCGAATGAGCCCTAATTTCTCGTATCCTATCCCCGTGGTCTTTGGGCGCAATGATTTTTGGCGGCAATAGAAGCGTTCGGCATTCAGCTTCAGCTACAGGTTTTCTAAATTTTCTCGATAGTGTTTCGCGAAAAGAACGTCGCCTTTCCTTCACGGTTTCCCATTTGAGTTCCCGAAGCCCTGCGTATCACTTACGTGTTGTTCGAACCTACCGGTAACAAATCTAGCAGCCCGTGTCGCTTCGATGTCTTCCTTCAATCCGTCCTGGCACGTATCCCAAACACTCGAGCAGTACTCAAGAATAGGTCGCCCCAGCGTCCCATATGCGGTCTCCTTTATACGCGGTCCCCTTTCTCAGGTGAACCACTCCAAAAATTCTCCCAATAAACCGAAATCGACCGTTCACCTTCCCTACAAAAGTTCTCACATGCTCCTTCCACCTCATATCGCTTTGCAACGTTACGCCCAAATATTTAAACGACTTGACTGTGTCAAGCAGAACACTAGTTATACTGTTTCCGAACATCACACATTTGATCTTGCTATTCATCCACATTAAATTACATTTTCCACACTTAGAGTTAGCTGCTATTCATCACACCAACTGGCAATTTTGTCTAAGTCGGCCGGCCGCGGTGGCCAAGCGGTTCTAGGCGCTTCAGTCCCGAACCGCGCTACTGCTACGGTCGCAGGTTCGAAATGGTTCAAATGGCTCTGAGCACTATGGGACTCAACTGCTGTGGTCATCAGTGCCCTAGAACTTAGAACTACTTAAACCTAACTATCCTAAGGACATCACACACATCCATGCCCGAGGCAGGATTCGAACCTGCGACCGTAGCAGTCGCACGGTTCCGGACTGCGCGCCTAGAACCGCGAGACCACCGCGGCCGGCCGCAGGTTCGAGTCCTGCCTCGGGCATGGATGTGTGTGATGTCCTTAGGTTAGGTTTAGTTAGTTCTAAGTTCTAGGGCACTGATGACCACAGATGTTAAGTCCTATAGTGCTCAGAGACATATGAACCATTTGTCTAAGTCGTCTTGTATCTTCCCATAGTCACTCAATTCCGACACCTTACCCACACCACTACATAATCAGCAAACAACGGCAGATTATTTCCCAATCCGTCCGCCAAATCATTTATGTATACAGATAACAGCAGCTGTCGTGGCACTCTTCCCTGGACCACCCCTGACGATAGTCTTGTCTCTGGTGAACTCTCGCTGTCAAGGATAACATACCGGGTTCTATTATTTAGTACGTCAACGTCATAACTTCCCCATTTTATGTGTCTATATCAAATTTACCCCAAACTCTCCCATTCTATACAGAGACTGCATATTACCAAAACTACACTCATGCCCATAAATTAAGGATAATTGCAGAATGTGATGCCACACTTCGTGGCACTACACAAAATGGCGCTAATAGCATAGGCACATAGGGAACAGACACGGCACAGATCTGTAAGTCCACGGTATTGGTGATAACTTGAGAAAACCGTCCCGAAACACATCTGCTACAAAACACCACTGTTCCCTGCGCATGTACCCCGACATCCGTATGGGATATGATCACCATGCACATGTACACAGGTCGCACAACGGGTTGCCATTGTCTGGATCAGGTGGTCGAGCAGCTGCTGGGGTATAGCCTCCCATTCTTACACCAGCGCCTGTCGGAGCCCCTGAAGGGGTTTGAAGACGTGCAGCGATACGTCGACCGAGAGCATCCCAGACATGCTCTAGGGGGTTTTGATCTGGAGAACAGGCACGCGGCTCCATTAGCCTGATATCTTGTGTTTCAGGGCGCTCCTCCTCGATGGAAGCTAGGTGGGGCCGTGCGTTATCATCCATCAGGAGGAAGGTGGAACCCACTGCACCCCTGTAAAGCCGGACATACTGGTGCGAAATGACTTCCCAATACACCTGACCTGTTACTGTTCTTCTGCCAAAGACATGCAGGGGTGTACGAGCACCAATCATAAACCCACGTCAGAGTATCCCATGTGTGTGCTACTCCCCTGGGCCCGTCAACACCGACATTGGACTGTTGATGACTGGAAATATGTTGCCTGGTCGGACGAGTCTAGTTTCAGATTGTATCGATCAAATGGACGTGTACAGGTATGGAGAGTATCTCATAAATCCATGAATACTTCATGTCAACAGGGGGCTCTTTGAGCTGGTGGAGGCTCTGTAATAGTATCGGGCGTGTGCAGTTGGAGTGACATGGGACCTCTGATATGTCTACATACAACTTTCGCAGGTGACTCGTACGTAAGCATCCTGTCTGATCACCTGCATCCATTCATGTCCGTTATGCATACCGACGGGAAATTCCAGCAGGACAATGCAACACCTCACACGTCCAGAATTGCTCTAGAGTGGAACCAGGAACACTCTTCTGAACAGCGCTAGGCACCAAACTTGCTAGATATGAACATTATTGAGCATATCTGCGATGCCGTGCAACGTGCTTCTCAGAAGAGATCTCCACCCCCTCGTACTCTTACGGGTATATGAAAAGGCCTGCAGGATTGGTTCAAATGGCTCCAAGCACTATGGAACTTAACATCTGAGATCATCAGTCCCCTAGAACTTAGAACTACTTAAACCTAACTAACCTAACAACATCACACACATCCATGCCCGAGGTAGGATTCGAACCTGCGACCGTAAATGCAGCGCGGTTCCGGACTGAAGCGCCTAGAACCGCTCGGTTACAACCACTGGCCCTGCAGGATTAATGGTGTCAGTCCCCTCCATCACTACTTGAGACATTAGTCGAGTCCATGAGACGTCGTGTTTAGGCACTTCTGCGTCCTCGCGGGGGCCCTACACAATATTAGGCAGGTGTACCAGTTTCTTTGCCTCTTCAGTGTATTTAATGCGTTTCATAACGGGTGTAGTCTCCGCACTGCCTAGAGATGCGTGCATGTCGGAATAAACTTTGCGTCGTAATTCAGAATTATGCTACTGGCCATTATAATTGCTACACCAAAAAGAAATGCAGATGATAAACGGGTATTCATTGGATAAGTATATTATACTAGAACAGACACGTGATTACATTTTAACGCAATTTGGGTGCATAGGTCCTGAGAAATCAGTACCCGCAACCACCACCTCTGGCCGTAATAACGGGCTAAATACGACTGGGCATTGAGTCAAACAGAGCTTGGATGGCGTGAACGGGAACAGCTGCCCATGCAGCTTCAACACGATACTACAGCTCATCAAGAGTAGTGACTGGCGTATTGTGACGAGGCGGTTGCTCGGCCACCATTGACCGGACGTTTTCAATTGGTGAGAGATCTGGAGAATGTGCTGGCCAGGGCAGCACTCGAACATTATCTGTATCCAGAAAGGCCCGTACAGGACCTGCAACATGCGGTCGTGCATTATCCTGCTGAAATTTAGGGTTTCGCAGGGATCGAGTGAAGGGTAGAGCCACGGGTCGTAACAAATCTGAAATGTAACGTCCACTGTTCAAAGAGCCGTCAATGCGAACAAGTGGTGACCGAGACGTGTAACTAATGCCACCCCATAACACCACAGCGGGTGATACGCCAGTATGGCCATGACGAATACACGCTTCCAATGTGCGTTCACCGCGATGTCGCCAAACACCGATTAGACCATCACGATGCTGTAAACAGAACCTGGATTCATCCGAAAAAATGACGTTTTGCCATTCGTGCACGCAGGTTCATCGTCGAGTACACCATCGCAGGCGCTCCTGTATGTGATGCAGCGTCAAGGGTAACCGCAGCCACGGTGTCCGAGATGATAGTCCATGCTGCTGCAAACGTCGTCGAACTGTTCGTGCAGATGGTTGTTGTCTTGCAAACGTCCCCAGCTGATGACTCAGGGATCGAGAGGTGGCTGTACGATCCGTTACAGCCGTGCGGATAAGATGCCTGTCAGCCCGACTGCTAGTGATACGAGGCCGTTGGGATCCAGCACGGCGTTCCGTATTACTCTCCTGAACCCACCGATTCCATATCTGCCAACAGTCACTGGATCTCGACCAACGCGAGCAGCAATGTCGCGATACGATAAACCGCAATCGCGATAGGCTACAATCCGACCTTTATCAAAGTCGGAAGCGTTATGGTACGCATTTCTTCTCCTTACACGAGGCATCACAACAACGTTTCACCAGGCAACGCCAGTCAACTGTTGTTTGTGTATGAGAAATCGGTTGGAAACTTCCCTCATGTCAGCACGTTGTAGGTGTTGCCACCGGCGCCAACCTTGTGTGAATGGTCTGAAAAGCTAATCACTTGCATATCACAGCATCTTCTTCCTTTCGGTTAAATTTCGCGTCTGTATCACGTCATCTTCGTGGTGTAGAAATTTTAATGACCAGTAGTGTACAATGGCACTGCAATATGGTACATACTGGTTTTGGATGCTATGTACGTGTAGCTGGGGCTGTTGGTTCCGGTCTTCAACCCTTAGTGCGGGTTGCCACACACCTCCAGTGTTGTGGCAGAAGCCGGGGTGTACAATCTGGACGTCACGTGTTTTGGCTACGCTGTACGTCAGGCTGGGACAAATGGTCCCGCTCTGGAACCCTGTGGAACACCTCCTGTTAGTACGGGCCGCCGCTGACCTGCGGTGTTGTGGGGGCACCAGGAGTGAAAAGCAGCGACGTACACGGAGCTAGCGACCTCGACACAATGTCGGTAGCAGGTTCCCCGGCCGCGGCTCTGATTAATGGAGTGGGGCCTTAATCCCCCGCGCTACGTGTTGTGACAGCGCGCGCCCGCCGTGTCACCCCCAGCCGGGATCAGGGAGGGCGCAGGGCGAGCCATTCACGCCTCACCCGCTTCATTATCATCACACAGCTATGTAGCGATACACACGCACAGCTAGGGAGGGCTGATAACACACGACGATCAGATGTATTAGTAACAGTTACAAGTACCTCACCGCACTTATACTGATAAGCCAAAACATTATGACCAGTGCCCATCGCGACATCGGATGCCGCATGGTAGCGTTGCGGGCAAGTGACGCGGTAACAAAAGCATGTATGCGGAGCAGACACAGAAGGGTGATAGCGGCTGTAAATTGGAAATCCATTGAGATGAACTACTGTGACAAAGGGCAGATTATTATTACACAAACCTGTGACCGAGTATCTACACTACTGGCCATTAAAATTGCTACACCAAGAAGAAATGCAGATGATAAACGGGTATTCATTCGACAATTACATTATACTAGAAATTACATGTGATTACATTTTCACGCAATTTGAGTGCAAAGATCCTGAGAAATCAGTACCCAGAGCAACCACCTCTGGCCGTAATAACGGCCTTGATACGACTGGGCATTGAGTCAAACAGAGCTCGGATGTCGTGAACAGGTACAGCTGCCCATGCAGCTTCGACACGATACCACAGTTCATCAAGAGTAGTGACTGGCGTATTGTCACGAGCCAGTTGCTCGGCGACCATTGACCAGACGTTTTCAATTGGCGAGAGATCTGGAGAATGTGCTGGTCAGGGCAACAGTCGAACATTTTCTGTATCCAGAAAGGCCCGTACAGGACCTGCAACATGCGGTCGTGCATTATCCTGCTGAAATGTAGGGTTTCGCAGGGATCGAATGAAGGGTAGAACCACAGGTCGTAACACATCTGAAATGTAACGTCCACTGTTCAAAGTGCCGTCAATGCGAAGAAGAGGTGACCGAGACGTGTAATCAATGGCACCCCATGTAGTGGACTGGCCCAAAAGCCAATCCACTATGACTCGTAGCCGAAAGGCACGAGTTTAAGCTCACGCAGTCTGGCGTGAGGTCTGGAACAGGTCAGAGAAATCAGACTAGCAAAACAGGAGGTAACTGGTAGAATACTTAACTTTAATCCATAAGTGGTGAACATCGGTCTGACGGTACAGGCATCACAAGTTAAATATCTGTTGATAATGGCGCCTTGCTAGGTCGTAGCAAATGACGTAGCTGAAGGCTATGCTAACTATCGTCTCGGCAAATGAGAGCGTATTTGTCAGTGAACCTTTCCTAGCAAAGTCGGCTGTACAACTGGGGCGAGTGCTAGGAAGTCTCTCTAGACCTGCCGTGTGGCGGCGCTCGGTCTGCAATCACTGACAGTGGCAACACGCGCGTCCGACGTATACTACCGGACCGCGGCCGATTTAAAGGCTACCACCTAGCAAGTGTGGTTTCTGGCGGTGACACCACACCCCATACCATCACGCAGGGTGATACGCCAGTATGGCGATGACGAATACACGTTTCCAATGTGCGTTTACCGCGATGTCGCCAAACACGGATACGACCATCATGATGCTGTAAACAGAACCTGGATTCATCCAAGAAAATGACGTTTTGCCATTCGTGCACCCAGGTTCGTCGTCGAGTACACCATCGCAGGCGCTCCTGTATGTGATGCAGCGTCAAGGGTAACCGCAACCACGGTCTCCGAGCTGTTAGTCCATGCTGCTGCAAACGTCGTCGAAATGTTCGTGCAGATGGTTGTTGTCTTGCAGACGTCCCCATCTGTCGACTCAGGGATCGTGGATGCACGATCTGTTGTAGCCATGCGGATAAGACGCCTGTCATCTCGACTGCTAGTGATACGAGGCCGTTGGGATACAGAACGGCGTTCCGTATTACCCTCCTGAACCCACCGATTCCATATTCTCCTAACAGTCATCGGATCTCGACCAAAGCGAGCAGCAATGTCGCGATACGATGAACCGCAATCGCGACAGGCTTTAAAGTCGGTAATATGATGCTACGCATTTCTCTTCCTTACACGAGGCATCACAACAACGTTTCACCAGGCAACTCTGTTTGTGTATGAGAAATCGGTTGGAAACTTTCCTCATGCCAGCAAGTTGTAGGTGTCGCCACCGGCGCCCACCTTGTGTGAATGCTCTGAGAAGCTAATCATTTGCATATCACAGCATCTTCTTCCTGTCGGTTAAATTTCGCGTCTGTAGCACGTCATCTTCGCGGTGTAGCAATTTTCTTGGCCAGTAGTGTAGAAATCGGCCAAGTTGGTCCATGTTCACAAGCTACTGTCATGAGCATCTGAGGAAAGAGCTAAGACAGTGAAACTACAACTAGACGCTAAATGTTTAGACGTCCATGTCTACCGAGCGAGGTGCCGCAGTGGTTTGCATACTGGACTCAAATTCGGGAGGACCACGTTTCAAACCCACGTCCGGCCACCCTGATTTAGGTTTTCCGTGATTTCCCTGAATCGCTACGGGCAAATGCCGGGATGTTTCCTGTGAAAGGGCACGGCCGTCTTCCCTCCCCAGCCTTCCCTAATCCGATGGGACCTATGACCTCACTGTTGGTCTCTTCTCCAAATCAAACAACTAGTCGATGTCAACAACCCTTCACAGAACGTTAGGTTTGGACGCTTGTCCTCATTGTTGAGCAGGATAGATGGTGATCTGTGGCATTTCTGCCGAAAGAGCACAATGCTGGTGCACGCACTAGCGTTTCGAAGCACACTGTTTATCGTACATTGCTGACCAAGGAGCTGCGCAACAGACCACCCCGCCCGCATCTCGTGGTCGTGCGGTAGCGTTCTCGCTTCCCACGCCCGGGTTCCCGGGTTCGATTCCCGGCGGGGTCAGGGATTTTCTCTGCCTCGTGATGGCTGGGTGTTGTGTGCTGTCCTTAGGTTAGTTAGGTTTAAGTAGTTCTAAGTTCTAGGGGACTTATGACCACAGTAGTTGAGTCCCATAGTGCTCAGAGCCATTTGAACCATTTTTGAACAGACCACCCCTACGTGTTCACATGTTGACACAAGGGCATCGTCAATCGCGTTTGCAGTGGATACAACAAGTGTCTGGTGCAGTTGGTTACGGCTGCTACAATCGTAGGTTATCAAAATTTAATTGCCTTTGGACGTGGTGTTACAGTCGGCGCGCAAGCGATGGTACACAGCATTTCTGAGGTAGTGTTGAAATGGGGATATTCCGGTACCACCATTTCACGAGTGTACCGTGAATATCAGGAATCCGGTAAAACATCAAATATCCGACATCGCTGCGGCCAGAGAAAGATCCTGCGAGAACGGGAAAAGAATCGTTCAACGTGACAGAAGTGCAACGATTCCGCAAATTGTTGCAGATTTCAATGCAGGGCCATCAACAAGTGTGAGCATTCGAACCATTAAACGAAACATCATCGAAACCGCGCGACCGCTACGGTCGCAGGTTCGAATCCTGCCTCGGGCATGGATGTGTGTGGTGTCCTTAGGTTAGTTAGTTTTAAGTAGTTGATACGTTCTAGGGGACTGATGCTTAGAAGTTGAGTCCCCTAGAGCCCAGAGCCATTTGAGCCATTTGAAACATCATCGATATCAGCTTCCGGAGCCAAAGGTCCCCTCCTGGACCCTTGATGAATGCACTACACAAACCTTTACGCATCGCCTGGGCCCGTCAACACCGACGTTGGACTGTTGATGACTGGAAAAATATTGTTCGAATGTGTATGAAATCTAATGAGACTTAACCGCTAAGGTCATCAGTCCCTAAGCTTACACACTAATTAACCTACATTATCCTAAGGACAAACACACACACCTATGCCCGGGGGAGGACTCGAACCTCCGTCGGGATCAGCCACACAGTCCAGGAAAAATATTGCCTGGTCGGACGAGTCTCGTTTCAAATTGAATCGCGCGGATAGACGTGTACGGGTATGGAGACAACCTCACGGGTCCATGGACCCTGCATGACAGCAGGGGACTGTTCAAGCTGGTGAAGGCTGTGTAATGATGTGGGACGTGTGCAGCTGGAGTGATATGGGACCCCTGATATGTCTAGATACGACTCTGACAGGTGACACATAAGCATACTGTCTTACTGCCTGCATCCATTCACGTCCAATGTGCATTCCGAAGGACTTGGGCAATTCCAACAGAACAATGCGACAACCCATACGCCCAGAATTTCTACAGACTGGGTACAGGAACACTATTCTGAGTTTAAGCAGTTCCGCTGGCCATCAAACTCCCCAGATATGGACATTATTGAGCATATCAGGGATGCCTTGCAACGTGTTGTTCAGTAGAGATCTCCATCCCCTCGTACTCCTACGGATCTATGGACAGCCCTCCAGTATCCATGGTTTCAGTTCCCTGCAGCGTTACTTTAGACATCAGTCGAGTCCATGCCACGTCCTGTTGCGGCTCTTAGGGGGTCTCTAGACGGTATTAGGCTGGTGTACCAGTTTCTTTGACTCTCCAGTGTAGATGGAGCAGTAGAAAGAGTGAGACGGATACAGTTGGACATTCCTCGTCGCGTCTGCGTCCCCTTGCTACCCGTGCTGTGGTCTCGTCGTGGGAGCGCCTACCGCTGGAGCCATCTCCGATCCCGAGGCAGGCGGAGCTGGAGCGGGCCGCCGCAGGCAGGCAGGCAGGTAACTGGAGACGGCCGGGCTGGCTCGCGACCGCTTCCGGCGCCGACGTCCGTTTCGGCGCCTCGCGGCGAGTCGGGTGTCCGCGGTGGCAGCCAGGCGCCTGTTGCGTGGGACCGAGCGGCCGGAGAGCTCTCCCTGTCTCTCTCTTCCGGCCGGCCGGCCACCTCATCACGCGCCCACGCTCGCGCTCACACACATACACTACTGGCCATTAACATTGCTACACCAAGAAGAAATGCAGATGATAAAGGGGTACTCATTGGACAAACATATTATACTAGAACTGACATGTGGATTATATTTTCACGCAATTTGGGTGCATAGATCCTGACAAATCAGTACCCAAAACAATCTACTCTGGCCCTAATAACGGCCTCGATACGCCTGGGCATTGAGTCACACAGAGCTTGGATGGCGTCTACAGGTACACCTGCCCATGCAGCTTCAACACGATACCACAGTTCATCGAGAGTAGTGACTGGCGTATTGTGACGAGCCAGTTGCTTGGCCACCGTTGACCAGACGTTTCCAATTGGTGAGAGATCTGGAGAATGTGCTGGCCAGGGCAGCAGTCGAATATTTCCTCTATCCAGAAACGCCCGTACAGGACCTGCAACATGCGGTCGTGCATTATCCTGCTGAAATGCAGGGTTTCGCAGCGATCGAATGAAGGGTAGAGCCATGGGGGCGAAAGACATCTGAAATGTAACGTACACTGTTCAAAGTGCCGTCAGTGCGAACAAGAGGTGACCGAGACGTGTAACCAATGGCACCCCATACCATCACGCCGGGTGATACGCCAGTATGGCGATGACGAATACACGCTATCAATGTGCGTTCACCGCGATGTCGCCAAACACGGATACGACCATCATGATGCTGTAAACAGAACCTGGATTCATCCGAAAAATTGACGTTTTGCCATTCGTGCACCCAGGTTCGTCGTTGAGTACACCATCGCAGGCGCTCCTGTCTGTGATGCAGCGTCAAAAGTAACCGCAGCCACGGTCTCCGAGCTGATAGTCCGTGCTGCTGCAAACGTCGTCGAACTGTTCGTGCAGATTGTTGTTGTCTTGCAAACGTCCCCATCTGTTGACTCAGGGATCGAGAAGTGGCTCCACGATCCGTTACAGCGATGCGGATAAGATGCCTGTCATCTCGACTGCTAGTGATACGAGGCCGTTGGGATCCAGCACGGCGTTCCGTATTACCCTCCTGAACCCACCGATTCCATATTCTGCTAACAGTCATTGGATCTCGACCAACGCGAGTAGTAACGTCGCGATACGATAAACCGCAATCGCGATGGGCAACAATCCGACCTTTATCAAAGTCGGAAACGTGATGGTACGCATTTCTCCGCCTTGCACGAGGCATCACAACAACGTTTCACCAGGCAACGCCGGTCGACTGCTGTTTGTGTGTCAGAAATCGGTTGGAAACTTTCCTCATGTCAGCAAGTTGTAGGTGTCGCCACCGGCGCCAACCTCGTGTGAATGCTCTGAAAAGCTAATCATTTGCATATGACAGCATCTTCTTCCTGTCGGTTAAATTTCGCGTCTGTAGCACGTCACCTTCGTGGTGTAGCAATTTTGATGACCAGTAGTGTACGATTTTGCAGGAAAACGAGTGGGAATTTATATGTTGTACTGCAATCGTGAATAAAACCAACCTCCTATCAGAAAAATAATTTGTGTTACATTACTTATTCACTTTACTTCTTTCACCGGGACCGGTTGGTAGGACATGTTCTAAGGCATCAAGGGACCACCAATTTGGTACTAGAGGGCAGCGTAGAGGGTAAAATCGTAGATGGAGACCAAGAGATGAATACACCAAGCAGATTCAGAAGGATGTAGGTTGCAGTAGGTACTGGGAGATGAAGAGGCTTGCACAGCATAGAGTAACATGGAGAGCTGCATCAAACCAGACTCAGGACTGAAGACCACAACAACAACAACATACTTATTCAACTCACCTCGTAAAAAGTAACCGAATAGGTTACAACGTTTTCAAAAGGTGAGCGTGAAGTATTCCTCATTCCACTTGTGAGAAGGTTAAAAGAGAAATTTTAAAAATTGCCTCGTGAAGGCAAATCGCAACGGTCTGCGCTATCACAGCGACTTCGCGAATAGGAGTGTGGGGGAAGGGTCAGCGCAGTGAAAGAGGCAGGACACTGGAGACAGGCGGTCCCGACCCTGCCTTTGTGTGGGCGGCGGTGCCGGCGGCTTTGAACAAGGTGCGGCCGGTGTGTTCCGGTGTGTTTGTGTGCTGTGTGCCTGCCACGGCCGTTGCCACCCCCACCTTGTGTGGGCGTCAGACAGCTCGGCATCGCCCACCAGTCAATCACGCGACACAGCCACCCGCGGAGGCTCACCTGCGTTCTAGTTCCACGTGTCAGTCTCACCCCACCCTCTTATGTGTGTGTGTGTGTGTGTGTGTGTGTGTGTGTGTGTGTGTGTGTGTGTTTGCGCCCGCTCCGCAAAACAAGTCCAAAGCACAGAGTAGTACCTTCACCTACGAAGTCACCATCACTAACGGCAGATAACGAAGTTAAGCGCTGTCGAGCTCGGCTACCACCTGGATGGGTGACCGTTTGGTGTGCCGAGCGCTTTTGGGAAGCGGGATGCACTCAGCCCTTGTGAGATCAATTGAGGGGCTAGATGACTGATGGATAAACTCCAGTGGAAGACTTTGCAGGAGAGACGCTCAGTAGCTCGGTACGGGCGTTTGTTGAAGGTCCGTGAACATAACCTCACCGAGGAGTCGAGCAGTATCTACATCTACATCCATACTCCGCAAGCCACCTGATGGTATGTGGCGGAGGGTACCTTGAGTACCTCTATCGGTTCTCCCTTCTATTCCAGTATCGTGTCGTTCGTGGAAAGAAGGATTGTCGGTATGCTTCTGTGTGGGCTCTAATCTCTCTGATTTTATCCTCATGGTCTCTTCGCGAGATATACGTAGGAGGGAGCAATATACTGCTTGACTCTTCGGTGAAGGTATGTTCTCGAAACTTTGACAAAAGCCCGTACGGAGCTACTGAGCGTCTCTCCCGCAGAATCTTCCGCTGGAGTTTATCATCTCCGTAACGCTTTCGCGATGACTAAATGATCCTGTAACGAAGCGCGCTGCTCTCCGTTGGGTCTTCTCTATCTCTTCTATGAACCCTATCTGGTACGGATCCCACACTGCTGAGCAGTATTCAACCAGTGGGCGAACAAGCGTACTGTAACCTACTTCATTTGTTTTCGGATTGTAGTTCCTTAGGATTCTTCCAATGAATCTCAGTCTGGCATCCGCTTTACCGACGATCAACTTTATATGATCATTCCATTTTAAATCACTCCTAATGCGTACTCCCAGATAATTTATGGAATTAACTGCTTCCAGTTGCTGACCTGCTATTTTTAGTTAAATGATAAGGGATCTATCTTTCTATGTATTAGCAGCACATTACACTTGTCTACATTGAGATTCAATTGCCATTCCCTGCACCATGCGTCAATTCGCTGCAGATCCTCCTGCATTTCAGTACAATTTTCCATTGTTACAACCTCTCGAGATACCACAGCTTCATCCGCAAAAAGCCTCAGTGAACTTCCAATGTTATCCACAAGGTCATTTGTGTATATTGTGAATAGCAACGGTCCTATGACACTACCCTGCGGCACACCTGAAATCACTCTTACTTCGGAAGACTTCTCTCCATTGAGAATGACATGCTGCGTTCTGTTATCTAGGAACTCGAACTCTTCAATCCAATCACACAATTGGTCTGATAGTCCATATGCTCTTACTTTCTTCATTAAACGACTACGTATATCTCGCGAAGAGACCATGAGGATAAAATCAGAGAGATTAGAGCCCACACAGAGGCATACCGACAATCTTTCTTTCCACGAACAATACGAGACTGGAATAGAAGGGAGAACCGATAGAGGTACACAAAGTACCCTCCGCCACACACCGTCAGGTGGCTTTCGGAGTGTTGATGTAGATGTAGAAGAAACGGCTCCGGTCACCAAAGCTGACAACGACCGGGAGATCGGTGTGCTGACCACATGCCCAATCCGTAGCCGCATCGAGTGATTCCAGGGATGACATGGAGGTCGGTCAGTTCCATTGGGCCTTCCAAGGCTTGTTCGGATCGAAGGTTTTGTTTTTCATTTATCTTTAAAAATCACCAGGCGCTTTCGACATTACTCGTAACCATCTCCACATTAGGGCCGGCCGTGGTGGCCAAGCGGTTAAAGGCGCTACAGTCTGGAACCGCTCTGCCGCTACGGTCGCAGGTTCGAATCCTGCCTCGGGCATGTGTGTGATGTCCTTAGGTTAGTTAGGTTTAATTAGTTCTAAGTTCTATGGGACTGATGACCTTAGAAGTTAAGTCCCATAGTGCTCAGACCCATTTGAACCATTTGAACCATCTCCACATCGAAAACAAAAGTTGACAGCATTTAGAGGTTGTCAATCATTTATGGCTGACACCCGCGGTTCAAAGACGTCACTGGTGCTATTTGTGGTAAGAAGATGCCTACCCGCCTAAAACAACGGTGGCCGTGCGGTTCTAGGCGCTAGAGTCTGGAACCGAGCGACCGCTACGGTCGCAGGTTCGAATCCTGCCTCGGGCATGGATGTGTGTGATGTCCTTAGGTTAGTTAGGTTTAATTAGTTCTAAGTTCTAGGCGACTGATGACCTCAGAAGTTAAGTCGCGTAGTGCTCAGAGCAAAGCCAATTACTCACTGAGGGGTAAAATTTAATTTTCAGAGGGGCAAAAAGGAATGTGATTAACTGTATTTCGGTCATGAAACTAAATTATTTTTTAAATATCAATACGAACATCACTATTTCGTAAGACTGTAGTATGGATTACATAAGGTGGCATTGCTTAATTTCTGTTTTCAAACGCTAACATTAACGCGTGATGCAATGGGGTGGAGTGAATGTGTGAACATCATCTTCCTTGTATAGCCCTCCTGCTATATACACACTTTGTACCATGTTTCTCTGATATTAAAACTGAGACATATACATCATACATGCTCAAATATCTCATGAAAATTCTCGCTACAGACCAAAAATTCCTTCGTTTTTCACTTCACAACAGTAAATGAAGAAACTAATAGTTCAACTCGACAGTAACTACACTCTAAGACACAAAGAAAGACGCACCACGTAGGAATTATCCAAATGGAACAGAAATCGATAGATGTCATGTACATTTACCGCCAAACACATGATCACAATTTGAGGAAAATTGGATCATTTTTTGAAGAGAGAGAGCCACCCAAATTGGGCAAGTCAATGACGAGTTATTCCACCTCTGGCCCTTGCGCAAGCAGTTATTCGGCGTGGCTTTGATTGATAGAGATGTTGGATGTCCTCATGAGCGATATTCTGCTCAATTCGCACGGCAGATCGTCAAAATCTCGAGCTTGTGGGCGGGCCCTGCCCATAGTGCTCGTAACATCCTCAACTGGGGAGAGGTCCACCGACGTAGCTGGCGAAGGTAGGGTTTGGCAAGCACAAAGGCGAGAAGTAACTTCGGGTGTGCCCCAGGGAAGTGTGTTGGGTTCCTTGGTGCTCATGTTCACGACTTTGTGGACAATATTAGTGGCACTCCGTCTTCAGGCCACAAGTAGCCCATTTTTTTTTTCTTTTTTTTATTTTTTTTTGTTTTTTTTTGTTTTTTTTTTTTTTTTTTTTTTAGTCGACACACGATGAAGTGATATCAATCCACTTAGCTGGAACGAGGCAGGAGACGAGGAGATACTACCTGTGCCGCGACATGTGGCAATTTCGAGGATCGCCTGGTCTTGAACACACACTATTGCGCTACGCAAAAATGACAATCCTCCTGCGGTGGCCGGGAATCGAACCCGGATCAACCGCTTTTTTTTTTGCACGGCCACTTTTTTTTTACCTTTCGCGGGCAAGTGCTCTACCATTTGAGCGACCGAAGCACGACTCACGCGTTTTTTTTTTTTTTTTTTTTTTTTTTTTCTCGGGATAGCGCGTTTCCACAGCGCTTTTATTTTTATTTTTATTTTCCTGGACCTCTTCCACTTCAGGCGTTGGCCCCTATCATCCATATCACCCCCAAACTCCTATCTAACCTAAAAAAAAAATAAAAAAAAAGAAATTCTGTTGCCACCGCCACTTTCACCCTAACTTAACCTACTTTTTTATTTATTTTTTCATTTTTTTTTAAATAATATATAAAGGAACTGAATACATCTTCTTGCCGTGACAATCTGTCCAGTACCCGTGAAACAGAAGAACACGAAATCAATCAAGCACTTCTGATGTGTTTTATGTTACGGCTTCTGGCAAAATTAGTTTTCCTGAGGCACTTTCACCTGCTGTACTATAAAAATAAATAAATAAATGCCAACTTAATTATAATGAAGCACAAGTAGTATCAACTCGCTGTAGTGTTGTGCACCAACCCCAAAAAAAAAAAAAAAAAAAAAAAAATTACCGCTTCCTTATGGCAAAGTGTGAAGTAAGAAATTTTGAAACAAAGCTTTGTATTTCCGACTCGTTTTAAGGTTGTGGTGCTCTTCCATTATATACTGTATGTACTCGTCTATACTCGCATGTGTATTCGTAACTGCAAAATATGCAAACTGGCCGATAATCCAAACATAGCTATTGTGCTTTGTTGCAGGAAAGAAATGCCAGTCTGGTTGAAGTACATCTTTAAGTGTTATGGCAGAGTCTATGGTTCTAGTAATTATTGCGAGTTTTTTTCTAGTCCTGTTCCATATGTGGTATTGGTCGCGGCAGATGAGAATGTGTGCCAAGGTATCTACAGTATGGCAATGATCGCAGTACGGACTCTGCTTCATTTTGATATTGTGCAACTTTTCACCTGTGGGGACCTTCTCGTTCACAATGTCATACCACGTGGACACTACTTTGGAGTGGAGGATGGGATTGTGCCCATCGGGACCATCCGACCGCCGTATCATCCTCAGATGAGGATGCGGATAGGAGGGGCGTGGGGTCAGCTCACCGCTCTCCCGGTCGTTAAGATGGTGTTCTGTGACCGGAGCCACTACTATTCGGTCGAGTAGCTCCTCAATTGGCATCAAGGGGCTGAGTGCAACCCGAAAAATGGCAACAGTGTGTGGCGGCCCGAACCGTCACCCACCCAAGTGCCGGCCACGCTCGACAGCGCTTAATTTCGGTGATCTGACGGGAACCGGTGTATCTACTGCGGCAAGGCCGTTTCATGGACAATATTAATAGCAGACTCAAACTTTTTTGATGATCAAGTAATGCTCAAAAGAAGCTGCACAAATATTGTGTCAGAACTTGATAAAATTTCAAAGTTGTGCACAGACTGCAACTTGCTTTAAACGTTCATAATAAACTGTGCACTTCACAAAACGAAAAAAACACACTATTTTATAATATCAAAGAGTCACAGCGGAAGTCGGCCAACTCATACAAATACCTGGGTGAAACACTTTGTACTGATATGAAATGGCATGATCACATAGCTTCAGACGTGGGTAAAGTAGGTGGTAGACTTGGGTTTATTTGTAGAATACTGGGGAAGTGTAAGCAGTGTAGAACGGAGATTCCTTACAAATCACTCGTGCGACCTATCCTAGAATATTGCTGAAGTGAGCTGCACCCATATCAGATACGACTAATAGATTGTTGTTGTTGTTGTGGTCTTCAGTCCTGAGACTGGTTTGATGCAGCTCTCCATGCACGACTAATAGGACTAAAAAGGGGAGGCCGCCAATTGTGAAATTCAGATTCGATTCATACTGCGCGTAATAAAAGCTCATGGCCAGAGGTGTAATGTGGCAAAGCACCAAGATGCACTTCTCAGCCGTTGTCGAGAAAATCGACAGTTAAAAGAAACCGTTGCGGTGAAATACTCTCTACGATTAACAATTTTCCACAGCGTCGTGGCGCAGCGGTAAGCGCTCGGGATCGTAATCCGAAGGTCGCCGGATCGAATCTCGCGCCATGCAATTTTTTTTTATTATTAGTTTTTTGTAGTTCAAATAATAGTTATATATATATATATATATATATATATATATATATATATATATATATATATATATATAACTATTAATGAATTGCTTATGCACGTTGGTGAAGACGGATCGCTCTCCAATTGTACTGCCTCCATTTTTCCGTTTGTTTAACAGAGTGTACCAAAACTCTCCCGTCCGCACTGATTTTCGACGACGTTATAAGTTGAGCTAGCGACGGCATCTACCTTCTTTCGAAGTTAGCAGGCAACTACGCTGTTATGCGGCGGCTCGTTTCGGCCCATTCAACATCTGTCCTTCAAGTGTAACGAGCGAGTAACGGAGTTTATCTTTCATACCTGCCACAGCAAATTTGTGTTCGTGGGGTCTCTATTCTAATTCGAACGTTTGACTTACGCTATATGTATTCGTTTCGGAATATCGTTTCTACGTCTTCCGTTAACTATACGTGGTTAACATTATGAAGACAATTAAGAACAAGCCGGCCGAAGTGGCCGTGCGGTTAAAGGCGCTGCAGTCTGGAACCGCAAGAGCGCTACGGTCGCAGGTTCGAATCCTGCCTCGGGCATGGATGTTTGTGATGTCCTTAGGTTAGTTAGCTTTAACTAGTTCTAAGTTCTAGGGGACGAATGACCTCAGCAAATGAGTCCCATAGTGCTCAGAGCCATTTTTGAATTAATAACATTTGTGAAATACAACTTTGTTTGCGGAAAACATAATGATGTTCGAAGTCGCCAGTTTTTCCACGACAAACGACTTTCAACAACTTATTATATGCATAATTGTTGCAACTGATTGCCGGGAATTATATATATATTTGAATTACAAAAAACAAATACTAAAAAAAAAAGTTGCATGGCGCGAGATTCGATCCGACGACCTTCGGATTATGAACCCGAACGCTTACCGCTGCGCCACGACGATGTAGAAAATTAGTGATCGTAGAGAGTATTTCACCGCGGCGGTTTCTTTTAACTGTCGATTTTCTCGACAACGGCTGAGAAGTGCATCTTGGTGCTTTGCCACATTACACCTCTGGCCATGAGCTTTTATTATGCGCAGTATGAATCGAATCTGAATTTCACAATTGGCGGCCTCCCCTTGTAAGAAAATTTATTGAACGTATGGACAGAAGGGCAGCACGGATTGTCACAGGTTTGTTCGAACCGTGGATCAGTGTTACAGAGATGCGGAAGAAACTCAACTGGCAGACACTTGAAGATGCTAGTAAATTATTCTGTGTAAGTCTAATAACAAAGTTTCATGAACCACCTGTTGGAAAGCAATATAACACCAAACTTATCACTCACATAGGGATTGTGAGGGTAAGATTAGATTTATTATCGAGTGACGGATTCAGACAATCATTCTTCCCGCGCCCCAAACGTGAGTGGAACAGGAAATAACCGGAATAAATCGAACTGTGGAATGTACCCTCTGCCATTCAATTAACAATGATCTGCATACTTCAGATTTACACTGATGGGCTAAAGAAACTGGTTGTTGTTGTTGTGGTCTTCAGTCCTGAGACTGGTTTGATGCAGCTCTCCATGCTACTCTATCCTGTGCAAGCTTTTTCATCTCCCAGAACCTACTGCAACCTACGTCCTTCTGAATCTGCTTAGTGTATTCATCTCTTGGTCTCCCTCTACGATTTTTACCTTCCACGCTGCCCTCCAATACTAAATTGGTGATCCCTTGATGCCTCATAACATGTCCTACCAACCGATCCCTTCTTCTGGTCAAGTTGTGCCACAAACTTCTCTTCTCCCCAATCTTATTCAATAATTCCTCGTTAGTTATGTGATCTACCCATCTAATCTTCAGCATTCTTCTGTAGCACCACATTTCGAAAGCTTCTATTCTCTTCTTGTCCATACTATTTATCGTCCATGTTTCACTTCCATACATGGCTACACTCCATACGAATACTTTCAGAAATGACTTCCTGACACTTAAATCAATACTGGATGTTAACAAATTTCTCTTCTTAGAAACGCTTTCCTTGCCATTGCCAGCCCACATTTTATATCCTCTCTACTTCGACCATCATCAGTTATTTTGCTCCCCAAATAGCAAAACTCCTTTACTACTTTAAGTGCCTCATTTCCTAAGCTAATTCCCTCAGCATCACCCGACTTAATTAGACTACATTCCATTATCCTTGTTTTGCTTTTGTTGAAGAAACTCGTACTCCTGCCTAATATCGTGTAGGGCCCGGTTGGGCAAGCAGAAGTGCCGCAACACGACGTGGCATGGACTCGACTGATGTCTGAAGTAGTGCTGGAGGGAACTGACGCCATGAATCCTGCAAGATTGTCCGTAAATCCGTATAGTACGAGGGGGTGGAGGTCTCTTCTTAACAGAACGTTGCAAGGCGTCCCAGATATGCTTAATAATGTTCCTGTATGGGGTGTTTGGTGGCCAGCAGAAGTGTTTAAACTCAGAACAGTGTTCCTCGAGCCTCTCTGTACCAATTCTGGACGTTTGGGGTGTCGTATTGTCCTACTGGAATTGCCCAATTCCGTCGGAATGCTTAATGGACATGAATTGGATGCAGGTGATCAGACACGATGCTTACGTACGTGTCACCTGTCAGAGTCGTATCTAGACGTATCAGGGGTCCCAT
This sequence comes from Schistocerca americana, assembly GCF_021461395.2. NCBI lineage: Eukaryota > Metazoa > Arthropoda > Insecta > Orthoptera > Acrididae > Schistocerca > Schistocerca americana. The sequence continues at coordinate 94,391,778 of NC_060128.1, forward strand.
TTAACTCCAACCGAACACGCCCCACACCGTTCCAGAGCCTTCACCAGCTTGAACAGTCCCCTGCTGAGATGCAGGGTACACGGATTCATGAGGTTGTCTCCATACCCGTACACATCCATATGCTCGACACAATTTGAAACGAGAGTGGTCCGACAAGGCAACACAATGATTCAAATGGCTCTGAGCACTATGGGACTTAACATCTGAGGTCATCAGTCCCTTAGAACTACTTAAACCGTCCTACGGACAGCACACACATCCATGCCCGAGGCAGGATTCGAACCTGTGACGGTAGCAGCAGCGCGGTTCTGGACTGAAGCGCCTAGAACCGCTCGCTCACGACAAGGCAACATGTTTCCAGTCATCAACAGTCCAATGTTTGTGTTGACGGGCCCAGACGAGGCGTAAAGCTTTTCGTCGTGCAGTCATCAAGGGTACACGAGTGCGTCTTCGACTCGTAAAGCCCAAATATATGATGTTTAGTTGAATAGTTCGCACGCTGACACTTGTTGATGGCCCAGATCTACAGCAGTTTGTGGAAGGGTTGCACTTCGTCACGTTGGACGATTGTCTTCAATCGTCGTAGGTCCCGTTCTTGCAGGATCTTTTTCCGGCTGTAGCGATGACGGAGATTTAATGTTTTACTGGACTTCTGACATTCACGTTTCACTCGTGAAATGATGGTACGGGAAAATCCTCACTTCATCGCTTCCTCGGAGATACTGTGTCCCATCGCTCGTGCGCCGACTGTAAGACTGTAAGACTCAGTTAAATGTTGATAACCTGCCATTGTAGAAGCAGTAACCGATGTAACAACTGCGCAAGACACTTGTTGTCTTATATAGGCACCGAGCGAGGTGGCGCAGTGGTTAACACACTGGATTCGCATTCGGGAGGACGACGGTTCAATCCCGCGTCCGGTCATCCTGATTTAGGTTTTCCGTGATTTCTCTAAATCACTCCAGGCAAATGCCGGGATGTTTCCTTTGAAAGGGCACGGCCGACTTCTTTCCCCGTCCTTCCCTAATCCCATGATACCGATGACCTCGCTGTTTGGTCTCTTCCCCCAAACAATCCAATCCAATCTTATTTAGGCGTTGCCGACCGCAGCGCCGTATTCTGCCTGTTCACATATCTGTATTTGAATACGCTTGCCTATACCAGTTCCTTTGGCACTTCAGTGTAGATAAGGGTATCAGCAAATAAAAAAAAAAAAATAAAAAAAAATGGTTCTAATGGCTGTATCCCAAAAGTCTGCTGTCTTGGGTTCATGTTATTTCGCGAATTGCATCCGCCACTTCAAATGGCTCTAAGCGCTAGAACTTAGAACCACTTAAACCTAACTAACCTAAGGACATCACACACGTCCATGCCCGAGGCAGGATTAGAACCTGCGACCGTAGCGGTCGCTGGGTTCCAGACTGAAGCGCCTAGAACCGCTCTGCCACACCGGCTGGCCCATTTACTAGCAGCTCGGTTTGCATTTTCGGAAGTGAGGTCGGCCCAGTGCAACGGCTGGCTTTGCCACGGGACATTGCCCCTCGGCTCGGCTCGGCTCGGCGCGTGAGCCGAGCCTCTGGCTCAGCTGCCAGCGGGGAGAGCCAGCGTGTCAGCAGCCCCAGCCGCCGTCAATGGCCGCCTTGTCAGCGCCGGCGCTGACGCCCGCACTCCCACGCAGTCAGACGCTGATAGCGAAGGCGCCCACCTCTCCACGTGCCGTGCTCTGCCTAGCACCTAGCTGCGAGGATACATCTACGTCTCCGTCCGTAAGGTGGATTAACCACAACCCCTACAAGCGCACGCGAACAAGCGTTTCGTGCAAACCGCCGCTCAGACCAACCATGACTGTACAAGGACCACTTTGTGCTTTGGCTATGCGGAGCTCTAGCGAACACGTTGTCCTAGTACTGACGTTCCTGCCTTTGTGATGTGGGGAAAAAGAAAAAAAAAACGAAAGAGTAATCGCGATGTATTGGGTTAAGACTGATTAATGAAATTAAAAATCGTAATGTTAACATTAATTTAAACCGTCCTCAAACGGACGTGTTTCTGAAAGCACGCCACACGTGCTTCATATCGTGACTGGTTGGGTTGGGTTGGTTTGGAAGAGACCAAACAGCGAGGTCACAGGTCTCAACGGATTAGAGAAGGACGGGGAAGGAAATCGGCCGTGCCCTGCCAAAGGAACCATCCCGGCATTTGCCTGGAGCGATTTAGGGAAATCACTCGTGATTGGTGCACGGACTGCAGCGCTCTCCAGCCGCAGTTGTCGGCTGTATCTGGCTTGCAGTTCATTCTCACTTTGTTTACGAAAAAACACGGACGTAAAATTCCTACGTTAGCTCTGTTAAAACGCTCATTTCCTTCGTTGTCGGCCGGCCGGCCGAGCGGTTCTAGGCACTACAGTCTGGAACCTCGGGACCACTACGGTCGCAGGTTCGAATCCTGCCTCGGGGTTGGATGTGTGTGATGTCTTTAGGTTAGTTAGGTTTAAGTTGTTCTAGGTTCTAGGGGACTGATGACCTCAGAAGTTAAGTCCCATAGTGCTCAGAGCCATTTGAACCATTTTTGATTTAAGTAGTTCTAAGTTCTAGGGGACTTATGACCACAGCAGTTGAGTCCTATAGCGCTCACAGCCATTTGAACCATTAAACCATTTTTGAACCTTCGTTGTCGTTCTGTCTATATTGAAAATAAATAAAGAGTTAAATATCCATGAACATTCTCAAGACCCACATTGTACATGGATATTTTTCCGATGCTCCATATGGGAATGCAATAAAGTAGTAAACTCGTAATACAAATACTGTTGTGGATTGGCAGGAGAGCCAACCCACTAATGTTAGAGGAAGCCGAAAGGCACACGTTTAAGCTCACGCAGGCTGGCGTGAGATCTGGAACAGGACAAGGAAATTAGAACTTAGAAAAACGGACGCAGATGGTGGAATACTTAACTTTAATCCATTAATGTTGAACGTAGCTCCTGTCTGTACATTATTTACAATATCGATAGCAACTGATAATGGCGCCTTGCTAGGTCGTAGCAAATGACGTAGCTGAAGGCTATGCTAACTATCGTCTCGGCAAATGAGAACGTATTTTGTCAGTGAACCATCGCTAGCAAAGTCGGCTGTACAACTGGGGCGAGTGCTAGGAAGTCTCTCTAGACTAGACCTGCCGTGTGGCGGCGCTCGGCCTGCAATCACTGATAGTGGCGACACGCGGGTCCGACGTATACTAACGGACCGCGGCCGATTTAAAGGCTACCACCTAGCAAGTGTCGTGTCTGGCGGCGACACCACAGATACGACATAGATACCTATGCGGTCTGCACGTTGATTTGAGGAGTAGCTAGCTACGCACATCCAGATTTGATACAGGGTGGCCCGAAACCACGCGGCTGCTACGGTCGCAGGTTCGAATCCTGCCTCGGGTATGGATGCGTGTGATGCCCTTATGTTAGTTAGGTTTGACCAGATCTAAGTCTAGGGGACTGATGACCTCAGATGTTAAGTTCCACAGTGCTTGGAGCGGTTTGAAAATTTGGCCACCAGACTCCCCAGATATGAATATTATTGAGCATATCTAGGATGCCTCCAATGTTCTGTTCAGTAGAGATGTTCACCCCCTCGTACTGTTACGGGTTTATGGACAGCCATGCAGGATTCAGACATAAGTCGAGTACCTGCCACGTCGCATTGCGACACCTCTGTGTGCTCGCAGGGACCCTACACGATGTTAGGCAGGTGTACCAGTTTCTTTGCCTCTTCCGTATATGTTGACAAACTATTACCGAGGAACAACTTATGTGGCAAATCCATTATTTACATGTCACAATGGGCTATAATGAGTAACCCAGTAGAACCCCATCAGTAAAACCTGTATCAACATATGTGCGACTACATATAATGGCCCATAAACTAAGAAATCCAGCAGAATGTACTTATCAGCACCCAGGAACAAGACAAAGAAATCCGATTTTGCAGTATGATGACGTGGTTGGAGACCGTGGTTGTTATTTGAAGACAAATGTTGATGTGTTGAGACAGCAACTAGCCACAAATTTATTTTAAGTTCCTTTATTCAAAAGGTGCCGTTACCGGTTTCGAATCGTTACGATTCATCTTCAGACGGCTTTCATGTTTTCATTACAACATGTGTTGCGTTTTTTACTGATTAGTTAACGTAAAATATAAATAATACATAATTATAAGCACGTCACAAGGATGGTTGCATTGTGATGTGACTCACGAGAAATGTCGGTTTGTAGAATATGTTTTCATAGTTTTCGTCCAGCAGACAACATTTGTAGTTTTCGCCGTATTCACATCGTCGCAAATCTGTACTGGTGTAAAAGGCGTTTCAGTTGCATGAGTGAATATATGATTTTTTTCGAAACATGTAGCATCTTTGTAATGTTACGATATATCATTGAATCTTTGACACACATATGTTTGTAAGCACTATGAATCTATCAAAAAATGCGGTGCACGTTAGAAGTCTGTTCTGTGACTGAGCTGCTCAGTGATAAAAATATACGAGTGCAACGATTTAAATGTGGTGGAAATGCATTTAGTGACAAATCTGAAGCGCTCAATTATGCAAGTTTATGTGTGCAGTGATGTGAATGCGACGAAAACTACAAACGTTGTCTGCTGGACGAAAACTACGAAAACAAGTACTCCAAACCGACATTTCACGTGAGTCTCATCCCAATGCAAATCTGTAAGTCAACCATCTTTGTGGCATGCTTATAACTATTTATTATTTACATTTTAGGATAAGTAATCAGTAAGAAAAGCAGCACATGTTCTAATGAAAACATGAAAGCCGTCTCACGATGAATCGTAATGATTCGAAACCGGTAACGGTGCCTTTTGAATAAAGGAACTTAAAATACACTACAGACCATTAAAATTACTACACCACGAAGATGACGTGCTACAGACGCGAAATTTAACCGACAAGAAGAAGATGCTGTGATATGCAAATGATTAGCTTTTCAGAGCATTCACACAAGGTTGGCGCCGGTGACGACACCTACAACGTGCTGACATGAGGAAAGTTTCCAACCGATTTCTCGTACACAAACAGCAGCTGACCGGCGTTGCCTGGTGAAACGTTGTTGTGATGCCTCGTGTAAGGAGGAGAAATGCGTACCATCACGTTTCCGACTTCCATAAAGGTCGGATTGTAGCCTGTCGCGATTGCGGTTTATCGTATCGCTACATAGCTGCTCGCGGTGGTCGACATCCAATGACTGTTAGCAGCATATGAAATCGGTGGTTTCAGGAGGGTAACACAGAACGCCGTGCTGGATCCCAACGGCCTCGTATCACTAGCACGCGAGATGACAGGCATCTTATCCGCATGCCTGTAAGGGATCGTGCAGCCACGTCTCGATCCCTGAGTCAACAGATGGGGACGTTTGCAAGAAAACAACCATCTGCACGAACAGTTCAACAAGGTTTGCAGCACCATGGACTATCAGCTCGGAGACCGTGGCTGCGGTTACCCTTGACGCCGCACCACAGACAGGAGCGCCTGCGATGCTGTACTCGACGACGAACCTGGGTGCACGAATGGCAAAACGTCATTTTTTCGGATGAATACAGGTTCTGTTTACAGCATCGTGACGATCGCATCCGTGTTTGGCGACATCGTGGTGAACGCACATTGGAAGCGTGTATTCGTCATCGCCATACTGGCGTATCACCCGGCGTGATGATATGGGGTGACATTGGTTACACGTCTCGGTCACCTCTTGTTCGCATTGACGGCACTTTGGACGTTACATTTAAGATGTGTTACGACCCATGGCTCTACCCTCCATTCGAGCCCTGCGAAACCCTACATTTCAGCAGGATAATGCACGACCGCATTTTGCAGGTCCTGTACGGGCCTTTCTGGATACGGAAAATGTTCGACTGCTACCCTGGCCAGCACATTCTCCAGATCTCTCCCCACTTGAAAACGTCTGGTCAATGGTGGCCCAGTAACTGGCCCGTCAGAATACGCCAGTCACTACTCTTGATGAACTGTGGTATCGTGTTGAAGCTGCACGGGCAGCTGTACCTGTACACGCCATCCAAGCTCTGTTTGATTCAATGCCCAGACGTATCAAGTGCGTTACTAGGGCCGGAGGTGGTTGTTCTGGGTACTGATTTCTCAGGATCTATGCACCCTAATTTCGTGAAAATGTAGCCACATATCAGTTCTAGTATATGTCCAATGAATACCCGTTTATCATCTGCATTTCTTCTTGGTGTTGCAATTTTAATGGCCAGTGGTGTATATATTTGGATGACTAATCATTAAAAAACGCAGCAGATGTTGTCATGAAAACGTGAAAGGTACGATTCGAAACTGGTAGCGGTACCCTTTGAATAAAGGAACTTAAAATAAATTTGTGGCTGGTTGCTGTGTCAACACCATCAAGACAAATCCGTGTGTGTCGATTAATGTTGGAAAAAAATGTCAATATATGGATATTTTACGGACAGCCCGACTATGGACCTATACACAGCGAATGGTAAATATGGTTCACGGCGACACAGGAATACCCTGGCTCGCTTTGTCCTGGGGCTCCCAGTTCGAAAGCCGGCCGGTGCATCTCGCGGGGCAGAGACTTGCGGTTGTCGACTGTTGTGCCGAATGCAGCCGCCGACCGGCCGCCCGGCCATTACCATACAATACAATACAGTACAGCACAATACGGTGCCGCTACGGCAATAAGCAGCAGTCGCGTTGGCGTCCGCTGCGGTATAATAAACTCTCATTGCCGATTATTCTCTCGCATTCCTCTCGCCGTGTTCTCTTTTTTCGGCGCGGGTACCGTTCTGTAGCGGTGAACCGACCGGCTGGGAGCATTCGGAAGGACACCGAGTCTATAAGAGGAGCGGCCGAGTCGAATTTCTTCATACAGTTCAATGCCCGGACGAAATTTTCGTAAAGCACTCCGACGCAACTTAACAAACGGGCAAGAGTGGGTAGCGCTCGTTCTGTACAAACTTAATCTCTGTACATACACTTCCATATGTCGTCAGCCACGTGCTTACAACTGGTACTGGCACATCCACTATGTACCCGGAGATCAAAAAGTCGGTATAAATTTGAAAACTTAATAAACCACGCAATAATGTAGATAGAGAGGTAAAAATTGACACATATGTTTGGAATGACATGGGGTTTTATTAGAACCACAAAAAAACAACGTTCACAAAATGTCCGACAGATGGCGCTGGATAGCAAAACGTCAGTGACTGCGCATGACAATCGTGTATAAAAGGAGCTCTGATGAGAGAGATAATCAGATGCGCCAGCAGTCGCAGCATATTGACGTTACCTGAAAAGGCGCTTTTAGTGAAGCTGTGTTATCAGAATGGGGAATGTGCTAGTTCAGTGTTACGATCCTATCGCCATAGGAAGGGGATTCGAACGGGTAAAGGTCAGTTGACAAATGCACCTGTGGCGAGAATGATTTCGAAGTTCGAAACCACGGGTTGTTTAGACGATAGACCCCGTAGTGGCCGACCGAGCACAAGGCGTAATGCTGCTGAGACAGTTCAGGAAGAAACGGAGACTGTAGTGGGTTTGTCTACGCACGGGGAAGTCAGCGCTCGTGCAGTCGCACGTCGCACCGGCATTCCATACACTACTGTTTGGTTGGCACTTAGGCGTACCCTTCGATGCTATCCGTACAAAATCCATCGGCATCATGAACTGTTACCTGGCGAATTAGTGAAGCGGAGGGCATTTGCGGTGAGAGCGTTTCAAAAGATGGCGGAAGATCACGATTGGTTGAGTAACGTGTTGTGAACCGACGAAGTTCATTTCACGCTCCGAGGGTCTGTTAACACCCACAACTGCGGAATTTGGGATACGGAAAATCCTAGAACTGTCGTGGAAACTCCATTGCACGACGAGAAGGTCACGGTATGGGTTGGATTTACCACATCTACCGTTATCGGGCCTTTTTTCTTCGAGGAAATGCGTGCATCTGGTTTTGTAACTGCTACCGTTACGGGTGAGAGGTACGCCGATATGTTACAGAATCGCATCATACCCAGCCTGGCTGACAAACACATGCTGGAACGTACGATGTTTATGCAGGATGGCGCTCCATCGCATATTGCTAGACGCGTGAAAGATCTCTTGCGCGTGTCGTTTGGTGACGATCGTGTGCTCATCCGCCACTTTCGTCACACCTGGCCTCCCAGGTCCCCAGACCTCAGTCCGTGCGATTATTGGCTTTGGGGTTACCTGAAGTCGCAAGCGTATCGTGATCGACCGACACCTCTAGGGATGCTGAGAGACAACATCCGACGCCAATGCCTCACCATAACTCCGAACATGCTTTACAGTGCTGTTCACAGCATTATTCTTCGACTACAGCTATTGTTGAGGAATGATGGTGGACATATTGAGCGTTTCCTGTAAAGAACATGATCTTTGCTTTGTCTTACTTTGTTATGGTAATTATTGCTATTCTGATCAGATGCACCGCCATCTGTCGGACATTTTTTTAACTTTTGTATTTTTTCGGTTCTAATAAAACCCCATGTCATTCCAAGCATGTGTGTCAATTTTTACCTGTCTATCTACATTATTCCGTGATTTATTCAGTTTTCAAATTTATACCGACTTTTTGATCACCCGGTATATTTCCCAATTTTACTTGAATCTTGCACGATGTCGGCGGATAGTTACTACAAATAAATGGGTCAAATGGCTCTGAGCACTATGGGACTTAACATCTGTGGTCATGAGTCCCCTAGAACTTAGAACTACTTAAACCTAACTAACGTAAGGACATCACACACATACATGCCCGAGGCAGGATTCGAACCTGCGACCGTAGCAGTCGCGCGGTTCCGGACTGGGCGCCTAGAACCGCTAGACCACCGCGGCCGGCTAGTTACTACACATTATATATAAATGACCTAGTAGATAGTGTCGGAAGTTCCATGCGGCCTTTCGCGGATGATGCTGTAGTATACAGAGAAGTTGCAGCATTATAAAACTGCAGCGAACTGCAGGAAGATCTGCAGCGGATAGGCACCTGGTGCAGGGAGTGGCAACTGGCCCTTAACGTAGACAAATGTAATGTATATCGAATACATATAAAGAAGGATCCTTTATTGTATGATTATGTGATAGCGGAACAAACACTGGTAGCAGTTACTTCTGTAAAATATCTGGGAGTATGCGTACGTAACGATTTGAAGTGGAATGATCATACAAAAGTAATTGTTGGTAAGGCGGGTACGAGATTGAGATTAATTGGGAGAGTCCTTACAAAATGTAGTCCATCAACAAAGGAGGTGGCTTACAAAACACTCGTTCGACCTGTAGTTGAGTATTGCTCATCAGTGTGGGATCCGTACCAGGTCGGGTTGACGAAGGAGATAGAGAAGATCCAAAGAAGAGCGGCGCGTTTCGTCACAGGGTTATTTGGTAAGCGTGATAGCGTTACGGAGATGTTTAATAAACTCAAGTGGCAGACTCTGCAAGAGAGGCGCTCTGCATTGCGGTGTAGCTTGCTGTCCAGGTTTCGAGAGGGTGCGTTTCTGGATGAGGTATCGAATATATTGCTCCCCCCTGCTTATACCTGCCGAGGAGATCACGAATGTAAAATCAGAGAGATTCGAGCGCGCACGGAGGCTTTCCGGCAGTCGTTCTTCCCGCGAGCCATACTGACTGGAACAGGAAAGGGAGGTGATGACAGTGGCACGTAAAGTGCCCTCCGCCACACACCGTTGGGTGGCTTGCGGATTATAAATGTAGATGTAGAAAAGACAAAGAAATTCGTACACCTGCGTAATTCCATGCAAGGCCCCCGCGAACATGGAGAAGTGCCGCAGCGACATGGCATGGTGTCGACTAACGTTTGATTTAGTGCTGGAGTGAACTGACACCATGAATCCTGCAGGGCTGCCCATAAATCCGTAAGAGTGCGAGGGGGTGGAGATCTCTTCTGAACAACACGTTAGAAGGCATCCAAGATATGCTCAATAATCTTCATGTCTGGGGAGTCTAGTGGCCAGCGGAAGTGTTTAAACTCAGAAGGGTGTTCCTGGAGCCACTCTGTAGCAATTCTGGACGTATGGGGTGTCGCATTGTCGTGCTGGAATTGGCCAAGTCCGTCGGCATGCACAATGGGCATGAATGGACGCAGGTGATCAGACATGATGCTTACGTGCGTATTACCGGTCAGAGTTGTATCTAGACGTATCAGATGTCCCATATCACTCGAACTGCACACGCGCCACACCATTACACAGCCTCCACGAGCTTGAACAGTCCCCTGCTGACATGCAGGATCCGTGTAGTCATGAGGTTGTCTCCATAGCCACCGTACACGTCCATCCGCTCGATACAATTTGAAACTACACTTGTCTCACTAGGCAACATCTTTAGAGTCATCAGCAGACCAATGCCGGTTTTGACGTGCCCAGGCAAGTCGAGCGGTCATCAAGGATAAGTGGGCCTTCGGCTCTGAAAGCTGACATCGATGATGGTTCGTTGAATGGTTCGCACGCTGATACTTGTTGATGGCCCAGCATTGAAATCTGCAGCAATTTGCGGATGTTTGCAGTTCTGTGACGTCGAACGGTTCTCTTCAGCCGTCGTTGGTCCCTTTCTTGCAGGATCCTTTCCAGGCCGTAGCGACGTTGGAGATTTCATGTTTTACCGGATTCCTGATATTCACGGTACACTCGTGAAATGGTCGTACTGGAAAATCCCGACTTCTTTGCTACCTCATGATCCTGTGTCCCATCGCTCATGCGCGGACTATAACACCACGTTCAAACTCACTGAAATCTTGATTACCTGCCATTGTAGCAGCAGTAACCGATCTAACAACTGCGCCAGACACTTGCTGTCTTGCGTAACCGTTGCCGACCGCAGCGCCGTATTCGGCCTGATTAAGTATCTCTGAATTTCAATATGCATGCCCGTATCAGTTTCTTTAGCGCTTTAGTATATCCAGGGAGATTCCGTGATGATGTTACAAACTTTGTAGGATCATACAGATGGGTAAATTCGAGGTAAGGATCTCTGAACCGAAAACGAACGAGTGGAAGTTATAAGCAAAAAACAAAAATTCTGATAGCTCTGACGGTGAAATACATGTACTGGTATTGTTGTTGGTAAGTGTGCGGCAGTTAAGTTTCAAGAATGATACTGACAAGAGAAAAAAACAAAAAAAAAAACAAAAAAAAACAGAAAATGTGCACTAAACTTGGGCTCTAAAATGCGTACCTTAAGAGCCATGATCCCTTATTCATAATAGGAGATGCATTTCACAGTAGTGGAGATAAAAAAGTGCTGATAGGTCCTCAGGTATTCATTTTAGACCCCTTTTTCTTGTTTTGGTATGTACAACCACCTCTGACAGCTGTCTACCCTACAATCATATCCACAACAGCGCCATTACATGTATTCCACTGTCAAAAGTATCAGTACGGTTTTCGCTTATAACTTACGACTCGTTCGTTTTTAGTACAGGTACCGTTACCTCAAATTGATACATTTATGCGTCTCCAGCGTCCTTGAAAGTCTGTAACATCGTCACAGTGTATATACATACATTTATAGGCGCTGGTACCTATGACTTTGACGCTCTGTAGAGTCATTGGATGACGCCTCCGGACATGGGTTCCTGTGACAAATCTGATCTACTAAGTTCCCTCTGCGACCTCTAGAAGTGTGTAACGTGAATTGTGATACACTCTATATATAGAGATGTCTGTGCATGTTGGTATTTATAGATTGCCGGCCGGTGTGGCCGAGCGGTTCTAGGCGCTTCAGTCTGCAACCGCGCGACCGCTACGGTCGCAGGTTCGAATCCAGCCTCGGGCATGGATGTGTGTGATGTCCTTAGGTTAGTTAGGTTTAAGTAGTTCTAAGTCTAGGGCAGTGATGACCTCAGAAGTTAAGCCCATAGTGCCCAGAGCCATGTGAACCATTTGAACCATTATAAATTAAGAATAATGTTTCGTTATAAAATTGGCGTACAATATAGTGACGGTCTTTTTGCTTCTTGTTTACATAGTCTGGATACCACTACTTTTTGCTTCTTTATTAGCGGATGTTGAAGTCGGAAGAAAATTGATTGCACCTTCATTTTTCCAATTTTTCCCCCTTTTTTTGCAAGCACTTTTTCTTACGTTACTTTTGTATTTTTTCCCATTTCACCACTCTTTTGTAAAATTTCACAAGGCGATCAGTACTGTAGTTTCATATGTTTCGCATTGAACACGGAGTTTATTCATTTGTTTTCCGTTTAGGCAGTATTGCCAACGTATGAATGGAAAAAGTCGATTCATATATATATATAAGGAAAGAGTCGATTCATACGTTGACAATACTGCCTAAACGGAAAACAAATGAATAAACTATATATATAGGAAAAGCAACTGGGAGGAGATGATACTTCATTTAAAAATAAGACATTTCGTGTTTATGTATCGGATTTTAATGTATTTTCATGTGAATTGTGGATACTTACAATTTGTGCAATTAGTATATAAAATTAAAAAGATTTTAGTTTTTTTTAATATGGTGGTTCAGTGCTTGTTAATTATTATTTCCATCTGATAATACATATGGAAATGGATTAATATTTCAAAAAGTTGCTTCTCCCGACTATCGAATAAAGTTCACGGTTATAAGAAAACACACTAAATCCTTTTTTATATATATGAAAAGAAGTATCCATGTATGTCACGATATAATAGTGGAATGGTTCCTACGACTGGGTAAAAGTTTTCTTCTGTAAAAGACAATCCGCAGCTATCGTCACTGCAAAATATTCATATATTTATTGGTGAATTTTTCGAGTTTCAAAACTGGACCGTACTGCTTCAGAAGATTAATGTCCTGTAGCTCTGGCTTTCAAGCGCGAACAAAATTCAAGAGGGTCAATCTGCAAGGTGTCAATGCTAGAGAGCAATGGCTTGATCATGCTACTTGTTATATAGAGAATAAATATTGGGTGCAGCTCTTGGGACAATCTATTGAACCTCTGCTTTGAACGAGCAGCGAGTTTCGTCACGCTCGACACTCAAGACGTGCCTTAGTGACAGACAGAAAGAGAGTTTCCCACGGGAATGACCATACATCAGCAGCAGGCCGGGGCTTTGACAAATACGGCGATTAGCCGGACGCGGCTATGGCTAATGCTCCTGCCTCAGAGCTTCCTGTGGCAAAGTCCGGAGTTGCGGGTCTGGAGAGGCCGGAAGACAGGTAGCAGGAGGCTTCCCGCAGGTTCGAGCCGTCCCCCGGGACCTCCTACAGGTGGTTCCCACACACTTGCCCGGCGCGCAGACCCTCACCTCCGGGAATTCGCGTATTTTCCTGTTTTGCTGTTCCGCGCGGTCGCACAGCAATGCTGAATGAAATGTCCTGGCCATGCGTCCCGCGCACATCGCTGAGTCATCGCGTGTGGTGCGAGGGGCTCATGAAAATACGGACCCGTTCCTTGGCATTTCGCTATCATCCTCAAAATAGTAAAATCGAATTAAATTTTGGAAGGTTTTTTTTTATCTACACTACTGGCCATTAAAATTGCCACACCAAGAAGAAATACAGATGACAAACAGGTATTCATTGGACAAATATATCATACTAGAACTGACATGTGATTACATTTTCACGCAATTTGGGGTGCACAGATCCTGAGAATTCGCGTTAGTATTTTGCAGCTGTGACATCTGGTAGAAGCCGACATCGGGGAAGATCAGTTTGTATTCCGTAGAAATGTTGGAACACATGAGGCAATACTGACCTTACGACTTACCTTAGAAGAAAGATTAAGGAAAGGCAAACCTACGCTTCTAGCATTTGTAGACTTGGAGAAAGCTTTTGACAATGTTGACTGGAATACTCTCTTTCAAATTCTAAAGGTGGCAGGGGTAAAATACAGGGAGCCAAAGGCTATTTACAATTTGAACAGAAACCAGATGGCAGTTATAAGAGTCGAGGGGCATGAAAGGGAAGCAGTGGTCGGGAAAGGTGTGAGACAGGGTTGTAGCCTCTCCCCGATGTTATTCAATCTGTATATTGAGCAAGCAGTAAAGGAAACAAAAGAGAAATTCGGAGTAGGTATTAAAATCCATGGAGAAGAAATAAAAACTTTGAGGTTCGCCGATCACATTGTAATTCTGTCAGAGACAACAGAGGACTTGGAAGAGCAGTTGAACGGAATGGACAGTGTCTTGAAAGGAGGATATAAGATGAACATCAACAAAAGCAAAACGAGGATTATGGAATGTAGTCGAATTAAGTCGGGTGATGCTGAGGGGATTAGATTAGTAAATGAGACACTTAAAGTAGTAAAGGAGTTTTGCTATTTGGGAAGCAAAATAACTGATGATGGTCGAATTAGAGAGGATATAAAATGTAGACTGAAGAAGAGAAATTTGTTAACGTTGAGTATAGATTTAAGTGTCAGGAAGTCGTTTCTGAAAGTATTTGTATGGAGTGTAGCCATGTATGGAAGTGAAACGTGGACGATAAATGGTTTAGACAAGGAGAGAATAGAAACTTTCGAAATGTGGTGCTACAGAAGAATGCTGAAGATTAGATGGGTAGATCACAAAACTAATGAGGAAGTATTGAATAGAATTGGGGAGAAGAGGAGTTTGTGGCACAACTTGACAAGAAGAAGAGACCGGTTGGTAGGACATATTCTGAGGCATCAAGGGATCACAAATTTAGCATTGGAGGGCAGCGTGGAGGGTAAGAATCGTAGAGGGAGACCAAGGGATGAATACACTAAGCAGATTCAGAAGGATGTAGGTTGCAGTAGGTACTGGGAGATGAAGAAGCTTGCACAGGATACAATGGCATGGAGACCTGCATCAAACCAGTCTCAGGACTGATGAGCACAACAACAACAACAACATCAAAAAATGGTTCAAATGGCTCTGAGCACTATGGGACTTAACAACTCAGGTCATCAGTCCCCTAGAACTTAGAACTGCTTACACCTAACCAACCTAAGGACATCCCACACATCCATGCTCGAGCCAGGATTCGAACATCCGACCGTAGCGGTCGCGCGGTTCCAGACTGTAGCGCCTAGAACCGCTTGGCCACCAAGACCGGCTCCTTATTTTATCGTATTGATCGGTGTCAACAAAATATTTTCACATTCGGAGGCGAAATTTAGTGATTCGAATTTCGTGAGAAGATACTGTCGCAAGGAAAAACGCCTTTCTTTTAATCATGTCCAGCCCAAATCCTGTATTATTTCTCTGATACTCTCTCCCATATTCCGCGATAATACGAAACGTGCTGCCCTTCTTTGAACTTTTTTAATGTACTCCGTCAGTCCTATGTGGTAAGGATCCCACACCGCGCAACAGTATTCTAAAAGAGTACGGACAAGCGTAGTGTAGGCAGTCTCCTTAGTAGGTCTGTTACATTTTCTAAGTGTCCAGCGAATAAAACGCAGTCTTTGGTTAGCCTTCCCCACAACAGTTTCTGCGTGTTCCTTCCAATTTCAGTTGATCGTGATTGTAATTCCTAGGCATTTAGTTGAATTTACAGCCTTTACATTTGACTGATTTATCGTGTAACAGAACTTTTAAGGGATTCTTTTTAGCACTCATGTGGATGACCTCACACTTTTCGTTATTTAGGGTCAACTGCCCATTTTCGCACCATTCAGATATCTTTTCTATATCGTTTTGCAATTTGTTTTGATTTTCTGATGACTTTATTAGTCGATAAATGGCAGCGTCATCTGCAAACAACAGAAGGCGACTGAACCGGCCGATGTGGCCGAGCGGTTCTAGGCGTTTCAGTCTGGAGCCGCGCGACCGCTACGGTCGCAGGTTCGAATCCTGCCTCGAGCATGGATGTGTGTGATGTCCTTAGGTTAGTTAGGTTTAAGTAGTTCTAATTTCTAGGGGACTGATGACCTCACATGTTAAGTCCCATAGTGCTCAGAGCCATTTAACATTTTTTTTTTTTTTTAAGACGGCTGCTCATTGTTTCCCAAATCGTTTATATAGATAAGAAACAGCAAAGGCCTATAACACGAATTTGGAGAACGCCAGAAATCACTTCTGTTTTACTCGATGACTTTACGTCAATTACTACGAACTGTGACCTCTCTGACAGGAAATCACAAATCCTGTCACATAACTGAGAAGAAATTCCAGAAGCACGCAATTCCACTACGAGCCGCTTGTGTGGTACGATGTAAAAAGCCTTCCGAAAATCCATAAATACGGAATCGATCTGAGATCCCTTGTCAACAGCACTGAACACTTCATGTGAATACAGAGCTACTTGTGTTTCACAGGAACGATGTTTGCTAAACCCATGTTGACTGTGTGTCAATAGACTGTTTTCTTCAAGGTAATTCATAACGTTCGAACACAATACGTATATGTTCCAAAATCCTTCCGCATATCGACGTTAACGATATGAGCCTGTAATTTAGTGGATTACTCCTACTACCTTCCTTGACCTCGGGGAAGATCAGTTTGGATTCCGTAGAAATGTTGGAACACGTGAGGCAATACTAACCTTACGACTTATCTTAGAAGAAAGATTAAGAAAAGGCAAACCTACGTTTCTAGCATTTGTAGACTTAGAGAAAGCTTTTGACAATGTTAACTGGAATACTCTCTTTCAAATTCTGAAGGTGGCAGGTATAAAATACAGGGAGCGAAAGGCTATTTACAATTTGTACAGAAATCAGATGGCAGTTATAAGAGTCGAGGGGCATGAAAGGGAAGCAGTGGTTGGGAAGGGAGTGAGACAGGGTTGTAGCCTCTGCCCGATGTTATTCAATCTGTATATTGAGCAAGCAGTAAAGGAAACAAAAGAAAAATTCGGTGTAGGTATTAAAATCCATGGAGAAGAAATAAAAACTTTGAGGTACGCCGATGACATTGTAATTCTGTCAGAGACAGCAAAGGACTTGGAAGAGCAGTTGAACGGAATGGACAGTGTCTTGAAAGGGGGATAGAAGATGAACATCAACAAAAACAAAACGAGGATAATGGAATGTAGTCAAATTAAATCGGGTGATGCTGAGGGAATTAGATTAGGAAATGAGACACTTAAAGTAGTAAAGGAGTTTTGCTATTTGGGGAGCAAAATAACTGATGATGGTCGAAGTAGAGAGGATATAAAATGTAGACTGGCAATGGCAAGGAAATCATTTCTGAAGAAGAGAAATTTGTTAACATCGAGTATAGATTTAAGTGTCAGGAAGTCGTTTCTGAAAGTATTTGTATGGAGTGTAGCCATGTATGGAAGTGAAACATGGACGATAACTAGTTTGGACAAGAAGAGAATAGAAGCTTTCGAAATGTGGTGCTACAGAAGAATGCTGAAGATTAGATGGGTAGATCACATAACTAATGAGGAGGTACTGAACAGAATTGGGGAGAAGAGAAATTTATGGCACAACTTGACTAGAAGAAGGGATCGGTTGGTAGGACATGTTCTGAGGCATCAAGGGATCACCAATTTAGTATTGGAGAGCAGCGTGGAGGGTAAAAATCGTAGAGGGAGACCGAGATTCAGAAGGATGTAGGTTGCAGTAGGTACTGGGAGATGAAGAAGCTTGCACAGTATAGAGTAGCATGGAGAGCTGCATCAAACCAGTCTCAGGACTGAAGACCACAACAACAACCTTCCTTGAATATTGGTGTGACGTGTGCAACTTTCCAATCTTTGGGTACGGATCTTTCGGCGAGCGAACGGTGGTATATGATTGTTGACTATGGAGCTAATGCATCAGCATACTCTGGAAGGAACCTAACGGGTACGCAATCTGGACCGGAAGACTTACTTTTATTAAGTGATTTAAGTTGCTTCACTGCTCCGAGGATATTTATTTCTACGTTACTCATGTTGGCAGCTGTTCTCGATTCGAATTCTCGAATATTTATTTCGTCTTCTTTACATTTCAGTACATTAAATTACCACACAAAAGTAATAACAGATAAAAATAAAATGTTTATGAACACAAAAAGAGTCAAGCCACAAGTTCAAGTGAAGGCAATCAGCAATGTTACATAAGAATCAGCTTAATTTTTCAAGGAACTCCTCGACAGAATAGAGGGAGTAACACATGAGGAAACTCTTTCAGTTTCGATTTGAAAGCGCGTGGACTACTGCTAAGATTTTTGGAGTCTTGTGGTAGCTTATTGAAAATGGATGAAACAGTATACTGCACACTTTTCTGCACAAGGTTTAAGGAAGTCCGAACCAAATGCAGGTTGTATTTCTGCAGAGTATTAACTGAGTGAAAGCTACTAATTCTTTGGAATAAGCTGATATTGCTAACAAGAAACGCCAGTGAAGAATATATATATTGAGAGGCCAATGTCGAAGTACCCAGATAAATGAACTGAGGTCGACTAGAGGTTCGGGGGCTTACACCAGTTACTGCCCGAACTGCCCGTTTCTGAGCCAAAATATCCTTTTAGATTGGAAAGAGTTACCCCAAAATATATTACCATACGACGTCAGCGAACGAAAATAAGCAAAGTAGACCAACTTTCGTGTCGAACGATCGCTTACTTCAGATACTGTTCGAATAGTAAAAATGGCAGCATTATGTCTTTGAACAAAATCCTGATCGGGGCTTTTCCTCGACAGCTTACTATCCATCCGAACACCTAAAAATTTGAACTGTTCGGTTTCAGTAATCATATGCCCATTCTGTGAAACTAAAACGTGGGGCTTTGTTGAATTGTGTATTGAAAACTGTAAAAGCTGAGTCTTACTGTGATTTAGCGTTAGTTTATTTCCTACGAGCCATGAACTTATGTCATGAGCTGCACAATTTGAACCAGAGCCAATGTTGCACACAAAATCCTTTAATACCGAGCTAGTGTCATCAGCAAACAAAAATATTTTAGAATTGTAAGTAATACTAGAGGGCATATCATTTATATGGTTTGATAAGTCTGATAAAAAAAAACAAGAAAAATGTTTGTTTCGTAAACAACTCACCTTACTTCTTGACACAGTCTCTGTTTCGTAAAGCCGGCCGCGGTGGTCTAGCGGTTCTAGGCGCGCAGTCCGGAACCGCGTGACTGCTACGGTCGCAGGTTCGAATCCTGCCTCGGGCATGGATGTGTGTGATGTCCTTATGTTAGTTAGGTTTAATTAGTTCTAAGTTCTAGGCGACTGATGACCACAGATGTTAAGTCCCATAGTGCTCAGAGCCATTTGAACCATTTTTTTTGTTTCGTAAACAAATCACCTTACTTCTCTACTTAGTCTCTTTGATGAATATACATCCGGCCCAGCGCTCCTCCAGCTTTTTCATTAAATCGGAAAAAAGAGATTCTGTCGAACTCTGCAGAGTACGTGCTGACTGCAACTGTGGCTTCCTCGTTTGATAAAAATTTCTTCCCAGCAAGCGAAAGTTTCCAGTTCGGGAACAGTAACAAACCGCTTGGAACTACATCTGGTGAACTGCCATTCTTATCGCTGAGGTGTGCAGTGGTGCATTATCCCTGTGAAACAGCACTTTTTGCTTGGCAATGCTGGTCCTTTTTTCAGCCAACGCGAATTTAAGACGATCCAACAACGGAGCGTAATAGGATACTGTTATGTTTCCGCCTCTTTCCATCTATGCGGATCATTTCTTGTGAATATAAAAAACATTGGCCAACACCTTACGAGCTGTGAAAAAGATCTTCGGTGTACTTTCGCCATCCTTTTTCCATTATTTTGACCCTGGTGTGTAGTGACCGATACAGGTTTCATCGACAGTCACAAATCGGCGGAAAAACTCTTGCGAATTGCGATTAAACGTTGCCAGACATTGTGTTGAAATGTCGTTGCCGAATGCGTTTTTAATGAACTGCGAACAATCGGCGCACCCACCTTGCACACAGCTTCTTCGTAGCCAATGCTGTGGCCGAGCGGTTCTAGGCGCTACAGTCTGGAACCGCGACCGCTACGGTCGCATGTTCGAATCCTGCCTCGGGCATGGATGTGTGTGATGTCCTTAGGGTAGTTGGGTTTAAGTAGTTCTAAGTAGCTGATGACCTCAGCTGTGAAGTCCCATAGTGCTAAGAGTCATTTGAACCATTTTCGTAGCCAATTCTCCGTACAGGATAACATGCACTCGCTCTGTTGACATGCTTATTGTCTCATCAGGCCCACAAGTTTTTAATCGGCGGTCTAGAATTACCATATCATGGATTCTGTCGATGGCTCCCTCTGTGGTGAACTCAATTGGACGGCCGGAGCGCGCTACGTCATCGGTGCTTGTCCGACCACGTTTAAACGCATTAATCGAAAAGTAAATGGTCTTCAGTGATGGTGCAGACCGGGAGTGAACTCCATCTAATTCTATTTTGATTCAAGCGACAGCAAACTCTTCAAATGAAGAAGCTAATGCACACTGGTAGCTAATGTCTTTAATTCTTTTGTTTCGTGCTAATAAAATTTCGTTTCTGAACTTCCTGCAACTTTCAGTTTTCAGTGCATAAAGAATATTTTCTGACGAACTATTCCAGATAAAAAGATCAAATTTGTTTAAATTTTTATAAAATACACATAACTTTGAAAAACTGTTGCAAGACTGGTATTAACGTACCGGTTCACATACTAGTTTATCTAATTACTGAGCTTGAAAGTGATAAATAAAGTAGCCTTTGAGAAAATGTTCCTGCTACGTATAGTGTACTTAAACCACGTCATATTTAATAAAAACAGGTTTACTTTGATACTTTAATCAAACTAAACCGGTTTTTATTACACTACTGGCCATTAAAATTGCTACAACACGAAGATGTACTACACAAGCGAAATTTAACAGACAGGAAGAAGATGCTGTAATATGCAAATGATTAGCTTTTCAGAGCATTCACACCAGGTTGGCACCGGTGGCGACACCTACAACGTGCTGACATGAGGAAAGTTTCCAACCGATTTCTCATACACAGACAGCAGTTGACCGGCGTTGCCTGGTGAAACGTTGTTGTGATGCCCCGCGTAAGGAGGAGAAATGCGTAGCATCACGTTTCCGGTCGGATTGTAGCCTATTGCGATTGCGGTTTATCATATTGCGACATTGCTGCTCGCGTTGGTCGAGATCCAATGACTGTTAACAGAATATGGAATCGGTGGGTTCAGGAACGCCGTGCTGGATCCCAACGGCCTCGTATCACTAGCAGTCGAGACGACAGGCATCTTATCCGCATGGCTGTAACGGACCGTGCAGCCACGTCTCGATCCCCGAGTCAACAGGTGGGGACGTTTGCAAGACAACAACCGTCTGCACGAACAGTTCGACGACGTTTGCAGCAGCATGGACTATCACACCGGAGACCACGGCTGCGGTTACCCTCGACGCTGCATCACAGACAGGAGCGCCTGCGATGGTGTACTCAACGACGAACCTGGGTGCACGAATGGCAAAACGTCATTTTTTCGGATGAATCCAGGTTCTGTTTACAGCATCATGATGGTCGCATTCGTGTTTGGTGACATCGCGGTGAACGCACATTGGAGGCGTGTATTCGTCATCGGCATACTGGCGTATCACCCGGCGTGATGGTATGGAGGCCATTGGTTACACGTCTCGGTCACCTCATGTCCGCATTGACAGCACTTTGAACAGTGCACGTTACATTTCAGATGTGTTACGACCCGTGGCTCTACCCTTCATTCGATCCCTGCGAAACCCTACATTTCAGCAGGATAATGCACGACCGCATGTTGCATGTCCTGTACGGGCATTACTGGATACAGAAAATGTTTGACTGCCGCCCTGGCCAGCACATTCTCCAGATCTCTCACCAACTGAAAACGTCTGGTCAATGGTGGCCGAGCAACTGGCTCGTCACAATACGCCAGTCACTACTCTTGATGAACTGTGGTATCGTGTTGAAGCTGCATGGGCAGCTGTACCTGTACACGCCATCCAAGCTCTGTCTGACTCAATGCCCAGACGTATCAAGGCCGTTATTACGGCCAGAGGTGGTTGTTCTGGGTACTGATTTGTCAGGATGTATGCAACCAAACTGCGTGAAAATGTAATCACATGTCAGTTCTAGTATAATGTATTTGTCCAAGGAATACCCGTTCATCATCTGCATTTCTTCTTGGTGTAGCAATTTTAATGGCCAGTAGTGTATAATCGACCTGTATGCTCATCATGTTCAGAGGTGCCCACTAGCGCGCTGAAAATGAATTACTGATTCGCCGGAAGTGCGTCCTGGAATCGCACCAAGAATGAGCGGATCGTTAGGCAGCATGCATCCCCTGTTAGTATGCTGCCGGCACGCGCAGCATATCATGGCAGAGGTGGGGTGTTGCCTGTGGCTCGAGCAGACAGCCCAGGTGGTCTTTCAACTGCAGAGGCGTGTGTGTGTGTGTGTGTGTGTGTGTGTGTGTGTGTGAGTGCGCCGTGTTAACAGACTCTGCGATCACACAGGAAGCCGCTGAACTAATCCCAACGCTGGCTCATCCGAGCCCCACACAGCGTTGCACTTCCAGCCCGGCACGACAATGGGAGTCGCTTGTTTGTAGACACAGCTGCCCGCCTTCACAAATCGCGAGGTATCGATTCCGCGCCGCTTGACCGCCGGCATCCACCCCCGCTACGAGAGGCCCCATCCTTTCGTTGGCCCGCAACAAAGGCGAACCAATTTCGCGCGCAGTTGACCAATGCGGACACGGTTTGCCTCCTGGCTTACAAAAGCTACCCACCGCCAGGGCCAGTATCTGCTCAGCATCTCGCTTCGCCAGGCAGCTTCTGCGCTACGAAAACACGTGTAATGCCAACTTAGCGCCGCAAATCTCCGCTCACATCTCCTGTTTTCCTCTTCGTCGGCTTCTCTTCCAGTTCCGTCTCGAGGTCAACGCGGCCTTTCGCCTGCAGCCGGTACGAACGCCACGAGCTGTTGAACAACACCTGTAGTTGTGGTCTTCAGACCGAAGACTGGTCTGAAGCAGCTCTCGATGCTACAATCCTGTGCGAGCCTCTTTATCTCCGAGTAACTACTGCAAAATACATCCGCTTGAACATGACGGCTTTTTTTTTTTTTTTTTTTTTTTTTTTTTTTTTTTTTTTTTTTTTTGTCATCAGTCTACTGACTGGTTTTGCGGCCCGCCACGAATTCCTTTCCTGTGCTAACCTCTTCATCTCAGAGTAGCACTTGCAACCGACGTCCTCAATTATTTGCTTGACGTATTCCAATCTCTGTCTTCCTCTACAGTTTTTGCCCTCTACAGCTCCCTCTAGTACCATGGAAGTCATTCCCTCATGTCTTAGCAGATGTCCTATCATCATGTCCCTTCTTCTTATCAGTGTTTTCCACATATTCCTTTCCTCTCCGATTCTGCGTAGAACCTCCTCATTCCTTACCTTATCAGTCCACCTAATTTTCAACATTCGTCTATAGCACCACATCTCAAATGCTTCGATTCTCTTCTGTTCCGGTTTTCCCACAGTCCATGTTTCACTACCATACAATGCTGTATTCCAGACGTACATCCTCAGACATTTCTTGACCGCTTATAAAACACTAATACCACTTATTCTTGAGTACTGCTCGAGAGTTTGGGATCCCTATCAGATCGGATTGAGGGAGGACATAGAAGCAATTCAGAGGCGGGCTGCTAGATTTGTTAGTGGAAGGTTTGATCATCACGCGAGTGTTACGGAAATGCTTCAGGAATTCGGGTGGGAGTTTCTGGAGGAAATGAGACGTTCTTTTCGTGAATCGCTACTGAGGAAATTTAGAGAACCAGCATTTGAGGCTGACTGCAGTACAAATTTACTGCCGCCAACTTATATTTCGCGGAAAGACCACAAAGGTAAGATAAGAGAGATTAGGGTCCGTACAGAGGCATATAGGCAGTCATTTTTCCCTCCTTCTGTTTGGGAGTGGAGCAGGGAGAGAAGGTGCTAGTTGTTTTACGAGGTACCCTCCGCCACGCACCGTATGGTGGATTGCGGAGTGTGTACGTAGATGTAGATGTAATGCCTTCGAGACTTAGTCTCCCACTACAATTCCCCCCTCCCTCCGCACCGGAACCTCCGTCCATTACCAAATTGACTATTTCTTGAGGTCACTCTTCGTGCCCTTTCGAACAATCCCTCCTTTTAGCAAGCGCTACTATAAATTTCTATTCTCCCCTGTTTGATTCAGTACCTCCTACTGACAGCGAACACTCTATTTAAAAAACAAAAGAGGAGGAGGTTGTTGTTGCTACTGTTGTCTTCAGTCGTGAGACTGGTTCGATGCAGCTCTCCATGCTACTCTATCCTGTGCAAGCTTCTTCATCTCCCTGTACCTACTGCAGCCTACATTCTTGTGAATTTGCTTAGTGTATTCATCTCTTGCTCTCCCTCTATAATTCTTACTGCGCACGCTTCCCTCTAAGCCAGATGGTGTGGTCGAGCAGTTGTAGGCGCTTAAGTCTGGAACCGCGCGACCGCTACGATCAAACGTTCGAATCCTGCCTCGTGCATTGGTTCAAAAATGGCTCTGAGCACTATGGGACTCAACTGCTGTGGTCATAAGTCCCCTAGAACTTAGAACTACGTAAACCTAACCAACCTAAGGACATCACACACATCCATGCCCGAGGCAGGATACGAACCTGCGACCGTAGCAGTCACACGGTTCCGGACTGCGCGCCTAGAACCGCGAGACCACCGCGGCCGGCCCTCGTGCATTGATGCGTGTGATGTCCATAGGTTAGTTAGGTTTAAGTAGTTCTAAGTTCTAGGGGACTGATGACCTCAGATGTTAAGTCCCATAGTGCTCAGAGCCATTTGAACCATTTTACTTCCCTCTAACACCAAATTGGTGATCCTTTGATGCCTCAGATCGTGTTCTACCAACCGGTCCCTTCTTCTAGTCAAGTTGTGCCACAAATTCCTCTTCTCCACAATTCTATTACCTCCCCATTAGTTAATGTGATCTACCCATCTAATCTTCAGCATTCTTCTGTAGCATCACATTTCGAAAGGTTCTCTTCTTGTGTAAACTATCTGTCGTCCATGTTTCGCTTCCATACATAGGTACACTCCACACAAATACTTTCAGAAAAGACTTCCTGACAAATCTATAATCGATGTTACTGAATTCCTATTCTTCACAAACGCCTTTCTTGCCAGAGCCAGTCTATATTTTATATCCCCTCTACATCCACCATCATCAGTTATTTTCCTCCCCAAATAGCAAAACTCAACTCCTACTTTAAATGTCTGATTTCCTAATCTAATTCGCTCAGCATCACCTGATTCGACTGCCTTCCATCCTTGTTTAACCTTTACTGATCTTCATCTTATCATCCTTTTTCAAGATAACATACATTCCGTTAAACTGTTCTTCCAAGGCCCTAGACACCCGTAACAGAATTAGTCTCATCGGCAAACGTCGAAGGCTTTCAGTCCTCTCTTCCCAAATTTCTCCTTTTTTTCTTGCACAGTTTGCTCAGTGTGGACGTTAAATTACATGCCGATAGGCTACAACCCTGTCGTAAGAGAACCTCAGACGTCAGCCGCAATCGGGCACTGAAATAAATCCGATGGCGACCATTAAAAATTTTGTTCCGGATCGGGAATTGAACCCGGATTTCCCACCTTATTGGAGCGGTTCCATTACCTTCGGGCTGGCAGGCCCTGAGAGTTAGGATGTATTGGCACTGAAGGTATCATTAGTTGTCGTCAAGGCGCGTGTATAATGTTACACTGAAGAGCCAAAGAAACTGGCACATCTGCACAATATCGTGTAGTGCCGCAACACGATGTGGCATAGACTCTAGTAATGTCTGAAGTAGCACTGAGGGAAACTGACACCATGAATCCTGCAGGCCTGTACATAAATCACTATGTGATCTTTTTTGAACAGCACGTTGCCAACATCCCAGATATGCTCAGTAATGTTCATATTTGGGGGGTTTGGTGGCCAGCGGAAGTGTTTGAAATTAGAAGTGTGTTCCTGGAGCCTCTGTGTAGCAGTTCTGGACTTTTGGGGTCTCGCATTGTCCTGATGGAATTGCCCAAGTCCTTCAGAATGCACAGTGGACGTGAATGGATGCAGATGATCAGACAGGATGCTTACGTAGGTGTCACCTGTCAGAGTCGTATCTAGACGTATCGGGGGTCCCATATCACTCCAACTGCACATGCCGCACACCATTACAGAGCCTCCACCAGCTTGAACAGTCCCCTGCTGACATGCAGGATCCATGGATTCATGAGGTTGTCTCCATACCGTCGGTCGGTGTGGCCGAGCGGTTCTAGGCACTTCACTCTGGTACCGCGCGACTGCTACAGTCGCTGGTTCGAATCCTGCCATGGGCCTGGATGTGTGTGATGTCCTTAGGTTAGTTAGGTTTAAGTAGTTCTAAGTTCTAGGGGACTGACGACCTTAGATGTTGTCCCATAGTGCTCAGAGCCATTTGAACCATTAGCAAAACTTGGTAGGTATGCTAATACGTTAATGCGGAATCGAATTAGTTCCACTTTTAGCCATTAGGTGGAAATCTAGCGCAGTGAATGTAAGAAAGACGACTAGAAATGTTTCCATAAGCAACAGATTAGAAACGAGACTTGGGCAGAAAAGGTCATACAACTGAGAAAGACATAAAGTTAATTGTATTATTAACCTCCGATTGTTCTGTGTGAGTACCGGAGAGGTACAGCGCCGGAATTGCACCGGCCAAAATCGTAACTAATCTTTTTTTTTTTTTTCAGTGGAAATCGGTTCCACATAAATGCATTAGCATATCTACCAAGTTCCGCTCCATACAATTACAGCCCATACTGCACCTTCACGAGTAGCTGCAGTTAATTATAACCACCCGAAACTTTTATGTGGTCATTCAATTTAGGTTTCTCCGAACGGTTACTGCTAAGTATTTTTCAAGCTTACTGTTTCCGGTGGTTTATTGCCAATCGAACAGCAATTAGTCTTGCCGCCAATTTCGCTGCTGGTCGCTTCTCCGCACCCTGCACATGTAAACGCCGCACGTCGAACGTTTCCCAAGTCTCTCTCCCCCACGCCCCCGGACGAGACAAAGCCCCATAAACGCCTCTCACGCCATTTTACGCCTCCGCCGAAGTCTAGCCGATCGGTTCCAGAGTGTTGGGCCGCAGCTCCGTAAACAACGCGCGCGATCAGCAAGCCGTGTCTCGTGGGCGATAAATATCCTCTCCACTCACGTCTTTCCACCTGCTGCAACTGCTGCTGCCTTCGTAAAGGACGCACTGTACTAGGGCGACCATATTTTCTTCGGACAAAAGTGGGACTTTCATACTGCTATATAGCTAGGGAAGGCCGAAATGCACGCTATAAGCTCACGCAGGATGGCGTGAGGTCTGAAACAGGATACGTAATGAATGCTATAAAGAAAAGTACGTAGCTGCTGGAATACATAACTTTAATCCATCATTTGTATACATCGTTCTTGATGAGACATGCTTCATACGATAACTATCAATTGCTATGGCGCCTTGCTAGGTCGTAGCCATTGACTTAGCTGAAGGCTATTCTAACTCTCTTCTCTGCAAATAAGCGAGGCTTCGTCAGTGTAGTCGCTAGCAAAGTCCACCGTACAACTGAGGCGAGTGCTGGGAAGTCTCTCGAGACCTGCCTTGTGGTGGCGCTCGGTCTGCTATCACTGACAGTGGCGACACGCGGGTCCGACATGTACTAATGGACCGCGGCCGATTTAAAGCTACCACCTAGCAAGTGTGGTGTCTGGCGGTGACACCACACATACATTTTCTTGGCAAAAAGACAATTTTTATTTCTCGTTAAATATCATTTTTAATGCTAACATTTCTTCTTCCTCTGCAAATATAGCCTTCACTGATATTTGTGTATTTGTATGTGTGTGTGTGAGTGTGTGTGTGTGTGTGTGTGTGTGTGTGTGTACAAAACCAAACAAAGAATGGAAAGACTGGAAAGAAGTACATTTCAAGTTTTCAGAAATTTACGTATTAAGAAATGTAACATTCATAACATAGAAAGTAGAAAGACATACAGTAACAATCACTACAAAAAAAGTTCTTACAAGGGAACCTCCCCATCGCATCCCCCTCAGATTTAGTTATAAGTTGGCACAGTGGATAGGCCTTGAAAAACTGAACACAGATCAATCGAGATAACAGGAAGAAGTTGTGTGGAACTATGAAAAAAATAAGCAAAATATACAAACTGAGTAGTCCATGTGCAAGATAGGCAACATCAAGGATAGTGTGAGCTCAGAAACGCCGTGGTCCTCTGGTTAGCGTCAGCAGCTACGGAACGAGAGCACCTTGGTTCAAGTCTTCCCTCGAGTGAAAAGTTAACTTTCTTTATTTTCGCAAAGTTATGATCTGTCCGTTCGTTCATTGACGTCTCTGTTCGCTGTAATAAGTTTAGTGTCTCTGTTTTGCGACCGCACCGCAAAACCGTGCGATTAGTAGACGAAAGGACGTGCCTCTCCAATGGGAACCGAAAACATTTGATCGCAAGGTCATTGGTCAACCGATTCCTCCACAGGAAAACACGTCTGATATATTCTATACGACACTGGTGACGGCATGTGCGTCACATGACAGGAATATGTTGTCGACCCACCTAACTTGTACACTTGGCGAATGAGTAAAAAGATTCTTCTACCTTGCCCGATTTAGGTTGTCTTGTGGTTGTGATAATCACTGCCAAGAAAGTGATGAAAACATTAGAGCCGGCCGGAGTGGCCGTGCGGTTCTAGGCGCTACAGTCTGGAGCCGAGCAACCGTTATGGTCGCAGGTTCGAATCCTGCCTCGGTCATGGATGTGTGAGATGTCGTTAGGTTAGTTAGGTTTAATTAGTTCTAAGTTCTAGGCGACTTACGACCTCAGAAGTTAAGTCGCATAGTGCTCAGAGCCATTTGAACCATTTTTTGAAATCATAAGAGTTTGTCACATAAACTGCAAGAAATGAGTGCAAATAGTTTCACAGTCGCACAGCTTTCCCTGTGCTCTGTCAAAACATATGTTATTAACGTTTTCAAATTTTTCCGCGTGTAGACCGTCAAATCCTGCATATGTCCAAGCAAATCTGAACATGTCCTGGAATTTTGGAGAGCGAAGTTGATTACATAAAAAGTTAAACTTTTCACTCGAGGGAAGACTTGAACCAAGGACCTCTCATTCCGCAGGTGCTTACACCAACCACGGGACCACGGCGCTCCTTAGTTCACACTATCGTTGATGTTGCCTATCTTCTCATGGACTACTCAGTTTGTATATTTTGCTTATTTTTTTCATAGTTCCACACAACTTCTTCCTGTTTTCTCGATTGACCTCTGTTCAATTTTTCAAGGCCCATCCACTGTGCCACCTTATAACTAAATCTGAGGGGCGTGCGATGGGGAGGTTCCCTTGTTAGTGAACACAAGGAATTTATGCTTTTGTGGATTCCACACTGCAGCCATATTTCTTCGAAGATGAAATTTCATTCAGCAACTCAGGTTGGCCTAATAGGTATGAATAGAAGTCAGTGCAGCTGTATTTACTGAAATTTAAACAGGTCAGTAAAATACACTTAACGCTCCTCACCGTAAATCTATTCCTCTCATCTGTCCACTGTGACGATAGTAAGCTGAAAACTCTTTCAGCATTTGCATTGTGGGCGGGGAGTGAAAAGACGTACTGCGCTATATTAAGCGATTCCCTGAACTGTTCATTACACTGGCAAGATCTGAAAAACCTACACCATTTTTCATGTGCCATCAACTGATTCCATTGTTCACTGTCCGTTTCCACTTGTTATTTTACAAATGACGGTATATGAACTATTTCATCAAATAAGAGGCTGTCATTTACTAGAATGCCCTTTTCGTTTAGCCACATTAAAGTTTTTTCAACTACTGACCATTCTGGTGGTTCTGTGATCATCATCCATGAAAATACAGAAAACTCAGCTATTCCCTGTAACCATGAGGATAAATAGTCTCCTGAAGCATCATAAAACGTTGATACTGCTATGTCAAATTTCTTAACAGACTGGTCATCACAGTCATTCAGCAGTTTTTTTACACTTAGTGGTTCAAAATGTTGATGTTTCCTTGAATTTAGACTTGTCAAAGCTTTATTTAAGACTGCTAATACTTCACATATGGGATTATTCTGTTTCTCAATGCTCAGAATGGATTGTTGGAAAACACTCATTTGTGAAAGTACAAAAAGTAAATAACATTCATTTATAGGATCACTGGAAAAAACTCTTTAAGATTGCAGGGCACTTTGAGTTAGACTGTGACAAAAAGTAAGATTTCAAAGGTTCATACATTTTCAAGATCCTTTCTATGGCTGGCAACAATGAAAGCCACCTTGTTTTGGAATAGGAAAGTAAATTTTTGTAAGTGACACCAACAAATTCACAGAATTCAGTGAGTTCTGCAACACGAATAGAAAAAATGTGGAAATGGTTGTACAACTTCATGACAATGCAGTCAATGTCAACAGGTAAAACATCACAAGCACTTTGAAGTGTGTCATGAACAACATGGGCTGGACAACCTATGCCAACAATGTTAAAGGTTTTTAATTTTTCTTTCAGATGTGTGAAAACATTATTACCGTCTTTCTCCATTAACCCTCCAAAATTACAGTCAGTATTGTCTGCACCAAATGCAACACACTTTGTGATGATACTCACTGACTGTATAACATGAGAAAGATAATTGGTAATTGTTTCGGACTTTTCATCAAGATTAAGCAATTTCGTCTGCAGTCCATCCTCACTTACAGAAAAATACTGAACTATCACAGGAAAAATTTTCTGATGCCCATGGTTGCTAGCATCAGTTGATATTGAAAAGTATTTTGCACTGTTTGCAGCAGCTATTACCTGTTTCTGGGAATGCGGAGCTATAACATTGTTGATAATTGCTTCACACTTTGTTCTTCCACACGAAACATTTTCTGCAATCTTAGAATCAGGATTTTTTGTTTTGTTTAGTTGAACACTGCAGTCATTAGAACGATGGCTTTGGTGGTGTTTAACAACATGGAATGACAGGGTTCCTTCTGCTGCAGCTACGTTTTTCTGTTCCTGTGTATTTCAAGTTACAAAATATCTCGTCATTTTTTGCGAGGAACCTGCCGATCGAAGATTTTTCCTTTGTTTCTCTGATTCCAACCGATGCTTGAGATCCGCAGCACCACCATGAGACACGGATACAGCACAGTTACGTACGTTACGTTTTGCTGAACAGTCATTGTCTGTAGCAGTGAAGCAAGGAAATTTCCTCTGAAGCTCTTCCGAAAACTTTGATTTTCGTTTCGGCACGACACTGATACTGAGCTCTGACAACAACGGCAAGCAAAAGCAAAGAGAATAAGAGTACGCAACAATTATAGTGCTTAAGCTGTAGATTATCAGGGGGTACCGACGTACGGAATGTCAGTTTCAATTGATAGTTTATAAAATCGACACTCAGAAAATATTTTAACCACTTTGTAAATGTCTGAAAATAATCCTTGAAAATCGGGACAAATTGCTTGTTTTTGAAAAAAAGTCGGGACAAATTTTGGAGCCTCAAAAAGCGGGACTATGCCGATTAATCGGGACGTATGGTCATCCTAGGTACATCGTACTAGTACTCTTGTTCAACTCACTTACTGGGCGAGGGAAAATGACTTTCTGTACACAATCTGGTTTAATGAATCCGGTTACCTATTACTGGGCGTTAGTATGAGGTGTGTCTACCGTTCCCTTTTACGACGGCTTAAACTCTTGTGTGGAAACTTTTAGTGACCTGTCTGCAGTGGAGTTGAAGCCCAACCTTCCTCAAGAGACCACTGGAGACAAGGTAATGATGTTGGCCGTTCGTCTCTGAAGCTAAGTCGAAGTTCTATCTTAACGTATTGTGATCCATTGCGTTCAAATCACAACTCTACGTCTACAGCTACATAAATACTCCGCGAGCGATCGTACGGTGCGTGATGGAGGGTGTCCTGTGCCACTAGTGTCATTCCCTACCCTGTTCCACTACGAAATACAGCGAGGGAAAAACGACTATCTGTATGCCTCCATATGAGCCCTCATTTCGTGTATCTTATCTTCGTGGTCCTTATGCGCAATGTAGATGAAGATGAAATGGGAGATATGATACTGCGTGAAGAGTTCGACAGAGCACTGAAAGACCTGAGTCGAAACAAGGCCCCCGGAGTAGACAATATTCCATTGGAACTACTGACGGCTGTGGGAGAGCCAGTCCTGACAAAACTCTACCATCTGGTGAGCAAGATGTATGAAACAGGCGAAATACCCTCAGACTTCAAGAAGAATATAATAATTCCAATCCCAAAGAAAGCAGGTGTTGACAGATGTGAAAATTACCGAACTATCAGTTTAATAAGTCACAGCTGCAAAATACTAACACGAATTCTTTACAGACGAATGGAAAAACTAGTAGAAGCCAACCTCGGGGAAGATCAGTTTGGATTCCGTAGAAACACTGGAACACGTGAGGCAATACTGACCTTACGACTTATCTTAGAAGAAAGATTAAGGAAAGGCAAACCTACGTTTCTAACATTTGTAGACTTAGAGAAAGCTTTTGACAATGTTGACTGGAATACTCTCTTTCAAATTCTAAAGGTGGCAGGGGTAAAATACAGGGAGCGAAAGGCTATTTACAATTTGTACAGAAACCAGATGGCAGTTATACGAGTCGAGGGGCATGAAAGGGAAGCAGTGGTTGGGAAGGGGGTAAGACAGGGTTGTAACCTCTTCCCGATGTTGTTCAATCTGTATATTGAGCAAGCAGTAAAGGAAACAAAAGAAAAATTCGGAGTAGGTATTAAAATTCATGGAGAAGAAATAAAAACTTTGAGGTTCGCCGATGACATTGTAATTCCGTCAGAGACAGCAAAGGAGTTGGAAGAGCAGTTGAATGGAATGGACAGTGTCTTGAAAGGAGGATATAAGATGAACATCAACAAAAGCAAAACAAGGATAATGGAATGTAGTCTAATTATGTCGGGTGCTGAGGGAATTAGATTAGGAAATGAGACACTTAAAGTAGTAAAGGAGTTTAGCTATTTGGGGAGCAAAATAACTGATGATGGTCGAAGTAGGATATAAAATGTAGACTGACAATGGCAAGAAAAGCGTTTCTGAAGAAGAGAAATTTGTTAACATCGAGTATAGATTTAAGTGTCAGGAAGTCGTTTCTGAAAGTATTTGTATGGCGTGTAGCCATGTATGGAAGTGAAACATGGGCGATAACTAGTTTGAACAAGAAGAGAATAGAAGCTTTCGAAATGTGGTGCTACAGAAGAACGCTGAAGATTAGATGGGTAGATCACATAACTAAAGAGGATGTATTGAATAGAATTGGGGAGAAGAGAAGTTTGTGGCACAACTGGACTAGAAGAAGAGATCGGTTGGTAGGAGATGTTCTGAGGTATGAAGGGATCACCAATTTAGTACTGGAGGGCAGCGTGGAGGGTAAAAATCGTAGAGGGAGACCAAGAGATGAATACACTAAGCAGATTCAGAAGGATGTAGGTTGCAGTAGGTACTGGGAGATGAAGAAGCTTGCACAGGATAGAGTAGCATGGAGAGCTGCATCAAACCAGTCTCAGGACTGAAGACCACAACAACAACATCTTCGTGGTCCTTATGCGCAATGCATGTTGCCTGCAGTAGAATCGTTCGGCACTCAGCTTCAAATGCCGCTTGTCTACATTTTCTCAATAAAATTCCTCGAAAAGAACGTCGCCTTTCCTCCAGGGATTCCCGTTTGAGTTCCCGAAGCATTCCCCATTACCCATTACCTGGCGTCTCCGGATCAGATAGAAGGGTATACGTAAGCGTTAATGTTAAGTATGTACTACAATATTTGATGTTATGTAAATATAGGTTCACCTTTTTCTGATGGGTGACTTTGTTCGACTGGCTTCATCTACAGGACAGCTTGCGCTACTTGTATAAAGATATTTTGCTCCTTTTTCTTTTACGCTTCGTAATTCACATGTTGCAAAGATTCTGCCACAGAGTAGGAACAGTGATCAAGTAAGACTGACCTTGGAGTTTTACTAAAATGTGGGAATGATGAAATAATTGTAGAATGAAGGCTTTCACGACCGGGTGACATGGCTGTTGATATACTTTCCGGGATGTGAGGTCGTGGTCCAAGAACTTTTCTGCTCCTTACGTTTCGTCCAGGACTGCGCTGGACTTCCTCAGAGGCGCTGCTCCGCTGAGTCTTGCCGACTGACTGGTCGGGTGTCTGAGAGCGACTTAAATATTGTGAGAAAGGGGGGCGTCGTTCAGGTGACACGTGATGAGCAGTGATAATCCATAGCAAAGATAAGGATGACTATCGATTACCACCTTGTCAAAGATAAAAATTGTTAGCAATTTTGTAGAAAAGTCAGCTGTAGCGGAACATGCTCTTCAACCAGGCAACCACCAAGTGAAGTTTTCGGATACCGAAGTTTTATCTACAACGCTAAATTACTATCCACGGCTATATAGAGAAGCTATCGAAATTTATAAACATCACGATAATTTCAATAGGAAAGAGGAGGCTATGAAACTAAGCGATATATAAACAGTGGCTCTACAAAATTGCTAACAATTTTTATCTTGGACAAGGTGGTAATCGATAGTCAACCTTATCTTTGCTACGGATTATCAGTGGCTCTACAAAATAGCTAACAATTTTTATCTTTGACAAGGTGGTAATCGATAGTCTTCCTCTGAGGAAGTCCAGCACGGTTCTGGACGAAACGTAAGCAGCAGAAAAGTTCGTGGACCACGACCTCACATCCCGGAAAGTATATCAACAGCAATGATGAAATAATGTTTTCTTATGCGGAGAAGTATTTCAAATTTGTACCGCGCTGTTTGTAATGGGACTTTTATAAGCCTGTGTCCTTATTGACCGGTCATGGTAGTTTCTATTTCGTGGACGATGGAGGAAACGTGCGTTTTAATAGAGCTAACGTGGGAATTTTACGCGCGCCCGTCGAGTAAACAGTGTGATTTACGAACTAGAAACATCCCTCAAACTGCCGCTGGAGTGCGCTGCGATCGCGTATACCACGTTGGGGCCCACGTACCGTATGCACAAGTCGCGTCGTTCCTGAGCGTTCAGCAGCACGTTGAACTTGGCACGCTGAACGTTAACGTTCGACTGCACGGCCCGTGTGCCGACGGCTTTAGCGCGCAGCGTCGCTCGGTGGCGCGCCGGTTCGCCCACTACCCGCGACTTGGGCCACCCCCGCAGCCGCCAGCTCCCCGCGGCGCGCGCGATCGGAACACAATGGGGACAATGGCCCGCGCCAAGCGCCGCATTGCTGTTGTTTCTGCTGCTGCAGCTGCTGCCGGTGTTGTTGTATGCAGATGACGGCGGCGGCGCCACTGCAGCGATGCAGGGGCGTGGTCGCCATTGTCGCTGCATCTCCTGCAGACGAGAGGCGAAGCTCGCAGGTTCCATTCAGACCGCCTCCCTCATCAAGGTCGCACGTGCGCTCGCTCCGAGTATGACAGCCGCCAAAAACACGGTTATTATTATTATTAACGTATGCATCAATTACAGTAATACACATTTAGAAAAACAAATATATATAAAAAGGAACATGTGAAATTATACTAATGGCCATTAAAATTGCTAGACCAAGAAGAAATGCAGATGATAAACGGGTATTCATTCGACAAATATATTATACTAGAACTGATATGTGATTACATTTTCACGGATTTGGGTGCACAGATCCTGAGAAATCAGTACCCAGAACAACCACCTCTGGCCCTAATAACGGCCTCGATACGCCTGGGCATTGAGTCAAACAGAGCTTGGATGGCGTGTACAGGTACAGCTGCCCATGCAGCTTCAACACGATACTACAGTTCATCAAGAGTAGTGGCTGGCGTATTGTGACGATCCAGTTGCTCGGCCACCATTGACGAGACGTTTTCAGTTGGTGAGAGATCTGGAGAATGTGCTGGCCAGGGCAGCAGTCGAACATTCTGTATCCAGAAAGGCCCGTACAGGACCTGCAACGTGCGGTCATGCATTGTTCTGCTGAAATGTAGGGTTTCGCAGGGATCGAATGAAGGGTAGAGCCACGGGTCGTAACACGTCTGAAACGTAACGTCCACTGTTCAGAGTGCCGTCAATGCGAACAAGAGGTGACCGAGACGTGTAACCAATGGCACCCCGTACCATCACGCCGTATGATACGAACAGTATGGCGATGACGAATACACGGTTCTAATGTGCGTTCACCGCGATGTCGCCAAACACAGATGCGACCATCATGATCCTGTAAACAGAACCTGGATTCATCCGAAAAAATGACGTTTTGCCATTCGTGCACCCAGGTTCGTCGTTAAGTATACCATCGCAGTCGCTCCTGTCTGTGATGCAGCGTCAGGGGTAACTGCAGTCACGGTCTCAGAGCTGATAGTCTGTGCTGCTGCAAACGTTGTCGAACTGTTCGTGCAGATGGTTGTTGTCTTGCAAACTTCCCTATCTGTTGACTCAGGGATCGAGACGTGGCTGCACGATCCGTTACAGCCATGCGGATAAGATGCCTGTCATCTCGACTGCTAGTGATACGAGGGCGTTGGGATCCAGCACGGCGTTCCGTATTACCCTCCTGAAGCCATCGATTCCATATTCAGCTGACAGTCATTGGATCTCGACCAACGCGAGCCCAATGTCGCGATACGATAAACCGCAATCGCGATAGGCTACAATCCGACCCTTAACAAAGTCGGAACCGTGATAGTACGCATTTCTCCTCCTTACACGAGGCATGACAACAACGTTTCACCAGGCAACTCCGGTCAACTGCTGTTTGTGTATGAGAAATCGGTTGGAAACTTTCCTCATGTCAGCACGTTGTAGGTATCGCCACCGACGCCAACCTTGTGTGAATGCTCTGAAAAGCTAATCATTTGCATATCACAGCACATTCTTCCTGTCGGTTAAATTTCGCGTCTGTAGCACGTCATCTTCGTGGTGTAGCAATTTTTATGCCCAGTAGAATTTATATAAAAATTAACATATATACAGTACACAAGTTTTAAAACGGCTCAGACTACACTCGGATGTTGATGGTCGAGCGGAGTGCCTCGTGGGATGCTTGATTGAGCTTCCGAATGCCACCAGGGAAGCGTCTGATTGGACATTCATTCACAATGTGGCTCATTGTTTGGGAGTCACCACAGTCACACACACTGTCACTTGAAAAGCCGCACTTGTGCATGTTGTATTAGCACCTACCCTCTCCAGATCGATATCTGTTTAACTGCACCCCACCTCCCTTGGTTGGTGGAAGCCTGGAACTGGAACTGTTGGATTGTCCACAAGTTCGTGGTTTCGGGCTGTTGTAGCTTGCCACTCACGTTTCCACTCTGCGTCCTGGTCGAATCCTGTGGATAGCATTTGGACTGCCGTTTCATATGCTGGTCTTCTAGATTTGACGCGTTTCCTGGACAGTGAAACCAAATGGTCATGAACAGGGATCGAGTTGTTTTCAGAAACTTGCTGACAGAGGTTGTAAAGAGCAGCCTTCCGACGGAGGTCCGTTTGAAAGCACTGGTAGCCAGCAAGTAGGTGTAGACCGGACTGTGCCACTAATTACTCTCATAACTGAGTTCATTCGCACGTCTGCTTTCGCTACGTGGGTGCTTCGGAGCCAAACTGGTGCACAGTATTCTGCTGCAGAGTATACCAGTGCAAGGAATGCTCCTAGGAGGACTGATGTGGTTGCTCCCCATGTACTGCCTGCCAGTTTTCTCACAAGGTTCACTCGTCTTCACTTAAAACTTCCGGACTGATAGGCCGTGGTCGAAGTATAAAACTCTCTCCTGACGTTTCGTCTCCGACTGCGGGGGACATCCTCGGAGGTAAAGCGGCGAACTGCGAAGAGAACTCGAGAAAGCGCTGATTATATAGGCCGTACAGAGGGCGCCACAGTCGATCACGTGGCGTCGGCTATGAGATTGTCTCTGGTGATGCCAACATTCTCGATTGAAAGTAATCGATCGTCACGCTTGCGGTGCAACGCTGACATCCACATTTTATCCATTTTAACACCTTCGTCTTACCTGTTAAAATTATTACAGTGTTTATCAATCTCGATAGCCTCTCTATACGTGTGCGCATATTAGTGCGAGGTTTTAGATATGACGCTCGTCTCGCTGAATTTTATTTCATGACACCTTCCTGGTAAACATGTTCCACTACGGCCGATTTATCGGTGTGACCGAGGCGGCAATTCCTCTTATGTTCAACAAGACGGGTGTTCACACTTCTCTTTGTGGTACCGATGTAAACCTGTCCACAACTACAAGGGATTTTATATACCCCCGGTGTAGCCAGAGGGTGTCGTGCATCTTTTGCCGACCTTAAAAATTCTTTTATTTTCCTGGTGGGTCTGAAAATAGTTTCCACCCCATACTTGCCTAAAACTTTCCCAGTGCGGTCTGTGACCTTACTATTGAACGGAAGAAAAACTTTGCCCTTGGACGACTGTTTTTCGTCGTTACTCCTGATTCTCTGCCTAGAGCGAAGTGCTTGCTATAATAGTCATTCTTCACGAAAGTTGACCGTAGATGTTCAATCTCATCTTTTAAATAAACAGGTTCTCAAAATTTGCATGCCCTGTCTACCAAAGTTTTCATTACACCTTTTTTTTGTCTAGGGTGGTGGTTTGAATTTTTGTGTAGATAACGATCAGTATGTGTGGCCTTTCTATGCACCTTATGGCCCAACGTTCCGTCCCGTCGTTTAATCACAGACACATCCAGGAAGTTCAATTGCCCATTCCTTTCCGTCTCCATAGTGAATTGGATTTTCGATTACTTTCAGCCGAGAATGTTGGCATTACCAGAGACAATCTCATAGCCGACGCCACATGATGGACAGTGGCGCCCTCTGTACGGCCTATATAATCAGCGCTTCCTCGAGTTCTCATCGCAGTTCGCCGCTTTACCTCCGAGGATTCCTCCCGCAGTTGGAGACGAAACGTCAGGAGACAGTTTTATACTTCGACCACGGCCTATCAGCCCGGAAGTTTTAAGTGAAGACACTACCGGCCGTGAAAGCTTACATTGTATGATCAAGGTTCACTCGTGTTTGTATCTTCTTGGCCAAGTTGGGAAGGTGTTTTTTGTATGTTAAAGTTCTGTCCAGAGTGATTCCCAGGTATTTTCGGCTTTCGCTGAATCTGTCTGTGCCAAGAGAGCCGAACTGTGGACTGATCTTTGAAAGGCGATTAGAGATAAGGAACAGGCTTACCTAGGTTTTAAAAACATTTGCTGTCAGTCGCCATGGTGCCTAACGAGAAAAGTAAAGAAGCACAACTGGAGGGGGGGGGGGGGGGGGGGACGAAATGAAACTTCACTGGTTGATGGGGTATGTTATCTTACTTCAGTGCTTACAGAATGCAGACGAATTTACAAAATAAACATGGCAGCATGAGCCCATTTATCAGTAAGACGTTGCGCCCATTCTGGCCCACACGTATGAACGTATTCATTGGGAAAGGTGTCACAAAGCCGAAATATCCTCCACTGAGGCAAGATCACCTCAAAAATGGTTCAAATGGCTCTGAGCACTATGGGGCTTAACATCTCCAGCCGGCCCTCCGAGGCCACAGAGGACAGTGCGACTGCAGGGATTCATCCCTTGCACGCTCCCCGTGAGACCCACATTCCCAAATTAGTGTCTACACACTACATTCGTAGTGCCCCTGCCCATTACACTCATTCCTCGCGGCAGACAATCTGACCGAGTTCGGGCAATGCGTGTGCATCCAGCACAGTAGAAGAACGTCAATGGCCGGTTAGCTTTAACTATATGAAGATGCAATCTGTTCTTTCGGAGTCCGCAGCTCGTGGTCGTGCGGTTGCGTTCTCGCTTCCCGCGCCCGGGTTCCCGGGTTCGATTCCCGGCGGGGTCAGGGATTTTCTCGGCCTCGTGATGACTGGGTGTTGTGTGATGTCCTTAGGTTAGTTAGGTTTAAGTAGTTCTAAGTTCTAGGGGACTGATGACCATAGATGTTAAGTCCCATAGTGCTCAGAGCCATTTGAACCAATTTTTGTTCTTTCGGACATGTCCGAAAGAACAAATACCATCTTCATACTGGTTGCTTCCTTTTCTGTTTCACTCGCAAATAGAGCGAGGGAAAAAGACCGTTGTATGCCTTCGTATGAGCCCTAATTTTCCGTATCTTATCTTTGTGGTCGTTACGTGCAGTGTATGTTGGCGTCATTATAGTCGTTCGCCAGTCGGATACAAATGACGGTTCTCTAAATTTTCTCAATAATGTTTCTCGAAAAGAACGTCGACTTTCCTCCAGGGATTCCCCTTCGAATTCCCGACGCATCTCCGTAACACTCATGTGTTGTTCGAACATGTTGTTGTTGTTGTTGTCTTCAGTCCTGAGACTGGTTTGATGCAGCTCTCCATGATACTCTATGCTGTGCAAGCCGCTTCATCTCCCAGTACCTACAGCAACCTACAGCCTTCTGAATCTGCTTGGTGTATTCATCTCTTGGTCTCCCTCTACGATTTTTACCCTCCACGCTGCCCTCCAATGCTAAATTTGTGATCCCTTGATGCCTCAAAACATGTCCTACCAACCGATCCCTTCTTCTGGTCAAGTTGTGCCACGAACTGCTCTTCTCCCCAATTCTATTCAATACCTCCTCATTAGTTATGTGATCTACCCATCTGATCTTCAGCATTCTTCTGTAGCACCACATTTCGAAAGCTTCTATTCTCTTCTTGTCCAAACTATTTATCGTCCATGTTTCACTTCCATACATGGCTACACTCCATACAAATACTTTCAGAAATTACTTCCTTACACTTAAATCAGTACTGGATGTTAACAAATTTCTCTTCTTCAGAAACGCTTTCCTTGCCATTGCCAGTCTACATTTTATATCCTCTCTACTTCGACCATCATCAGTTATTTTGCTCCCCAAATAGCAAAACTCCTTTACTACTTTAAGTATCTCATTTCCTAATATAATTCCCTCAGCATCACCCGACTTAATTCGACTACATTCCATTATCCTCGTTTTGCTTTTGTTGATGTTCATCTTATACCCTCCTTTCAAGACACAGTCCATTCCGTTCAACTGCTCTTCCAAGTCCTTTGCTGTCTCTGCCAGAATTACAATGCCATCGGCGAAACTCAACGTTTTTATTTCTTCTCCATGGATTTTAATATCTACTCCAAATTTTTCTTTTGTTTCCTTTACTGCTTGCTCAATATACAGATTGAATAACATCGGGGAGAGGCTAAAACACTGTCTCACTCCTTTCCCAACCACTACTTCCCTTTCATGCCCCTCGACTCTTATAACTGCCATCTGGTTTCTGTACAAATTGTAAATAGCCTTCTGCTCCCTGTATTTTACCCCTGCCACCTTTAGAATTTGAAAGAGAGTATTCCAGTCAATGTTCGAACATACTGGTAACAAATCTAGCAGCCCGCCCCTGAATTGCTTCGATGTCTTTCTTTAATAGGACACTGTACGGATCCCAAAGTCCAGCAGCACTCGAGAACAGCTCGCAGCAGCGTCCTATATGCTATCTCCTTAAAAAATGAAAAAAATGGCTCTGAGCACTATGGAACTTAACTTCTGAGGTCATCAGTCCCCTAGAACTTAGGGCTACTTAAACCTAACTAACCTAAGGACAACACACACACATCCATGCCCGAGGCAGGATTCGAACCTGCGACCGTAGCAGTCGCGCGGTTCCAGACTGTAGCGCCAGAACCGCTCGGCCACCAGCGGCCGGCGCCCAAGGCAGGATTCGAACCTGCGACCATAGCGGTTGTGCAATTCCAGACTGTAGTGCCTAGAACCGCTCGGCCATCCCGGCCAGCTGTTTCCTTTTTAGATGAATCGCACTTTCCTAAAATACTCTCAGTGCTTCCCTTCAATTCGGTGCTTATGTACCCGAATCTGAGTCACTTTAAGTTGCATATACGCTGTAGCAACTCCCTCAATTGGAAACTTTTGGATAGGCCTTTATAACTGATTTATAAGTGCGATACATTAAAGAATTGCGGGTTGGGATGGTGTTCCTGGTCTGGTTACATTCTACAACCCCGTTAGTATCGCTCCGATACGGATCGTGAAGACAGACTGGGGCTAGTTACAGAGCTCAAATACGCATTTAAGCAGCCATAGGCAACTGGTAAAGGAGGAATCCCTCAGTTGTAGTGCGATGCTAAGTACCCTCCCCCACGCACTTCTAAGTGGCTCGCAGCGTATGTATGAAGAGGTAGAAACTGCCGCCAGATTGCGACTGTTAGACAGTGTGCAACAGACGGACGCGAGCCGTCGTTATGAACGGCCGTGGCATTCACCTGTTGTGTCGGCGACACGGCGGTGATGTCAGATAAGGCCGATGGGGGACGCTAAACAGCCGGCGTTACACAACAGTGCAGTTACGTAGCTGGCAGCGAGCCCAGACACCGTGACCCAGCGGAAAGCGACACGTCTCGCTCTCTCCCTCCCTTTTTAACTCTGTGTATACCACGAGACTTTGCTCTCTGCTTTGGAGCATCAGTACGCATCCATGAAGAACCATACAGCTTGTTGTATTCGCACACGACACGCTGTTAACAGTACATGCGGATGAACAGGTAGATATCGTCTTCCTAGATTTCCGAACAATAACAACACTCAACACTCAATAACCAGTGAAATTGCCACGAAAATTATACAAATTAAAAAGTAAAGAATGATGGGCTGTTTGCAAACACCGCATACCTCTATGAAGGTGCTTTATTCGCAACTACCAGTTTCACGTCATTATAGACGCAGGTTTATGATGGTTACATTTCCATATTGTAGATGGACAATTACGGAGACCCAAATGGTTCAAATGGCTCTGACAAGGGAACCTCCCCATCGCACCCCCCTCAGATTTAGTTATAAGTTGGCACAGTGGGTAGGCCTTGAAAAACTGAACACAGATCAATCGAGAAAGCAGGAAGAAGTTGTGTGGAACTATGAAAAAAAGTAGTAAAATATACAAACTGAGTAGTCCATGCGCAAGATAGGAAACATCAATGACAATGTGAACTCAGGAGCGTCGTGGTCCCGTGGTTAGCGTGAGTAGCTGCGGAACGAGAGGTCCTTGGTTCAAGTCTTTCTTCGACTGAAAATTTTACTTTCTTTATTATCGCATCTTTGTTTTCGCAAAGTTACGATCTTTCCGTTCGTTCATTGACGTCTCTGTTCACTGTAATAAGTTTAGTGTCTGTGTTTTGCGACCGCACCGCAAAACCGTGCGATTAGTAGACGAAAGGACGTGCCTCTCCAACGGGAACCGAAAACATTTGATCGCAAGGTCATAGGTCAACCGATTCCTCCACAGAAAAACGCATCTGATATATTCTATACGACACTGGTGACGGCATGTGCGTCACATGACAGGAATATGTTGTCGACCCACCTAACTTGTAGACTTTGCGAATGGGTAAAAAGATTCTTCTACCTTGCCCGATTTAGGTTTTCTTGTGGATGTGATAATCACTCCCAAAACTCCACATAAGAGTTTGTCACAGAAACTGAAAATAAAAAGGTTAAACTTTTCACTCGAGGGAAGACTTGAACCTTTGGTTCCGTAGCTGGTCTCGCTAACCACGGGACCACGGCGCTCCTGAGTTCACATTCTCCTCGATGTTGCCTATCTTGCGCATGGACTACTCAGTTTGTATATTTTACTAATTTTTTTCATAGTTCCACACAACTTCTTCCTGTTTTCTCGATTGATCTGTGTTCAGGTTTTCAAGGCCTATCCACTGTGCCAACTTATAACTAAATCTAAGGAGGGTGCGACGGGGAGGTTCCCTTGTGAGAACTATGGGACTGAGATCATCTGTTCCCTAGAACAAAATGGTTCTAATGGCTCTGAGCACTATGGGACTTAACATCTGAGGTCAGCAGTCCCCTAGAACTTAGAACTACTTAAACCTAACTAACCTAAGGACATCACACATCCATGGCCGAGGCAGGATTCGAACCTGCGACTGTAACAGCGCGGCTCCGGACTGAAGCGCCTAGAACCACTCTCTTATAGCGGCCGGCC
Source organism: Schistocerca americana (assembly GCF_021461395.2). Classification (NCBI taxonomy): domain Eukaryota; kingdom Metazoa; phylum Arthropoda; class Insecta; order Orthoptera; family Acrididae; genus Schistocerca; species Schistocerca americana. The sequence goes on from NC_060128.1 coordinate 94,435,855, forward strand.
CAATGCGATGCGCCACACATGTGGCTCCAGGAAGAGTTTAAATACTTACGCTGAGCACCAAACTCCCAAACATGAACATTATTGAGCATATCTTGCCTTGCAACGTGCTGTTCAAAAGAGATCTCCACCCCCTCGTACTGTCTCGCATTTCTGAACAGCCCTGCAGGATTCGTGGTTTCAGTTCCCTCCAGCGCTATTTGAGAACTAGTCGAGTCCATGGCACGTCATGTTGTGGCACTAGTGCGTCCTCACGGGGTCCCTACACGATATTAGGCAGGTGTACCACTTTCTTTGGTTCTTTACAGTGTGTTTCTACCAGTGGCATGCTAGGTAGGAAATAAAACTGCGAAGATGAGTCCTGAGTAGTATTAGGGTAGCTCCTGGTAGAGCACATGTCCGCATAAGGCAAAGGTCGTGAGTTCGATTCCAGTAATCTGTCTCGAAATTTCGGCATTGTTGAATAAACCGAAAACAATTTGTTTTCAAAAAGAGAACACAGGTTTGTGGTTAGTGCTGTTCTCTGTGTCCTGGCTTGTGATGTTTATACAGTATTTGCCATTAAAATTGCTACACCACGAACATGTCGTGCTACAGACGCGAAATTTAACCGACAGGAAGAAGATGCTGTGATATGGAAATGATACCTTTACAGAGCATTCACACAACGTTGGCGCCGGTGGCGACACCTACAACGTGCTGACACGAGGAAAGTTTCCAACCGATTTCTCGAACACAAGCAGCAGTTGACCGGCAGTGCCTGGTGAAACGTTGTTGTGATGCTTCGTGTAAGGAGGAGAAATGCGTACCATCACGTTTCCGACTTTGATGAAGGGCGGATTGTAACCTATCGCGATTGCGGTTTATCGAATCGCGACATTGCTGCTCGCGTTGGTCGAGATTCAATGACTGTTAGCAGAATATGGAATCGGTGGGTTGAGGAGGATAATACGGAATGCCGTGCTGGATCCCAACGGCCTCGTATCACTAGCAGTCGAGATGACAGGCATCTTATCCGCACAGCTGTAACGGATCGTGCAGCCACGTCTCGATCCCTCAGTCAACAGATTGGGACGTTTGCAAGACAACAACCATCTGCACGAACAGTTCGACGACGTTTGCAGCAGCACGGACTATCAGCTCGGAGACCATGGTTACGGTTACCCTTGACGCTGCATCACAGACAGGAGCGCCTGCGATGGTGTACTCGACGACGAACTTGGGTGCACGAATGGCAAAACGTTAGTTTTGCGGATGAATCCAGGTTCTGTTTACAGCATCATGATGGTCGCATCCCTGTTTGGCGACATTGCGGTGAACGCACATTGGAAGCATATATTCGTCATCGCCATACAGGCGTATCAGCCGGCGTGATGGTATGGGGTGCCATTGGTTACACGTCTCGGTCACCTCTTGTTCGCATTGACGGCACTTTGAACAGTGGACGTTACATTTCAGATGTGTTACGACCGGTGGTTCTAATCTTCATTCGATCCCTGCGAAATCCTACACTTCATCAGGATAACGCAAGACCGCATGTTGCATGTCCTGTACGGGCCTTTCTGGATACATAAAATGTTCGACTGCTGCCCTGGCCAGCACATTCTCCACATCTGTCACGAATTGAAAACGTCTGGTCAATGGCGGCCGAGCAACTGGCTCGTCACAATACGCCAGTCACTACTCTCGATGAACTGTGGTATCGTGTTGAAGCTGCATGGGCAGCTGTACCTGTACACGCCATCCGTGCTCTGTTTGACTCAATGCCCAGGCGTATCAAGACCATTATTATGGCCAGAGGTGGCTGTTCTGGTTACTGATTTCTCAGGATCTATGCACGCAAATTGCGTGAAAATGTAATCACATGTGAGTTCTAGTATAATATATTTGTCCAATGAATAGTTTATCATATGCATTTCTTCTTGGTGTAGCAATGTTATGGCCAGTAGTGTAGATGTAGAGGTTCTGGAGCCGGCAGTGACGGCAAGTGGTGTGTGGCGTGTTGCAGCGGTGCAAGGAGCGGCTGAACACGCTGGCCATCTCGGTGATGAACCAGTGGCCGGGCGTGCGGCTGCGCGTCACCGAGGGCTGGGACGAGGAGGGCCACCACTCGGCCGACTCGCTGCACTACGAGGGCCGCGCCGTCGACGTCACGACGAGCGACCGCGACCGCGCCAAGTACGGCATGCTGGCGCGGCTCGCCGTCGAGGCGGGCTTCGACTGGGTCTACTACGAGTCGCGCGCGCACATCCACTGCTCCGTCAAGTCCGGTGAGTACCCCACCCGCCTCTCTGTCTGTCTGTCTGTCTGTCTGTCCATTACTACGTTACTCTCCAGCTAGCAGAGCACCTGGGCTGCCCACTGCTCCACCTGGCACACTCTATACTCGTCTCCACTGTCTCCGTACAGAGATAAGTTGCAAGAGCGTATGGACACGTCCGTGCTGCAGTGAGTCGAAGAAGAAGGACCATTCGCACATCTTAGCCTGTGTTCACTGCCATCACGGAACAAACGTTTACACTGCAGCAGTGGTTCCCAATGGTTCTGAGATCACCATCCTAGACTGCTATCCGATATTAGCCAGCAACCCCTCCCCAACCTGCTTTCCACCCCCTCCCAACTTTCCCCCTCCCCTGCCTACCATCTCCAGGATTAATGCATTACTAAAATTTAGAAAAAAATAATTTTCGGTGCACATTGTCAGTTTCAAAGTGACGAAACTTAAATTATACGAGGTCGTGCTGAAGAGTAATTCCTCCATTTTTTTTTATAGGAAACACTTTAAGCTTGCCTCACGACACGTCCTTACAGCTTCAATTCCGCCAGTACCTCCTCTCCTATTTGACAGAACTTCTACTGCGAATCATACAGAACTAGCACTCCTGAAAGAGAGGAGATTGTGGTAATATGCCTTAGCCACAGCCTGGGGGATGTTTCCACAGTGAAATTTGCACTCTGCGGCGGAGGGTGCGCTGATATGAAACTTCGTGGCAGATTAAATGTGTGCCGCCCCGAGACTTGAAATCGGGACCTTTGCCCTCCGCAAAGAAGCACAAGGTACTGGCAGAATTGAATCTGCGAGGACGGGTGTGAGTCGTGCTTGGGTAGCTCGGTCGGTAGAGCACTTACCCGCCAAAGGTAAAGGTCCCGAGTTCGAGTCTCGGTGGGGCACACAGTGTTCATCTTCCAGGAGAGCTTCTGTAAAGTTTGGAAGGTAGGAGACGAGGTACTGGCAGAAGTAAAGCTGTGAGGACGGGGCGTGACTCGTGCTTGGGTAGCTCAGTTGGTAGAGCACTTGCCCGCGAAAGGCAGAGGTCCCGAGTTCGAGTCTCCGCCCGGAAGTTTCAACGTCCCGGCTGTATCTAAGCCATGTCTTCGCAGTATCCTTTCTTCCAGGAGTGCTACTTCTTCAAGGTTCGCAGGAGAGCTTCTGTGAAGTTTGGAATGTAGGAGACGAGGTACTGGTTCAAATGGTTCAAATGGCTCTGAGCACTATAGGACTTAACAGCTGTGGTCATCAGTCCCCTAGAACTTAGAACTACTTAAACCTAACTAACCTAAGGACATCACACACATCCATGCCCGAGGCAGGATTCGAACCTGCAACCGTAGCAGTCGCGCGGTTCCGGACTGCGCGCCTAGAACCGCGAGACGAGGTACTGGCGGAATTGAAGCTGTGAGGACAGGTCGTCAGGCAAGCTTAAATAGTGAAGAGGGGTTGTGTCTGGTGAACATGAACATGTTGGAGCATCTCTATAGATTCATCTCTCCGGGAACGTTTCATCCAGGAAACGGCATATAAAGAATCCACAAGATGAACTTGCAGCATCTTGTTGCAAAACTATCCATGGTAGAAATTTTTGTAACTGTAGTGAAACGTAAAGTTCCAACATGTCCAGGTAAGTTGTTGCGGTAAAGGTACGCTCCGTGAAAAAGAACGGTCCAACACACCGTACATTCACTTTCAGGCTATCCCTCATGTACTGTACAACAATATGTGGGTTCAACGACCTTAGATCCGAGCACTGTGCTTGTTTACTATCTCGGAGATGTGAAAGTACTCATAGGTTCATCGGATACCAAACTCGTGACGTCTGGATCTGCGAACTGCGTGACTGTGTGTAGCAGCAGACTACCAGTGCTGAAATCGAACATTATGGGTTTGTTTTTCCTAGTCATCTGCATTAGCACACATTTTTCTGTATTTAGGGGTACACTGAAGCACCAAAGAAATTAGTATAGAGATGCGTATTAAAATATAGGGATATATATATAGGCAGAATACGGTCCTGCGGTCGGCAACGCCTGTATAAGACAACAAGTGTCTGTCGCAGTTGTTAGATCGGTCACTGCTGCTACAGTGGCAGCTTATCAAGACTTAAGCGAGTTTGAACGTGGTGTTATAGTCGGCGCACAAGTCATGGGACACAGCATCTCCGATGTGTCGATGAAGTGGTGATTTTCCCGTACGGTCATTTCACGAGTGTACCGTGAATATCACGAATCAGGAAAAGCATCAAATCTCCTGCATCGCTGCGGCTGGAAAAAGATCTTGTAAGAACGGGACCAACGACGACTGAAGAGAATCGTTCAACGTTACAGAAGTGCAGCCCTTTCGCAAACTGCTGCAGAATCAATGCTGGGCCTTCAACAAGTGTCAGCATGCGAACCATTCAACGAAACATTGTCGATATGGGCTTTCTGAGCCGAAGGCCTACTACTTTACCCTTGATGACTGCACGACACAAAGCTTTACGCCTCACCTGGGCCCATCGACACCGACATACTGTTGATGACTAAAAACATGTTGCCTAGTCAAAAGAATCTTGTTACAAATTGTATCGAACGGATGGACGTGAACGGGGAGACAACCTCATGGATCCATGATCTCAGCAGGAGACTGTTGAAACTGGTGGAGGCTCTGTAATGGCGTAGGGCGTGTGCAGTTGGAGTGATATGAGACCCCTGATACGTCTAGATACGATTCTGACAGGTGGCACGAACGTAAGCATCGAGTCTGATCACCTGCATCCATTCGTGTCCATTGTACAATCCGACGGACTTGGGCAATTCCAGCAGGACAATGCGACACCTCGCACTTCCAGAAATACTGCAGAGTGGCTCCAGGAACACTCTTCTGAGTTCGAACACTTCCATTCTCCCCAGACATGAACACTATTGAGCATATCTGGGATACCTTGCATCGTGCTGTTCAGAAGAGATCGCCACCCCCTCGTAATGGATTTATGGACAGCCCTGCATGGTTCATGGTGTCAGTTCGCTCCAGCACTACTTCAGGCATTTGTCGAGTCCATGCCACGTCGTGTTGCGGCACTTCAGTGTGCTCGCGGGGGCCCTACACGATATGAGGCAGGTGTGCCAGTTTCCTTGGCTCTTCAGTGTAGCTGCCATCCATCATACCAACTAGAAATTTTGTCTAAGTCATCTTGTACCCTCCTACAGTCGCTCAACGACAACACCTTCCCATACACCATAGCATCATCAGCAAACAGTCACAGATTGCTACCCATACTGTCCTCCAGATCATTTACATATAGAGAGAATGAACACTTGCCGTGGTGGACAACTTACAAGGTTAGGACTTACGAAGTCTTCGAGGCACTCACATATTGGGAACCTGTTCAGTACGCCCGTAGCTTCGTTAAAAGTTTGTAGAGGGGCACCATGTCAAACACTTTCCGGAAATCTAGGAGTGCGGAATCTGACTGTTGCGCTTCGTACACAGTTCGAAGTTTCGCACGAGCGATGCTTTCTGAAACCGTCGTTATTTGTGCAAAGAAGCTTTTCCTCTGAAGGAAATGTTCCAACTGGGAACATGATGAAGACCTCTGCAGGAAAGGGCATTGGTCCGGCGTTCCTTCACGCTTGTTCTATAGAGGAGTTTTCTGCGCTTTCTTCAGTCCGCCCCGATAGCTGAGTGGTCATCGTGACGGATTGCCGTCCTACGGGCCCAGATTAGATTCCCAGCTAGGTCGGAGATCTTCTCAGCTGAGGGACTGGGTGTTGTGTTGCCTTCATCATCATTTCATCACCATCCGGCGCGCAGGTCGCCCAATGTGGCGTCGAATGCAATAAGATCTGCACCAAGGCGGCCGGACCTGCCCCGCCATTGACGCCAAACGATCATTTTATTTCACTGCGCTTTCTTCCAATCGATTCTCCTTGGAACACATTTACATCGCTGTACGTAGTATAGTTTCTATGGTCATCCCGTGCAGTTCTTACAAGGGAACCTCCCCGTCGCACCCCCCCCCCCCCCCAGATTTAGTTATAAGTTGGCACACTGGATAGGCCTTGAAAAACTAAACACAGATCAATCGAGAAAACAGGAAGAAGTTGTGTGGAACTATGAAAAAATAAGCAAAATATACAAACTGAGTAGTCCATGTGCAAGATAGGCAACATCAAGGAAAGTGAGAACTCAGGAGCGCCGTGGTCCCGTGGTTAGCGTGAGCAGCTGCGGAATCTGAGGTTCTCGGTTCAAGTCTTCCCTCGGGTGAAAAGTTTACTTTCTCTATTTTTGCAAAGTTCTGATCTGTCCGTTCGTTCATTGACATCTCTGTTCACTGTAATAAGTTTAGTGTCTGTATTTTGCGACCGCACCGCAAAACCGTGCGATTAGTAGACGAAAGGACGTGCCTCTCCAATGGGAACCGAAAGCATTTGATCGCAAGGTCATAGGTCAAGCGATTCCTCCACAGGAAAACAAGTCTGATATATTCTATACGACACTGGTGACGGCATGTGCGTCACATGACAGGAATGTGTTGTCGACCCACCTAACTTGTACACTTGGTGAATGGGTAAAAAGATTCTTCTACCTTGCCCGATTTAGGTTTTCTTGTGGATGTGATAATCACTCCCAAAAAAGTGATAAAACGTAAGCGTTTGTCACATAAACTGAAAAAAAGTTAAAATGTTTCATCCGATGGAAGGCTTGAACCAGGGACCTCTCGTTCCGCAGCTGCTCACGCTAACCACAAGACGACGGCACTCCTAACCTTAGTACTTTATTGTTATTGCCTATCTTGCGCATGGACTACTCAGTTTGTATGTTTTGCTTATTTTTTCATAGTTCCACACAACTTCTTCCTGTTTTCTCGATTGATCTGTGTTCAGTTTTACAAGGCCTATCCACTGTGCCAACTTGTAACTAAATCTGAGGGGGCTGCGATGGGGAGGTTCCCTTGTTAGCAGCACTAAACACGGATCAGAGAAAACCAAGACTCGCTCAAGGAGCTGACCAGGAAGAACAAATAGAATAACATCACTCAATAAACATACAGATTACCGTAAAAATTGAAAAGTGAAGAATGATGATGTATTTGGGAACGCCGCATAGATCTACGAAGGTTCTTTATTCGCTACTACCATTTGCACTTAGTTCAGACCCATCTTCAGTTTCGTAGTGGTTACTGTAGATGGACAATTACGGAGACCCAGCTTTGAGGATGTTGTCCACGTTAGGAGTCAAACAACATTGGTGGGTTGTCATAATAAAATGTACAAAGCATGACTGCTAAATGGGGTGGGCCGAATAACACCGTATAGGATATTGTGGTAAGCATGTTTCGGGTGTGCTCAATTTTATTACTGCAACCCACCAACGCGCTTTGACTCTTAACGTGGACAACTTCCCGAAAGCTAGGGCTCCGTAATTGTCCATCTAAAATATCAAAATGTAACCATCATAAACCTGCGTCTATAGTGACATGAAACTGGTAGTTGCGAATAAAGCACCTTCATAGAGGTATGCGGCGTTTGCAAACACCTCATCATTTTTTACTTTTTAATTTTTATAATTTTCATGGTATTTTCTTTTGAGTGTTGAGTGTTGTTATTGGGGTTGCCCTCAACAGAAAGTTGTTTGTAAAAATAAATACCACAAGATGATGCAACAGATCCAAGTACCAGAATAAAACTATAGTCCCTGGATCTACAGCATATGGTACACTGTGGAGGAAACTATCGCAGCAGATCCTGCTTCATCTTGAGCTTGTGTCTGGTCTTTTGTTTGGTCTTTCGCCTGTCGATCGCCTAACGTGAGACAAATTTTTCCAATGATTCGTCGCGCGACAACAAGCATTTAGCACTTTGGAGCGTGCTGCCTGCAGGAAGATGTCGGCAGAGCTTTTCTGCCAATCACATCTAGCAGCTGCAGCACAATGGTACCTTCCTTTTTCCTTGTCTCCCACACCTTGCGAGATGATTCTCGGAATCCTCACTGCGGGAATTCCCTGTTGCTGAGATGCTGGAGAACTCCACGACCTCACTGAACAATAGTGGGCTCTTATCGACCCGTCAATAGCTCCGCAAACTTCCTTATTGCTTCGCCGGACGCGGGGGTATTTGGTTTACGGCCAAAGAGGCGCGGCGCAAACGTCCAAACCTCCAGATGCCAGACACTCACATAGCTACCAAACGATGTATGTCGATAGAGTATGAACCAAATCTCCGATGTAGTTTGTACTATGTGCTGTCGTCCAGAAGAATGGACGTTTTAGTTAAAAGTAACACGAGAAGTACGGAGCACAGGAAGAACACTGTCAGTAATTATTAAATATCTTCCGTGGAGAAGTTGATAGAGCGTTGGATCGTCGTCCTGGGTTCAAACCCCAATCATAACAATTTTTACTGTATTATGCGAGAAAGTGTTACATGAGACAAAACGTTTATGTCACGTAAAAGGGCAGTTTGGAGTTTACAGCAAAGTTCTCTTCGCAGTCTGCTTTCGCTTCGTTTCTTTAAAAGCAGTAAAAATATAGAGTGCATTCGTAGTTTCACAGAATATACGATCAGAACAGAAAAATAACGAAACAATTGCATCACGCGTGTGGAAGTAATGGTGCTAATAATAACGGTAAACTAGTAGTAGTAATAATAAACATAATAAGAAGATCAATAATAAGTACATAACATTCAACAATCAATGAAAAAACGTGCGGGTGCGATCGTGCACTCAGTACATACATTCAGGCTGACTGTGAGGTTGCGAATAAAAATTAGTTTTAGGAAGATTAGTTAAAAGCCCAGCGCATCAACTCTATGCTGTATAAATCGGCAGTCCATCAGGTCTTGCGCCTGCTAACAAGGGAACCTCCCCATCGCACCCCCCTCAGATTTAGTTATAAGTTGGCACAGTGGATAGGCCTTGAAAAACTCAACACACATCAATCGAGAAAACAGGAACTATGTGTGGAACTATGAAAAAATAAGCAAAATATTCAAACTGAGTAGTCCATGCGTAAGATAGGCAACATCAAGGAGAGTGTGAGCCCACTAGCACCGTGGTCCCGTGGTTAGCGTGAGCAGCTGCGGAGTCTGAGGTTCTCGGTTCAAGTCTTCCCTCGGATGAAAAGTTTACTTTCTCTATTTTTGCAAAGTTCTGATCTGTCCGTTCGTTCATTGACGTCTCTGTTCACTGTAATAAGTTTAGTGTCTGTGTTTTGCGACCGCACCGCAAAACCGTGCGATTAGTAGACGAAAGGACGTGCCTCTCCAATGGGAACCGAAAACATTTGATCGCAAGGTCATAGGTCAACCGATTCCTCCACAGGAAAACACGTCTGATATATTCTATCCGACACTGGTGACGGCATGTGCGTCACGTGATAGGAATATGTTGTCGACCCACCTAACTTGTACACTTGGCGAATGGGTAAAAAGATTCTTCTACCTTGCCCGATTTAGGTTTTCTTGTGGATGTGATAATCACTCCCAAAAAAGTGACAAAACGTAAGCGTTTGTCACATAAACTGAAAAAAAGTTAAAATGTTTCATCCGATGGAAGGCTTGAACTAGGGACCTCTCGTTCCGCAGCTGCTCACGCTAACCACATGACCACGGCACTCCTAACCTTACTACTTTATTGTTATTGCCTATCTTGCGCTTGGACTACTCAGTTTGTATATTATGCTTATTTTTTCATAGTTCCACACAACTTCTTCCTGTTTTATCGATTGATCTGTGTTCAGTTTTTCAAGGTGGATACACTGTGCCAACTTGTAACTAGATCTGAGGGGGCTGCGATGGGGAGGTTCCCTTGTAAGTAAAGAGAACGATTCCGCAGCGCATCTGAATGACGTAACATCGTATGCCTGCGATCACAGCAGCGCCAATATCTGTGGATTCCGCCGACGATTGACATCGTCAGAAGACGGCTGATCTTTTTAAATCAGTACGCCACTACGTGTGCGGTCACAATATAGTCGATCTCATGGCCCGAACGTACGGATTTCGGACGACAATCGGTGAAATTCAAATCAGTTCGTTTTTTTCAGTCATAATGGCCGATACGATACGAAGCATGGACTGTGGGAAACTGATACGTTTAATCAGAGGAGTAGTTTATGGCCTCCTGAGGATGAAAAATGCCGTAATCGGGAGATAACTCGGAATCTATGAACTGAAATCGCGGGTTTATTAGAAACCATAAGTAGACAAAATCTTTACCGGGAATCTTAGATGTAGATTATAACCTCGAAAACTAATTTCTTCAAGTGACGAAGATAGTGTACCTTATGATTGAAGTTACTGTAGTGGATCTTTTTGGGTTACCCGCCAGGGTAGCCGAGAGCGAAACGTGCTGCTTCCTGGACTTGGGTAGGCGTGCTGGCCCCGGATCGAATCTGCCTGGCAGACTGACGACAAGGCCCAATGCCGGCCAGCCTGGATGTGGTCTTTAGGCGGTTTTCCACATGCCACTAGGTGAATACTGGGCTGGTCCCCACGTTGCGCCTCAGTTACACGACTCGCAGACATTTGCAACACGTTTGCACTATTCCATGGCTTCCACTAGATGCAGACAGCTGGAGTACGCTGATTGTGTCTCAGGGGCGTATGTCGTGGCGACATGGCCACCCATTAAAACTGGCATGCCACGTCCATTTAACCATAACAGCAGACCCCTCTAGTCGCGATTAATGCTTGGAAAGAGAGAGTGGATCTCTTTGGGTTGTGGTTACTATAACTGCTTACTGCCGTTTTTATGTCAGTAGACTGGTTATTCTGTCCCAAGAAGTGGTTTGCAAATGGGGTCCATGTGTGCTTTCCCACTTTACATTGCTGTAGGTTTCAGAGTATCTTTTTCCAGACTTCATGTTTGGCATTCAAACGTATGCTGAATGACAGAAAAAAACGGCTCTGAGCACTATGGGACTCAACATCTGTGGTCATAAGTCCCCTAGAACTTAGAACTACTTAAACCTAACTAACCTAAGGACATCACACACATCCATGCCCGAGGCAGGATTCGAATCTGCGACCGTAGCAGTCGCGCGGTTCCGGACTGAGCGCCTAGAACCGCTAGACCACCGCGGCCGGCTGCTGAATGACAGACATTGAATGTTGACTGACATATGTCTGCACAACATTTCTAGTGTTTGCCTAGAGTTGAGATTTGAGCTCTATTAAAAAATCCGACATGCACATTAAATATGCAATTTTGGCTCGAGTAAAACCTAGAATTGACACTTTGATATTTGACGTCGGGCGATTACATCTTTCCAATGATTAGGCCTTCACTGCGCTCTGAAAAGCACAGTTTCAAAGATTGTGTGTGATGTTGGATGTTATTTACCATGGCCTAAACACTAATCTAAAAGCTAATATTTTCACTCTTGCACCAATACTACGAAATTTTTAATTTATTCTATATCGAGTTTTGGAGATATGCTTCAGTAGGGAGATGGGTTGCATCATATCAGCATCCATCAACCAGTCTCGAAGACTGCGAGCAGTTTCGCAGGAGGGATGGGCGTTACCGCCTCAACATTAGACTGATGACGTCATTCACTGTACGGCCCGTATTGTTGCCAGAGGTGGTCACACCCCTTACTGAGCACTTTAACCAGTTGCTTAATATGTGTGCAAGTCACTTAACTTGGAAAAAACGAAGAACGTTTTTTTTCTACCGTTATGCATATTGTAGTTGTTTGCGTTCTGTATTCTTTACATCAGGGTTTCCCAACAAAATTTTCTCGAGGACCCCCTCATCGAGCATGATTGGTGCCTTGTCATATCACAGTATCAAGTTCCTAAAAAAGTCAAATTAACAGTCTTTTTGAAACTTCCTGACAGATTAAACTGTGTGCCCGACCGAGATCCGAACTCGGGACCTTTGTCTTTCGCGGGCAAGTGCTCTACCATCTGAGCTACCGAAGCACGACTCACGCCCGCTCCTCACAGCTTTACTTCTGTCAGTATCTCGTCTCCTCTTCCAAACTTTACAGAAGCTCTCCTGCGAATCTTGCAGAACTAGCACTCCTGAAAGAAAGGATACTGTGGAGGCATGGCTTTGCCACAGCCTGGGGGATGTTTCCAGAATGAGATTTTCACTCTGCAGCGGAGTGTGCGGCGATATGAAACTTCCTGGCAGATTAAAACTGTTTCGCCGACCGAGACTCGAACTCGGGACCTTTGCCTTTCGCGGGCGAGTGCTCTACCATCTGAGCTACCCAAGCACGATTCATGCCCGGTCCTCACAGCTTTACTTCTGCCAGTATCTCGTCTCCTCTTCCAAACTTTACAGAAGCTCTCCTGCGAATCTTGCAGAACTAGCACTCCTGAAAGAAAGGATACTGTGGAGGCATGGCTTAGCCACAGCCTGGGGGATGTTTCCAGAATGAGATTTTCACTCTGCAGCGGAGTGTGCGCTGATATGAAACTTCCTGGCAGATTTAAACTGTGTGCCCGACCGAGACTCGAACTCAGTTTTAATCTGCCAGGAAGTTTCAATTCAGCGCACACTCCGCTGCAGAGTGAAAGTCTCATTCTGGTAACAGTCTTTTTATACGTTTTCTATTTTCGGTACTTAGAAAAAATATTGACATATTTATTATTGAAAAAATATTGAGCTTAAGGTTTAGGCTGTTGCTCAAGTCCAGTGAACGTAAAACCGATTTCCAAGTAATCAGAGTTATATTTTCTAAATTTTGTCGGCCGGTGTGGCCGTGCGGTTAAAGGCGCTTCAGTCTGGAACCGCGTGACCGCTACGGTCGCAGGTTCGAATCCTGCCTCGGGCATGGATGTGTGTGATGTCCTTAGGTTAGTTAGGTTTAATTAGTTCTAAGTTCTAGGCGACTGATGACCTCAGAAGTTGAGTCGCATAGTGCTCAGAGCCATTTGAACCATTTTTTTCTATTTTTTCCAGTAAGCTTAACACTGATCTTGTAAGGGTTAGGTTCAAGGGACGCTGACGATTTACGTTCAATGGACACTGACAACTTCGGTTCGAGAGTCGCTGACTAACTTGCTTGAACATCAAATGCATTATCTTCCTCTTCATCTGTAGGTCTTACTCGTTTTAACGAACCACTTTTTAACCAACGGTCCATTTTTAACTACAGGAATTGTAGCTTCCGCGAAAAACAACGCTTTACAATCACTACCGTTTCAATACAGAATATTGAATACGTAAACAACACGCTCTGTGAAAGCACTGGCAATAAATTAACAATGGCCGTTTGTCGTCTGAAATGCGGGTTTGTGTGTAAAGTGACTGTCAGTTGTCGGCTGCAAAGAAGCAGCGCGCGCAGTCTAACGGCATACAGCAGAACTATTTGCCTCTGTCTAATTCTAGTTTTGCGCTAGAGTGTGCTAGCGTCAGTTGGTTCTAGGAAGACGTTAGACGCTGAAGCTCTGCTCATGCAGCAAGCGTCAAAACCAAAAAAAATTGTTATAATACGAAATATATTTAATATATTTTTTTATTCTAATAGCATCTTGCGGACCCCCCTGGCATAGCTCACGGACCCCTGGGGTCCGCGGACCACCTGTTGGGAACCACTGCTTTACATTGTTCCTACTTTACTGTCACCTACAAACGCAACCGTGCAAAATTTCGTTTTGTTGCTGTAATTTTGGACACCGGTGGACATGGGTATTTCGTTAAAGTTTTCTGGTAATTTCAACAGCTGAAGGCAGAGTGTTTGGTACTAGAAACGTTCTTTTCGAGGCAGATGTAGCTCATTCGGCATCTCTTTAACGGCAAACACCGCATTTCAGCACAGATGCGTCGTGGTAGCCATCCCACCCAAGGAGGCTAAATTATAGCCTACTTCCTACATAGACTAGATTCTAACCCAACACCGTCGAAAACTGACGAATGAGATCGGACGCACCGTGACTAAGCTATCGTCCGATGTTATCGGGCGACCTCTGGCGATCACATCTGACGACCGTTCGCGGTGTCACTGTGAACGCTGATCGAGTGGTTCAAATGGCTCTGAGTACTATGGGACTTAACAAAGAAATGGTTCAAATGGGTCTGAGCACTACGCGACTTAACTTCTGAAGTCATCAGTCCCTTAGAACTTAGAACTACATCTACATCTACATACATACTCCGAAATCCATCATACGGTGCGTGGCGGAGGGTACCTCGTACCACAACTAGCATCTTCTCTCCCTGTTCCACTCCCAAACAGATCGACAGAAAAATGACTGCCTATATGCCTCTGTAAGAGCCCTAATCTCTCTTATCTTATCTTTGTGGTCTTTCCGCGAAATGTAAGTTGGTGGCAGTAAAATTGTACTGCAGTCAGTCTCAAATGCTGGTTCTCTAAATTTCCTCAGTAGCGATTCACGAAAAGAACGCCTCCTTTCCTCCAGAGACTCCCACCCGAGTTCCTGAAGCATTTCCGTAACACTCGCGTGATGATCAAACCTACCAGTAACAAATCTAGCAGCCCGCCTCTGAATTGCTTCTATGGCCTCCCTCAATCGGACCTGATACGGATCCCAAACTCTCGAGCAGTACTCAAGAATAGGTCGTATTAGTCTTTTATAAACTGTCTCCTTTACAGATGAACCATATCTTCCCAAAATTCTACCAATGAACCGAAGACGACTATCCGCCTTCCCCACAACTGACATTACACGCTTGTCCCACTTCATATCGCTCTGCAAAGTTACGCCCAAATATTTAATCGAAGTGACTGTGTCAAGCGCTACACTAATAATGGAGTATTCAAACATTACAGAATTCTATTTCCTGTTCATCCGCATTAATTTACATTTATCTATATTTAGAGTTAGCTGTCATTCTTTACAACCAATCACAAATCGTGTCCAAGTCATCTTGTATCCTCCTACAGTCACTCAACGACGACACCTTCCCGTACACCACAGCATCATCAGCAAACAGCCGCGCATTGCTATCCACCCTATCCAAAATATCATTTATGTAGATAGAAAACAACAGCGGACCTACCACACTTCCCTGGGCCACTCCAGATGATACCCTCACCTCCGATGAACACTCACCATCGAGCACAATGTACTGGGTTCTATTACTTAAGAAGTCTTCGAGCCACTCACATATTTCGGAACCAATCCCATATGCTCGTACCTTACTTAAGAGTCTGCAGTGGACACCGAGTGAAACGCTTTCCGGAAGTCAAGGAATATGGCATCCGTCTGATACCCTTCATCCATGGTTCGCAAGATATCATGTGAAAAAAGGGCGAGTTGCGTTTCGCAGGAGCGATGCTTTCAAAAGCCGTGCTGATGCATGGACAGCAACTTCTCTGTCTCAAGGAAATTCATTATATTCGAACTGAGAATATGTTCGAGAATCCTGCAACAAACCGATGTTAAGGATATTGGTCTGTAATTTTGAGGATCCGTTCTTCTACCCTTCTTATATACAGGCGTCACCTGCGCTTATTTTCAGTCGTTCGGGACTTTACGTTAGGCAAGAGATTCGAGATAAATGCAAGCTAAAAAAATGGTTCAAATGGCTCTGAGCACTATGGGACTTAACTTCTGAGGTCATCAGTCCCCTAGAACTTCGATCTACTTAAACCCGACTAACCTAAGGACATCACACACATCCATGCCCGAGGCAGGATTCGAACCTACGACCGCAGCAGCAGCGCGGCTCCGGACTGGAGCGCCTAGAACCGCACGGCCACCGCGGCCGGCGTGAACGCTGCTTAAGACGTAGTAGAGCAAAGCGAGTGGCCAGAATCTAGGCTGCACGCCGAGGTATGCCGCTGCATGAATATTCAGGCGCGGCTGGATGCCTTCGCCCGTCCCTTCGGCCCGTCCATCACAATTAACGAGGCCCAGACCCGTGGGCGTTGCGAAAGCGGCCTGGCGCGCCGCCGGTCGACGTCTGCGTCGTGAGGGCCGCGGCGAGTGGGCGAAGCGCGTTTTGGGGGAGCCACCTGGCCCGCGTGCTCGCATCAAATTACGGGAACCAATCAGCACGTGGGCGGACGTTTCCCCGAGACAATACTGCTCGTCCGCTTCCTTTCCTGCCTCCACGCTGCCTCCACCGTTCAATCAATGCAAACTGCCGCGACCACAAACATAAAATTTTCATTCTAACGTAGGGGGGCGCTAATAGCAACGTCGCCAGAGTTTCCTAATGCCCGAGGAGCCAAAGAAACTGGTACACCTGTCTAATATCGTGTAGCGGTCCCGCGAGCACGCAGAAGTCCTGGGACGTCAGCTGTTCCTGATCTATATAAATGATCTGGGTGACAATCTGTTGTTCGCAGATGATGCTGTAATTTACCGTCTAGTAAGGTCATCCGAAGACCAGTATCAGTTGCAAAGCGATTTAGAAAAGATTGCTGTATGCTGTGGCAGGTGGCAGTTGACGCTAAATAACGAAAAGTGTGAGGTGATCCACACGAGTTCCAAAAGAAATCCGTTGGAATTCGATTACTCGATAAATAGTACAATTCTCAAGGCTGTCAATTCATCTAAGTACCTGGGTGTTAAAATTACGAACAATTTCTGTTGGAAAGACCACATAGATAATATTGTGTGGAAGGCGAGCCAAAGGTTGCGTTTCATTGGCAGGACACTTAGAAGATGCAACAAGTCCACTAAAGAGACAGCTTACACTACACTCGTTCGTCCTCTGTTAGAATATTGCTGGGCGGTGTGGGATCCTTATCAGGTGGGAGTGACGGAGGACATCGAAAGGGTGCAAAAAAGGGCAGCTCGTTTTGTATTATCACGTAATAGGCGAGAGAGTGTGGCAGATATGATACGCGAGTTGGGATGTAAGTCATTAAAGCAGAGACGTTTTTCGTCGCGGCGAGATCTATTTACGAAATTTCAGTCACCAACTTTCTCTTCCGAATGGGAAAATATTTTGTTGAGCCCAACCTACATAGGTAGGAATGATCATCAAAATAAAATAAGAGAAATCAGAGCTCGAACAGAAAGGTTTAGGTGTTCGTTTTTCCCGCGCGCTGTTCGGGAGTGGAATGGTAGGGAGATAGTATGATTGCGGTTCGATGAACCCTCTGCCAAGCACTTAAATGTGAATTGCAGAGTAGTCATGTGCATGTAGATGTAGATGTAGATGTAGAAGTGCGCAACAAGACATGGCCTGGATTCGAGTAATGTATGAAGCAGTGTTAGAGGGCTGCAGGGCTGTCCATAAATCTGTAGGAGTACATCTACATATATACTCCGCTAGCCACCAAGCGGTGTGTGGCGGAGGGCACAATTCGCGCCAAAGTCATATTTCCCCCCTCTGTTCCACTCGCGGATCGCGCGAGGGAAAAACGACTGTGTGAACGCCTCAGTACGAGCTCTAATTGTCCTTATCTTTGAATGGTGATCATTGCGCGATTTGAAAGTTGGTGGTAATAATATGTGCTCTACATCCTCGGCCAAGGTCGGATTTCGGAATTTAGTGATGGTTCAAATGGCTCTGAGCACTATGGGACTTGACATCTGTGGTCATCTGTCCCCTAGACTTAGAACTACTTAAACCTAACTAACCTAAGGACATCACACAACACCCAGTCGTCACGAGGCAGGATTCGAACCTGCGACCGTAGCGGTCGCCCGCTTCCAGACTGTAGCGCCTAGAACCGCTCGGCCACAACGGGCGGCGCAGCGATAAGACATACCAAACTAGATGCATTAAGTTGACTGCGGAGAGAAAAAGTGTAGCAGTCGCAGGGAGCCGCAGTAGACACGGTGAATCTGAAGCTCACGGACAACACTCCAGGGGGTGTTTAGGGATATTTACTCAGACATGTGGCTTCCCGTGGCCCGTTGCAGAGAAATTAGATTTCGTTTGATCTCTGAAAATATCTGCACAACAGAGATGATGTAGCTCGTTGTTCCGTCTCGCGTTTGTTTTTTCCGCAGCGTTAGTTGTACGTTTACAGAACTGTACAGACAGTATGTTCGGCTATATAAGAGCCAAATAATCCTAGAAAATATATTTCCGGAAACTGTTGGTTTCGCTGGGCAGGCAAGTAATCGTAGGCGACATATTTCCGGATATCATTGGTTTCCCTGGTTCTGGGAACGAGTGTGGTCACGCTAAATTTGTAAGGGATGATCAAAGGGTTTCCGTTTGTGGGCGTTCCTGCAGCGTACACGCAACGTAGTGTGACTCGGATGTGGGTATGTAAGGACCGACATGTCGGCAAGGCATTAGTGTTTCCGACGTTCGCGTGGAAAATGCGGAAACGTGAACTATGGCGACGTTATTACCAGCTGCGTCCAAACAGGACCAGCGTGGTATTACTGTTTTCTTGGCTGCCAGGGACAAACATCGGTAGACATCCGTCGGAGAATGAAGTATGTGGATGGGGCAGCATGTCTGTCGAAAATCACGGTTATCGAATGCAGACTGCTACATCATTATAATGCACGTCCCCATATCCAAAATATCGTAATGCAGAAGTTACGGCAACTCAAGTGGGGAAAAGCTCGAGCACCCGCCCTATAGTCACGATCTCACCCAATGTGATCATCACAGCTTCGCTCCCTTAAAAAATGCTCTGAAGGGTCGGCGATTCCTGTCGGACGAGAATGTGAAGAAGGCAGTTGCGGACTTCTTCACGCAGCGGGACACGGTGTTTTAGCAGTCGCGTATCTTCATCCTGGTGCATCTGTGGAATGATGGCTCACAGCGATTTTGCCTCATCCGACTGCCGATTCTGGACTGTACGATTTGCGAACGGACACTTTTTGAACCTCCTTATTACATTGTTAAAGTGCAGGCTTGCATCTATATCTACATCGATACTCTGCAAATCAACACTTAAGTGTCTCGAACCACCTTCACAATAATCCCCTACCATTGCAGTCGCGAACAGCGCGCGGGGAAAATGAACACCTACGTGTGAGCCCTGATTTGCCTAAAAAAAAATATATTCAAATGGGTGTGAAATCTTAAGGGACTTCACTGCTAAGGTCATCAGTTTCTAAGCTTACATACTACTTAAGCTACATTATCCTAAGGACAAACACACACACACACCCATGCCCGAGGGAGGGCTCGAACCTCCTCCGGGACCAGCCGCACAGGCCATGACTGTAGCACCCCAGACCGCTCGGCTAATCACGCGAGGCTGATTTTCCCAATTTTATTATGATGATCGTTTCTCGCTATGTAGGTCGGCGTCATCAAAATATTTCCGCATTCGGAGGAGAAAGCTGGTGATAACATCCCGCCGAAACGAAAAACGCCTGTGTCGTTTCACTGACACCTTCTCCCCTATTTCTCGATAATACAAAACGTGCTGCCCTTCTCTCAACTTTTTCGATGTACTCCGCCACTCCTATCTGGTAAGGATCCCACACCCCTCAGCCGGATGTTGTAGCCGAGCGGTTCTAGGCGCTTCAGTCCGGAACCGCGCTGCTGCTACGGTCGCAGGATCGAATCCTGCCTCGGGCATGGATGTGTGTGATGTCCTTAGGTTAGGTACGTTTAAGTAGTTTACGGGACTGATGACCTCAGATATCAATCCCCATAGTGCTCAGAGCCATTTGAACCAAGCCACACCGCTCAGCAGTATTCTGAAACAGGATGGACAAACGTAGTGTAGGCAGACCCCTTAGTAGGTCTGTTACATTTTCTAAGTGTCTGCCAATAAAACGTAGTCTTTGGTTAGCCTTCCCCACAACATCTTCTAAGTGTGTCTTCCAATTTAAGTTGTTCGTAATTGTAACTTGTAGGTATTTAGTTGATTTTATGGCCTTTAGAATTGACTGATTTAAATTATAACACAACTTCAACGGATTCCTGATAGCACTCAAGTGGATGACTTCACACTTTTCGTTATTTAGGGTCAATTGTCAATTTTTGCACCATACAGATATCTTTTCTAAATCGTTTTGCAGTTTGTTCTGATCTTCTGGTAAGTTTACCAGACGATAAACGACAGCATCATCTGCAAACAACCTGCCGGCCGTGGTGGCCGAGCGGTTCTAGGCGCTTCAGTCCGGAACCGCGCGACTGCTACGGTCGCAGGTTCGAATCCTGCCTCGGGCGTGGATGTGTGTGATGTCCTTAGGTTAGTTAGTTCTAAGTTCTAGGGGACTGATAACCTCAGAAGTTAAGTCCCATAGTGCTCAGAGCCATTTTGATGTTCATAATTGTAACTCCTAGGTATTTAGTTGAATTTACGGCTTTTAGATTAGACTGATTTATCGTGTAACCGAAGTTTAACGAGTTCCTTTTATCACTTATGTGGATGGGCTCACACTTTTCGTTATTTAGGGTCAACTGCCACTTTTCGTACCACTCAGATATCTTTTCTAAATCGTTTTGCAGTTTGTTTTGATCTTCTGATGACTTTATTAGTCGATAAACGACAGCGTCATCTGCAAACAACCGAAGACGACTGCTCAGATTGTCTCCTAAATCGTTTACATAACGAACAGCAGAGGGTCTGTAACACTACCTTGGGGAATGCCAGAAATCACTTTTGTTTACTCGATGACTGTGCGTCACTTACTACGAACTGTGACCTGTCTGACATGAAATCACGAATCCAGTCACATAACTGAGACGATATTTCATAAGCACGCCTACATTTATATCGAAACACCGAAAGTGATGCGTAAATTGTTTAAGTGTTAAACAGCCTTCGTTTGATTTTATTATCACTCCGGTTACGCAGGTACTGGAAAATAGCGCTTCGACAACTTACTGTATGTATTGGCCGTGGCTCCCCAGAACCATAGCCTCGCACGTATACCGACTTGAACGCGTTGGGCCGGCCGCGGTGGCCGAGCGGTTCTAGGCGCTACAGTCTGGAACCGCGCGATCGCTACGGTCGCAGGTTCAAATCCTGCCTCGCGCATCGATGTGTGTGATGTCCTTAGGTTAGTTAGGTTTAATTAATTCTAAGGTCTAGGGGACTGATGTCCTCAGAAGTCAAGTACCATAGTGCTCAGAGCCATTTGAACCATTTTTGAACACGTTGGTTTTTTTTTTGTGAGTATATTCAAAAGCTTTGGTGTATCAGAGCTCTTTGGATATTGTCGGATTTTGATACATAAAAAACATGTGGTGCGTAGTAGAAATCTTCTCAGTGACAAATCTAAAGTGTGTAGTGAGAAAAATTTACGTGTGGAACAATCAGAATGCAGTGGGAATGTATCTACATCTGTTGGACAAATGTTATGAAAACAAACAATCCGAACCGACATTTCACGACAATTAATCTGTAAAAAATCGCGCCACATGTTATAAGGAAAGCGTGTAAACCGTCTGAAGATGAATCACAACGATTCGAAACCGGTCGCAGGTTCGAATCCTGTCTCGGGCATGGATGTGTGTGATGTCCTTAGGTTAGTTAGGTTAAGTAGTTCTAAGCTCTAGGGGACTGATGACCGCAGACGTTAAGTCCCATAGTGCTCAGAGCCATTTGAACCTTTTTTTTTTTTTTTTTTTTTTTTTTTTTTTGTCCTTAGGTTAGTTCGGTTTAATTAGTTCCAAGGTCTAGGGGACTGATGACCTCAGAAGTTAAATCCCATAGTGCTCAGAGCCAGCAATAAACTGCAGTAAGCTCAATACGGTTAACCGGTAATAACTCATTTTAAAAGCCGCTGCAGAAGAGGGCTTTGCAAACAAACGTATAAAAAAAGCCTTGTTTAAAAGTGTAGTTGTGAGTAGAACTAAAGAAAGTAATGCCTTCATTGGTGCTAGCATTAGTCTACTCATCTACCTGGTTTCATGTACATGATTACTCTGCAATTCACATGTAAGTGTTTGGCAGAGGGTTCATCGAACCACAATCCTACTATCTCTCTACCATTCCACTCCCGAACAGCGCGCGGGAAAAACGAACACCTAAACCTTTCTGTTCGAGCTCTGATTTCTCTTATTTTATTTTGATGATCATTCCTACCTATGTAGGTTGGGCTCAACAAAATATTTTCGCATTCGGAAGAGAAAGTTGGTGACTGAAATTTCGTAAATAGATCTCGCCGCGACGAAAAAAATGGTTCCAATGGCTCTGAGCACTATGCGACTTAACTTCTGAGGTTATCAGTCGCCTAGAACTTAGAACTAATTAAACCTAACTAACCTAAGGACATCACACACATCCATGCCCGAGGCAGGATTCGAACCTGCGACCGTAGCGGGCGCTCGGTTCCAGACTGTAGCGCCTAGAACTGCACGGCCACTCCGGCCGGCTCCGCGACGAAAAACGTCTACAGATTCATTAGGATTGTATACAATACAAGTCGCGAGGTAGAGTCATAAGCAGATTTACCAAAGTCTTTATTAGCGATCTCAAACATATGGTAGGTTCGATAGGCAATTACATCTCTATCATTAAAACTTTCAAGTCCAGGTACACTAGACACTCCACTACCACCTCTCACTATGGCAACAGTGAACCATCCATTTCCATGTGAGAATGTGTCGTATACACATCCCGGAAACTGACTCATTCGACAGCACTTCGATAAAAGAGTCTTACAAATGATGTGGTGAACATGTAACTGACAAACTAATTTGATTTAGAGATTGCGATTTTGTGACGCAACAGCGTTCACACACTACGGTCGCTCGTCCACTACTTAACACCGCCTGGTCGCAACTGATTGGTCGAACGCGTATGTTTTTTTTACTTGTTAGTTCAAGCTGGCACTGTAGTTACAGCACTGACTAAGAATAAAACCAGTCTCGGAATTTTTTTATGGCGGACGGTATGTGCTTGGACAGGCGGAGCGCATATTGGCAGGTTTGTTTGGCTGCTGTGAAAGTTGAAGAATTGCCGAAAAGCGCGCCGAAGATGACGAAGGCGGCGCGGCAGTTGAGGTGAAGATGGGAAGACAGCCGGAGCGGTATCTTCGCAGCCAGGGGGCGGTCGCTGCCTGTAGTGGAGCTTCGTGGCTGGACCCGCCCGCTGGCACACCCTGCCCAGAAAGTCGCGCGCCGACTGGACACACTCCACCCGACCAAGACGGACGTCCGCGCAGCCGGTTTACAATACTTACGCCCCAGAAACACCAGCTACAGGCGTGTCCGGCGGCGTAAGGAACAGTCTGACACCTGTGTGCAAGTGTATGTTACAAATAACGCACAATCCAATACACCCAACTACGGAATGACGTTTCACGAAAACTCCAAAGTAACACTCATTTAATGTTCTCATCAGATGAAAACCAACAGCCGTTAAGTGCTTTAGAAAATACATTTTAACCATTAGCTGTGTTATTTGTCTATACAGGGTGCTCCATTGATAGTGACCGGGCCAAATATCTCACGAAATAAGCGTCAAACGAAAAAACTACAAAGAACGAAACTTGTGTAGCTTGAAGGGGGAAACCAGATGGCGCTATGGTTGGCCCGCTAGATGGCGCTGCCATAGGTCACACGGATATCAGCTGCGTCTTTTTAAATAGGAACCCCCAAATTTTTGTTATATATTCGTGTAGTACGTAAAGAAATATGAATGTTTTAGTTGGACCACTATTTTCGCTTTGTGATAGATGGCGCTGTAATAGTCACAAACGTATAAGTACGTGGTATCACGTAACATTCCGTCAGTGCGGACGGTATTTGCTTCGTGATACATTACCCGTGTTAAGATGGACCGTTTACCAATTGCGGGAAAGCTCGATATCGTGTTGATGTATGGCTATTGTGATCAAAATGCCCAACGGGCGTGTGCTACGTCTGCTGCTCGGTATCCTGGACGACATCATCCAAGTGTCCGGACCGTTCGCCGGATAGTTACGTTATGTAAGGAAACAGGAAGTGTTCAGCCACATGCGATACGTCAACCACGACCTGCAACAAATGATGATGCCCAAGTAGGTGTTTCAGCTGCTGTCGTGGCTAATCCGCACATCAGTAGCAGACAAACTGCGCGAGAATCGGGAATCTCAAAAATGTCGGTGTTGAGAATCTTACATCAACATCGATTGCACCCGTACCATATTTCTATGTACCAGGTATTGCATCGCGACAACTTTGAACGTCGTGTACAGTTCTGACACTGGGCACAAGAGAAATTACGACACGATGACAGATTTTTTGCACGTGGTCTACTTCGCGACGAAGCGTCATTCACCAACAGCTGTAATGTAAACAGGCGTAATATGCACTATTGGGCAACGGAAAATCCACGACGGCTGCGACAAGTGGATAACAGCGACCTTGGCGGGTTAATGTATAGTGCGGCATTATGGGAGGAAGGATAATTGGTCCCCATTTTATCGATGACAATCTAAATGGTGCAATGTATGCTGATTTCCTACGTAATGTTCTACCGATGTTCCTACAATATGTTTCACTGCCCATTGGCACAGACGAAAGTCAATGGGTGGGTAGCCTATAACTTTATATGTGAAGATCTTCACATATATATAAAAAAAAGTGTGAAATCTTAAGGTACTTAATTGCTAAGGTCATCAGTCCCTATGCTTACACACTACTTAACCTACATTATCCTAAGGACAAACACACACACCCATGCCCGAGGGAGGACTCGAACCTCCGCCTAGACCAGCCGCACAGTCCATGATTGCAGCGCCTATGACCGCTCGGCTAATCCCGCGCGGCTTCACATATAAAGGCTACCCAGCCATTGACCTTCGTCTGCGCGAATGCGCACAGGTTGTCCGCTTCACAAATCAAGTTAAAGGCTACCAGCCATTGACCTTCGTCTGTGCGAATGCGTACAGGTTGCCCGAACTTTTACGGGAATCGTCACCTTAGTGTGCGCGAGTAATGAGTGGATGGGGAAATATCTATTAGGTACCTTACAAATGTAGATTGTTTACAGTTGGGCATATGGTTCTGACGGGAAGCGTGCGAGGGATAAGTCCCTGCAGTCACGCTATTCATCTGTGTCCTCGGTGGCTCAGATAGATAGAGCGTCTGCCATGTAAGCAGGAGATCGCGGGTTCGAGTCCCGGTCGGGGCACACATTTTCAACTGTCCCCATCGAGGTATATCAACAACACCTGTCGGCAGCTGAGGGTTTCAATTAATTATCATTTACCCTGTATAGGAGCCTTAGCGCACCCAATGACGTCGTGACAGAGGATGACACGGCGTTCGGTCGGTGCCGGCTGGTCCGCAGGGACCTGTGGACGGAGTTTACGTTGACGGTCTCTTTACTACTAAGTAATAACTGATACCGTACAGAAGTGCAGCTGAGGGTTTCAATTAATTATCATTTACCCTGTATAGGAGCCTTAGCGCACCCAATGACGTCATGACAGAGGATGACACGGCGTTCGGTCGGTGCCGGCTGGCCCGCAGGGACCTGTGGACGGAGTTTACGTTGACGGTCTCTTTACTACTAAGTAATAACTGATACCGTACAGAAGTGCAGCTGAGGGTTTCAATTAATTATCATTTACCCTGTATAGGAGCCTTAGCGCACCCAATGACGTCATGACAGAGGATGACACGGCGTTCGGTCGGTGCCGGCTGGCCCGCAGGGACCTGTGGACGGAGTTTACGTTGACGGTCTCTTTACTACTAAGTAATAGCTGATACCGTACAGAAGTGCAGCTGAGGGTTTCAATTAATTATCATTTACCCTGTATAGGAGCCTTAGCGCACCCAATGACGTCATGACAGAGGATGACACGGCGTTCGGTCGGTGCCGGCTGGCCCGCAGGGACCTGTGGACGGAGTTTACGTTGACGGTCTCTTTACTACTAAGTAATAGCTGATACCGTACAGAAGTGCAGCTGAGGGCTTCAATTAATTATCATTTACTCTGTATAGGAGCCTTAGCGCACCCAATGACGTCATGACAGAGGATGACACGCCGTTCGGTCGGTGCCGGCTGGCCCGCAGGGACCTGTGGACGGAGTTTACGTTGACGGTCTCTTTACTACTAAGTAATAGCTGATACCGTACAGAAGTGCAGCTGAGGGCTTCAATTAATTATCATTTACTCTGTATAGGAGCCTTAGCGCACCCAATGACGTCATGACAGAGGATGACACGCCGTTCGGTGGGTGCCGGTTGGCCCGCAGGGACCTGTGGACGGAGTTTACGTTGACGGTCTCTTTACTACTAAGTAATAACTGATATCGTACAGAAGAGCCACGAGCGTGGATGTGGCGCCATCTCGTCCGCTGCTGTTCTACAGAATGTCGAGGCAGCGCGATGACGGGGCAACAAACACGAGCGCGGACGGACGGGCGGGCAGAGGCCGTGTTGTATATTTCTTCCTCTGCTCCTCTCCGGAGCGGAGATTTGACGGCGTTTACTCTACCAGCACAAATAAATCCGCAGCCGCCGTCGCTGACGGCGTCTTTGTTTGGGTTCGACCGGGCCCGCCGCTTATGAATGGGAGATAATATTTGTGGAATGCCGCTAAGTGCGCGCCGTAAACTCTATTTCCGCTCCGCCAGTCGGAATTCCCTGAGCGCTCACAGACTGCCCCTCCCTGCCCCGTCTTCCGGCCGGCAGGTGTATTTCCCAAGTGACTCGTCTGACGTACGACGTGGGGACACAGGAAGAGACAGATTCTTGTAGCTGTTAGGATTAGGTGGCAATGCTGCCACGACAAATTATGAACAGCTAGATTAGTGTTTAACGACCCCGTCGCCGGGTAGAACATCAAAATCGGAGCGGTGATTACGGGAAATACAGGGTGTCCGAAAAGTCCTTCCCTGATTACCTAAATTGATAACTCAGGCTAGAAGTAAGATACAGATATGAAACTGGTGTCTAATTGTGTACAGACTATCAAAGTTTTTTTCACACATCAGTAAACTTCCACATGAGCACCCTTGGTAGCACGTAGCACATGTAGGCGATATTCAATTTCCGTCCACACATTAGCCAACATCACTGGAGGGATCGATTCAACGACTGTGGTTATCCGTTGCCGCAGGGTTTCAAGATCTGGTACACGTGTTCGGTAGACCTCGTCCTTGGCATAACCCCATAAAAAGAAGTCTAATGCGGTTATGTCAGGAGCTCGGGGAGGCCAAAGCGTTGCCCCATCACGACCAATCTAGGCACGGACGTCCAAACCCCAATGAGGCGGTGCACCGTCTTGCTGAAACAAGACATTGGGGTGATACTGAAGCAGCTGAGGAACAGCATACAGTTGCAACATGTCCAGATACACTGCAGATGTGACCGTAGCCTCAGTGAAGAATAATGGCCCGATAATTCGATTGTGCAATAGCGCGCACCAAACATTCACCTTTGGACTGCCTCTGGTGCACTCCATGACTTCGCCAGGGGGTTGTGAATCCCAAATGCGCACATTGTGGCGATTCACTACTCCACTCACAAAAATGGTCGGAAAAGACAATTCGTCTGAGATAACCATCATCGTCCTCAATATGTTATGGCATTTCAACCGCAAAGTCATATCGACGTGTACTGTCATTGGGCAACAAGGCCTGAACGATTTGCACTTTGTATGCACGAAACAATAAACTTTGAGAGTTTGTAAACAATTAGATACTAGTTTCATATTTGTTTCTTACTTCTACCCTGCGTTATAAATTTGTGTAATCAGGGAAAGACACACCCTGTATTACGAAGGCGAAATCGGCCGTGTCTTTTTCAGGTGAATCATCCGGGGGTTTGCCTGAAGCTCCACAGCCGAAAAAAGGAACATCCTCAAGGACTGTGTTCTGTGCCGCCACCTACTTAATAACCGATATGTACATCTTTGGCACGGGGCTTACCGAAGCGCCATAATTCAGAAACCCAAAAAAAGTTTTTTTACCATTTTTTCGTACCAAAACTGAACCAAGCGTTGCAAGACTGGTATGCACAGCAAATGGATATAATTTTTTCGATATATTCCTAAGATCCCGATCTCCAACAACATTGAAAATTTTATCGAGATCTTTATCCATTTCCGGGATACAGACGTTTAAACTTATTATCTTACAGAGAACCCCCAAAAAGGCATTTTGATACTGTTTTTGCACCAAACCGAGCCGCGGATCCCAAGGCTGTTATACACAGCAAATGACGGCAACTCTTTCGGTATATTCCTATGATCCCGATCTCGAAGACCTTGAAAATTTTCTTGATATATTTATCCGCTTCCGATACAGATTTTCAGAGTTACCCTACTTGAGCAGGTAAACACGAACGTGAAATCCGGTGTGAGGCGAAAACGTAGATTATAAAATAACGTAGACGAAGGAAACATGCTGTAAAGTGTCTCTGTTATCAGCAGAAGGGCTCCAGAAACCACATGTTGTAGTAATGAAGCACTTGCAAAACTTTTGTGCACGTAAAATCCGGTTTGATGTGTAAAATTCGTTATTTCAATTTCACGTAAGTGACCTATCAATATTTTATTGCCGGCCGGAGTGGCCGTGCGGTTCTAGGCGCTACAGTCTAGAATCGAGCGACCGCTACGGCCGCAGGTTCGAATCCTGCCTCGGGCCTGGATGTGTGCGATGTCCTTAGGTTAGTTTAGAGATGACCTCCGCAGTTAAGTGCTCAGAGCCATTTGAACCAATATTTTGTTGACCCATAAAGTGCTTTTCATATGTGACTTGCCCTCCTGCGACTAGGAAAAGCAGGGAGCCAGCGGAAAAATGCTCCTATCGAAGCATAAAAAAGGCGAATATGCTCCTGTTTAAAAGGCTCTGTATGAAAAGTGGGGTACCAGCTCCACTTTCTACTTTTCTCAGCACCTTTAAAAAGATCTCCAAAAATTGTTGCATGAGAACATATTAACGCTTGTTTATGCTGGGGAAGAATAAGACAGTGTCAGTGGGAAAGAGACGTAAAAGTAAAAAATACTGGAAGGTAATGGACAGTGGTTGTGGTGTAGAAACAACGAAGGACCCCCGTGGCAGTGTGAGAGAAAAAGGAGGACACAATGGCAGTGCAAAGGAGTTGATAGTGACAAACAGTGGCAGGAAAATAGTGAAGGAGATAGTGGCAGTGGGAGAGGAATAAAGCTGAGGAGAAAGTAGAAGTGGATGAGAGTCAGTGATAATGAGAGTCTATGACAATAACAACGAGGAAGAGAGAGACAGTGACAGTGAGAAAACAGCAGTGGGAAGGAACGAGTGAGACAGTAGCAGTAAGAGAGATCAAGAAGGAAACAGTAGGACAGAACGAAGGAGATTGTGGCTGTGAGAACGTGACTGTTTAAGAACCACAAATAGTGACAACAGTTGGACTGTAAGTGTAAGTGAGAATGGGCAAGTGGAATGGATGACTATGAGCGACTTGCAAATATAAGTTACAGTTTGGGGAGTGAGACGTCAGTTGCATGTTAATAAGAGCGCGAATATGTTTGCATGCCAAAAATTTGGGGAAAATTTTTGAAGCTGCTGAGGAAGGCAGGATGACGCAGCTGGTAACGCACTTTTCGATGAGAGTGTTTTAAAAAGGGAGTATTCGCAATTTTTGTGCTGCGATAGACCATTTTTTTGATGGCTGTGTATAAAAATGTATGTCAAACTATTTCATTCGATGAGAGGGTTAGAGCACTGTAATTGGACTTCGTCTACACGAACTACTGTGGAATTTATTAATGTCTCTTTACTGCTGTTTGAATTAATACTAATTAAAATATCGTCTTTTAGGTAGAACTAGTTGTCAGAAGCGAGGTATTTTGACTTCCTGCTACGATTAAAATACATCAAATTCTTCAAAAAGCTCCCCTAAAAATTGTCGAAATGAAGGTGAGCGGTGGTTTCACATGCCAACAGTCTTGCCGCAGCGGTAAAACCGGTGCCCGTCAGATCAGGGCTGTTGGCAAGCAGGATGAATTCAGCCCTTGTGAAGCCAGTTGAGGAGCTACTTGACTCAGAAGTAGCAGCTTCGGCCACGAAACCTGACAATGGCTGGAAGAGCTGTGTGCTGACGAAATGCCTTTCCACATCCGTATCCACTGACGCTTACGAGCCGAGGGTGAATTGGCGGTCGGTCGGTACCGTTGGACCTATCCCGTCCTGTTCGGGCGGAGATTTTTTTTAGTGTTTTCATGTCAGGCTTTGTGGGACTACTTCATAGAAGCCATGAACCACAAAACTATTAAGTCACTAGGAATAAGAGGTTGTTCTGACTTCCACCGAGCGAGGTGGCGCAGTGGTTAGCACACTGGACTCGCATTCGGAAGGACGACGGTTCAGAAACTTCAGTCTGAAACCGCGCTACCGCTACGGTCGCAGGTTCCAACCCTGCCTCGGGCATAGATGTGTGTGATGTCCTTAGGTTAGTTAGGTTTAAGTTCTAGGGGACTGATGACCTCAGATGTTAAGTCCCATAGTGCTCAGAGCCATTTGAACCATTTGAACCTTCTCTATCCTTCTCATACTATCTTCCTCCCTCCCTCTGCCTCTCTCTCTCTCTCTCTCTCCTCTTCTCTTGCCTTTGTCTCTCTCTCTCTCTCTCTCTAATACACTGTCTCACTTATCATCTCATACTCTCATCCTCTCCCACTGTTATTACTCTTACTCTCTCTCTCATACTCTCTCCCTCTCTCTGTCTTTCTCTATTTTCTACTCTCTTACTTTCTCTCTCTCACTCTCACTTATCATCTCATACTCTCTTCTTCTCCCTCTCTTGCTATGTATCACTCTAATACTCTCTTCCTTTCTCTATCCCTCTCATACTATCTTCCTCTGCCCCCCCCCCTCTCTCTCTCTCTGTCTCTCTCTATCTCTCTATCTCTCTATCTCTGCTGAGTCATTCTCTTATTACCTTGTACTCACTTCCTCTCCATTATTATCTTGATTCTCTTATAATCTCTTTCCCTCTTACTATCTCTTCCTCACTCACTCTCTCAAACTCTGTTGCCTTTCTTCCTCGCTCTCTCTCTCTCTCTCTCTCTCTCTCTCTCTTTCTCTCTCTCTTTCTCTTTTTTCTATCTTACTTTCTTTCTCTCTCGCACTCTGTCTCACTTTTCATTTCTTACTCTCTTCCTCTCTCTCTTTTTCTATGTAGCACTCTACCGTTCGACTGTTACGGTCGCAGGTTCGAATCCTGCCTTGGGCACGCATGTGTGTGACGTCCTTAGGTTAGTTAGGTTTAAGTAGTTGTAAGTTCTAGGGGACTGATGACCTCCGCAGTTAAGTCCCATAGTACTCAGATCCATTTGAACCATTTTATGTAGCACTCTCTACCCTTCTCTATCTGTCTCATACTATCTTCCTCCCTCCCTCTGCCCCCCCCCTCTCTCTCTCTCTCTCTCTCTCTCTCTCTCTCTCTCTCTCTCTCTTTCTTTCTCTCTCTCTGTCTCTCTCTCTCCCACTGACTCACTCACATACACTCTGATTCTCTTATTACCTCATACTCACTTCTTCTCCCTCTATTATTATCTTGATTCTCTTATAGTCTCATTCTCTCCCCTTCATCTGTCCCTTTCTCTCTCTCATACACTGTCTCACTTATCATGTCATACTCTCATCCTCTCCCAATGTTATTACTCTTGCTCTTTCTCTCTCATACCCCCTGTCTCTCCCGCTCTTTCGCTCCCTATTTTCTACTCTCTTACTTTCTCTCTTTCTCTCTCTCACTCTGTCTCACTTATCATCTCATACTCTCTTCCTCTCCCTCTCTTGCTATGTAGCACTCTAATACTCTCTTCCCTTCTCTATCCCTCTCATACTACAAGATTTTAAAAATGGCTGAAACAGCAACTGTTGAAATTCTTCACAGTAAATGATAACAGCCAAACAGCTGCAGGATAAAGATTTATTAAAATTCTTGACCACAGTTTCGGTATATCTAAATATACATCATCAGAAGTAAAATTCACTAAAATCACATCCTGCAGTGGAGATACACCAGGATTAACTCCCAGCTTTTTCCGTACCCAACACTTTCCAGTAGTGCCACAACTGAATGTAATAACAGTATCATGAACTCCTAGTTTCATTGTATGCATGCCTACAACTACAGTTTTAGGAAGGCGGTTCCAAATTATGCTGTTGAATAATTCATTTGGGTTCTGTGTTGCCCATGCAGACATTTCCTTAGAAGGTCAGGACGACCTGAAAATAGGTTATTTGCAGTGATAACAGCAACAGGAAGAGAAGGCTGGTCAAAATAAGATTCTCCAGTTGCCTGCGCCCTATTGTATTTGCACCACGAATTTTCTACTGATGGACACAATCCAAGACATGGATTATCATCAGTAGAGATCTTATGGAAGAATATGGCCCAAGCATCTCTCTTCATTGCCTCCAGATTTTCTGTATTTAACCTAATTGCCTGCTCATTGTATACCTGCAAGTTTTCTATTTCAATTTCAGTTAACCGACTCTGTCCAGTCAACAATTTTCCATCTAATTTTTTTCCTCTCATATCAAGAGTTAGTTTTCTCAGCCTTGTTGGCTGGCTCTGAGCACTATGGGACTCAACTGCTGAGGTCATTAGTCCCCTAAAACTTAGAACTAGTTAAACCTAACTAACCTAAGGACATCACAAACATCCATGCCCGAGGCAGGATTCGAACCTGCGACCGTAGCGGTCTTGCGGTTCCAGACTGCAGCGCCTTTAACCGCACGGCCACTTCGGCCGGCTCAGCCTTGTTCCCAGACGTTTTTGAACATGGCCTACACATTCTATTTTGCTAATAATGGCATCTCCATATGGTTTAGAGTAGACAGTGGCTGGGTTGACAGTGGGTGACAGAAAAGTGGGCGTGGCACATAAACACACGTGGTGGGAAAATGCTCTTTAAATGCTCGAAAAACGTTTTCCGGGAAAATCCTTTTCAGAGTACTTAAATAAAACCTTAATCTATCCAAATATGACGAAAACCGAAAATCGACTTTTTTTCGACCTGAACCACGGTGTGGTCCCCTTCAGTAATTCACCTTGAAGCGATTACGAGACGGGAGTGGCAAAATGAGAGATGTGTCCGGACTCCGCACGGAAGGGAACGACATCCACTTCCGCGTGTTTCTCGCATCGTTAGCGCGCGCGTGGCGGGGCACGCATCCTGTCTCGTGTAGAGACGGGGCCGGGCGATCACCCGACGACGCCGCCGCATAATGGCGCAGTTAATACTCGGCGGGCCGTTGCCGGAGCGGCGCTGATTAACGCCTAAAATATGGTAAGCGCATGCGCCCCGCACGTGCCACGTCGGCCCACGTGCGACGCCAGTCCCACACGCCCACCCGGCCGTACTGCTGGCGCCAGTACGCTGGCGTCGCCGTACCACGCGGCTCCGTTTCGGGTCCCACAGACCAGAATTTCCCAAAAAATGGCTCTGAGCACTATGGGACTTAACTGCTGAGGTCCTCAGTCCCCTAGAACTTAAAACTACTTAAACCTAACTAACCTAAAGACATCACACACATCCATGCCCGAGGCAGGATTCGAACCTGTGACCGTAGCGGTCTCGCGGTTCTGGACTCTAGCGCCTAGAACAGCACGGCCACTTCGGCCGGCCTAGAATTTCCCAAACCGTGTTCCTTGCAATACCGGTGTTCCGCAGGCGTTAAATAAATGCAAAATCTTGTACATGGCTGCACGCTCAGAGACCGTGAATACACTCCTGGAAATTGAAATAAGAACACCGTGAATTCATTGTCCCAGGAAGGGGAAACTTTATTGACACATTCCTGGGGTCAGATACATCACATGATCACACTGACAGAACCACAGGCACATAGACACAGGCAACAGAGCATGCACAATGTCGGCACTAGTACAGTGTATATCCACCTTTCGCAGCAATGCAGGCTGCTATTCTCCCATGGAGACGATCGTAGAGATGCTGGATGTAGTCCTGTGGAACGGCTTGCCATGCCATTTCCACCTGGCGCCTCAGTTGGACCAGCGTTCGTGCTGGACGTGCAGACCGCGTGAGACGACGCTTCATCCAGTCCCAAACATGCTCAATGGGGGACAGATCCGGAGATCTTGCTGGCCAGGGTAGTTGACTTACACCTTCTAGAGCACGTTGGGTGGCACGGGATACATGCGGACGTGCATTGTCCTGTTGGAACAGCAAGTTCCCTTGCCGGTCTAGGAATGGTAGAACGATGGGTTCGATGACGGTTTGGATGTACCGTGCACTATTCAGTGTCCCCTCGACGATCAACAGTGGTGTACGGCCAGTGTAGGAGATCGCTCCCCACACCATGATGCCGGGTGTTGGCCCTGTGTGCCTCGGTCGTATGCAGTCCTGATTGTGGCGCTCACCTGCACGGCGCCAAACACGCATACGACCATCATTGGCACCAAGGCAGAAGCGACTCTCATCGCTGAAGATGACACGTCTCCATTCGTCCCTCCATTCACGCCTGTCGCGACACCACTGGAGGCGGGCTGCACGATGTTGGGGCGTGAGCGGAAGACGGCCTAACGGTGTGCGGGACCGTGGCCCAGCTTCATGGAGACGGTTGCGAATGGTCCTCGCCGATACCCCAGGAGCAACAGTGTCCCTAATTTGCTGGGAAGTGGCGATGCGGTCCCCTACGGCACTGCGTAGGATCCTATGGTCTTGGCATGCATCCGTGCGTCGCTGCGGTCCGGTCCCAGGTCGACGGGCACGTGCACCTTCCGCCGACCACTGGCGACAACATCGATGTACTATAGAGACCTCACGCCCCACGTGTTGAGCAATTCGGCGGTACGTCCACCCGGCCTCCCGCATGCCCACTATACGCCCTCGCTCAAAGTCCGTCAACTGCACATACGGTTCACGTCCACGCTGTCGCGGCATGCTACCAGTGTTAAAGACTGCGATGGAGCTCCGTATGCCACGGCAAACTGGCTGACAGTGACGGCGGCGGTGCACAAATGCTGCGCAGCTAGCGCCATTCGACGGCCAACACCGCGGTTCCTGGTGTGTCCGCTGTGCCGTGCGTGTGATCATTGCTTGTACAGCCCTCTCGCAGTGTCCGGAGCAAGTATGGTGGGTCTGACACACCGGTGTCAATGTCTTCTTTTTTCCATTTCCAGGAGTGTAGTTACAATTGAAAGAAAATCAGCCCTCGGTTATTATTTGTAACAAATTAACCTGCTTTCTGCACTGCTAGGAATGTCTTCCTCAGAATATAAGACAAAGAATGGTCTATATTCTATAACATGGTCACAGAATTATGACTAAAAATGTGTGATAGAGTATAAGTACGGAGTAGTCCGGAACTACTCGGCTGCTGCGGTCGCAGGTTCGAATCCTGCCTCGGGCATGGATGTCTGTGATGTCCTTAGGTTAGTTAGGTTTAAGTAGTTCTAAGTGTAGGGGGCTGATGAACTCAGATGTTAAGTCCTATAGTGCTTAGAGCCATTTGAACCATTTGAAAATAAACGCAACCTTGCAATGTTTCCGTTTGTTGCTATAATTTTAAACACCAGTGTGCAGGCGATGGGCAAAATAAAGTACTTACTTGTGAATGGTTTATTAATAAGGGGTTGGATCCCCATTTGCCGGTAATAAATCTGCGATTCTTCTTGAAATATTGGCGTATAATGATTGTATACTCCCCAGTGAGATCTTATGCCACTACTGGATCAGAACCACTTCTAAGTCCTGTAATTACGAGGGAGTTTGCGCTCCAATACCGCCCACAAGGGTTTGATAATGCGGGACTGTGCCAGCCAGGGAAGACGTTGCAGTTCAGTTGCATGCTCCTCATACACCGACTGTACTGTCCTGGCTCTGTGGACAGGAGCGTTATCGTCTTGAAATATGGCATCATTGTTGGGGAACAACATTTGAATCATGGGGTGCACCTGATCGCCTAAAATGTTCACATAATCGTTGGCTGGAACACTGCCTTTAAGAGTAATGATGGGACCAGCAAAATGCCATTATATGGCTGCCCCCACCATCACACTTCCACTGCCATGGCTAACCATTGGAATCAAACAAGCAGGATTATAGGCTTCTTCTGGCGTTCTCCAGACGTAAACCGGACCCGATGTAGCAAATAACGAACACGTTGACTCGTCATTACGACGTGTTTCCACAGATCAGCCGCCCAGGATTTATGCTCCTGACACCATGTTTTACGCTTCTTTGCGTTCGTTGCCGTCACTGATGGTTTCGGTGTAGCAGCTCGTCCATGAATATTCGCTTTATGGAGTTCTCGGCGGACAGTGTCGGTAGATATGTGGTCTCGAAGATGGCTATTGAGCTCTTTAGTCACTTTACCCTTCGTAGTTTTGTGTTGTTTTGATACAATTGGTGATCTCTGTCATTTAGTTTCGATTTGGGCGCATATTGTCTCTACACGGCCAGCTGCCTTGCCGCGGTGGAAACACGGGTTCCTGTCAGATCACCGATGTTAAGCGCTCTCGGGTTGGACTAGCACTTGGATGGCTAACCATCCAGCCTGCCGAGTGCTGCTGGCAAGCGGGGTGCACTCAGCCCTTGTGAGGCAAACTGAGCAGCTGCGCCGGCCGGGGTGGCCGAGCGGTTCTAGGCGCTACAGTTTGGAACCGCGGGACCGCTACGGTCGCAGGTTCGAATCCTGCCTCGGCCATGGATGTGTGTGATGTCCTTAGGATAGTTAGGTTTAAGTAGTTCTAAGTTCTAGGGGGCTGATGACCTCAGAAGTTAAGTCCCATAGTGCTCAGAGCCATTTTTTTTTTTTTTTTTTTTTTTTTTTTAGCAGCTACTTGACTGAGAAGTAGCGGCTCCGGTCTCGTAAACTGACATACGGGCGGGAGAGCGGTGTGCTGACCATATGCATCTCCATATCTGCAACCAGTGACGCCTGTGGATTGAGGATGACACGGCGGTCGGTCGGTTCCGTTGGGCCTTCCAAGACCAGTTCGGACATAGTTTTAGTTTATTATCTTCACACAATGATGTCTTTCCATTTTTTGGGTAGGCTGTCATGACTGCTGAAAAAGTTGCTCTTGAAACGTTCAGTAAGTTTCCAGAATAAGAAGACGAGGCACTGGCGGAAGTAAAGCTGTGAGGACGGATCTTCAGTCGTGCATGGGTAGCTCAGTTAGCGGAGCAGTTCCCCGAGTAAGGCAAAGGTCCCAAACTTGAATCTCGGTGTGACACACAGTTTTAATCTGCCAGGAAGTTTCATTCAGTAAGTTGGCTGTCTTGGTGACTTAAGCTCCAGCTAATAGGGCCCCCACAATCTGCCCTCTTTGGAACTCTGTTAGGTGTGGCATTGCACGTCGACCTCGGCCTCCGAATGAAAATATAAAGTGGCCACTACTTGTAAACAACCTGCACTGATGCCTAGTCCGTACTGAAAATGCACAGTCCAGCATGACACGTTCCTTTCCTGCATTGTTGACCGTCAAACACGACCATCCCATTACTACCACTGTTCACATTATTTCGCCTGCCCCCTGTACATTTACTGCAAAATAAAAGTGGTCCAAAAACAATGCCCTGAGGAACATCGATAATTTTCATTTTTTAATAATGTTTCTGGAACCTGTTACGTACAGACTGTTTCTATAACGGTAACTGGCTAGTTTTATACTCCCAGTTTTCCGCGTAAAGTCGCTCAGACTCCGTGTTTGCCACGCATTAGTGCTGCCGACTTCGGGAGAACGCGGCTAGCTCTGGCTCACAGTACGTTATCTGTGGGACCGGGCGTTAAATCGCGCTGCCTCCCAAAAGCGGCACCGGTGGCGTTTGGCCTGAATTAGTGTGTTCTCCCGACGGTGGTCGCTGGCCGACGTTTTCACTATGATGTCTTTCCATGCCTTTTTGTAGGCTGTGAACAACAGTTGCTCTTGAAACATCCAATAAGTTTTCTATCGTGGTTACTGATGCTACAGCTAATTGGGCCCCCACAGTCTACCCTCTTTGGAACTCTATTAGGTCTTTCATTCCACGTCGACCTCGGCCTCTGAATGCAAATACGAAGTGTGTACTACTTGTAAACAACCTGCGCTGATGCCTAGTCCGAACTGAAAATGCAGTCCAGCATGACACGTGCCTTACCTGCGTTGTTGACCGTCAAACATGACAATCCCATGACTACTAATGTTCACATTATTTCGCCTATCTCCTGTACATTTACTGCAAAATAAAAGTGGTTCAAAAACAATACCCTGAGGAACATAGATAATTTGCATTTTTTTTAATAACACCTCTGGAACCTGTTACGCACAGACTGCTTCAATAACGGTATCTGACAAGTTTTATACTCACAGTTTTCTGCGTAAAGTCGCTCAGCCTCCGTGTTTGCCACACATTAGCGCTACCGACTTCGGGAGAGCGCGGCAAGCTCCAACTCACTGTCGCAGGGTGTACATTATCTGTGGGACCGGGCGTTAAATCGCACACGCTGCCTCCCAAAAGCGGCGCCGGCGCCGTTTGGCCTGAGTTACTGTGGTCTCTCGGCGGTGGTCGCTGGCCCACGTTTACACTATAATGTCTTTCCAAGTTTTTGGTAGGCTGTGACAAACAGTTGTTCTTGAAACATCCAATAAGATGGCTATCTTGGTTACTGACTCTCCAGCTAATCGAGCCCCCACAATCTGTCCTCTTTGGCACTCTGTTAGGTCGGCCATTCAACGTCGACCTTGGCCTCTGATGCAAATATGAAGTGAGCACTAGTTGTAAACAACCTGAACTGATGCCTCGTCCGTACTGAAAATGCATAGTCCAGCATGAGACGTGCCTTACCTGCGTTGTTGACCGTCAAAGACGACAATCCTATTGCTACCACTGTTCACATTATTTCACCTACCACCTGTACATTAACGGCAAAATAAAAGTGGTCCAAAAACAATGCCGTGAGGAACATCGATAATTTTTCATTTTTAATAATATCTCTGGAACCTGTTACGTGCAGACTGCTTCTATAACGGTAACTGGCTAGTTTTATACGCCCAGTTTTCCGTGTAAAGTCGCTCAGACTGCGTGTTTTCCATGCATTAGTGCTGCCGACTTCGGGAGAATGCGGGTAGCTCCAGCTCACAGTTGCAGGGTGTACATTATCTGTGGGACCGTGCGTTAAATCGCACACACTGAGTCCCAAACACAGCGCCGGCGCCGTTTGGCCTGAATTATTGTGGTCTCCGGCGGTGGTCGCTGACCCACGTTTACGCTATGATGTCTTTCCATGTTTTTTGTAGGCTGTGACAAACAGTTGCTCTTGAAACATCCAATAAGTTGGCTTTTTGGTGTGTGAAAGCTTATGGGACAACTGCTAAGGTCATCAGTCTTTAAGCTTACACAATACTTAAACTAAATTATCCTAGGGACAAACACACACACCCATGCCCGAGGGAGGACTTGAACCACCGCCGGGACCAGCAATAATTTGGCTATCTTAGTTACTGATGCTCCAGCTAATGGGGCCCCCACAATCTGCCCTCTTTGGATTTCTGTGAGGTCTTTCATTGCACGTCGACCTCGGCCTCTGAATGCAAATATGAAGTGCGCACTACTTGTAAACAAGCTGCACTGTGCACTAGTCCGTACTGAAAATGCACAGTCCAGCATGACATGTGCCTTCTGTGTTGTTGACCGTCAAACACGATCATCTCATTACTACCATTGTTCACATTATTTCGCCTGTACATTTACTGCAAAATAAAAGTGGTCCAAAAACAATGCCCTGTGGAACATTGATAATTTTCATTTTTAGTAATATCTCTGGAACCTGTTACGTACAGACTGCTTCGATAACGGTAACTGACAAGTTTTATATTCAAAGTTTCCCTTGTAAAGTCGCTCAGCCTCCGTGTTTGCCACGCAT
The DNA here is from genome assembly GCF_021461395.2 of Schistocerca americana. Lineage (NCBI taxonomy): Eukaryota > Metazoa > Arthropoda > Insecta > Orthoptera > Acrididae > Schistocerca > Schistocerca americana. The sequence goes on from NC_060128.1 coordinate 94,475,710, forward strand.
TAGCGCTGCCGACTTTGGGAGAATGAGGCTAGCTCCAGCTCAGAGTCGCAGGGTGTACGTTATCTATGGGACCGTGCGTTAAATCGCACACACTGCCTCCCAAAAGCGGCGCCGGCGCCGTTTGGCCTGAGTTACTGTGGTCTCTCGGCGGTGGTCTCTGGCCCACGCTCCACAGTAAGGCCCGCACCGCCGCCATTGTCCCGGGACGGCTGGCCGCATATCTCACTTTCACACCTTTCCCGCTTTTGTCCGCTGCGCGCCGCAAACGCCGTATCTCGCCCGCAGACGGACTGCCGCTCTTTTCTCGGGACACGCGCGAGTCAGACGCTCCGTTTGTGAGGTCCACGGGTTAAAGAGGAACCGAATTATGGCGAGTTTCAGCAGCCCACCCAAAGGTCATTCACCAACCCGGTACAGATTAGTGGTGAAAATCTTGAGCACGCCACATCCCGGAAGTTCAAGGTGACAGTTATCTAAATACACTACTGGCCATTAAAATTGCTACACCACGAAGATGACGGGCTACAGACGCGAAATTTAACCGACAGGAAGAAGATGCTGTGGTATGCAAATGATTAGCTTTTCAGAGCATTCACACAAGGTTGGCACCGGTGGCGACACCTACAATGTGCTGCCTTGAGGGAAGTTTCCAACCGATTTCTCATAGATAAACGGCAGTAGACCGGCATTGCCTGGTGAAACTTTGTTGTGATGCCTCGTGTAAGGAGGAGAAATGCGTACCATCACGATTTCCGACTTTGATAAAGGTCGGATTGTAGCCTACCGTGATTGCGGTTTATCGTATCGCGACATTGCTGCTCGCGTTGGTCGAGACCCAATGACTGTTAGCAGAATATGGAATCGGTAGGTTCAGGAGGGTAATACGGAACGCCTTGCTGGATCCCAACGGCCTCGTATCACTACCAGTCGAGATGACGGGCATCTTATTCGCATGGCTGTAACGGATCGTGCAGCCACGTCTCGATCCCTGAGTCAACAGATGGGGACGTTTGCAAGACAACAACCATCTGCACGACGTTTGCAGCAGCGTGGACTATCAGCTCGAAGACCTTGTCTGCTGTTACCCTTGACGCTGCATCACAGACCGGAGCGCCAACGATGGTGTACTCGACGACGAACCTCGGTGCACGAATGGCAAAACGTCATTTTTTCGGATGAATACAGGTTCTGTTCATCATGATGGTCGTATCCGTGTTTGGCGACATCGCGGTGAACGCACATTGGAAGCGTGTATTCGTCATCGCCATACTGGCGTATCACCCGGCGTGATGGTGTGGGGTGCCACTGGTTACACGTCTCGGTCACCTCTTGTTTGCACTGACGACACTTTGAACAGTGTACATTACATTTCAGATGTGTTACGACCCGTGGCTCTACCCTTCATTCGATCCCTGCGAAACCCTACATTTCAGCAGGATAATGCACGACCGCATGTTGCAGGTCCTGTACAGGCCTTTCTGGAGACAGAAAATGTTCGACCGCTGCCCTGGCCAGCACATTCTCCAGATCTCTCTCCAACTGAAAACGTCTGGTCAATGGTCGCCGAGCAACTGGCTCGTGTCACAATACGCCAGTCACTACTCTTGATGAACTGTGGCATCGTGTTGAAGCTGCATGGGCAGCTGTACCTGTACACGCCATTCAAGCTCTGTTTGACTCAATGCCTAGGCTTATCAAGGCCGTTATTTCGGCCAGAGATGGTTGTTCTGGGTACTGATTTCTCAGTATCTATGCACCCAAATTGTGTGAAAATGTAATCACATGTTCTAGAATAGTATATATGTCCAATGAATACCCGATTATCATCTGCATTTCTTCTTAGTGTTGCAATTTTAAGGACCAGTAGTGTTAATAAAACCAATATCAATGGTAGCTCTATTTCTGATAATTAGATCTGAGCTGTAATAATACACTATGTGATCAAAAGTACCGGACACCCCCAAAAACATACATTTTTCATATTAGGTGCATTGTGCTGCCACCTACCGTCAGGTACTCCATACCAGGGACCTCAGTAGTCATTAGACATCGTGAGAGATTGGGGCGCTCCGCCGAACACACGGACTTCCAACGTGGTGAGGTGATTGGGAGTCACTTGTGTCATACGTCTGTACGCGAGATTTCCAAGCTCCTAAACATCCCTAGGTCCTCTGTTTTCGATGTGATAGTGACACGTGAAGGGACACGCACAGCACAAAAGCGTACAGGCCGTCCTCGTCTGTTGACTGTCAGAGACCGCCGACAGTTGAAGAGGGTCGTAATGTGTAATAGTCAGACATCTATCCAGACCATCACACAGGAATTCCAGACTGCATCAGGATCCACTGCAAGTACTATGACAGTTAGGCGGGAGGTGAGAAAACTTGGATTTCATGGTCGAGCGGCTGCTCTTAAGCCGCACATCACGCCGGGAAATGCCAAACGACGCCTCGCTTGGTGTAAGGAGCGTAAACATTGGACGATTGAACAGTGGAAAAACGTTGTGTGGAGTGACGAATCACGGTACACAATGTGGTGATTCGATGGCAGGTTATGGATATGGCGAATGCCCGGTGAACGTCGTCTGCCAGCGTGTGTAGTGCCAACAGTAAAATTCGGAGGCGGTATGTTCGTGTTTTTCATGGTGGGGGCTTGTTTTACGTGGCACTATCTCAGGACAGGCCTACACTGATGTTTTAGGCACCTTCTTGCTTTACACTGTTGAAGAGCAATTTGCGGATGGCGACTGCATCTTTCAACACCATCGACCACCTGTTTATAATGCACGGCGTGTGTGGGAGTGGTTACACGACAACAACATCTCTGTAATGGACTGGCGTGCATGTCATCAAGGCTGAGGGTGGGCCAACACCATACTGAATTCTCGTATTAGCGATGGAGGGCGCCACGAACTTGTAAATCATTTTCAGCCAGGTGTCCGGATAGTTTCGATCACATAGTGTAAATGAAATGTCTTAATGAAACTTGTACTGTCCTAATGTGTATTCAAAGCTGCATTGTAATAATATTTAATTTTCGTAATGTAAAGGGAAGTCGTTCATACCGTAGAAGTTAACAAACTGACTGCAAGAATTCTGAACAGTACAAACTTTGGCTTAAAACCTACGATAATTAGTTTTGCAAAACTGATCCCAGAACTAAAAGTGATACACAATATAGAAAATCTAACTGTCTCTGAAGTCGGCCCTGATTGAATAAAAACAAAAAAACGTCAAAATATTTAGTTGTTACCTCTATTCTGCGCAAATCTGGATAACGCATTCCAGTACTGCTCTATCTTGCGCGCCGCTATTCTAAAGCTGCAAATTAGTATATCTACACACAGAGACACTCGTCAGGCGCAATGACTTCCCTCTTAGTTGTGAATGGAGGTATACTTTTGGAAAGACTACGATCAACTAAAAATTGTAAGAGAAAGGCAAGTGGAAAATAAAATATGGGGATAAATGACAACACTAAGTTTTTTTTGCATACTGTGAAAAACTGCTCAAGGCAGATTTTTAAACTTAACGAACGCATTAACATGCAAACAATTCACTTTCCTATCTTTCAAATCCGGCAATTCCCAGTACAATAACCAAGTTAGTTCGATGGCGCAGTTATAATGAAAAAAAAATAGCATCAATATAACGTTTACCTCTGACATCCCACTTCTGGTATACACTTAGTTCCATTAACCTTCCTCCTTCACAAATCTGTTTTCGTTACAATCTTGATATAATCATGTTCATTCAACACTTTGACAAATTGAGACTTTACGTTTGAGACATACCATTAGAATTGCTTCCTCACTCTAACACAGCTTAACATTATCTGCTCACTGCTCCCTCGCTCAGGCTTCTGTCCTGACTTCTGCGACCGTCGTTTGACGATTTTTCTAACGTTTCGCCAGCACGAATGACTGGCTTTGTCAAAGCTTCATCTTCCATTGCTGGTGGCACACTGGAGTCTATTGCCATTTCCAGCATCAACGATCGAGTACACTTATAGTGTGAATGACCGGTGGACTTTGCCAAAATGCCTTCTATCTGAGATATGGAGTTTTGAAATGGTGGTTTTTTGAGATGTGTAATAATAATAATAATAATAATTATGTGCGATTAGGATCATACAGAGCTTCTTGATTCTTTTTCCCTTTTTTTCCATACTGCTGTCATTTATTCTGCATGCGCTCTCTTTCTTTCCTCCGTCCATTTCGTTCCTGCTCTCTTCGAAGCTTCGTTCTCTGGCCTAACTTCCCACCTGTCAACTTTCTGTTTAAATACCTCTCTGTCCAAAATATCTGAATTATTTTTTCTGAGCGTTTTGTAGGTCCTATTTGACCTCTTGTATCCAGGGTATAATTTTAAGTCCTTCTATGTATTTAAGAATTTTGCGCGTAAGTCTTGATTTGGGAATCCTGGAGACGTGCTCATAAAAATTTAATTGCCCTTTTCTAATGTCTGCTGCAAGGTTGGACAATTTCTCAGTTGTTTGACGAGATTGTAGTCTATAGTCCTCTTCTGTTTCATTTGGCCCTAGTATCTTTCTGATTTTGCGTTCTTCAATACGTTTTCTAGGTCCCTTTTATGTGCACTGTCAGTGTTTCATTGGCATACAGGACTTCGAAGTTTTAATACTGTATTATAGTGCCTAATTTTAGTGTTTTTGGACAAGCATTTTTTATTGTACACCTTGTAGGTTCTTCCATAGGCTCTCTTTAGTTTTTGGAGGCGAATGTTTTGTGCTATTTTTTTCTCGCCCCGAAGGTTCAAGGACTTTACCTAAGTACTTAAAATATGGGACTTTATTGATATGAGATATTTTGTAGTCAATTTTTGTGTGTCAGTTTCTGTCGCGATGAGCTCAGACATCAGGAAAGATATTTGCAGACCAACTTTCTAGGCGTTTCAGTCTGGAACCGCGCGACCGCTACGGTCGCAGGTTCGAATCTTACCTCGGGCATGGATGAGTGTGATGTCCTTAGGTAAATTAGGTAAGTAGTTCTAAGTTCTAGGGGACTGATGACCTCAGAAGTTAAGTCGCATAGTGCTCAAAGCCATTTGAACCATTTTTTTGAACAAACTTTCTCTGCACATTCCTTAAGGGTTTCAACCTGTTCGATTGCTGTTATCTCATCATCCGCTAGTAAGGTGAAGTCGTCAGCAAAAGCTAAGCATGAAACTTTTATGTCATCCTTGTCTCATCTGTATAGGTTTACAGCAAGTTTTATTCTTCAATTCCTTTTCTCGTTCGCGGATGACCTTGTCCAGCACAAGGCAGAATAGGAAAGGAAACAGACCATCCACCTTGTCTGACGCCAATTTTGATCAGGAAGGGCTCGGATATTTCACCCACGAATTTCACCTTGGAGGTAGTATCGGTCAATGTTTTTTTGATGAGGTTAAGGGCTTTCATATCTAACCCTTGTTCTTCAAGGATATCAAAAAATGATTGTCGGTCAACTGAGTCGTACGCTTTTTAAAGACAACAAACGTGCAAATTATTGGACTGTTTCTGACTGTTTAGTATTTTATCACAGTCTTTAGATTGAAAATTTGTTCTGTGCAGGATCTACTGGAGCGAAAGCCATCTTGGTATTCACCAATTTTGTTTTCCAGTTGCTCTTGTGCTCTTCGAAGAAGACTGGCTGATAGAATTGAGACGTATAATTATACTTACACGAATTTTTGTTTTGGGTAAAATACAACGCTAAGTCTAAAGTGGCGAATTAGTGTATATTTTTCAGATCTTTGAAGTTTACGTGGAATGGGACGGAACCAGGGGATGAGATGATTTGGAATGGAGAATTTTCAGAATATCTGTAGAATGGATGTGTTCTTCGTTAAATGAGTGAGGTGATGGTGGACACATTACTGTCTTGACGGATAAGTTTGTCGATCCAGGCGTGCCTGTGATGATTCAAGGAGCCTTGTCTAGGAAGCTCCGAATCTTTTTCAAGTGACTGTCTGCGGCCATTCCCCAGCCGTCACAACCATATAATAAATAAGAAAGGACCACCATCTTCCATACGAGTTATTTTGCCCCAGTGGTCTGCCCATTATCTTTCGGTAATTGGTTTGTTGATGTCGTGGTCTTCAGTCTTGAGAGGTGGTTGTTCTGGGTACTGATTTCTCAGGATCTACGCACCCAAAATTGCGTGAAAATGTAATCACATGTCAGTTCTAGTATAATATATTTGTCCGATGAATGCCCGTTTATCATCTCCATTTCTTCTTGGTGTAGCAATTTTAATGACCAGAAGTGTATACCACTTCACTACCACGACTTAACGTCGGCTGCGGAGGCTCACGTGACGGCCAGCTATCTGTTGGGGATCATCTACGTTGATAAAGTGGACGATGTGCTTTTTTGAGGGCTGATTTTTTTAGTGAGGCTGTAACAACTGATTATGCCATTCCAGAATGAAATTTCACTCCATAGCGGACTGTACACTAATTTCACGCTTCCTGTTAGAGTAAAACTGTGTGACCGTGAATGTTGCGAAAACATTCTGTTGGTACTGACCTACACAGGGAGAAATATTCATCACGTTAAAATAAGAGAAATCAGGGCTCGCACCGAAAAATTTAAGTGCTTATTTTTCCCGCGTGCCGTTCGAGAGTGGAACGGTAGAGAGACAGCTTGAAGGTGGTTCACTGAACCCTCTTCCAGGCACTTTGTTGTGAATAGCAGAGTAATCACGTAGATGTAGATGTAGATGAATCGAGTGCTCTAACGACTGATAATCAAAGCACGAATTACGATACGCCAACACAGCTTCACTTCCGCCAGTGCCTCATCTTATAAGCCCTATAAACTTCACAGAACTTTTCTCACATGTCTTGCAGTACTAGGACTCACGGAACAAAATCGTTTATGTGGCGACGTGGTTCAGCCACAGCCTGGCGAGTGCCATTCTTCTTAAAAGCACGCCTCCTTTAGGTCACGATGATGATGATTGGTGGTGATAATGCGCCGGTACCGTGGAACTGTAGTAGAAGCTCTCCGGAGGTCTCGAGACGTTAAGTAATTACCTGCGACTGGGTACAGATTAAATCCGCGGAGGAGCGGGGCAGGAACGACACGAGAGGGTGTTAATAGAAGCGGCGGGCGAGCGTTTACACGGCCGCCAGTGGGGACGGGCATCCATCCCTCAGGAGCGGACGGGCAACAAAACGACTCTGCCTGCACAGACAAGGGGACAGGGACCACCGGAACAGAGCCAGGGTGCTGGCGGGCGGGAAAAAACGGCGCCCGATAAATACGGCCGGCAGCGGCCGAACAAGAAGGCGCAGCCGGCGGCGAGTAATTGAGTGCCGGTTTGATTGGGACGGTCGCCCGCTACCGGCGCGGCGTTAATTGGCAGCGGGGGACGAGAAAAAGCGCTTAGCGGAGGCGCTGCGACCAGGACGCAACTCTGCGGATCATGTCACACGTTACTGGCTCTCCCTGTCCATCTCCCTGGTTCTCTATCTAACTCTCTCTCTCTCTCTCACACACACACACCTGTCTGTCTCTCCCTTATTGTCTTATACTTTCTTTCTCTCTCTCTCTCTCTCGTATTCTACTCCTCCCTGTCTCATACTTACTCTCTTCCCCTCTTTCCTCTTCTCTCTCCCTCTCTCTCTCTCTTTCTGTCTGTATCTCTCTCTTCTCGTTCCTTCCTCACTCCCTTTCTCTCTCACACACACTCTGTCTCACTTATCATCTCATACTCTCATCTCTCCCACTGTTATTACTCTTCCTCTTACTCTCTCTCTCCAGGCAAATGCCGGGATGGTTCCTCTGAAAGGGCACGGCCGACTTCCTTCCCAGTCCTTCCCTGATCCGACGAGACCGATGACCTCGCAGTTTGGTCTCTTCCCACAAAACAACCCAACTCTTACTCTCTCTCTCATACTCTCTGTCTCTCCCTCCCTCTCTCTCTCTCTCTCTCTCTCTCTCTCTCTCTCTCTCTCTCTCTCATTCTGTCTCTCCCTCTCTCTCTCTTTTTCTCTATTTTCTACTCTCTTACTTTCTCTCTCTCACTCTGCCTCACTTATCATCTCATACTCTTTTCTTCTCTCTCTATTGCTATGTATCACTCTAATACTCTTTTCCCTTCTCTATCCCTCTCATACTATCTTCCTCAATCCCTCTGCCCCCCCCCCTCTCTCTCTATCTCTCTATTTATCTATCTATGTCTCTCTCCTGCTGAGTCATTCACATACACTCCGATTCTCTTATTACCTTGTACTCACTTCCTCTCCATTACTATCTTGATTCTCTTATAATCTCTTTCTCTCTCATTATCTCTTCCTCACTCACTCTCTCAAACTCTCTTCTCCCCCCCCCCCTCTCTCTCTATGGCTATCTATCTATCTTTCTATCAAAAATGGTTCAAATGGCTCTGAGCACTATGGGACTCAACTGCTGAGGTCATTAGTCCCCTAGAACTTAGAACTAGTTAAACCTAACTAACCTAAGGACATCACAAACATCCATGCCCGAGGCTGGATTCGAACCTGCGATCGTAGCGGTCTTGTGGTTCCAGACTGCAGCGCCTTTAACTGCACGGCCACTTCGGCCGGCATCTATCAATCTATTTCTCCCACTGAATCACTCACATACACTCTGATTCTCTTATTACCTTGTACTCACTTCCTCTCCATTAGCCAGCCGGAGTGGCCTTGCGGTTTAGGCGCTACAGTCTGGAACCGCATGACCACTACGGTTGCAGGTTCGAATCCTGCCTCAGGCATGGATGTGTGTGATGTTCTTAGGTTAGTTAGGTTTAAGTAGTTCTAAGTTCTAGGGGACTGATGACCACAGCAGTTACGTCCCATAGTGCTCAGAGCCATTTGTACCTCTCCATTATTATATTGATTCACTTATAACCTCTTTCTCTCTTATTATCTCCTCTTCACACACTCTCAAACTGTTCCCTTTCTTCCTCGCTCTCTCTCTCTCTTTCTCTATTTTCCACTCTCTTACTTTCTTTCTATCTCGCACTCTGTCTCACTTATAATCTCATACTCTCTTCCTCTCTTTCTTTTTCTATGTAGCACTCTACCGTGCGACCGCTACGGTCGCAGGTTCGAATCCTGCCTTGGGCATGCATTACCTTAGGTTAGTTAGGTTTAAGTAGTTCTAAGTTCTAGGGGACTGATGACCTCAGCAGTTAAGTCCCATAGTGCTCAGAGCCATTTGAACCATTTTATGTAGCACACTCTACCCTTCTCTATCTGTCTCATACTATCTTCCTCCCTCCCTCTGCCCCCCCCTCTCTCTTTCTCTTTTTCTTTCTTTCTCTCTCTCTGTCTATCTCTCTCTCCCACTGACTCACTCACATACACTCTGATTCTCTTATTACCTCGTACTCACTTCTTCTCCCTCTAGTATTATCGTGATTCTCTTATTATCTCTTCCTCACTCACTCTCTCATACTCTCTTCCCTCTCTCTCTTTCTCTCTCCTCTTCTCTTCTCTCCCCTTCATCTCTCCCTTTCTCTCTTACACTGTCTCACTTATCATCTCATACTCTCATCCTCTCTCAATGTTATTACTCTTGCTCTTACTCTCTCTCTTATACCCTCTGTCTCTCCCTCTCTCTCTCTCTATTTTCTACTCTCTTACTTTCTCTCTTTCTCACTCTGTCTCACTCTGTCTCACTTATCTACTCTCTTCCTCCCCCTCTCTTGCTATATAACACTCTAATACTCTCTTTCCTTCTCTCTTTCCTCTCATACTACAAGATTTTAAACATGGCTGAAACAGCAACTGTTGAAATTCTTCACACTAAATGATAACAGCCAAACAGTTGCAGGATAAAGATTTATTAAAATTCTCGACCACAGTTTCGGTATATCTAAATATACCTTCATCAGAAGTAAAATACACTAAAATCACATCCTGCAGTGGAGATACAAAAACAATTGTGATGATGTTTTAACTACTGACGGCACCTTTGGCACAATTGTTTTATGTATCTCCACTGCAGGATGTGATTTTAATGTATTTTACTTCTGATGAAGGTATATTTCGATATACCGAAACTGTGGTCAAGAATTTTAATAAATCTTTATCTTGCAACTGTTTGGCTGTTATCATTTACCTCTCATACTATCTTCCTCTCTCTCTCTCTCTCTCTCTCTCTCTCTCTCTCTCTCTATCTATCTATCTACCTATCTATCTATCTATCTCTTCCACTGAGTCACTCACATACACTCTGATTCTCTTATTACCTCATACTCACTTTTTCTCCATTATTATCTTGATTCTCTTATACACTCTTTCTCTCTTATTATCTCTTCCTCACTCACTGTCTCAAACTCTCTACCCTCTTCCCTCTCCTCTCTCTCTCCCTCTCCCTCTCTCTCTCTCTCTCTCTCTCTCTCTCTCTCTCTCTTTATCGCTCTCTCTCTTTCTCTCTCTCTCTCTCTCTCTCTCTCTGTCGCTCAAGGTTCTGTTAGGGCTCCTGACTAGAATTTTTAATGCTCAGTCATCCCTTTTTTGAGTCGCTGCTCAAATGCATTCATTGTTTTAGAATCAGCACCCTGTGCCCATTCTAATACATATATTTTTTAAAGTAAGGCTCAGGTTTATGTTTAAGCAATTTTAATATCCATGTAAATCACTATTCACATTAAATATCACTAGATCGACCGATTCTTGAGTGTTATTCGTCAGACTGGGCCCCTTAACAGTTAGGCCTGGTAGAAGACATGAAAAGATCCAATCATTTAGTTGGTGTGACGGTGTTGCAGAGATCCTGAAAAAACTCCAGTGGGAAATGCTACTAGAGAAGTGTTGTGCATCATGACTCGTTTACTGTCGAAATTCCGGGAGAGTGCATTCCTGGAAAAGACAGATGACATATTATTTCCCTCTACATACATCATGTGCAATAAACGTACCGAGAAAATTCGAAGTATTGGAGCTATTCCAGAAATTAGACCTAACAGAGAGACATGCTGACAATCATTCTTCCCAAGCGTCATTCGCGAGTCGAACATGGAAGGGGGGATCAATTGGTGGTACCAAAAGCATCCTCCGTCACACACCATCAGCCGGCTTGCAGAATATTTATGTAGATGTAGAATATACTTTTATTTGTTCTCAGTGTGGTTGGCTCTTCTGCTGCTTTCCCTCCATGTTGTGAGGTTCTTCAAGCTTTAACTTATGTGTTATTAGTCGTTAGCCAGCCATCTGCAACATTTAGCACAGGTTTCTGCTAATTATCGTTTATACAGTATATGTATATATTGTGGGAGCCCTGAGGAATTACTTCGAGCTTTACTAACAATCACGGAAACGTTTGTTACTTTCATGAGGCATGAACCATATGCAATTAATTTGTAAGAAGGTTATCAGCATTCTATTATGGTCATTACAGAGGAACATACATTTGTTTGGACACGTGTGGTCAAGGAAATTGACAATGGTCTTTTTTAAAGGAATACGACATCGTACACATGACGTGAATCAAAGACAGCAAAGTAAACCTGTTTACGTCTTGTGTCATCTTACACCATTACTTGCAAAAGAAATTACTTTTGAATACATTATGGGAGTGACAGTGATCAATGTGTTACAAATGTTTACTATCAAAAACAGTCTTGATCACAATTTATTTATTACGGTGACCGGTTTCAACCACTTCTGTGGTCATCTTCAGACCAATGAGTAGGGACCTCCTTCTGCTGGAGAATCACTACTCAGCAGTGATTCTCCAGCAGAAGGAGGTTCCTACTCATTTGTCTGAAGATGAACACAGAAGTGGTTGAAATCGGTCACTGTAATAAATAAATTGTGATCAAGACAGTTTTTGATAGTAAAAACTTGCAAAAGAATATACATCTTGTTGAAACGATGGAATAATTTAACTTTCGAGGTCAATAAAGGTATAGCAGTACAAGTAGCTTATAGGATATATAATAGTATATATCTACAGAAAGAAGAACATCAGCATGATGATGCTTTGGTCTACAGGAAAGCAGTATCACACGAAAGTTGTGAACAAACCAGTGAGGATTTGCAGAAAATAAATGAGTGGTATAATGACTGGCAGTTGTCTCTCAATATTAGTAAGTGTAACCTACTGCATTCAACAAGGCGAAAATCCCCATTGATGAACGAGTACAAAATAAATGCCCAGTGTTTGGAAGCGGCAACATCCGTCAAGTATATGGGTGTGACTATTCGAAATGATCTCAAGTGGAATGATCAGATTACACAAGTAACGGGCAAGGCGAACTCTAGATTGCGGTTTATTGGTAGAATCCTGAAGCGATGCAGTCCTTCAACAAAGGAAATTGCTTACAGTACGTTAGTTCGTACAGTCTTAGAGTATTGTTCGTCTGTATCGGACCCTTACCAGTTGGGTCTGGTTCAACAGATTGAGAAGGTCCAAAGAAAGGCGGCAAGATTCGTGGCTGGTACATTTAGCCATCGGGAGAGCGTTACAAATCTCATAGAAAGTTTGAAGTGGGGCACACTTGCAGACAGACGGCGCGCTAAGCGGAAGGGGCTGCTCACTAAATTCCGAAATCCGATCTTCACCGAGGATGTCGAGCTTATTTTATTACCACCAACTTTCAAATCGCGCAATGATCACCATTCAAAGATAAGGGAAAAGAGGCCGTACTGAGGCATTCAGACAGTTTTTTTCCCCTGCGCGATTCACGAGTGGAACAGAGGGGGGGGGAATATGACTTGGCGCAAAATGTGCCCTCCGCCACAACGCGTGCCTAAAACTCACCTACTTCCCCTCAGCGTGGAAAACTGCTAAGGTAATCACCCTCCCCAAACCTAACAAAAACCTTCTCCTACCCGAAACTTACAGACCAATTTCCTTACTCACTGGCATGAGTAAAATCCTTGAGCTGCTAATACTCACAACCCTCCAGCAATTCCTTACTGACAACAACATCCTGTTGCCTGAACAGTTTGGATTCCGCGCTGAGCACTCCACAGTCCAACAATGCCTGCGCTCGGTAGAGCACGCTTGTCTGGCCAGGGCAAAGAGAGAATCCACAGGAGCAGTATTCCTGGACATAGAGAAAGCATTCGTCCACGTCTGGCACGATGGCCTAATATTCAAACTAGATCACATAGGGTGCCCAGAACATATCATAAAGATCATTGACTTCTTCGTAAGAAATGGGACAGGATCGAGCCAGATGCGACCGATTGCGGCCGGAGTTCCGCAAGGTTCGGTTTTAGGTCCCGTCCTATACTCCGTTTACACGAACGACATACCGAAGCAGGTCGGCGGAGAGATCGCTCTCTACGCCGATGACACTGCCATCTACAGGAGTAGCCGCAACCTTGACTTCATACGACGAAAGCTGCAAGCCCACCTCGACTCCATAACGCAGTGGTGCAATTTATGGAAAATTAAAATCAATCCGAGTAAAACCCAGGCCATATACTTCACAACCAGGCTAAAACTCCCAGACCAACAACTAACAATTGGTGGTCGGGACCTAGCCTGGCGAAATTGTATCACCTACCTCGGGATGGAGATCGACAACCGCCTCGCATGGAGACAACACATAAAGAAAGCGGCAAACAAGGGGTGCGCGCTCCTGTCCCAACTATACCCTCTTCTGAAGGGTGAAGGACTCACCTTAAAATGCAAAATGCTTCTCTGGCGCCAACTCATGCTTCCGGTCATCTTGTATGGTTCGGAAGTGTGGTCAATGGCGTCAGACACCTCACTTTCAAGACTACAACGGCTACAAAATAAAACCTTCCGGGTAATCACAGGTGCTGACAGATACGTCCGCAACACACAGATCAGAGATTTCTTAGAACACCCCACCATCTATTCCCTCATAAAGGAAAAATCTGCCAAACTTTATGAGAGGACACAAACATCGCCCCATCACCTCATTCGAAATTTAGGCTGCGAACATCCAGACCTTCAACATAAGAGACCTAAACTAACCCTTACGCGCCACATTAGGGACATATAAAACACACAAACACACACTCAAAACAAACATTTACTCAAAAACACGCACACAAACCAAACCACCATCTTCATGAACCCCCTAGCGCATTCCTAGAAATCAGACGGGCACAGCCCAGTGGTACTTCAATACAAGAGTGCAAACAGAAGGCCTGTCCGCCACAAATCGCTTGGTGGCTAGCGGGGTATATATGTAGATGTAGATGTAGCATGGAGAAATGTACTCGTGTTCCGTATTTACTTTTCACCTGGAGATCGGTTTCCTCATTCAGTAGTTGACAGTTTCATTAATACCATCGTATCAGCATGATGCGAGAAAAAACTTTTATCCTATTTAATTGATAGGAATAAAAGCAACGTTTTTTCTTGTTAAAAGTGTTTGTGTGTCTGTCCTTCCGACCCAGCGCGGTGTAATGCAGCCTGAGGAATATCTCACTTCTAGACAGATGCAGGTCGCATTCAGAGTGCTTTCTCATGTCTGCAGTGAAGTGACGCCAGCGCTTCGCACAGGTCACACAAAATATGGCGAAACACTTCCGCCTCCACTGAGGGTCCGTCACACTGCAGCTTTCACATGTGTTGCGGAACAAAGCCTCCTGCCAAAAGCTCAGATGTCACGACCTAAGTGACCTCTTTCCCCGTTTGGACCCGGAAAATTTCTCCTTGGCGTAACAACATTGTACTGTATGACACAATGGATTGAAAGTAATGAAACTGGGCCGTCTGCTTGTGACAAAATTCGCTTTGCATGCCAAAATTTTCCAGTTCTTCAGTTTGCTCCTTCCGAGTGTATTTACACTGAAGAGCTATGGAAACTGGTACACCTGTGTAATATCGTGTAGAGCCCCTGACAGCACGCAGAAGTGCTCCAATACGACGTGGCATGGACTCGACTAATGTCTGAGGTAGTGCTGGAGGGAACTGACACCATGAATCCTGCAGGACTGTCCGCTATTCCGTAAGGGTGCAAGGGGTGGAGATCTCTTATGAGCAACACGTTGCAAGGCATCCCAGATATGCTCAATAATGTTGATGTCTGGGGAGTTTGGTGGTCAGCGGAAGCGTTTAAACTCAGAAGAGTATTCCTGAAGCAACTCTGTGGCAATTCTGGACGCATGGGGTGTCGCATTCTCCTGCTGGAATTGCCCAAATCCGTCGAAATACACAGTGGACGTGAATGGATGCAGGTGATCAGACAGCCTGCTTACGCACGTGTCAACTGTCAGAGTCGTATTTAGAAGTATCAGCGGTCCCATATCACTCCAACTGCACATGCCCCACACCATTACTGCAAGGTCATGGATTCATGAGGTTGTCTCCATACCCGTACACGTCCATCCGCTCGATACAGCTTGAAACGAGAGGCGTCCGACCAGGAAACATGTTTCCAGTCATCAACAGTCCAATGTCGGTGTTGACGGGCCCAAGTGAGACTTAAAGCTTTGTGTCGAGCAGTCATCAAGGATAGACGAGTGGCTTTCGGCTCCGAAAGCCCATATCGATGATGTTTCGCACACTGACACTTGTTGATGGCCCAGCATTGAAATCTAAAGCAATTTGCGCAAGGGTTGCACTCCTGCCACGTTGAACGTTCCTCTTCAGTCGTCTTTGGTCCCGTTCTGGCAGGATCTTTTTCAGCCGCAGCAATTGCACCGGAATCCTGATATTCGCGGTACACACGTGAAATGGTCGCAGGGAAAAATCCTCATTTCATCGCTACCTCGGAGATGTTGTGTCCCATCACTTGTGCGTCGACTATAACACCACGTTCAAACTCACTTAAATCCTGATAACTTAACGTTGTAGCAGCAGTAATCTATCTAACAACTCCGCCAGACACTTGTTATCTTACATAGCCATGGCCGACCGCAGCACCGTATTCTACGTGTTTACATATCTCTGTATTTTAGTACGCATGCCTATACCTGTTTCCTTGGTATTTTATTGTATTATCAAGTTGCAACCCCAAGAATTCAAAACTGTCAACGTCTTATATCTACACGCCGCAGAAAGTGGTTACATTAATGTGTGTTTCATGCACACTTTGGATGGAACCACCTCGCAAGTTCCGAACTCCATATTATTAGGTTTTAGAATTTTAATTTACAGTGAATTGGCTAAAAACCAATAATTACTCTTGATGTAGATTTCATTACCAGCTGTTCTAAAAACTATGTTTGATTCACCATTTATCACATTTTTTATCATATACAAACCAGACTTTTTGCATCTGCAAATAATGTTGTCGAAATGTCAATGGTTTAAAGTCCTCCGCCGCATTTTACTGGCTGTATGTGAAGGCTAATCTGAGGATTATTGTGGAGGATTTTGATGCGGTTTTCTCTAGAGATAGACTGACACTCGTGGAACACTTGTGTTTATCACTACATATTATAAATAAGTCATCTGAATATACATACGTGGTGCTACCCGAGGAAGCCGGGATGGGGCTCTAGTACATACTAAAATAAGTAAGTGTCGAAGACGCAACGTTCCGGGGCATTAGATTTGATTAGGTTCCATTCGGACCTTTACAGACAACAAAATTGTCGTGGCGGCTATGATGTTATGTGGGGGAGCAAGTGAAACAATTTTGCGATGTTGGAATAGTAATAAAGAGTGATACGCAGGCTGATATAATGTATGAGCATCGGTGGCGATTATGTGCGAATGTAAATGAATGTAGGATGGATGTTGGTAGACCTGGAACTGCTTCGTTAGGTTGTGGTGCGTGCCTGGCGAGTTAGTCACTAAGACTATGAGGGTCCGGATTTGAATCCTGGACTGTTACACACCTTTCACCTGTCCATTCATAAACAAAGGAGTGTTTAAATCGGATGTCAAATTAGATAATAGGAAAATCTACCACATCAGAATTTTTTGTGGTTTGTATTTTCACATATCACACGCCTCACACGTCGTCTGACTCAAGTTCTCCGTGATATTTGCTTTTGATTTACCTCACTTTAATTTTCTCCATTTATCGCTATTGCTGACACATATTCTCCGTATCGCTTGAATGACCTAGCATCGAAAGAGAAAAAAAGCTCTTGTTACAAGGAATTCGAATGGAAGCTAAAATCCCTAATCCGGGCCATCCTATTCACATTGCTCCTTTTTAAACAGTCTCGAAGTACCGGTAATAAGAATAATGCGCTAGCGTTAAAAGACAGTTTTAAGCCGTGCGAAAGTCAGATCTGAAATTCCCAGATTTAAGTTTCCCGTGCATAATTCAAGAGAAAGAAATATATTTGGTGTCCTTTAATAAAAGGCCAATTTCGTGTCTCTTATCTCCTGAGAATTGAAAGAGAATCTACTGTCAACTTTTTTGTTGCCGTGAATCGCCATTTTGAAGGATATTAATCACAGTTTTGGCAAGAAGCTGTAGGATGAAAATAGGTGAACTCTTTCATTGGCAGAATGCTACCGAATGTTCAGTTTATTTTCTACCTTATAACTGTTAAAGAGCTACAACTTACGGAAGCTCACAGAGACATGAGTGTTTTCGAATAGGGTTCCTCTCCCTACCGAGCATTGGAATCACCGATGTTTGTAAAGGACTCATCACTTGCCTGTGTCAGCCAATATTGGCCCCAAACAATGTGAACTGTTCTCTTTCAGCAGGTTCTAGTTATGGCAAGTTTTGCAGTATATATGATTTCGAATGGCGGCATTCTTTTTGCTTCAAAATGGTTCAAATGGGTCTAAGCACTATGGGACATCTGTGGTCATCAGTCCCCTAGACTTGGAACTACTTAAACCTAACTAACCTAAGGACGTCACACACATCCGTGCCCGAGGCAGGATTCGAACCATCGGCCGTAGCAGTAGCGCGGTTCCGGACTGAAACACCTAGAACCGCTCGGTCACAGCGGCCGGCATTCTTTTTGCTCGAAATACTCTCAAGTAACGATGGAGAAATTAGTTTCATTAAAGCAGCTGTGATATTTATAATAACTGTAAATGTGATAATAGATATATTCTTCAGCTGTAACAGAACCACAGCAACATATCCACAGTTGTGAAATGAGACAGATTAGGAAGATCATTCTTACCAACTAGAAACGACATTTTGCAGTAATCTCAGTGAGATGATCTCGTTGCTGGTCTCCCATTTCCAACCGTCTCATAGTAATTGAGGTGAGCTAAACCAGTAATTAGTCCTCTCCGTGGACCGAGATACAGCTTCTGTAATTTTACGAGTGAAAATAGATGGAACATAAATTAACTGCCAGTGAGAACTATCACCTGTTCAATAAAACTTCTTTCACTGCCTTAATTTTCTACTAGATACAAAGAAGAATGGCAGTTGGATGATCCAGGGTTTGGAGCAGGGTGTGTTACCCACTTTCTAAAATATGTATCTCCCTCTATCGTACTATACAGGAGCTGTTGGAGAATGGGAGAAAAGTTCCCAAGGTGCGAGTGTTGTATGATTGGAAAGATCAATAGTGCACTAAGAAAACGTGGGTAGAGGTTATTGTCATTTATTTACCTGCCCTGATTGATGACACAGGTGTCTAAATCCAAGTGCTTGCCTCATTTGGCGACTCAAAATTAAATTTAAATTCATTGGAGGTATTCATTAGCGGTTAGGAGTTAGTGAATTATATGGATGTGTGGCGTCGTGTCCGAAAGAACACTACACTACAAATTCATGTAATTGATTCGTCTCAGTGGGCAACGAATCCCACTTCTTCAGAGCGGATGCACCATTACATCTGACACCCTGCAGGAATCTCAGAGTAGCGAGTATGGAGACATGAATAGGGATTGCAGATAGGCGGTGCTAGGTTCGAGTGAGGGTCGGTCGAGAGAGTCTGTGCAGTTGTGATAAATGCTGTGTTTGGCTGGCGCTGCGGTTAACACACGTACCTGGTAAGCAAGAGATACCAGGTTCGAATCCCGGTCTGGCACACATTTTCAGTCTTCGTCAATGATTCCGTGTAAAGTCCCGAAGCAGCTGACACCAACAGTCCCTTTCCTTTCTCCCCACCCCAGCTTCAATTTACATACCGTAAGTGACTTCCGTAGAAATACAGGAACACGCGACGCAGTATTGACCCTACGACTTATCTTAGAAGATAGATTAAGGAAAGGCAAACCTACCTTTCTAGCATTTGTAGACTTAGAGAAAGCTTTTGACAATGTTGACTGGAATACTCTCTTTCAAATTCTGAAGGTGGTAGGCGTAAAATACAGGGAGCGAAAGGCTATTTATAATTTGCAGAAACCAGATTGCAGTTACAAGAATAGAGGGGCATGAACGGGAAGCAGTGGTTGGGAAGGGAGTGAGACAGAGTTGTAGCCTCTCCCCCATTGTTATTCAATCTGTATATTGAGCAAGTAGTAAAGGAAACAAAAGAAAAATTCGGTGTAGGTTTTAAAATCCATGGAGAAGAAATAAAAAATTTGATGTTCGCCGATGACATTGTAATTCAGTCAGAGACAGCAAAGGAAAGAGCAGTTGAACGGAATGGACAGCGTCTTGAAAGGAGGATATAAGATGAACAGCAACAAAAACAAAACGAGGATAATGGAATGTAGTCGAGTTAACTCGGGTGATGCTGAGGGTATTAGACTAGAAAATGAGACGCTTAAAGTAATAAATGAGTTTTACTATTTGGGGAGCTAAATAACTGATGATGCTCGAAGTAGAAAGGATATAAAATGTAGACGGGCAATGGCGAGGAAAGAGTTTCTGAAGAAGAGAAATTTGTTAACATCGAGTATAGATTTAACTGTCAGGAAGTCATTTCTGAAAGTATTTGTACGGAGTGTAGCCATGCATGGAAGTGAAACATGGACGATAAATAGTTTAGACAAGAAGAGAATAGAAGCATTGGAAATGTGGTGCTACAGAAGAATGCTGAAGATTGGATGGGTAGATCACATACCGAAAGAGGAGGTATTGAATAGAATTGGGGAGGAGTTTATGGCGCAACTTGACTAGAAGAAAGGATCGGGTGGTAGGACATGTTCTGAGGCATCAACGGATCACCAATTTAGTACTGAAGGGCAGCGTGGGGGGTAAAAATCGTAGAGGGAGACCAAGACATGAATACACTAAGCAGATTCAGAAGGAAGTAGTTGCAATAGGTACTGGGAGATGAAGAAGCTTGCACAGGATAGAGTAGCAAGGAGAGCTGCATCAAACCAATCCCTGTACTGAAGACCACAACAACAACAACAACAAGTGATCCATTCACAGAACCCTTGTAGCTTCTGAAAAGTACTTCGTGGCTAATTTTACAGAGAAATTCAAGCCAACAGTAGTGTTGTGCAAAATCGTGATTCAAGCAGAAAATGTGGTGTGGGCATTCAAACCAGCAGTGTCAGAAGAAAGAGGGGGAAGATTTGGGTTCAACAACCGAATGGAGTCAGCATGAGTTTGGATTGGTATGGATATGGAGGGTTTCTTTATTCCAGTTGATCATCGAGTACACAGTCAGGGTTATTGTGAATACGGCTGTATATTGATCGACTAAAATTAAAAAACCAAATATACATACAAAATGTTGTACAACTCTTGTAATTCGAAATGACAGAAACAATTAATTGACAAAGAGAAATTTCTGCATTGGCCATTACCAGCATCTTTCAAAGCTATATACAACAAACTGGTTCAAATGGCTCTGAGCACTATGGGACTTAACTTCTGAGGTCATCAGTCCCCTAGAACTTAGAACTACTTAAACCTAACTAACCTAAGGACATCACGCACATCCGTGCTCGACGCAGGATTCGAACCTGCGACCGTAGCGGTCGCGCCTAGAACCTCTCGGCCACTACCGCCGGCCCTTCCACTACAGCTGTATGTTTTGCACACACTGTTCTGTTCCCATTCAAGGGAAGCCATCCTGGGGTTACATTTCAGCAAGATAATGCCAGTCCGCAAGCGCCTATAGTCTCTACTGCTTGCCTTCGTGCTTGCCAAACCCTAAGTTGGCCAGCAAGGTCGGCGGATCTATCCCCGTATGAGAACGATCGGAGCGTTATAGGCAGCGATCTCCAGCTAGCTCAGGATTTTGACTATCTAATGCGCCAGTTGGATAGGATTTTACACGAAATCCCCAGGAGGACACCCATCAACTCTACAGACCAGTTGTTGTTGTTGTTGTTGTGGTCTTCATTCCTGAGACTGGTTTGATGCAGCTCTCCATGCTACCCTATCCTGTGCAAGCTTCTTCATCTCCCAGTACTTACTGCAACCAACATCCTCCTGAATCTGCTTAGTGTATTCATCTCTTGGTCTCCCTCTACGATTTTTACCCTCCACGTTGCCCTCCAAAACTAAATTTGTGATCCCTTGATGCCTCAGAACATGTCCTATTGTAGCACTATGTAACAACAAAAACTTTTAAAATCAAATGTAAAATGAAAAACCTTTCGTAAACTGTGCATCACAAAAGCCTTTTTTAGGACACAAATGTAAAACTTGCAAGAAATCAAATCGGACGATGGTCTCAGATGCGAATCTAGAAATGGTATAATAAAACCATTTCAAGAAAAATTTTAATAAACATTTTTGGAGCAGTGATCAAAAATTTTTTAAATTTTTCTTTCAATAATTCAGTCTTGGTCACACCATGTATGCTTCAAGAACATAGGTGACCGGTTTTGGTAATATTACCTGACTATCATGAGACCCCTGGCAACCTTTGAAGATGGCAGTTGGAGCACTGTTCTCAGCTGCTGTGATGTCAACTGGTCATTTCATGAAAAATTGTAGCTGGTTGCGGTATTTCCTACAGTCTAATGGTTATAAGCTCCCCTCCGCCCCCCCCCCCCCCTCTCTCTCTCTCTTGTCTATCTGCCTGCTACTCTACAACTGTTACACAGAAGTGGCTACTTTAACTGCTGTAATTGTCTCCACATCACTGTACTTGGAACATAAAAAAGGCCTTCAAACACCCATTACCACAACGCAGGTCGTCAAAGGTGCCGTGTTAGTCGCCGAGGAAACATCGTGCCGTACCCGCACCTTCAGAGGCAGGGAATCTGTGAATCTCTTTTTCAGCACCTCCGACAGGAGAGACGATAAACGGCGCTCAGTTTGCCGCTGTTACGAGGACAATACCTCTGTCGGTGTTTTCTTGTCGCGCGTGTTTCTGTGAACAGCAGTGCGGCTACTCCGCGCCCGGTCACGTATTCTTCACGACATTAGTGAACAACAATGTCGGCAATGTACACCGAGAGAGGGGAAAAAAAGGAGGAGCGAGTTGGCCTCCAGTGTGAGACGGGACGTGACAAGTTGCGGCGGCCCCAGAACTGGTCCCGGAGGAACACCGCGGCAGCGGCAGCGACAGCAGCGCACCTCGCGGCACGCCGCCGCACCACGGCATTCCGGCGGCGCCCGGCAAGAACCTGCGGTATAAATCACGCCCGCTACTGTGCTGAGGTGTTCTCCTTGGACGTCGCGAGCTCAGCCCTCGTTTTTGGGGACCGCGGCGACATTAATTATCAGCGGCGACCATTCTTCTTATTCTCGTCTGCTCGCAAAAGCACGTGCGTGCGAGAGGCCCCGCGAGACGCCAGATTGCCCTCGTCCTCCACTCATTTTATTTACTTATTTTTTTCCCGAGCAGCCATTTCTTGTAGGACACGGCGACGACGACTCCGAGGCCCGAGATCTCTCCTCCGGTCTGCGGTCCGGCCAGGAATTCCGACGCCGGATGGGATCAAGGAGATCCGAGCGTTGCGCGGACAATAGTGGGTGGCCGTGGGCCGGCCGAGGAGGAGCCGAAGAGTGGGTGGGGAAGACGGAAGAAAGGCGGAGGAAAAGAGGCGGGGGCAGGGGGTGATTAATGAGGCGGCCGGCGCAGCCACACATCACGCCGCGAGATCCAGATCAGTGCTGCAGCAGCCGCCGCCGCATCCGAGACTACCGGCTGGCTTCGGCTCGTTAGCAAGCCGCGCCGGATGACTGCGGTGCCGGCCAAAAGGAACAAGCTCGTGCGCGCCCTACTGCCGGCGGCGATACTCGGTGCTCCACAGGGTTCCGCCCTAGGGCCGCTCTACATACACTAAGGAATTATCCGAATGGGACGGAAATCGGTAGATGTGATGTACAGGTGCTGACAAACAAACGATAATTTCAGAAAAATTAGATGATATATTCAAGAGAAAGAGCTTCTGAAATTGAGGAAGTCAGTAACACTTTGGTGCACTTCTGGCCCTAGCAGAAAGGTGGAAGGAGTGTATAGAGGGTCTATACAGAGGCGATGTTCTTGAGGACAATAGTATGGAAATGGAAGAGGAGGTAGATGAAGATGAAATGGGAGATATGATAATGCGTGAAGAGTTTGACAGAGCTCTGAAAAACCTAAGTCGAAACAAGGCCCCGGGAGTAGACAACATTCCATTGGAACTACTGACAACCTTGGGAGAGCCAGTCCTGACAAAACTCTACCATCTGGTGAGCAAGATGTATGAGACAGCTGAAATTCCCTCAGACTTAAAGAAGAATATAATAATCCCAATCCCAAAGAAAGCAGGTGTTGACAGGTTTGAAAATTACCGAACCATCAGTTTAATAAGTCACAGCTGCAAAATACTAACGCGAATTCCATACAGACGAATGGAAAAACTGATAGAAGCCGATCTCGAGGAAGATCAGTTTGGATTCTGTAGAAATATTGGAACACGTGAAGCAGTGCTGACCCTACGGCTTATCTTAGAAGAAAGATTAAGGAAAGGCAAACCTACGTTTCTAGCATTTGTAGACTTAGAGAAAGCTTTTGACAATGTTCACTGGAATTTTCAAATTCTGAAGGTGACAGGGGTAAAATACAGGGAGCGAAAGGCTATTTACAATTTGTACAGAAAGCAGATGGCAGTTATAAGAGTCGAGCGAGGGACATGAAAGGGAAGTAGTGGTTGTGAAGGGAGTGAGCCAAGGTTGTAGCCTCTCCCTGATGCTATTCAATGTGTATATTGAGCAAGCAGTGAAGGAAACAAAAGAAAAGTTCGGAGTAGGTATGAAAATCCATGGAGAAAAAATAAAAACTTCGAGGTTCCCCGATGACATTGTAATTCTGTCAGAGACAGCAAAGGACCTGGAAGAGCAGCTGAACGGAATGGATAGTGTCTTGAAAGGAGGATATAAGATGAACATCATCAAAAGCAAAACGAGGATAATGGAATGTAGTCGAACTAAGTCGGGTGATGCTGAGGGAATTAGATTAGGAAAAGCGAAATTTAAAGTAGTAAAAGAGTTTTGCTATTTGCGGAGCAAAATAACTGATGATGGTCGAAGCAGAGAGGATATAAAGTGTAGACTAGCAATGACAAGGACACTGTTTCTGAAGAGGAGATATTTGTTAACATCGAGTGTAGATTTAAGTGTTAGGAAGTCGTTTCTGAAAGTATTTGTATGGAGTGTAGCCATGTATGGAAGTGAAACGAGGTCGATAATTAGTTTAGACAAGAAGAGAATATAAGCTTTCGAAATGTGGTGCTACAGATAAATGCTGAAGATTAGATGGGTAGATCACATAACTAATGAGGAGGTATTGAATAGAATTGGGGAGAAGAGGAGTTTGTGGCACAACTTGACTAGAAGAAGGGATCGGCTGGTAGGACATGTTATGAGGCATCAAGGGATCACCAATTTAGTACTGGAGGGCAGAGTGGAGGGTAAAAATCGTAGAGGGAGACCAAGAGATGAATACACTAAGCAGATTCAGAAGGACGTAGGCTGCAGTAGGTACTGGGAGATGAAGAAGCTTGCACAGGATAGAGTAGCATGGAGAACTGCATCAAACCAGTCTCAGGAATGAAGACCACAACAACAACAACAACAACTGGTTGATAGAGTTGTTGGGTGTCCTCCTGGGGATTTCGTGTAAAATCCTATACAACTGGCGCATTTGATAGTCAAAATCCTGAGCTAGCTGGAGATCGCTGCCTATAACGCTCTGATCGTTCTCATACGGGGAGAGATCCGCCGACCTTGCTGGCTAACTTAGGGTTTGGCAAGCACGAAGGCAAGCAGTAGAAACTATAGGCGCTTGCGGACTGGCATTATCTTGCTGAAATGTAACCCCAGGATGGCTTGCCTTGAAGGGGAACAGAACGGTGTGTGAAAAACATATAGCTGTACTGGAAGGGCCGGCCGTGGTGGCCGAGAGGTTCTAGGCGCTACAGTCCGGAACCGCGCGACCGCTACGGTCGCAGGTTCGAATCCTGCCTCGGGCATGGGTGTGTGTGATGTTCTTAGGTTAGTTAGGTTTAAGTAGTTCTAAGTTCTAGGGGACTGATGACCGCAACAGTTAAGTCCCATAGTGCTCAGAGCCATTTGAACCATTTTTTGTACTGGAAGGGTAGCATGCATGACAACGAGAGGGATCGTGCCATAAAAAGAAGTGGCACCCCAAGAAACACTCCTGGTTGTCAGGCCATATAATGATCGACAGTCAGTTTGGTATCCCATTGCTGTTCAGTGCTTCTCCAGACACAGTCTGGATTCTGACTGGAATTGAATTGTCTTCAGTCATAAGTCCCGCTTCGAACTCAGCCCCGATGACCAGCAAAGATGGATATGGAGAGGCTATGCCGGCCAAAAGGAACAAGCGCGTGCGCGCCTTACTGCCGATGGCGATACTCGGCGCTCCACAGGGTTCCATTCTAGGGCCGCACTACATACACTCTAGAACGACGCTACCACGAAGGAATTATGCGAATGGGACGGAAATCGGTAGGTGTGATGTACAGGTACTGACAAGCAAGCGATAATAATTTCAGAAAAATTAGATGATATATTCAAGAGAAAGAGCTTCTGAAATTGAGGAAGTTAGTAACACTTTGGTCCACCTCTGGCCCTTATGGATGGAGTTGTTCGGCTTGACACTGGTTGATAGAGTTGATGGATGTCCTTCTGGGGGATTTCGTGTCAAATCCTATCCAACTGGCGCATTAGATCGTCGAACTCCTGAGCTTGTCAGAGGACGCTGCCTATAACGCTCTGAACGTTCTCGTGCGGGGAGAGATCCGCCCACCTTGCTAGCCAACTTAGGGCTTGGTAAGCACGAAGGCAAGCAGTAGATACTATAGGCGCGTGGGGACTGGTATTATCTTGCTGAAATGTAAGCCCAAGGTGGCTTGCCATGAATGGGAACAGAACGAGGCGTGTAAAACACACCACTGTACTGAAAGGGTGCCCTGCATGACAACGAGAGGGATCCTACTATAAAAAGAAGTGGCACCCCAAAAACCACTCCTGGTTGTCGGACCATATAGTGGTCGACAGTCAGTTTGGTATCGCACTGCTGTTCATTGCGCCTCCAGACACGGCCTGGAATCTGACTGGAATTGATTTGTCTTCAGTCCTGCTTCATACTGAGCCCTGATGGGTTGGGTTGTTTCGGGGAGGAGACCAGACAGCGAGGTCATCGGTCTCATCGAATTAGGGAAGGCCGCCGGCCGTGTCCTTTCTAAGGAAACATCCCGGCATTTGCCTGGAGCGATTTAGGGAAATCACGGAAAACTTAAATCAGGATGGCCGGACGCGGGATTGAACGGTCGTCCTCCCGAATGCGAGTCCAGTGTGCTAACCACTGCGCCACCTCGCTCGGTGAGCACCGATGACCAGCAAAGATGGCTATGGAGAAGCCCCAGGCAGTAATGGGGTACCCACTGTCGCCTACCATGGAGCCTGACAACCTGTAGCTCTTACCTGAGGTGCATTTCGTTTCATGGCTTTGATCTCTTTGGTTGTTATCTGCAACACCCTTAAAGTGCAGCAGTATGTCGACAATGTTCTATGTCCAGTTTGTTGTCCTGCATGGCAAGTCATACTGGGCTTACATTCCAGCAATATAACGGCCGCCGACGCACCGCGAGAGTTCCTAGTGCTTGTCTTCGTGCTTACGAAACCCTGCCTTGTCCACCAAGGTCGCCGAATCTCTTTGCAGTTCAGAACCTTTGGAGAATTATGAGCAGGCCCTCCAACCATCTCGGGCTTTGGACCATCTAACGTGCCAATTACACAGAATTTGCTACGATGTCCGTCAGGAGGACGTTGAACAACCATACCAATAAATGCCAAGCCGAATAACTGCTCGTTTAAGGGGAGCCGGAGGTGGTCAAATCCAAAAAATTACGATTTTTTTTTTTTTTGCTACCGAAAATTAATTGGAACATTCCTCTTTAATGTAAACTTTGAATTATTGTTCTACACGCCCTAGAAGTGGAGTTATTACCATTTTCCCCCACGCCTGCAGAGGAAATGGGCGGCCGCTGAATGCATCTAACACCCTCTCGTGACTTCCTGGCGAACTGCTTGGGATTTTCTCGGCGTGTTACGCATACCGCGCCTTATGTTGCGCATACAGCAAGTGTGCAAGAGTTGGCTACATTGTTTTCTGTGACAAATATTACCCGTATTTCCTTACAGCTTACTCCTATTTTCCTCAGAATTTCGAACATCTTGCTCAATTTAATATTGTCGTACACTTTTGTTCTGGTTACGATGCCACGTTTTAGTAACCGTGTATATAAGAGGAAGAACGTAGAGAAAACGAAATTAACACTAATACCAAGTTGCGATACTACAATGAATAAGAGCGCGGAACATCGTCTCTTTGCTGTTTACCGTTTCGAATTAGTTCAGTGTTGCGCCTGTTGTTGGTACTATTATACTTCTTGTGTAAAGCGGGTAATATGCAGTATGTACAAGAATCAGGAGGGAACAATAAAACCAATTTTTCATGACTTAGCACAGCCAGAATTGTTACACAAATGTCTACACGGAAAGACGCATAATCCTAATGAGAGCGTAAACGATTTGATTTGGAAAGTGATTCCTAAAAGGGTGTTTGTAATCATAAAAACACTGCACTTTGGCATTTATGATGCAATAGCAACCTACAACCCAGGGAACAGTGTGAAGTGTGAAGTTCTGAAGGCAGTAGGATTTACAGCTGGAGTGAACACTGTACGGGCACCCAGAAATATTGACAGAGAAAGGATAAGAGGAGCAGAAAGAAGAGAAAGGCATATGAAGTATGACGGAACAACATGCCAGAAAAGAAGACAGAAGAGAAAGCTTTTGGAGGATGAAGAAGAGGACCCTGATAATCCATCCTATAGTGCAGGAATGTATTGAGAAACTTTGATAGCCATTTCCCGTAAATTAGAATTTTTCGAATATAAAGAACATTTTCTCAAAATCCACTCAAGCTAGAGAGATGAAATTTTTATGCAGCACTCCTAGTGGTCAAACTTACATTGTAACATAGCCATTTGGCAATATGTTCAGTAGATTCATTTCAGTTTAATTATAAAGCAATTATTTGTAAAAAAAATTTGGGTCATTAATAAAAAAATAATTGGAAGGAAACTAGAAAAGATACTCCAAAATCCCTCTGTCATAACTGCAATACTAAACCACTCTATATGTAAAAAAAATTCAAATTTTTCTATTTGGTAGTTTATTCATAAATGTTCCTCAAACTTAGTGATTTTAACATGGGCAGCATAGGCACCTCCGGCTCCCCTTAAGGCCAGAAGTGGACCAACTCGTTATTGACTTGCTCAGTTTATGAAGCTTTTTCTCTTGAGTAAATCATCCACATTTCCAGCAATTATAATTGGTTGTTTGTCTATACAAGTACATCACATCTACCGATTTCCGTAACATTTGGACAGTGCCTCCGTGGTTCATCTTTTTTCTTTTTCCTGGAGTGTATTTGATCATCAGCGTTGCTGTTGTCGGTAAAGCTTGAGTTGCGGTGGCTTTCTCCTTCCGTGGAGTTCTCATTTACTCAGCGATTTCATATTGTTTCTTCTTTGAAGTCATTACACATTCCACAGTTTCAGTGCTATCTTCTCCTTCTTCTACTTTGTACTATCTTTTGTCACAAGCCGAGCGCGGGCTAGGGCGTACTGTCACAGTTCGCGCGGCTCCCCTCCCCCCTCCCCCCCCCCCCTCCCCGTCGGAGGTTCGAGTCCTCCCTCGGACATGGCTGTGTGTGTTGTCCTTAACGTAAGTTAGTTTAAGTAGTGTGCAAGCTTAGAGACCGATGACCTCATCAGTTTAGTACCATAAGATCTTACCACAAATGGTTCAAATGACTCTGAGCACAATGGGACTTAACTTCTGTGGTCATCAGTCCCCTAGTACTTAGAACTACTTACACCTAACTAACTTAAGGACGTCACACACATCCATGCCCGAGGCAGGATTCGAACTTGCGACCGTAGTGGTCGCGCGGTTCCAGACTGTAGCGCCTAGAACCGCTCGGCCACCCCGGCCGGCATAAATTCCCAAATTTTTGTCATATTTATATGTCATCCATCACAAACATAAATATCCCGCGGATTAGGGTTTAGGTCTGTTCCGACTGGCTGAATGCTCTCTACAAGTCAGCACAAGCAGCGATCTGTGATCGTGGTAAGTGGTCAGCATGTCGACAATCCCTCCGCCCCGTATTTCCAGTAGATGCTGCTGTTTATTCAAGCAGCTCCTCATTTGGCCTCGCGAAACTGAGTTGCCCTGTTCCAGACCTACCTATCTCAGAAAAATCCAAGAGGTACCGGGTATCAATCCTTAGTTCTTTTGCACTGGAGGCAGCGACAGTAACCATTCGGCTATGGAGGTTTCTGCATTATTTGTCTTCGATAATTCATTTTACAGTTTTTCTTTCACTAACAGGCATGTTTAAGCTTACCATTGTCGGCAGTTCTTGGTGTTCCACAAGGTGCCACTCTGGGGCCCGTCTATAATTCTGAAAATAACAATGTCTGCTGCAAGCAATTCTGAAATATATCACTTGCTGGATGAGTATTTTGAGTGATAGAACCCAGTGCATTGTCCTGGACGGCGACTGTGCATCAGGGATACAGGTAAGGCCAAGGATGTTTTCGAATGTGAACATCCTCCATAATACTTTTTACAACTGTTTTGTCAGTTACAGTAAACGTAACCACTATTTGTGGCAGTCGTTGATGTTCCAAAGGGCTCCATCCTTAGGCCCCTTTATGTACTAAAAATCAGCCTTTCTCAAATATGTCACTGGCCTGAAGACTTTTTGAGAATGGGGCCGGCATGTGTGGCCGAGCGGTTCTAGGCGCTTCAGTCTGGAACCGCGCGACTGCTACGGTCGCAGGTTCGAATCCTGCCTCGGGCATGGATGTGTGTGATGTTCTTAGGTTAGTTACGATTAAGTAGTTCTAAGTTCCAGGGGACTGATGACCTCAGATGTTAAGTCCCATACTGCTCAGAACCACTTTTTGAGGATGAGGGACTAGAATGTTTCCCTGGAAGGGAGTACCCTCGGAAAATCTGCGGCACAGAAACCATGTGTCGGGTAAGGAGAACAGCAGTACAGACTGTGTTCGCCAGTTTCAGCCGGACGAGGAAGTGCAAAAGTGGCTGCGGTTGTTGATCCATCAGCGCCCCACCGCGTTCCCCGAAAGAGGCATTGATCGTCTCTTCTCCCGATGGGATAAATGTCTTAACGCCTGTGGCGATTACTTTTGAACGGAACCATTCCATGCTGTCGCTGTGGTGGGTGTTACGTTTTCATTTCACTGTCTCCTATTGATTTCCATGTGACACTGGACAGAACACTGGAAGAACAGTTCAATGATTTCCGGCCGGAAACAGTTTGACATGGCTCCCCATTGAGGACAATTCAAGAAGGTCCGAGCATACGGAACACGTTCCAAGATACGTGAATGAGTCGAAGACTTCTTAAGTGACGGAGGCCAGTTTCTTGTCGTCGACGATGAGTGTTCATCAGAAACACGGCTATTCTCAAGAGTGTCCCAGGAAACCGTGATAGGACCGCAGTTATTTTCTACACACGTAAATGATTTGGCGGAGAGGGTGGGCAGCAACCTACAGTTGTTTGCTGATGATGCTGTGGTTTACGGGAGATACAAGATCGTTGTTGTTGTTGTGGTCTTCAGTCCTGAGACTGGTTTGATGCAGCTCTCCATGCTACTCTATCCTGTGCACGCTTCTTCATCTCCCAGTAACTACTGCAACCTACATCCTTCTGAATCTGCTTAGTGTATTCATCTCTTGGTCGCCCTCTACGATTTTTACCTTCCACGCTGCCCTCCAATACTAAATTGGTGATCCGTTGATGCCTCAGAACATGTCCTACCAACCGGTCCCTTCTTCTAGTCAAGTTGTGCCACAAACTCCTCCCCAATCCTATTCAATACCTCCTCATTAGTTATGTGATCTACCCATCTAACCTTCAGCATTCTTCTGTAGCACCACATTTCGATAGCTTCTATTCTCTTCTTGTCCAAACTATTTATCGTCCATGTTTCACTTCCATACATGGCTACACTCCATACAAATACTTTCAGATGCGACTTCCTGACACTTAAATCTATACTCGATGTTAACAAATTTCTCTTCTTCAGAAACACTTTCCTTGCCATTGCCAGTCTACATTTTATATCCTCTCTACTTCGACAATCATCAGTTATTTTGCTCCCCAAATAGAAAAACTCTTTTACTACTTTAAGTCTCTCATTTCCTAATCTAATTCCCTCAGCATCACCCGATTTAATTGGACTACATTCCATTATCCTAGTTTTGCTTTGTTGATGTTCATCTTATATCCTCCTTTCAAGACAGTATCCATTCCGTTCAACTGCTCTTCCAAGTCCTTTGCTGTCTCTGACAGAATTACAATGCCATCGGCGAACCTCAAAGTTTTTATTTCTTCTCCATGGATTTTAATGCATACTCCCAATTTTTCTTTTGTTTCCTTCACTGCTTGCTCAATATAGAGATTGAATAACATCGAGGAGAGGCTGCAACCCTGTCTCACTCCCTTCCTAACCACTGCTTCCTTTTCATGTCCCTCGACTCTTATAACTGCCATCTGGTTTCTGTACAAATTGTAAATAGCTTTTCGCTCCCTGTATTTTACCCCTGCCACCTCCAGATATTGAAGAGAGTATTCCAGTCAATATTGTCAAAAGCTTTCTCTAAGTCTACAAATGCTAGGAACGTAGGTTTGCCTTTAGTTAATCTAGCTTCTAAGATAAGTCGTAGGGTCAGTATTGCCTCACGTGTTCCAGTATTTCTACGGAATCCAAAACGATCTTCCCCGAGGTCGGCTTCTACCAGTTTTTCCATTCGTCTGTAAAGAATTCGCGTTAGTATTTTGCAGCTGTGACTTATTAAACTGATAGTTCGGTAATTTTCACATCTGTCAACACCTGCTTTCTTTGGGATTGGAATTATTATATTCTTCTTGAAGTCTGAGGGTATTTCGCCTGTCTCATGCATCTTGCTCACCAGATGGTAGAGTTTTGTCAGGACTGGCTCTCCCAAGGCCGTCAGTAGTTCCAATGGAATGTTGTCTACTCCTGGAGCTTTGTTTCGACTCAGATCTTTCAGTGCTCTGTCAAACTCTTCACGCATTATCATATCTCCCTTTTCATCTTCATCTACATCCTCTTCCACCGCGGTGGCCGAGCGGTTCTAGGCGCTTCAGTCCGGAACCGCGTGACCGCTCCGGACGCAGGTTCGAATCCTGCCTCGGGCATGGATGTGTGTGGTGTCCTTAGGCGAGTTAGGTTTAAGTAGTTCTAAGTTCTAGGGGACTGATAACCTCAGATAAGTCCTATAGCGCTCAGAGCCATCTGAACCATTTTTGAAGATGTCGAAGCAGTTCAGAGGCCTGCTGCTAGATTTGTTACGGGTACGTTCGACCAACATGCGAGTGTTGTGGAAATGCTCGGTCAATTCAGGTGAAAATCTTGGAGATTTAATGGCATGAAATAATGAACGACATATTGTCTGGATCAGTGTGTGTAGATGAGAGGACATTTAAATGCGTGCGGCAGTGCCCGCACTGAGAATTGCACACGCGCGGTCTCCAGTAGCCGCCAGACGGCGGAGACATCAATACGCAGCGCCCGGATGACGAGTAAATGCCGGCCGTCGCCGACGCACATTACGCGTCGTCCGTTGCGGGGGAGGGCGCTAGGCTGCTCTGCGTACGTCGTCGGGGCGTGGAGCCGGAGGTTTGTTTGTGCGGCGCTATTTCTGAAAGGCGCCCGCCGTGGCCTCGTAGCCGCCCGTGAAGCCGATTCCACAGCTCTCGCTTTCACCGGACCGGGAGCCGCGTGCGTGTGCGCGTGTGTCACTGCGAAGCGGCCCGCGTAGCACGGACGCGCGGCTAGATCGCTTCCGCGGCTGAACGAACATCGCCCACGCTGTGTACACAAACACGGTATGCGAGTTGCGTGTGAAGACACGCTAACCTCAACTGAACGGCTGACCTTGAGGCGCCAGAGTAAACGATAGCGCGACAGAATACGTACACAGTTCTAAT
The DNA here is from genome assembly GCF_021461395.2 of Schistocerca americana. NCBI lineage: Eukaryota > Metazoa > Arthropoda > Insecta > Orthoptera > Acrididae > Schistocerca > Schistocerca americana. The sequence continues at coordinate 94,508,976 of NC_060128.1, forward strand.
ATTGACCTCTGACGCAAGGACACTTCTCAACCACTGAGCTGTGCTGTCCCAATTCCCCACCGACACATTGTAATGGGACACCCTCCTTTCTTTATAGACATAGCCGACGCAAGGGATATTTTCGAATCCCGTATAGCTGACCATTATCTCGGCTGTTTCACTGAAAGAATTTCGTATGATTTTGTATACGATGTGCTGTACTTCAAGCTAAAATGTATAAAAAGAAATTAATTTGTAACAATCGATGTTTATTAGCACTGTTTGTATAGCTAAAATTATTCTTCTTTTAGAAATCCCATAGAGGTGACCATTATCTCGGCCGTTTCACTGAAAGAATTTCGTATGATTTTGTATACGATGTGCTGTACTTCAAGCTAAAACGTATATAAAGAAATTAATTTGTAACAATCGATGTTTATTAGCACTGTTTGTATAGCTAAAATTATTCTTCTTTTAGAAATCCCATAGAGGTGACCATTATCTCGGCCGTTTCAGTGAAAGAATTTCGTATGATTTTGTATACGATGTGCTGTACTTCAAGCTAAAATGTATAAAAAGAAATTAATTTGTAACAATCGATGGTTTACTAGCACTGTTTGTATAGCTAAAATTATTCTTCTTTTAGAAATCCCATAGAGGTGACCATTATCTCGGCCGTTTCACTGAAAGAATTTCGTATGATTTTGTATACGATGTGCTGTACTTCAAGCTAAAACGTATATAAAGAAATTAATTTGTAACAATCGATGTTTATTAGCACTGTTTGTATAGCTAAAATTATTCTTCTTTTAGAAATCCCATAGAGGTGACCATTATCTCGGCCGTTTCACTGAAAGAATTTCGTATGATTTTGTATACGATGTGCTGTACTTCAAGCTAAAATGTATAAAAAGAAATTAATTTGTAACAATCGATGGTTTACTAGCACTGTTTGTATAGCTAAAATTATTCTTCTTTTAGAAATCCCATATAGGTGGCCATTATCTCGGCCGTTTCACTGAAAGAATTTCGTATGATTTTGTATACGATGTGCTGTACTTCAAGCTAAAATGTATAAAAAGAAATTAATTTGTAACAATCGATGGTTTACTAGCACTGTTTGTATAGCTAAAATTATTCTTCTTTTAGAAATCCCGTATAGGTGACGATTATCTCGGCCGTTTCACTGAAAGAATTTCGTATGATTTTGTATACGATGTGCTGTACTTCAAGCTAAAATGTATAAAAAGAAATTAATTTGTAACAATCGATGTTTATTAGCACTGTTTGTATAGCTAAAATTATTCTTCTTTTAGAAATATTTGAAATTACGAAATATGTGGCATGCTTAAAATTCATGTTATTATTTGCACAATCTAATGTTAATTATTAAATTTATTTCTGGATTCATTAACAAAATAATGATAAACGCAAAGTATCCGGACACCTGGCTGAAAATGACTTACAAGTTCATGGCGCCCTCCATCGGTAATGTTGGAATTCAGTATGGTGTTGGCCCACCCTAAGCCTTGATGACAGCTTCCACTCTCGCTGGCATACGTTCAATTTGGTGCTGGAAGTTTTCTTGGGGAATGGCAGCCCATTCTTCACGGAGTGTGTACGGAGGAGAGATGTCGATGCCGGTCGGTGAAGCCTGGCACGAAGTCGGTGGTCCAAAACATCCCAAAGGTGTTCTGTAGGATTCAGGTCAGAACTCTGTGCAGGCCAGTCCATTACAGGGATGTTATTGTCGTGTAGCCACTCCGCCACAGGCCGTGCATTACGAACAGGTGCTCGAAGGTGTTGAAAGATGCAATAGCCATCCTCGAATTGCTCTTCAACAGTGGGAAGCAAGAAGGTGCTTAAAACATCAATGTAGGCCTGTGCTGTGATAGTGCCACGCGAAACAACAAGGGGTGCAAGCCCCCTCCAGGAAAAACATGAACACACCACAACACCACCTCCTCCGAATTTTATTGTTGGCGCTACACACGCTGGCAGATGACGTTCACCGGGCATTCGCCATACCCAAACCCTGCCATCGGATCGCCACACTGTGTACCGTGATTCGTCATTCCACACAATGTTTTTCCACTGTTCAGTCGTCCAATGTTTACATTCCTTACATCAAGCAAGGAATCATTTAGCATTTACCGGTGTGATACTTCGCTTATGAGAAGCAGCTCGATCATGAAATCCAAGTTTTCTCTCCTCCCGCCTGTCATAGTACTTGCAGTGGACCCTGATGCAGTTTGGAATTCCTGTCCGATAGTCTGGATAGATGTCTGCCTATTACACACTACGACCCTCTTCAACTGTCGGCAGTCTCTGTCAGTCAATAGACGAGGTCGGCCTGTACTCTTTCGTGCTGGACGTGTCCCTTCACGTTTCCACTTCACTATCACATCGGAAACAGTGGACCTATGGATGTTTAGGAAGTGTGGAAATCTCACGTACAGACGTATGACACAAGCGACACCCAATCACCTGACGGACTTCGAAGTCCGTGACATCCGCGGAGCGCCCCATTCTGCTCTCTCACGATGTCTAATGACTACTGAGGTCGCTGATATGGAGTACCTGGCAGTAGGTGGCAGCACAGTGCACCTAATACGGAAAACGTACGGTTTTGGCGGTGTCCGGATACTTTTGATCATATTGTGTAACTTGGTGATGATTCTTCTTTTGTCAAGAAAGTGTAAACTCCTTTGTTTTGCAAACGTTTTGGAATGTGTTAGTACCGTAGAATGAATTTGCGGTAGTGGGCATGCCTCTGATGGAAACGAATGTGTTTTTAATTTTGGCAGTAATAATGTAATTTTTGGTTTTATGAAAACTGAGACTGTGAAGTCAGCGTGATATAGTAGAATGGGATAAAATTACAAGATGTCATAGAAACAGAAAGTACTTCATCAATTTTTATGTCAACTGGAACCCGCAAAGTCAAAATTGCAGCCTCAAGAATCTACCCCTAGTCGTACTGCAGCCAACAACGAGAAAATGAAGACAAGTAAAAAATTTTTAAACATTTTTATTGCCTGAGGTCAAGGAACCGTACGTTAATTTAATTACAGGATGTATGTATAGCCACCTCGGCTGCACAAAACTATTGTCAAGTTGACCATGCTATCGACAGCACTTTGGCTGCTATATTACCGTGTCCTGTAGCTGCTGAACGAATACGCACAATGCACTTCATTACAAGGTTGGGCAAGCAAAGGTGTCGGCGTGTCGAAATAGTAAGAAAGATCGTCAGCACAAGCTAAGGGTTCATTATCAAGACTACAGACGGTGCTACAAAGTACAGGGTGATTCAAAAAGAATACCACAACTTTAAAAATGTGTATTTAATGAAAGAAACATATAATAACCTTCTGTTATACATCATTACAAAGAGTATTTAAAAAGGTTTTTTTTCACTCAAAAACAAGTTCAGAGGTACTCCAACTCGTTCCACACTCTCTGTAGCATATCAGGCGTAACAGTTTGAATAGCTGCTGTTATTTCTCGTTTCAAATCATCAATGGTGGCTGGGAGAGGTGGGCGAAACACCATATCCTTAACATACCTCCATAAGAAAAAATTGCAGGGGGTAAGATCCGGGCTTCTTGGAGGCCAGTGATGAAGTGCTCTGTCACGGGCTGCCTGGCGGCCGATCCATCGCCTCGGGTAGTTGACGTTCAGGTAGTTACGGACAGATAAGTGCCAATGTGGTGGCGCTCCATCCTGCTGAAATATGAATTGTTGTGCTTCTTGTTCGAGCTGAGTGAACAGCCAATTCTCTAACATCTCCAGATACTGTTTTCCAGTTACAGTAGCACCTTCGAAGAAAAAGGGACCAAAAACTTTATTGGCTGAAATGGCACAGAAAACGTTCACCTTAGGCGAGTCACGTTCATACTGAGTTGTTTCCCGCGGATTCTCAGTGCCCCATATACAGACATTGTGACGGTTGACTTTCCCGTTAGTGTGGAAAGTTGCTTCATCACTAAACACAATCTTTGAAACGAAAGATTCATCTGTTTCCATTTGAGCAAGGATAAAATCACAGAAATCGATTCTTTTAATCTTATCAGCTGCAGACAGTGCTTGAACCAATTTCAGACGATAAGGTTTTATAACTAACCTTTTTCGTAGGACTCTCCATACAGTTGATTGTGGAATTTGCAGCTCTCTGCTAGCTCTGCGAGTCGATTTTCCTGGGCTGCGAACATTTGCTTGCTGGATGCGTGCTACATTTTCATCACTCGTTCTCGGCCGTCCAGAACTTTTCCCTTTGCACCAACACCCACTCTCTAAAATGGTTCAAATGGCTCTCAGCACTATGGGACTTAACATCTATGGTCATCAGTCCCCTAGAACTTAGAACTACTTAAACCTAACTAACCTAAGGACATCACACAACACCCAGCCATCACGAGGCAGAGAAAATCCCTGACCCCGCCGGGAATCTAACCCGGGAACCCGGGCGTGGGAAGCGAGAACGCTACCGCACGACCACGAGATGCCACCCATTCTCTGTAAACTGTTTATACCAACGTTTAATACACCACCTATCAGGAGGTTTAACACCATACTTCGTTCGAAATGCACGCTGAACAACTCTCGTCGATTCACTTCTGCCGTACCCAATAACACAAAAAGCTTTCTGTTGAGTGGTCGCCATCTTAGCATCAACTGACGCTGACGCCTAGTCAACAGCGCCTCAAGCGAACAAATGTACAACTAAATGAAACTTTATAGCTCCCTTAATTCGCCGACAGATAGTGCTTAGCTCTGCCTTTTGTCGTTGCAGAGTTTTAAATTCCTAAAGTTGTGGTATTCTTTTTGAATCACCCTGTACATTAAAAAAAAATAACACCTTGAACGCCTAGAGATAGGGCGTTGGTATTGACAGGACATGTACATTAATACGAGGGTCACTCCAAAAGAAATGCACACTTTTTTTTTAAATCCATCTTTTATTCGACATGTTTGAAAGTTTTACAGTGTGTAGATACACCCTTTAGCAACAATATTTTCATTTCTTCAGTAAACTGCAGTAGCCTGTAAACAGCAATCTACCGCTGCAGTTTACTGCATATGTGACTAGTCATGGACTAACGAACATGTCTACAGACTATATTGTTTTATGACATATGGCTATGTGTGCTCGCACTATGTAACAGCGTCACCAATGTATTTAACAGTAATGACAACGACCTATAAATGTGTCAGCTCATTTTAAGTTGACATGGCCTCATAGCCGTAACATCTTCACTTGATAATGGACTAAGGCCGAAACTGCTCTCGTGAAATAAAGAAAGTGTTACAGTCACTGGCGTTAATATGATGTCTTTTATCAGTGGAGAAAACTGAAAATTTGTGTTGGCCAGGATTCGAACCCGGGTCCCCCGTGCGGACGTGTCCGAAAGCATAGATACCACATACACAGTTAAGCCCAGGATGATGTAATATCTCTTTACATTCGATGAATTATTCTGATACAATTCTACCCTTGGATGAAGTTTACTAATTTTCTATCTTCATACTCGCAGAATCCATGCGCAAAGTAGTTTCATACAATATCTATGCCATGAGCGCATAATTATTCTTTGTAGTACTCTCTCCATAGTGGTTGTTAGGAAAAAAAGCTTCCGAGATTGTCTTCGTGCCGATTAGCCTGAGCATTGTTTGAAGAATTGTAATCTGAATATTGAGATTTATGACAAAAGATAACTGATACGAAATTGTACGATTAAAAGGGAAATATATATATATATATATATTGCTCCTTCATACGAAGGTGTGTATTTGACATTTGAGAATTAATGATATTCATCGATATATTGTGTAGTTGTTAATTAGAAGGGAACTTCCGAAAGACTGGATAGGAAGCTGCATCTAATAATCCAAGAGCTGCATTACTTCTTCGGAAGGTTAAACTTCATCAAAGCCAAATATCCGCTTGATCTGAGGTTTCCCGACTGATTATACAAGGCTCCCAAAATTACGAGGCATTTTATTTCTACAGATTAGCAGACTGCCGCAAAGCACGAGCCTGCAGAGAAGAAAAATCATCGCCTGATTTCATTCTAACAAGTAAAAGTGACTGAGTTATGACTGTGTTTCCTATTATGAATGATTGATTGCTCGAACGAATTGAGAACTACATGACTACATAGATAGGAGGAAAAATTACAATGACAGTGATCAGTTCAGTGCGTGAGCACTCTTTACGGGAATCGGCGAAATGCCGCGAGTGGTGAAGGTAATGGCGAAGCGGCAGTACATTAGTGGTGTGTGAATGGGTTGAGAATTTAGGCTTGACGGGAGACGTGGTAACGTCGTCCGTGCAGTTACAATGACCAATGGGTCCGGATAGCTGCCGGCACGGTAGCTCAGCGTGTTCGGCCAGAGGGTTAACAGCCCTCTGTAATAAAAAAAAACTGAGCTAATCGATCAACAACGAACTTAAACGGATGTCTTATGACGTCCGCCCCGAACAGATGCAACGAACAACAGTGAACAAAATGAGATTAAAAAAAAAAAAAAAAAAAGAGATAGCTCGGTGAGCAGAGCATTTGCCTACGGAACAGAAGACCTAGGTTCGAATCCCGGCCCGCCACAATTTTTCAAATTTTCCCATTCATGTAAATCATTGCTAACTGGTAGCTAACGTCATTAATTCCTTTGTGTCCTGATTACTATTGACAACCGTATCATCTGGGAACAAAGCATCCGGTAATAGCTTTGAAGGTCTCGGAAGAACGGAGAGGCTAGGTGAGAGAAAGGGTGCACCGTTGTGGAATGGAGGGAGACGGGAAAAGGGGGAGAGCAGAAAAGGAGAAAAAGAGGAGGTGATGGAGGTAGGTCATTAAGGATCGTAAGCACGCTCCGGCTGCCGATAACGCAAACAAGTGGGCGCGTTACGCCGGCCGTCGGGAGTGTGTGGCTTAGGACGGGGCAACAGAGGGAAACGATTTTAAAAATTTGTCCATTATAATAATGAAATGCCGGCCGATGCGGGAGATTAGGCGCCGCGGGCCGTGTAGTCGCTAGGTGGTCCGCGCTATCGGCCGAGTTATCGCTGTCGGCGGCGATTACACGCCGGCTACCGTCGCGTCCCCGCGAGATTTGTTTGGCCCTCCGGGGGCTGGGAGCTTTCACGTAATCTGGCCAGGAATGCCCCGGACCGGGTATTCATGAGGCGGCCGCGGAGGGCGAGCAAGTTTCGCTGTCCCGGCGTCTAATCTCGGAACCAGCTTTCGCACTCGACTCCGGCGCGGTACCATGTACCGGGCGGCATCCCCGGGTTCTCCAGGTGCCTGGACAGACTGGATAAACCTTGGTCTCTCTCGCTTCGCTACATACACTCCGTGAGCCAGATCGCTGGTCGATCGTCAGCGATCGGCTTATCTTTGGCGCGTCCCATGGAGGTAAGAATAAGGGGAGATGGTGCTACGTATCCCAGCCGTACTACGTTTTGAAGCCATGGGGGCGTGGCTCGCTGCCATGACACTCTGACCAAAACATTGCCAGTGTGCTATAGCGCTGAGTGTATTACAGTCGCTAATTGCACCATATACGCATGTAACGTCATCAGATTATTTGTTTCAAAGTTTTTGTTTAAAATAAAATCTCGTAAAGGCGAAATTCCGCGTTTCTTCTGATTAAAAATAGTTTTTAATGTAATATTACGAATAGCTAGCCTTCAATGTAAACGATACAATTTTGTTACTTCAGTAATAATACAAACTGAAAACTAAGTTAGCTATACCCTCCCTCCAAAGCCCCATAAATACATCTTGTTTGTAATACGTACTGGGACATTTCAGTTACGTTTCACTACTGGGAAACACTGTTCATTACCACCAATATTTACTGAAATACGGTACATAGAATGGCAAATCTACACAGTGTCCTGTTTAGGCCTATACTTTACGCCAGTTAATGTAGTGTTAGCTTTTAATTTGGTACATGATGAAGACAAAGTGAGTTACTCAACACTTCGATTATCGACGATACGTACGTATTACACTGAAACGTGAACTTGAAAACTAAGAATTTAATTCTTTGAATTAACATACCTTTTGCAAATGTTTTGGGTGTGTAGGGAAAACTGATGGTACAGCATTTTCTCGGAACCTTACTGTTGAAAGGGAAGTTCGGTCTATGTCCTCTTCTCGGAAATCCTGAGAACATATAGTGCTCCATTTAGGCGCACGCCAATTCTTCCTCCTGACGGCATTCTCCCACAGAGCTTTACGACTTTCATTTTTAGGAAATCTAAAATCATACGGGAGAAAAACACGCTATAGTACAAGTACCGATGTAGCACACGTTCATTCACAATGAAGTTGTAAAATCACACTTAACGAGACAACTTACACGTGAAATGTTATTCCCTTCGATTTCGCATCACAATCAGAACGATTCGTACATCCGAACACCACACAAGTCACCATAATAGCGCAAAATCGTTCCAAAAGCGAGCGACAAGCCTATGCACACAAGCTTACAGCAGCAATGTTTTGGTCGGACTGAGATGGCTACCCTCGGCTTCACAGCTGTGACGTCACGGCGTCTCCCTCTATTCTTGCCTCCATGGCGCGTCCCCGGGCACGAGCATCTTTGCCTTTTCGGCTGGGGCGCGCGAGACGGCGAGAGGCAGTCGGTTTGGGGCGGCCGGTGAGACTGGCGGAGTTGTGGCTCGGGCGTAAAGCCGTCGACACACGGACCGTGCTGTCGAACGTTAACGTTGAGCGTGCCGAGTTCAACGTGCTGCTGAACGCTCAGGAACGATGCGACTTGTGCACACGGCACGTGGGCCCCAGCGTGGTATATGCGATCGAATGCACTCCAGCGGCAGTTTGAGGGATGTTTCTAGTTCGTAAATCACACTGTTTATCATGTGTTGGTAAATGTGCCAACACCTTGTAGATAGAGGAGGCCGAAATGGAATCTATCTCCTGGTTCGCAGGAGAGCTTCTGTAAAGTTTGGAAGGTAGGAGACGAGGTACTGGCAGAAGTAAAGCTGTGAGTACCGGCCGTGAGTCGTGCTTCGGTAGCTCAGTTGGTAGAGCACTTGCCCGCGAAAGGCAAAGGTCCCGAGTTCGAGTCTCGCTCGGGCACACAGTTTTAATCTGCCAGGAAGTTTCATAACGCTTGTGATCAGGGACTTTATACCACCACCCCTCCCTCAGTTTGCCGTAAAGTCAAAGCAGCCAACAGTAACAGGCGCACCCATTCGGTTGCCCGTCCAAGGCGAACATTGCTGACGTGAACCGGTATAAACAACGGACAAATCCGCTGCCAAGGTAGTGATGTCCGGGCCTCACTCCATCGTGTTGATGATGCCCGAACAACAGTTTTCCGGCAGATTAGCGCCTAACTTGTAAACGCTATACCGGAAATCGTTTTCCGATATTCACTTTTCCTCTTGCGCGAGCTGTGACGGTTGTGAGCGCACGACACACCGTAGCTAGTCCTACAGGAGCCAACGCATGTGTGTGTGTGTGTGTGTGTGTGTGTGTGTGCGTCAGCGGCTGGTGTACGCCGGCGCGGTCCGCTGTCGGCTTTGGACCATTAATACGGATCACCGCCTATCCGTCTTCATCTCGCGGCTACCGTGTAGCGCTGCGCTGCGTGTCCTGAAACCTTACCCGCCCCGCTATACCTGCAGACACGTGTACTGCCGCTGCCGTCACAAATGCTGCTTCTCGCCTTTTCGAGCTCAGCTACATACTGGTAAACCTCACCTCTCCACAGCCGATTCTGTAAACAACCGAACTGCCATTTACACACTACTGGCCATTAAAATTGCTACCCCAAAAAGAAATGCAGGTGAATAACGGGTATTCAATGGACAAATATGTTATACTAGAACTGAAATGTGATTACCTTTTCACGCAATTTGGGTGCATAGATCCTGAGAAAGCAGTACCCAGAACAACCACCTCTGGCCGTAATAACAGCCTTGATACGCCTGCGCATCGAGTCAAACAGAGCTTGGATGGCGTGTACAGGTGCAGCTGCCCATGCAGCTTCAACACGATACCACAGTTCATCAAGAGTAGTGACTGGCGCATTCTGACGAGCCAGTTGCTCGGCCACCATTGACCAGACGTTTTCAATCGGTGAGAGATCTGGAGAATGTCCTGGCCAGTGCAGAGGTCGAACATTTTCTGTATCCAGAAAGGACCGTACAGGACCTGCAACATGCGGTCGTGCATTATCCTGCTGAAATGTAGGGTTTCGCAGGGATCGAATGAAGGGTAGAGCCACGGGTCGTAACAGATCTGAAATGTGAGTCCACTGTTGAAAGTGCCGTCAATGCGAACAAGAGGTGACCGAGACGTGTAACCAATGGCACCCCATACCATCACGCCGGCTGATACGCCAGTATAGCGATGACGAATACACGCATCCAACGTGCGTTCGCCGCGACGTCGCGAAACACGGATCAGCTGTAAACAGAACCTGGATTCATCCGAAAAAATGACGTTTTACCATTCGTGAACGCAGGTTCGTCGTCGAGTACACCATCGCAAGCGCTCCTGTCTGTGATGCAGCGTCAAGGGTAACCGCAGTCATTGTCTCCGAACTGAAAGTGGATGGTGCTGCAAACGTCGTCGAACTGTTCGTGCAGATGGTTGTTGTCTTGCAAACGTCCCTATCTGTTGACTCAGGGATGAAGACGTGGCTGCCCGGTCCGTTAGACCCATGCGGGTAATATGCCTGTCATCTCGACTGCTAGTGATACGAGGCCGTTGGGATCCAGCACGGCGTTCCGTATTACCCTCCTGAACCCGCCGATTCAATATTCTGCTAACAGTCATTGGAATTCGACCAACGCGAGCAGCAATGTCGCGATACGATAAACCGCAATCTCGATAGGCTACAATCAGACCTTTATCAAAGTCGGAAACGTGATGGTACGCATTTCTCCTCCTTACACGAGGCATCACAACAACGTTTCTCCAAGTAACGCCGGTCAACTGCTGTTTGTGTATGAGAAATCGGTTGGAAACTTTCGTCATGTCAGCACGTTGTAGGTGTCGCCACCGGCACCAACCTCGTGTGAATGCTCTGAAAAGCTAATCATTTGCATATCACAGCATCTTCTTCCTGTCGGTTAAATTTCGCGTCTGTAGCACGCCATCTTCGTGGTGTAGCAATTTTAATGACCAGTAGTGTAAATCAGCGTGTACATCTACACTGAGTCCTTAAAGAAACTGGTACAGGCTTTTGTATTCAAATACAGTACGCCCCTGCTAGCTGAGTGGTCAGTGCGACGGAATGTTATGCCTAACGGCTCGGGTCCGATTCCTGATTGGGTCGGAGATTTTCTCCTCTCACGGACTGGGTGTTGTGTTGTCCTTATCATTATCATTCCATCCCCATCGACACGCATGTCGCCGGAGTGGCTTCAAATCGAAAGACTTGCACCCGGCGAACGGTCTACCCGACTGGAAACCCTAGTCACGCGACATTTACATGAACAAAAATCTAAATGACAAGACTGGTCTTTGCAGTGGGCGGAGATATGTGAGGGGAAATGCTGACGTAATAGGCGCTCAGTGCTACCAACAGAAACTGCAACGTTGAGCTTCACCATGCAGTTTTGACGCTACGTCTGCTAGGTCGCTGGCATTGTCAAAAATGAAAAAAGAGGGAAGTCGACATGAAGGGTTCGGGACAAATCCGATATGAGACGAAATCGAACGATGGACCCATCGGACACCTTTTATTGTGCCACTTACCTGCAGTCACAACTGGTAGCAAAGTGCTTATCGCAGAGCGTGAACTTGCGTCGTTTTCCTTCCAATTCTTGCTCCTACGGGTATAGCAGGCTGCAAGCTTGTTGATTTACAGAATGTCTAATGATAAATCAATACTTAAATATACAGCTCTAAAACCGGCAGCATACAGCATATTTACAATGTCCAACCGATATTTTTATACGCCGGTGCATCGAGATTTATATATATATAGGGTGTTACAAAAAGGTACGGCCAAGCTTTCAGGAAACATTCCTCACACACAAAGAAAGAAAATATGTTATGTGGACATGTGTCCGGAAACACTTTCCATGTTAGAGCTCATTTTATTACTTCTCTTCAAATCACATTAATCATGGAATGGAAACACACAGCAACAGAACGTACCAGCGTGACTTCAAACACTTTGTTACAGGAAATGTTCAAAATGTCCTCCGTTAGCGAGGATACATGCATCCACCTTCCGACGCATGGAATCCCTGATGCGCTGATGCAGCCCTGGACAATGGAGTATTGTATCACAGCCGTCCACAATACGAGCACGAAGAGTCTCTACATTTGGTACCGGGGTCGCGTAGACAAGAGCTTTCAAATGCCCCCATAAATGAAAGTCAAGAGGGTTGAGGGCAGGAGAGCGTGGAGTCCATGGAATTGGTCCGCCTCTACCAATCCATCGATCACCGAATCTGTTGTTGAGAAGCGTACGAACACTTCGACTGAAATGTGAAGGAGCTCCATCGTGCATGAACCACATGTTGTGTCGTAAAGGCACATGTTCTAGCAGCACAGCCAGAGTATCCCGTATGAAATCTTGGCGGTGAAGCCGGCCACGGTGGTCGTGCGGTTCTAGGCGCTCCAGTCCGGAGCCGCGCTGCTGCTACTGTCGCAGGTTCGAATCCTGAACCGGGCATGCATGTGTGTGATGCCCTTAGGTTAGTTAGCTTTAAGTAGTTCTAAGTTCTAGGGGACTGATGACCACAGCAGTTGAGTCTTATAGTGCTCAGAGCCATTTGAACCATTTTTTTTTTTTTTCTCGGCGGTGAATCGAGGAAGTACAGTACGTACTGACGAAACTAAAATGAGCTCTAACATGGAAATTAAGCGTTTCCGGACACATGTCCACATAACATCTTTTCTTTATTTGTGTGTGAGAAATGTTTCCTGTAGTCCTACCAGAAGCACTTTATGCTGCAGAAACTTCAGTGATTCATCGTCATACGAAGATAAAAAAAAAAATGGTTCAAATGGCTCTGAGCACTATGGGACTTAACTGCTGAGGTCATCAGTCCCCTAGATCTTAGAACTACTTAAACCTAACTAACCTAAGGACATCACACACATCCATGCCCGAGGCAGGATTCGAACCTGCGACCGTAGCAGTCGCGCAGTTCCAGACTGTAGCGCCTAGAACCGCTCGGCCACCTCGGCCGGCTACGAAGATCAGAGAGATTGCAAAGCAGCAGAGAAAAATACTGACAAGGGAGCCTCCCCATCGCACCCCCCTCAGATTTAGTTATAAGTTGGCACAGTGGTTAGGCCTTGAAAAACTGAACACAGATTAATCGAGAAAGCAGGAAGAACCTGTGTGGAACTATGAAAAAAATAGGCAAAATATACAAACTGAGTAGTCCATGCGCAAGATAGGCAACATCAAGGACAGTGTGACCTCACGAGCGCTGTGGTCCCGTGGTTAACTTGAGCAGCTGCGGAACGAGAAGCCCTTGTTACAAGTCTTGCCTCGAGTGAAAAGTTTAATTTTTTATTTTCAGACAATTATTATCTGTCCATCCGTCCGTCCAATGCGAGGTAACTACGCCGCAGTATGGGGACGCTACACCTAAACAAACATCGAAACAAAACATATGTTTTGACAGAGCACAGGGAAAACTGTGCGACTGTGAAACTGTTGCATTCATATGTTGCAGTTTATGTGACAAACTCTTATGTTTTCATTACTTTTTTGGGAGTGATTATCACATCCACAAGAAAACCTAAATCGGACAAGGTAGAAGAGTCTTTTTACCCATTCGCCAAGTGTACAAGTTAGGTGGGTCGACAACATATTCCTGTCATGTGACGCACATGCCGTCACCAGTGTCGTAAAGAATATATCAGACGTGTTTTCCTGTGGAGGTATCGGTTGACCTATGACATTTCGATCAAATGTTTTCGGTTCCTATTGGAGAGTCACATCCTTTCGTCTGCTAATCGCACGGTTTTGCGGTGCGGTCGCAAAACACAGACACTAAACTTATTACAGTGAACAGAGATGTCAATGAACGAACGGACAGATCATAACTTTGCGAAAATAAAGAAATTAAAATTTTCACGCGAGGGAAGACTTGAACTAAGGACCTCTCGTTCCGCAGCTGCTCACGATAACCACGGGACCACGGCGCTCCTAAGCTCACATTCTCCTAGATGTTACCTATCTTGGGCTTGGACTACTTAGTTTGTGTATTTTGCTTTTTTTTTTTCATAGTTTCACACAACGTCTTCCTGTTTTCTCGATTGATCTGTTTTCAGTTTTTCAAGGCCTATCCACTGTGCCAACTTATAACCAAATCTGAGGGGGGTGCGATGGGGTGGTTCCATTGTGAGGTAAATACATGGACCAGTGTTTCGGGAAGGAATTTGGACGTAGAGGCCAACTAGGGAGATTTACAAAGGCGTAGAAACAATAACAGGCACCATTAGAAAGAGAAGGATGAAATTTTATGGACATATCAGCAGGACGAATAAAAGCAGGCTCACAAGACAAACCTCTGAGATAGTAAACAAGAGCAAAAGCAAGACAAAGTGGATCAGTGAAGCAGAAGAAGACATTAAAGATGTGGGGATCACGCAAGACAACATAAACAATAGAGAACAGTTTAGAAACATCATACAGAAACACACTCTTAAACAAGAACATACAGAGAACAGAACGGGAAAATGAACGCAAGAGAGAACACAGTGACCGTATGAAGAGAATTCGGGAAGAACGAAGAAAGAAGAAGAAATCATGACTACTCAAGTTAAGTCGCTCTCCCAAGAGGGAATAATAGAAAATAGTAATAATAATACATCGAGGGACGATAACGACAGTTTTTTAAATATCGATATATCGGAATCCCGATGTTTTGTTTAAAAAAATCAACATTTCTAGTGTGTTGACGTGGTAGAGCAGGGTAGTCTGATAGTCTTCTGTTCTCACTATCCGCATTTGCATGACACGCTGTCAGCACTTCTGGGCGTGAGCCAACACGTGCCTGATTCAGTGTTTCTAGGTACTGTAAACCTTGTGAGTCAATACGGCATCGATTAAAGGATTCCTGCTGTCCATCTACCCCGGTTAGCCACAGGTTCAAAACTTTACTTGCAGGCAGGAGACATTGCGTTTTCCTGGGCAGAGAGTACGTCTGGCTTGTACCAGCCGAGAGTAATAGCTGTAATCTTAGACTATACACAGAAGTTGCAGCATTACAAAATTGTAGCGAAATCCAGGAAGATCTGCAGCGGATAGGCACTTGGTGAGGGAGTGGCAACTGACCCTTAACATAAACAAATGTAATGTATTGCGAATACATAGAAAGCAGGAGTCTTTATTGTATGATTATATGACGGCGGAACAAACACTGGTAGCAGTTACTTCTGTAAAATATCTGGGAGTATGCGTGCGGAACGATTTGAAGTGGAATGATCATATAAAATTAATTGTTGGTAAGGCGGGTGCCAGGTTGAGATTCATTGGGAGAATCCTTAGAAAATGTAGTCCATCAACAAAGGAGGTGGCTTACAAAACACTCGTTCGACCTATACTTGAGTATTGCTCATCAGTGTGGGATCCGTACCTGGTCGGGTTGACAGAGGAGATGGAGAAGATCCAAAGAAGAGCGGCGCGTTTCGTCACAGGGTTATTTGGTAACCGTGATAGCGTTACGGAGATGTTTGGCAAACTCAAGTGGCAGACTCTGCAAGAGAGGCGCTCTGCATCGCGGTGTAGCTTGCTCGCCAGGTTTCGAGAGGGTGCGTTTCTGGATGAGGTATCGAATATATTGCTTCCCCCTACTTATACCTCCCGAGGAGATCACGAATGTAAAATTAGAGAGATTAGAGCGCGCACGGAGGCTTTCAGACAGTCGTTCTTCCCGCGAACCATACGCGACTGGAACAGGAAAGGGAGGTAATGACAGTGGCACGTAAAGTGCCTTCCGCCACACACCGTTGGGTGGCTTGCGGAGTGTAAATGTAGATGTAGATGTAGACTATAGAAATGACATGTGTGTGGTGTTCTTTTTTTTTTTTTTTTTTTTTTTTTTTTTTTTTTATTACCAATCGCTTCGGAGAAAGAGAGTCAGAGCGGTCGGCGTCAGTGTAACGATTAGCCATCGCCGGAGACGGAAAACGTGACTAAGCGCGGTGAGGTACAGGGGAGAGGTGACTAGGCAGCGCTTGGCGGCCAAAGACACGTGACGGGTGTGTCTGGGGTCTGCGCGAGAGAAATGATGGGTCGACGCGCATGCGCAGTGCCGCTAACACGGCACGCCGTGTTTATGTCGCGCTGATGGGACGGCGCGTGAGTAATGGCTGCGATACCATCTCCAGGAACGCCACCCCAGCACACACACACACACACGACGCTGAGTGTGCGGACGGCCGCTACCTTGATACGCAGCACGCGGCTGTGCACACCCACGCAGCAGCATCGCTGCGCTAGAAGAAGCGGCAACCAAATGCGTTATGGGCGGGTTACTCCACTCGGGAGCGGAGTGTGGCCCACAATCAAATTTCCTGACAGTCAGCAGATGCGCCGGATCGGGAACCTAAACCTGCGCTTTTGCCATTCTATCGGAACGCTTTCACATGCAGCTTTATAACCGCAACCAGTGAGATAACATTCTCAATTAACATACATCGCTAATACTGGCCATGAAAATTGCTACACCAACAACAAATGCAGATGATAAACGGGTATTCATTGGACAAATATACTAGAACTGACATGTGATTACATTTTCCCGCAATTTGGGTGCATAGATCCTGAAAAATCAGTACCCAGAACTACCACATCTGGCCATAATAACGGCCTTGATATCCTGCTGATATGTAGGGTTTCGCAGGAATCGAACGATAGGTAGAGCCACGGATCGTCACACATCTGAAATGTAACGTCCACCGTTCAAAGTGCCGTCAATGCGAACAAGAGGTGACCGACACATGTAACCAATGGCACCCCGTATCATCACGCCGGGTGATACGCCAGTATGGCGATGACGAATACGCGCTTCCAATGTGCGTTCACCTCGATGTCGTCAAACACGGATGCGACCATCATGATGCTGTAAACAGAACCTGGATTCATTCCATGTAGGCTTTCACAGCCGGCGTCTTTATCAGTAAACTCTTCCGGGCTAAGTTGCTGTGGTCGATCTGTAGAACTTCTTCTCCCTGACGTTTCGTTCTCAACTACGGAGAACATCTTCCGAGGTGAGTCGACTCACCTCGGAAGATGTTCTCCGTAGTTGAGAACGAAACGTCAGGGGGAAGAAGTTCTACAGATCGACCACAGCAACTTAGCCCGGAAGAGTTTACTGATAAAGAATCTGGATTCATCCGAAAAAATGACGTTTTGCCATTCGTGCACCCAGGTTCGTCGTTGAGTACACCATCGTAGGCGTTCCTGTCTGTGATGCTGCGTCAAGGGTAACCGCAGCCGTGCTCTCCGAGCTGATAGTCGATGCTGCTTCAAACGTCGTCGAACTGTTCGTGCAGATGGTTGTTGTCTTGCAGACGTCCCCATCTGTTGACTCAGTGATCGAGACGTGGCTGCACGATCCGTTATAGTCATGCGGATAAGATGCCTGTCATCTCGACTGCTAGTGATACGAGGCCGTTGGGATCCAGTACAGCGTTCCATATTACCCTCCTGAAGCCACAGATTCCATATTCTGCTAACAGTTATTGGATCTCGACCAACGCGAGCAGCAATGTCGCGATACGATAAACCACAACCGCGATAGGCAACAATCCGGCCTTGATCAATGTCGGAAACGTGATGGTACGCATTTCTTCTCCTTACACGAGGCATCACAACATCGTTTCACCAGGGAGCGCCGGTCAACAGCTGTTTGTGTATGACAAATCGGTTGGAAACTTTTCTCAAGTCGCCGGCCGAAGTGGCGGTTCTAGGCGCTGTAGTCTGGAACCGCGAGACCGCTACGGTCGCAGGTTCGAATCCTGCCGCGAGCATGGATGTGTGTGATGTCCTTAGCTTAGTTAGGTTTAAGTAGTTCTAAGTTCTAGGGGACTAATGACCTCAGATGTCTAGTCCCATAGTGCTCAGAGCCATTTGAACCATTTTCCTCATGTCAGCACGTTATAGGTGTCGCCACCGGCGCTAACTTGTGTAAATGATCTGAAAAGCCAATCATTGGCATATGACAGCATCTTCGCCCTGTCGGTTAAATTTCGCGTCTATAGTTCGTCATCTTCGTGGTGTAGAGATTCATCAAGGGAGTAGAAGGAGCTGGCCACCAATAAATACTTTAGGCTTCTCTTGAATTGAATTTCATTGGTTGTTAAGCTTTTTTACGGCTGCTGGCAATTACTTATTGAATGCCCCTTGTAGTTGGATGAACCCTCTGCCGAGCACATGAGTGTGAGTTGCAGAGTAGCAATGTAGGTGAGCGAAACGGCGTGGTGGAGAGATACTGGTATCCAAGAAATTCCCGTATTACTGTTGAGATTGAAGTTTTCCGTGATTTCTGAAAATCTCTTCAGCTACACTACTGGCCATTAAAATTGCTACACCACGAAGATGCCGTGCTACAGACACGAAATTTAACCGACAGGAAGAAGATGATGTGATATGCAAATGATTAGCTTTTCACAGCATTTACACAAGGCTGGCGCCGGTGGTGACACCTACAACGTGCTGACATGAGGAAAGTTTACAACCGATTTCTCACACGCAAACAGCAATTGACCGGCGTTGCCTGGTGAAACGTTGTTGTGATGCCTCGTGTAAGGAGCAGAAATGCGTACCATCTCGTTTCCGACTTTGATAAAGGTCGGATTCTAGCCCATCGCGATGGCGGTTTATCGTATCGCGACATTGCTGCTCGCGTTGGTTGAGATCCAATGACTGTTAGCAGAATATGGTATCGGTGGGTTCAGGAGGGTAATACGGAACGCCGTGCTGGATCCCAACGGCCTCGCATCACTAGCAGTCGAGATGACAGACATCTTATCCACACGGCTGTAACAGATCGTGCAGCCACGTCTCGATCCCTGAGTCAACAGATGGGGACGTTTGCAAGACAACAACCATCTGCACCAACAGATCGACGACGTTTGCAGCAGCACGGAATTTCAGATAGGAGACCACGGCTGTGGTTACCCTTGACGCTGCATCACAGACAGGAGCGCCTGCGATGGTGCACTCAACGACGAACCTGGGTGCACGAATGGCAATACGTCATTTTTTCGGATGAATCCAGGTTCTGTTTACAGCATCATGGTGGTCGCATCCGTGTTTGGCGACATCGCAGTGAACACACATTGGAAGCGTGTATTCGTCATCGCCATACTGGCGTATCACCCGGCGTGATGGTGCCATTGGTTACACGTCTCGGTCAGCTCTTGCTCGCACTGACGGCACTCTGAACAGGGGACGCTACATTTCAGATGTGTTACGACCCGTGGCTCTACCCTTCATTCGATCCCTGCGAAACCCTATACTTCAGCAGGATAATGCACGACCGCATGTTGCAGGTCCTGTACGATCCTTTCTGGGTACAGAAAATATTCGACTGCCGCCCTGGCCAGGACATTCTCCAGATCTCTCACCAATTGAAAACGCCTGGTCTATGGTGGCCGAGCAACTGGCTCGTGACAATACGCCAGTCACTACTCTCGATGAACTGTGGTATCGCGTTGAAGCTGCATGAGCAGCTGTACCTGGACACGCCATCCAAGCTCTGTTTGAGTCAATGCCCAGGCGTATCAAGGCCGTTATTACGGCCAGAGGTGGTTGTTCTGGGTACTGATTTCTCAGGATCTATGCACCCAAACTGCGCGAAAATGTAATCAGATGTCAGTTGTAGTATAATATATTTGTCCAATGAATACCCGTTTATCATCTGCATTTCTTCTTGGTGTAGCAATTTTAATGGCCAGTAGTGTAAATGCACGGCTGACTTCTTTCCCCCGTCTTCCCTGGCTTGTGCTGGGTGTTAATGACGCCGTCGGCGGCGGGACGTGTTGCCCCAACCTTCCCCGGCTGCTTGCCTCAAGCGACACGTCCCCGCGGCCCGTTCCCTCCCCGGCGTCGCCCGCGTGACCTACTGCGGCTTCGCCGTTAACGACCCCCACGTTGACGGCCCTTTAAAGTGTAATCCTGTTCCCGGGGCAGCTGGGATTCCGGGCGCTTTGCGTGGGCGTCCAGCGGTAGGCTAATGGCGTCCAATTTGTGGAGCCGGCCAGCTGATGGATGTCCGCAGATAGCATCGCCCGGCGGTCAGGGCACGCAGCGGCCAGGGAACTCCCAGCAGATGGCCACCGCTCAGTCGGTCCGAGGCGAACACACGTCAGCTACTGAGCAGGGGGCGCTTAAGGTTGTGTTTCAAGCTCACTACCTGTCGCAAACGTGATTAAGTCAAACGCAACTTACCTCCAGCGTGTCCTACAAAGGACACCCTGACAGTCTTACCTTTTTTTGTCCCTTTGTTCGCATCGAAAGGGCCGGTATTGCTACTGGATTTGGCATGGTTAGTTCAAGGGCTGGTCGGGTGACCTTCCTGTTCTTCTTCTTCTTCAGTAGCTCTACAGCCCTTGGTGAGCCTTAGCTTATTCAACAATCTTCCTCCACACTTCTCGGTTATTTGCTGCTCTTTTCCACCCCCGGACTCCCATACTGGTGATATTATTACCTCTTCGATCCATTTTCTTCTAGTTCTCCCTTTCCGCCTAACTCAATGTATCATACCTTTCATCATTTTCTTTGCAATTCTATCCACTGCCATTCTCTCAGAGTGTCCTATCCATCGTGTTCGCTGTGATTTCACAAATTTTACTATGTCCCTGCCTTGTATTAACTCTTGTAATTCGGCATTGTAGCGTATTCTCCAGCCTTCTTCCTCCCTTATTGGCCCATAGATTTTGCGTAGTACGAGGGCTATCCACAAAGTACATTACGTTTTGCAATTAAAAATAAATAAAGTATTGGAATTTTTTTATTATATACAGATGAAAGCCACACTTAAATACTACTTTTCTACATAGTTGCCATTTAAATTAAGGCACTTATCGTAGCGGTGGACGAGCTTGGAAATTCCTTCGTCGTAAAATTCGGCCGCGTGCGCCTTCATCCACGTGGTTACCTCTTCTTGAAGCTGTGCGTCGTCATCAAAACGCTGCATAGCCAACCACTTCTTCATTGCTGGGAATAAGTGGAAGTCGCTCGGTGCCAGGTCGGGACTGTACGGCGGGTGAGGAAACAACTCCCACTTAAAAGATTCGAGAACTTCACGAGTGGCATTTGCCGTGTGGGCCCGGGCGTTGTCGTGAATCAGCAAGATCTTTGAGCCCAACTTTCCCCTGCGCTTGTTTTGTATCGCTCTTCTGAGGTCTTGCAGAGTTTGGCAATACCTTTGAGAGTTTATTGTAGTGCCTCTTTCCAGGAAATCCACAAAAATCACACCTTTTCTGTCCCAAAGGACAGTCGCCATAACCTTCCTTGCCGACATTGTCTGCACGCATTTCTTGGGCTTTTGGGGGGAATTTGTGTGCCCCCACTGCATTGACTGCAATTTTGTCTCGCAGTTCACATGCTTAACCCATGTGTCGTCACCAGTAACGATGCGATCGAGTAATGAGTCGCCATCTTTGTCGTAAGCGTCCAAAACCGCTAACGCTGCAGCCATTCGCTGATTTTTGTGAATCTCTGTCAAGAGTTTTGGTATCCATCTTGCACAAAACTTGTGGTAACCGAGCTTTTCGGTAATGATTTCGTGCAACAAACGTCGTGAAATCTCGCTTCCCACGCCCGGGACCCCGGGTTCGATTCCCGGCGGGGTCAGGGATTTTCTCTGCCTCGTGATGGCTGGGTGTTGTGTGATGTCCTTAGGTTAGTTAGGTTTGAGTAGTTCTAAGTTCTAGAGGACTGATGACCATAGATGTTAAGTCCCATAGTGCTCAGAGCCAAATGTCGTGAAATTTGTGGAAAGCTCATAGAGAGTTCCGTTATTGTGAAATTACGGTTTTCACGGACCGCGGCGTCGACTTTTTCGACAAGTTCGGCAGTCACTATGCTGGGTCTTCCATTTCGCTCTTCGTCGTGAACGTTAGTTCGGCCATTTTTAAATTTTATGACCCATTCACGCACTCCACCTTCAGTGATTACGTTGTCCCCATACACTTCACAAAGCTGCCGATAGATTTCTATCGGTGTACAGTTTTTTGCAGTCAGAAACCTTATTACAGCACGCACTTCACACTTCGCGGCATTTTCAATTAACGCTGACATTTCAAACTGTCACAGTAACAAGGCTATTTTTGAAAAGTTGCATATTTGCAAAGTAAGCTCTGTTTCCTGCTTGTATTCTTTCCCTTACAGCCTTTCCAATACTGTTATCATTTGTTATTAGGGCTCCCAATTGGTTAAAAGAGGACACTCCATTGAAGCATTTCCCATTGATGTTTAGGTTTTTACGGGTTCTTCTGGCCTCAAATTGTGACATTACCATGTACTTTGTTTTGTTTTCATTTACTATGAGGCCAATTTTTAAGGTTTCTGTTTCCATTGCCCGGTATTTTTCTAGGAGTGTATTGGTATTTCTTCCTACTATAGCAATGTCATCAGCGTATGCACATATCTGGCTAGTTTTCATAAATATGGTGCCTCTTTTGTTGATTTTATTTACCACACTAAGCAGGGCTATATTCAATATGACAGTGGAGAGACTATCACCTTGCTTCACATCTTTATTAAAGTCAAAGCTTTCACTTGTTCTGCTTAGGTTCTGAGCACTATGGGACTTAACATCTGTGGTCATCAGTCCCCTAGAACTTAGAACTACTTAAACCTAACTAACCTAAGGACATCACACACATCCATGCCCGAGGCAGGATTCGAACCTGCGACCGTAGCAGTCGCGGTTCTGCTTAGGACCTTTACTATTGCTCTTGTCTCTGTCATTATCATTCTGATTAATCTTATTAATTTAGCACATATACCAACTTCTTTCGGTACTCTGTATAGTTGTTGCCGATTTATGCTGTCAAAGGCTTGTTTGAAATCGATGAATAGGAAATGCAGACCTATATCATATTCATAGAACTTTTCCATCATTTGTCTTATCACAAATATTTGATCAGTTGCTCCTCTGCCTGGTCGAAAGCCACACTGATATTCTCCTAGTATGCCTTCTGCACACTTCTGTATCCTTTCGTTTAATATACTTGTGAAGATCTTATGAGCTGTACTTAGGAGTGTTACACCTCTATAGTTTGCACATGCTGTTCTGTCCCCTTTCTTATAAATGGGGACTGTTATTCCAATTTTCCAATTATCTGGCATAGTTTCTGTTTCCCATATATCTTATATTAATGTGTGCAGTTCCTTTATTACAGCCACACCACCAGTTTTTATTAATTCAGCAATTTTGCTGTCTTCCCCAGGGGCTCGGTGGTTTTTTTGACTTGTGACCTTCCTGCTACCATCCCGTTATCACAACCCCCCTCAACAACGAAATACGCTGAGGAGTCAGAAGTCAAGGGCAGCCTCCTATATCGTGATCGCGTCGGACCTCTTCTTGACCAGTGTGGTGCAGTAACTCGGCGTCCCATGGACTCAAGTCGTCGGAAGTCCCCTGCAGAAATATTCTATAACCGTTCATAGTTCAGAAAGTGTCGCTGGTATAGGACTTTGTGTACGAACTGAGCTCTCGAGCACGTCTCATGAATGTTCGATGGAATTCATGTCGGGCGTCTGGGACGGACAAATTATGCACTCGAATTGTCCAGAACGTTCTACAAACCAATCGCGAATAACTGTGGCCCGGCGACTTGGCGCACTGTCATCCATAAAAATTCCATCGTTGTTTGGGAACATGAAGTCCATGAATTATTGTTGTTGCTCTTGTCTTAAGTCCTGAGACTGGTTTGATGCAGCTCTCCATGCCACTCTGTCCTGTGCAAGCTTCTTCATCTCCCAGTACCTACTGCAACCTACATCCTTCTGAATCTCCTTAGTGTATTCATCTCTTGGTCTCCCTCTACGATTTTTACCCTCCGCGCTGCCCTCCAATACTAAATTGGTCATCCCTTGATGCCTCAGAATATGTCCTATCAACCGATCCCTTCTTCTAGTCAAGTTGTGCCACAAATTTCTCTTCTCTCCAATTCGACTCAATACCTCCACATTAGTTATGTGATCTACCCATATAAACTACACTCCTGGAAATGGAAAAAAGAACACATTGACACCGGTGTGTCAGACCCACCATACTTGCTCCGGACACTGCGAGAGGGCTGTACAAGCAATGATCACACGCACGGCACAGCGGACACACCAGGAACCGCGGTGTTGGCCGTCGAATGGCGCTAGCTGCGCAGCATTTGTGCACCGCCGCCGTCAGTGTCAGCCAGTTTGCCGTGGCATACGGAGCTCCATCGCAGTCTTTAACACTGGTAGCATGCCGCGACAGCGTGGACGTGAACCGTATGTGCAGTTGACGGACTTTGAGCGAGGGCATATAGTGGGCATGCGGGAGGCCGGGTGAACGTACCGCCGAATTGCTCAACACGTGGGGCGTGAGGTCTCCACAGTACATCGATGTTGTCGCCAGTGGTCGGCGGAAGGTGCACGTGCCCGTCGACCTGGGACCGGACCGCAGCGACGCACGGATGCACGCCAAGACCGTAGGATCCTACGCAGTTTCGTAGGGGACCGCACCGCCACTTCCCAGCAAATTAGGGACACTGTTGCTCCTGGGGTATCGGCGAGGACCATTCGCAACCGTCTCCATGAAGCTGGGCTACGGTCCCACACACCGTTAGGCCGTCTTCCGCTCACGCCCCAACATCGTGCAGCCCGCCTCCAGTGGTGTCGCGACAGGCGTGAATGGAGGGGCGAATGGAGACGTGTCGTCTTCGGCGATGAGTCGCTTCTGCCTTGGTGCCAATGATGGTCGTATGCGTGTTTGGCGCCGTGCAGGTGAGCGCCACAATCAGGACTGCATACGACCGAGGCACACAGGGCCAACACCCGGCATCATGGTGTGGGGAGCGATCTCCTACACTGGCCGTACACCACTGGTGATCGTCGAGGGGACACTGAATAGTGCACGGTACATCCAAACCGTCATCGAACCCATCGTTCTACCATTCCTAGACCGGCAAGGGAACTTGCTGTTCCAACAGGACAATGCACGTCCGCATGTATCCCGTGCCACCCAACGTGCTCTAGAAGGTGTAAGTCAACTACCCTGGCCAGCAAGATCTCCGGATCTGTCCCCCATTGAGCATGTTTGGGACTGGATGAAGCGTCGTCTCACGCAGTCTGCACGTCCAGCACGAACGCTGGTCCAACTGAGGCGCCAGGTGGAAATGGCATGGCAAGCCGTTCCACAGGACTACATCCAGCATCTCTACGATCGTCTCCATGGGAGAATAGCAGCCTGCATAGCTGCGAAAGGTGGATATACACTGTACTAGTGCCGACATTGTGCATGCTCTGTTGCCTGTGTCTATGTGCCTGTGGTTCTGTCAGTGTGATCATGTGATGTATCTGACCCCAGGAATGTGTCAATAAAGTTTCCCCTTCCTGGGACAATGAATTCACGGTGTTCTTATTTCAATTTCCAGGAGTGTATTTATCGTCTCCGGCCGGTGTGACGGAGCGGATCTAGGCGCTATAGTGTGGAACCGCGCGACCGCTACGGTAGCAGGTTCGAATCCTGCCTCGGGCGTGGATGTGTGTAATGTTCTTAGGTTAGTTAGGTTTAAGATTAACGTACCAAGAGTAAAGGAACTTCAGATTGTCAATTGTAAACAGCATCCAGAATCAAGTTACATAATGTCTATGCTTTTTATTATTTTAATAAATGTGTGTGAAAACTAATCAAGTTCTGTTTAAAGTTGGCCACCGTCAATCTGCTACTCTGAGCGTGCAAGTGGCATTTCTATCGTCTGACCTAACGGCAGAAGATAAACACGCCACGATAAGATCACGAGACATATTGCTGACACTCGCCTACTTCGTTTTAGCGACAAGTGAAATAATCTGATGGTGTGTGTACCGAAGGTCTTACAGTACGCACACCACACTCTTAGTTTGTTTATCAGGCGACAGTGCGGAACTGTATCGAACGCCTTCCGGAAGTCAAGGAAAATGGCATCTACCTGTGAGCCTGTATCTAATATTTTCTGGGTCTCATGAACAAATAAAGCGAGTTGGGTGTCAGACGATGGCTGTTTCCGGAATCCATGTTGATTCCTACAGAGTAGATTCTGGGTTTCCAGAAATGACATGATACGCGATCAAAAAATGTGTTCGCCGGCCGAAGTGGCCGTGCGGTTAAAGGCGCTGCAGTCTGGAACCGCAAGACCGCTACGGTCGCAGGTTCGAATCCTGCCTCGGGCATGGATGTTTGTGATGTCCTTAGGTTAGTTAGGTTTAACTAGTTCTAAGTTCTAGGGGACTAATGACCTTAGCAGTTGAGTCCCATAGTGCTCAGAGCCATTTTTGAAAAAACGTGTTCTAAAATTCTACAACAGATCGAGGAGTCGTACGGCCAATTAGGGACAACATCTGTCGCACCAGTAATGGGACACCTCCAGCCGATCAGGCGAGGTCTCGGAGCAGGGAGCCGCGCGGGATTAGCCGAGCGGTCTTAGGCGCTGCAGTCATGGACTGTGCGGCTACTCCCGGCGGAGGTTCGAGTCCTCCCTTGGACATGGATGTGTGTGTAGGATAATTCAGGTTAAGTAGTGTGTAAGCTTAGGGACTGATGACCTCAGCAGTTAAGTCCCATAAGACTTCACACACATTCGGAGCAGGGAGGTGGGCGGAAGAATTCTGTGGAGCCGGCCGCTTTTAGCGTGTTTAGCGGGGCTGTTGGCAGAATCTGGAGTGTTTCGCGCTTCCCTGGAAGTCATTAGTATTGGGCCTGCCTAGGAGGCGACAGATGCTGTCTCTGGCGTAATCGCCGGCCGGAATGAAGGCAAAGCGAGGCGAGACAGGCCAAACAAACGCAGGAGACGGGCGTCCATCCGCACCGCCACAGGAAATCAACGCCCCTTCACTTAGGTGACGGGACGAGCCGGGTCAAGGCACGCACCGTGTGGTGCGCGCGATTCCTCCGTACTGCTGTATCGCCTCGCCATTGCCGAGTTTGCATTAGGGCTGTTGGTAAAATAACGATATATGGAAATGTTTTCAGGAAAGTACCGATATATAAAGGCAATACATACACTACTCGCCATTAAAATAGCTTACCCAAGAAGAAATGGAGATGATAAACGAGTATTCATTGGAGAAATATACTAGAACCGACATGTGATTACATTTTCACGCAATTTGGGTGCATAGATACTGAGAAATCAGTACCTAGAACGACCACCTCTGGCCGTAATAACGGCCTTGATACGCCTGGGCATTTAGTCAAACAGAGCTTGGATGGCGTGTACAGGTACAGCTGCCCATGCAGCTTCAACACGATACCACAGTACACCAAGAGTAGTGACTGGCGTATTGTGACGAGCCAGTTGGTCGGCCACCATTGACCAGACGTTTTCAATTGGTGAGAGATCTGGAGAATGTGCTGCCCAGGGCAGCAGTCGAACATTTTCTGTCTCCAGAAAGGCCCGTACAGGACCTGCAACATGCGGTCGTGCATTATCCTGCTGAAATGTAGAGTTTCGCAGGGATCGAATGAAGGGTATAGCCACGGGTCGTAACACATCTGAAATGTAACGTCCACTGTTCAAAGTGCCGTCAATACGAACAAGAGGTGACCGAGACGTGTAACCAATGGCACCCCATACCATCACGCCGGATGATACGCCAGTATGGCGATGACGAATACACGCTTCCAATGTGCGCTCACCGCGATGTCGCCAAACACGGATGCGACCATCATGTTGCTGTAAACAGAACCTGGATTCATCCGAAAAAATGACGTTTTGCCATTCGTGCGCGGAGGTTCGTCGTTGAGTACACCATCGCTGTCTGTGATACAGCGCCAAGGGTAACCGCAGCCGTGGTTCAAAAATGGCTCTGAGCACTATGGGACTCAACATCTGGGGTCATAAGTACCATAGGACTTAGAACTAATTAAACCTAACTAACCTAACGACATCACACACATCCATGCCCGAGGCAGGATTCAAACCTGCTACCGTAGCGGTCGCGCGGTTCCACATTGAAGCGTCTAGAACCGCTCGGCCACAAGGCCGGCGCAGCCGTGGTCTCCGAGCTGATAGTCCATGCTGCTGCAAACGCCGTCGAACTTCGTGCAGATGGTTGTTGTCTTACAAACGTAACCATGTGTTGACTCAGGGATCTAGACGTGGCTGCACGATGCGTTACAGCCATGCGGATAAGATGCCTGTCATCTCGACTGCTAGTGGTACGAGGCCGTTGGGATCCAGCACGGCGTTCCGCATTACCCTCCTGAACCCACCGTTTCCATATTCTGTTAACAGTCATTGGATCTCGACCAACGCGAGCAGCAATGTCGCGATACGATAAACCGCAATCGCGTTAGGCTACAATTCGACCTTTATCATAGTCGGAAACGGGATGGTACGCATTTCTCCTCCTTACACGAGAGATCACAACTACGTTTCACCAGGCAACGCCGGTCAACTGCTGTTTGTGTATGAGAAATCGGTTGGAAACTTTCCTCATGTCAGCAACTTGTAGGTGTCGCCACCGGTGCCAACCTTGTGTGAATGCTCTGAAAAGCTCATCATTTGCATATCACAGCATCTTCTTCCTGTCGGTTAAATTTCGCGTCTGTAGCACGTCATGTTCGTGGTGTAGCAATTTTAATGGCCAGTATTGTAACAATACCGATACAACGATACATCGGTGAAATGTATATCGCCTGTATACGGAATTTCCTATATTTACCGAAAATTGCGAAAAAAATTTAACATGAAACGAAAATATCGGCACTCAACATCTTGTTTAGCATTATATTTTTTCTGCAATTTTCGGTAAATATTGGATATTCTTCATTTGAAACCTACACCGTAAATGATAACAGCCAAACAGTTGCAGGATGAAGACTTATTAAAATCCTTGACTACGGTTTCGGTATAGCTAAATATACCTTCATCAGAAACAAATACTAATGAGCGTTTGGCATTGGTGGCCGGGAGACCCCTCACGGTTCGGTTCGGCCGCCGCTCCACAAGTTCTTTAACGCCTCTACGGCGACTTGCGAGTGAATGAGAATGAAATGATGTTGAAAGACACACAACACCCAGTCATCTCGAGGCAGAGAAAATCCCTGACCCCGTCGGCCGCCGGCCGGGGTGTCCGAGCGGTTCTAGGCGCTACAGTCTGGAACCGCGGGACCGCTACGGTCGCAGGTTCGAATCCTGCCTCGGGCATGGATGTGTGTGATGTCCTTAGGTTACTTAGGTTTAAGTAGTTCTAAGTTATAGGGGACTGATGACCTCAGATTTTAAGTCCCATAGTGCTCAGAGCCATTTGAACCATTTGAAACTATCTACCAACTTTGTTTTACCTAGTCGTTACCGACCGCAGTTCCGAATTCTGCCTGTTTACATATCTCTGTATCTCAATACGCACGCCTATACCAGTTTCTTTGGCGCTTCAGTGTATTTATTTCTCAACATAGTTCCCCTAGCGTCAGACACGGTTCTCCCAACGAGACACCAGTTTGTTGATCTACATCTACATAGAAACCCCGCAAGCTACCGTACGGTGCATGGCGGAGGGTATCTTGTACCAATATTAGTCGTTTCCTTTCCTGCTCCACTCGCAAACAAAGCGAGAGTAAACCAAATGTCTATATGCCTCCGAATGAGCCCTAATTTCTCGAAACTTTTCTGACTTTGTGTGTGTGTGTGTGTGTGTGTGTGTGTGGTGTGTGTGTTTGATCATGTTTGCGGCCTAGGCCCTCAATTATTTGCAGGATGTATTCCAATTTCTGTTTTCTCTGCACTTCCTATCCCCTGCAGCTCCTTCTGTTAGCACGGAAGTTATTCCCTGATGCCTTATCTCACGTCCTATCAGCCTGTCCCTGTTTCGTGTCGGTGTGTGCCATAATTTATGTTCCTTTCTTCGCTGATTCTGCGGAGAACTTCCTCATTCCTTATCAGTCCACTTAATTTTCAACATTCTTCTGTAGCACCTAGGGTGGCCACACCTACCTGGGACCTCGTCAAGGCACTCTGAGATGGGCGTGTAGGAATAAAGTAAAAAATTTATTTGGTAAAATCACTTTTTCTTTAGAACACAATTCCGTGCAACATGTTGCGGCAGAAGTAGTTGGTACACCTTTTTCAGCAACCCTTTTTTTTTACTTTTTCGTATTTATAAAACTCCATGCAAGTCAGCTTGTAGTTAAACTGGCACTATAAGATTCATTCCACAGTCCCTGGCAGCTGTCGATTTCCATCGTCCGTCCACTGGGGCGACATCAGCGAAAATACTCCTTATACAGTGGCGTTGCGTGCGGGATTAGACAACAAATACATAATTTTAGCATTGGCATTTGCGTTCAAGATTTCCGGTTTCCTTAAGAAAGTAAATCCACCTTTCATCCAAGGAGTGTTTAGCCTTCCATTCTTCCGAGTCAAGTTTAGTTTCTGAAAAGCTCTCCAGATACATATATTACTGAAAACAATTGTCACTTGATATATTCGGGTATATAATAGTCTTTTCAGTCATCACCCGGTATGGGGTTTCCGATAACTTCAACAAAATATTTGATATTTATTAAAAGAAAGAGCCCATTTTTCTAAGGAATCAAATGCTATCGTATAAAAAGGCATTGTCGCTTCCCCAAATTTCGAAATCAAATTATTTCTTGGTTACAGTTCTCATTCTTTAATTAGCTCAAATTAATGGAGTTTCATAAGTACGTAAGAGGGAAAAGAGAGTTGCTGTAAACGCCAATAAAACATGCTTTCCTTCATTCAGACATCTTTGAGTGTCGATTAATATATTTCTTATTTCAATAACGAAGCTTAATTATCTACCACACTTTTTGTGTATTTTCCAAACAGAGCCAAGGTTAACTGCAGAAACATGAAGTAAATTTCACTGTGGATGGGTACACAGAGCAGCAAGTAATCGAAATGAGAACTGAGTCTGGGAAATCACGAGGAATATTAATTTTTTATACTGCCACTAATTATTAGCAATATAATTCACGTAACATAGCTGCTAATACTTCTGGTAATTAAAGCAGTGGCGTGGGGGACGGTTTTACACTTTGCATAAACGATCCCCCCTATGTTCATTCACAAATTTAGGGAGTAGGCTTACTTCTGACGAAGGCGGTGTAAAGATGCTGCAACAACTTTTCCAGCTCTCATTTTTTGAATTATTGCTGCAATACAGGCCATTAAAATTGCTACACCACGAAAATGACGTGCGACAGACGCGAAATTTAACCGACACGGTGAAGATGTTGTGATAAGAAAATGATTAGCTTTTCAGAGCATTCACACAAGGTTGACGCCGGTGGCGACACCTACAACGTGCTGACATGAGCAAAATTTCCAACCGATTTCTCATACACAAACAGCAGTTGACCGGCGTTGCCTGGTGAGACGTTGTTGTGATGCCTCATGTAAGGAGGAGACATGTGCACCATCACGTTTCCGACTTTGATAAAGATCGGATTGTAGCCTATCGCGATTGCGGTTTATCGTATCGCGACATTGCTGCTCGCGTTGGTCGAGATCCAATGACTGCTAGCAGAATATGCTATCGGTGGATTCAGGAGGGTAATACGGAACGCCGTGCTCGATCCCAACGGCCTCGAATCACTAGCAGTCCAGATGACAGGCGTCTTATCCGCGTGGCTGTAACGGATCGTGCAAGCACGTCTCGATCCCTGAGTCAACAGATGGGGACGTTTGCCAACAACCATCTGCACGAACAGTTCGACGACGTTTGCAGCAGCACGGACTATCAGCTCGGAGACCGTGGCTGCGGTTACCCTTGACGTTGCATCACAGACAGGAGCGCCTGCGATGGTGTACTCAATGACGAAACTGGGTGCACGAATGGCGAAACGTCATTTTTTCGGACGAATCCAGGTTCTGTTCACAGCATCATGATGGTCGCGCCCGTGTTTGGCGACATCGCGGTGAACGCACATTGGGAGCGTGTATTCGTCATCGCCATACTGGCGTATCACCCGGCGTGATGGTATGCGGTGCCATTGGTTACACGTCTCGGTCACCTCTTGTTCGCATTGACGGCACTTTGAACAGTGGACGTTACATTTCAGATGTGTTACGACCCGTGGCTCTACCCTTCATTCGATCCCTGCGAAACCCTACATGTAAGCAGGAGAATGCACGACCGCATGTTGCAGGTCCTGTACGGGCCTTTCTGGATACAGAAAATGTTCGACTGCTGCCCTGGCCAGCACATTCTCCAGATCTCTCTCCAATTGAAAATGTCTGGTCAGTGGTGACCGATCAACTTGCTCGTCACAGTACGCCAGTCACTACTCTTGATGAACTGTGGTATCGTGTTGAAGCTGCATGGACAGCTGTACCTGTACACGCCATCCAAGCTCTGACTCAATGCCCAGGTGTATCGAGACCGTTATTAGGGCCAGAGGTGGTTGTTCTGGGTACTGATTTCTCAGTATCTATGCACCCGAGTTGCGTGAAAATGAAATCACACGTCAGTTCTAGTATAATATATTTGTCCAATGAATTCCCGTTTATCATTTGTATTTCTTCTTGGTGTAGCAATTTTAATGGCGAGTAGCGTATATCGAGAGACTGACAATGAGGTTCAGATACATATGAACGTAACAATGTGGTTGGAATCCGTATTTAAACATGAATTAATATGGTACTGTGTGGTAATTTGTGTTACGATTCTCAACATCGCACTATCAATTTTTTCACACTTGTTTCATTAATATAAAGCTAAAGCCAAAGGCAGAACATAGGTAAAACATACTTAATACTGACTGTTTTGTTGAGATGGAATTTTTGTCTGCGGGCAAGCATATGTATCTTATATCATATAACAAGTCAGGAAGAATCGTTGAAAAATGTTAATAACACCATTTCAACTAACTTTTTGTCAGTTGGGTCACTGAAGCATTACATATGCTCTCACAAATTATTGCCCAGATAGGTGACAACATACATTTGGTGATCAAAAGTATCCGGACACCTGGCAGAAAATGACTTACAAGTTCGTGGTGCCCTCCAACGGTAAGCCTGTAATTTAATATGTCTTGGTCCACCCTTTACCCTTGATGATAGCTTCCACTCTCGCAGGCATACTTTCACACAGGTGCTGGAAGGTTTCTTGGGGAATGACAGCCCATTTTTCACGGAGTGCTGCACTGAGGAGAGGTATCGATGTCGGTCGGTGAGGCCTGGCACGAAGTCGGCGTTCCAAAACATCCCAAAGGTGTTCTGTAGGATTCAGGTCAGGACTCTGTGCAGGCCAGTCCATTACAGGGATGTTATTGTCGTGTAACCACTACGCCACAGGCTGTGCATTATGAACAGGTGCAATCGCCATCCCCGAATTACTCTTCAACAGTGGGAAGCAAGAAGGTGCTTAAAACATCAGTGCAGGTCTGTGCTGTGATAGTGTCTCGCAAAACAACAATGGGTGCAAGCCCCCTCCATGAAAAACACGACCACACCATAACACCATGGCCTCCGAATTTTGCTGTTGGCACTACACACGCTGGCAGATGACGTTCACCGGGAATTCGCCATACCCACACCCTGCCATCGGATCGCCACATTGCGTACCATGATTCACACTCCACACAACGTTTTTCCACTGTTCAATCATCCAATGTTTACGCTCCTTGCAGCAAGCGAGACATCGTTTGGCATTTACCGGCGCGATGTGTGGCTTCAGAGCAGCCGCTCGACCATGAAATCCAAGTGTTCTCACTTCCCGCCTAACTGTCATAGCACTTGCCGTGGATCCTGATGCGGTCTGGAATTCCTGTGTGATGGTCTGGATAGATGTCTGCCAATTACACATTACGACCCTCTTCAACTGTCGGCGGTCTCTGTCAGTCAACAGGCGAGGTCGGCCTGTACGCTTTTGTGATGTACGTTTCCACTTCACGTTAGCACTTCAGCATCACGTCGGAAACAGTTGACCTAGGGATGATTAGGAGTGTTGAAATCTCGAATACAGACATATGACACACACCCAATCACCTGACCACGTGCGAAATCCGTGAATTCCGCGGAGCGCCCCATTCTGCTCTCTCACGATGTCTAATGATTACTGAGGTTGCTGATATGGTGTAGCAGATGGCAGCATAATCCAGCTAAAATGAAAAAGTATGTTTTGGGGGTTCCGGATACTTTTGACCACAGAGTACATTTCTGGGCTACATTGACAGAGTTCACTTCTTACTTGCGAGTAATGACACTGTAACATCTACAGTGATAAATCTCTTAAAGCGCAGAAATCGCGTACATTGAAGGAGTAGCAAAAATCGCAGAAGTCGCAGACATAGCGTAGGGATACAAGTTGCGATAAGTACGAGGGGCGTTTGAAAAGTCCGTGCAAAAATAAAAACTGCTTACGTGTTTGGGGTAAACCTTTTTTTATTTTTCGACATAGTCTCCTTTTAGACTTACACACTTCGTCCAACGCTGTTCTAATTTGTTGATCACTTCCGAATAATAGGAATTGTCCAACTCTGCAAAATAGCTATTAGTTGCTGCAATGACCTCCTCATTTGAACAAAATCTTTGTCCCACCAGCCATTTCTTCAAATAGGGGAACAAACAGTAGTCTGAGGGAGAATAGGAGGTATGTGAAACGAGTTGGAATCCTATTTCCATTAATTTGGCGACCACAACTGCTGAGGTGTGTGCTGGTGCATTGTCGTGATGGAAGATGACTTTTTAGCAGTCCAATCGCCGACGTTTTTCTTGTAAATCGGTTTTCAAACGGTCCAGTAACGATGAATAATATGCACCTGTAATAGTTTTACCCTATTCCAGATAGTCAATGAAGATTATCCCTTGCGAATCCCAAAAGACAGTCACTATAACCTTTCTGGTCTTCCCATTTTTTGGTGCAGATTCTCCCTTGGTAACCCATTGTTTAGATTGTTGTTTGGTCTCAGGAGTATAGTAATGTACCCATGTTTCATCCACAGTGACGAAATGACGCTTAAGGTCCTGCGGATTCTTCCTGAACAGCTGGAAACCATCACACGATTCTGTTTTTGGTCAAGCGTGAGCAATCGCGGAACCCATATTGCAGATAGCTTTCTCATCTCCAAATGTTTATGCAAAATATTATGTACCTGTTCATTCGAGATGCCCACAGCACTAGCAGTCTCACATACCTTCTTATGTCCAGTACTTTTTTTCTAAAAAAAAAGTTTGATGGTACTCCGACATTGGATATAATGCAGCGAAAATTACTTATAACTGAAGCATGGGATGCCACCCGTCTGCTTTTAGCCATGACGTCATCAACATGTCGAACTACAAAAAAAATAAGGTATCGGACGCTTCAGTTGACTTTACTATAGCAGGAGAACAAGTTAAATGGTTTGTTAGTTTTCTGCTCATCTCTCACCTCCAACTTAACTTACAAGTTGCACCGAAAGGCAGGACACACTGTAAAACTTGGCACAATCAACAAGAACGGAACAGCAAACACAAACGAATAAAGAACAACAAAACAAAGATGGCAAGGAGTCGCGAAGGATCATGGTAGCGGGACCGTAGACACATCTATCGGTAGCTCGGCGTTTGAGCATACGCATATCCGTTAAACACTACCATCGCCCACTATTAGCGGGCGAGGGCGCTACATGCATGTCGAACTGGCTGCCAGCGAATCAGTTGTCGAGAACGGTTGCCGCAACTTCGAAATGCTTGAAACAGTCAATGACATCGCTTTTCCCACCAAAAACTGCACTGGTATCGTTCGTATTGCAACTACCGACACGAAAAAAATGAAATAAAAAATTTACGTCCGTGAAATAAATCTTTGGCACTCTTCCAAGTTCTCAGCATCGTAAAAAAAACTACTTTGTCGATGAAAAAGTTTAGGGGTACGCATCCCCCAGCGTTCCCCCAGAAAAACAGCACTGCTTATGTCATCCATCACCATAATGGATTTTATCAATTATTTCTGTAGTCGTAACCTCCACTGGGCGTCCAGAACGTTCAGCATCACTTGTGCCCATATGGCCACTCCGAAAATTTTGAAGCCACTTATAAACTGTTCTAATCGAAGCTGCAGAGTCACCGTAATGTTTATCAAGCTTCTCTTTAGTCTCCTGAGGCGTTTTGCCTTTCATAAAGTAATGTTAAATCGCCACACGAAATTCTTCTTCGTCCATTTTTTGACAATCACTCGACTTCCATGATTCAGTCGAATGCCAAACACAAAGAAATAGGCCAATATGGCTGAAACTTGGTGTGCGTTCTTTCCAAAGATGCTACTAACTAAACATGACCTCGATACGCGCCGGTGGTGCCATCTCTCGGACTTTGCACGGACTTTTCAAACGCGCCTCGTAGCATTCACAGAAATGACATCGGAAAATCGCAGTTCAGCCAATCCCTACTTGCTGGGATTGTCGGGTTTACAGACGAGTCACGCTGCGAACAAGAACGGGGGGGGGGGGGGCGGTGAGGGAGGGAGTGAGGAATCGCAGCAACAGAGGTAAAGGCAGACAGCAGCCGTGGCAGGCGTAGCTAAAGCGCGGCCGCTATATTCTACCCCGCGTGGCGCTGCGTGGGCGGGTCGCGCGAGATAAACGGCCCGTCCACTTCCTGCCCGCCGGGACATGTTTGTCAACAAAGGCGCGCACAAAGCCGCCTCTACCTGGCCGCGCGCCGCATTCTTGGCGGCCACTTGAAAAGAGCGCCAGAGGGACCACCCCACCACCCACAATGCTGTCGCGAAGTCAGCGCGCCGCGTCGCCGCCTACCCCCTCTGCTGCAGTGGAGTCTAATCGCGAGATAACAGCGCGGAGAGTTAAGGAGATGGGACCTGGATAAACTGACTAAACCAGAGGTTGTACAGAGTTTCAGGAACAGCTTACGGGAACAATTGACCGGAATGGGGGAAAGAAATACAGTAGAAGAAGAATGGGTAGCTTTGAGAGACAAAACAGTGAAGATAGCAGAGGATCAAGTAGGTAAAAAGACGAGGGCTAGTAGAAATCCTTGGGTAACAGAAGAAATATTGAATTTAATTGATGAAAGGAGAAAATATAAAAATGCAGTAAATGAAGGAGGCAAAAAGGAATACAAACATCTCAAAAATGAGATCGACAGGAAGTGCAAAATGGCTAATCAGGGATGGCTAGAGGACAAATGTAAGGATGTAGAGGCTTATCTCAATAGGGGCAAGATAGATACTGCCTACAGGAAAATTAAAGAGACCTTTGGAGAAAAGAGAACCACTTGCATGAATATCAAGAGCTCAGATGGAAACCCAGTTCTAAGCAAAGAAGGGAAAGCAGAAAGGTGGAAGGAGTATATAGAGGGTTTATACAAGGGCGATGTACTTGAGGACAATATTATGGAAATGGAAGAGGATGTAGATGAAGATGAAATGGGAGATACGATATTGCGTGAAGAGCTTGACAGAGCACTGAAAGACCCGAGTCGAAACAAGGCCCCGGGAGTAGACAACATTCCATTAGAACTACTGACGACCTTGGGAGAGCCAGTCCTTACAAAACTCTACCACCTGGTGAGCAAGATGTACGAGACAGGCGAAATACCCTCAGACTTGAAGAAGAATGTAATAATTCCAATCCCAAAGAAAACAGGCGTTGACAGATGTGAAAATTACCAAACTATCAGTCTGATAAGTCACAGCGGCAAAATACTAAAGCGAATTCTTTACAGACGAATGGAAAAACTGGTAGAAGCGGGCCTCGGGGAAGATCAGTTTGGATTCCGTAGAAATATTGGAACACGTGAGGCAATACTGACTTTACGACTTATCTTAGAAGAAAGATTTTTTTTTTTTTTTTTTTGTATAAATGCAGAGTCTCGAGGCTATATCATCGAATAAAATGTTCTCGGGTTTTCAACCGCGTCAGTTGCTGAAAACTACACAAGCTTTCGGCCAAGCACTCCTTGGCCATTGTCAAGTGTTATGACTGTCAGTGGGCTGTTGGTGCGCGCTTGTGTACGCTAGCTGCCGGCTGTGACGTCACTGGTGCCCGTGACATTGCCACATATGGGCATGTTTTGAGTCGGCGTTCGATGTGCCGCCTTCAACCGCGCGATCGCTGGATCCCACACAGCGCTGAGCTGCAAGCCACCGTCTCCATTCAGGGTTTTTGCGGTAATTTTTATTTCAGTAGTTTCCTTTATGAAACTGTCCCAGAAGCCGTTAATAAAAGAAGCGCCCAGGTCTTTGCACGGGGAGTCGCTGCTTTGTTTGGGCTCAACTATTCCTTTCTTTTATTTATGTCAGTATAGAGATAGAATTTCCCGTCACTAGTAACGATGCAGGATGGGAATGGTTGGTGATGTTCACGTGCCCATTGATGACCAGCTATAGTGCACTAAAGTATGCAAAACTCTAACTTGGGTGGGACGAATTGATATTGTGGTGAACGGCATATACCGACCGCGAGAATCGGCCATTCCGTGCTAATAACGCATCTCTGTGTCTTACCGAACGAAAGATTTGTTTCATGGACTCATTGTGAAAGAAATGGAGAGATCGGACGTGTGAGAGGAAGAGAGAGATTGTACTGTTGTGAGACGCCATTATGCTATATATTAAATTTTCAAATAGTTTTTTTGCACAAAATGAAACCCAGTAACTAACATCAAGTATTCAAGGTGTGTATATCTCCATACCGAAATTAGTTAATTATCACGGTATAGATATTGCGAGACGCAGATCGCTCGGAGGTGAAGTTTGGAACTACAACGCGAACCTGCATTTTCCACGGTCAGAATTCGTAGACAGATTATCTCCGAATTAATAAACTTTAACTTGCTGAATTGTTGGACCAATCATTCAAACTCGTCAAACAACACAGCATACAGTTGTGCTGAACGATCTGCGTGGCGAGTAAAGGTTTTAGAGGTTTCAGGTGGAGCAGATGACGACGAGGAATTCGGCGAGATCGCCGCTACGGAATACATCTCTTGCTCTCCACTAGTATTTAAAACGAAATATTTATATTTCCCAGGCTTTTAGAAAAGATGAAAGGAAATTAGGAACTAAGTCAATAATTAATAACTAAACCAATAATTAAAATAAGAGCATATATAAAATATATATATATATATATATATATATATATATATATATATATAATAAATACAGGGTGAGCACAAAATCTTGACCTGATTATAAAAATATACAACAGAATAACCGTTTGTCATAATAAGTTACATTTGCTGCCGTTACATAGGTGAGTGTTACTATTTTTTTTTTTAAGACCACTACGTTAGTAAACCTCAAGGTGTGCTCCCTTGATAGCTCCGAGAATGTCAAGGCTGCATTCCAGTTCCCGCCAGGTGTTTCGTAACATATGTTCTGTCACAGAATTACAGCAGCTTGTATCCTAGCCTTCAGTTCGCCGACGTCAGCAGCTGGTGTGACAAAGACTCTGTCCTTGACGTAGCCCCAGGAAAAAAAGTCAAGGGCGTAATGTCTGGGAGAGCGGGGTGGCCAGGGTGTTGGACCGTTCCTTCCAATCCTCCGATACGGACATTACTACCAAGGGAGCACACGTTGAGGTTTACTAAGTAAGTGGTCTAAAAAAAAAAAAAAAAAAAAAAAAAAAAACTAGTAACACTAACTTATGTAACGGCATCAAATGTAACTTATTATGTCAAACGGTTATTCTGTAATAAATTGTTGTAATCAGGGCAAGACTTCGTGCTCACCCTGTAAATAAAGAAAATTTTTAATTAACTGACCAATAATAATATAGTAAACGAACAAGAAGAGATGTACGTATGGCCACCCGTCGATTTTTGTGATTTTCGTTTAGAGCATGCGGTACCCGATATTTGAACTTTTGCCATTGCATGAAAATGTGGCTAGACAGTGGAATAACCAGAGTTCATCACATTTTGCAACTCTCGAGTACATTGACGTGGATAATTGTGTATTTATGAGTTTAAATAATGTCCATTAAACTCCAAAAGTCTTCCTGAATGTGGAGAGTCCTTAGAAAATGTAGCCCGTCAACAAAGGAGGTGGCTTACAAAACACACGTTCGACCTATACTTGAGTATCAGTGTAGGATCCGTACCTGGTCGGGTTGACAGAGGAGATAGAGAAGATCCAAAGAAGAGTGGCGCCTTTCGTCACAGGGTTATTTGGTAAGCGTGATAGCGTTACGGAGATGTTTAGCAAACTCAAGTGGCAGACTCTGCAAGAGAGGCGCTCTGCATCACGGTGTAGCTCGCTGTCCAGGTTTCGAGATGGTGCGTTTCTGGATGAGGTATCGAATATGTTGCTTCCCCCTACTTATACCTCCCGAGAAGATCAGGAATGTAAAATTAGAGATTCGAGCGCGCACGGAGGCTTTCCGGCAGTCGTTCTTCCCGCGAACCATACGTGACTGGAACAGGGCAGGGAGGTAAAGACAGTGGCACGTAAAGTGCCCTCCGCCACACACCGTTGGGTGGCTTGCGGAGTATAAATGTAGATGTAGATGTGGAGAGTCTGTAATGTGAAAACGATCGTCCTTAAAACGAGGAAACCATTTTCTTACCGTATTCTGTCCAACGGCATAACCTCAATAGACTGTGCAAATGTTTCCGTGTGCTGCCACCCTCTATTGAACTCAAACGGAAGAATTTGTTGGAAATATTCCGATTACTCCATTTTGCACTCTATTTTCTACTGTCCACACTTCCTCGCCCTATCTGCAAATGATTCAATGACAATATGCAAACTCAAATAGCAAAAATGGCTCTGAGCACTATGGGACTTAACTGCTGTGGTCATCAGTCCCCTAGAACTTAGAACTACTTAAACCTAACTAACCTAAGGACATCACACACATCCATGCCCGAGGCAGGATTCGAACCTGCGACCGTAGCGGTCGCGCGGTTCCAGACTGTAGTGCCTCAAATAGTAACAGTGAGCTAGGAATAAAGAATGATAATCGATAAATACCCCCGTAGCAACCGGAACAATGACATTTATACACGATTGCAAATATGGATTACCGTCACGTGTATAATAAAATGACGCCGGACCTGGACTCGAACCCACGTTTCCCGCTTATCGCGAGCGCAGTCGCCTTACCCTTTCTTTCTTTCTTTTTTTTTCTTTTTTTTATCGTTTTGATTGGTCGTTGCGGACGTCACATGACATTCGTTCAAGTTCGTTGTTGATCCTTTCACTCAGTTTTTTTTTATTACAGTGGCCAACCAGAACAAATACTCCAAGAACAATTTTAATAAACATTTTTGGAACAGTGATCAAAAATTTTTAAAAATTTTCTTTCAAAAATTCAGTCTTGATCACACCACGTATGCTTCAAGAACATAGGTGGTCTAGTATGATAAAAAATATTATTACTATTATTAGGTTAAATATATTTCAATTCTATCAATTTAAATCTGTGTTTCATACTAGAATGTCGTGTTCCCAGTTTGGCACAGCTTTGCCACAGGAGACACGAAAGCGCTCGAAGGCGTCCGTCTTCTGGTCGGCTCCTGATCGTTGTCAGAAGGAGGCTAGTTTTTTGATTACGCAAAGACTTCTATTACTTGGAAAATAACAACCCGGATTTCTTTACGTAATCAGTATGAATTTTTTAATTACCTAAGGGACCTTTAACAATGAACAGTAAAAAAAAATGCATTTGCAAATGAAATCATTAATAAATGGGGCAGCTATGAGTTGTATAGAAGACAAGGGGCGGCCTTCTGTACACGACCAGGATGCCGCAGTATTCTCTGCTGTAGTAAAGGCTGTTTGACATTTATAAAAATAATATGGCATGGAGGATAAAAAAAGTATAAAGGAAAAGAATAGAATAAGAAATCTGGTAAACACTAAATATATTCTAATAATTCTCACAAGCAATTAGAGCTACTTTATAGACAGCATAACTTACATAAGTAATTATCTAACTCTATGGTGCGATCACATTTCAGCCTGTCCTTTACTAGCTCCTATGTTCGCGTTTTTGTCACAAATTACAGTCACTTTTCTCCTTCGTTAAAGACTATTCTTGCACTGTTCAACACCTCCGATAACAATAGCTTGCCGAGTTACAGTTTCGAACATAAATTACTTGAATGTTATTAATTAATAATGTTGTCTGCATGCTGGCAAGACCGCTCACTTTTTTAGCTTAAAGTCGACCTTCTTCACGCTTTCACACCACAAACAGAAGTACATTAAAAAAAAATCTGAAGATCTACCAAAGTTTTTTTTTTACTGTCATCTTTTATTTAGATCGAAGCGGAACGTCGTTCAGCTTCTGTTAAAATGTTTCTTTGACTGCGCAATCGATGTATTAGCGTCCGCGCTAGATGCGCATCTTTACAGTAATGCTAATTATATAAAATAAATGCCGGCCGAAGTGGCCGTGCGGTTAAAGGCGCTGCAGTCTGGAACCGCAAGACCGCTACGGTCGCAGGTTCGAATCCTGCCTCGGGCATGGATGTTTGTGATGTCCTTAGGTTAGTTAGGTTTAACTAGTTCTAAGTTCTAGGGGACTAATGACCTCAGCAGTTGAGTCCCATAGTGCTCAGAGCCATTTGAACCATTTGAGCCATATATAAAATAAATGTCTTTCATGTTAATTATATAAAATAAATGTCTTTCAAAGAATATGTCTCATAAGTTGATCATTTAATATACAGATAGTTGAATGCCTTTCCAAGGGTACTTAAAGTTTTCATAGGACGGAAATACCAATAATATTACAGTGGCCGGATTCGGTCATATCACATGAGCATCTTCGAAGGTCTGGTGATGGTCATGTGGTATGACCGAAACTGGTCACCAATGTTTTTGAAGCAAACGTGGTGTGATCAAGACTGAATTTTTGAAAGAAAATTTTTTAAAAACGCTAAGACTTTAAGCACGGACCGAATACTCCTCTTCAAGTTTAGTCTGGAATTGGCCTCCTTTTATTTGCTTCTTTTTTTCGTTACGTAGTAACGTAAATCCATTCATAGGAGTTGCTTTGGAGTGGTTCCCGACCAAACGACAAAACTCATTCAGTTCGTTGAGCTGCAGAATCTGGCCTCTTCTTTCAGGTGGTGCGCCAGTGACGCAGCGACTGGGGGGGGGGGGGGGGTCTGGTCCGCCGTGCCAAATGGGTGGTCGAACGGTTCCCGGAAGATGTCGAGACCTCCTCAGCGGTGTTCACTCTCGGGGACAACAGGCAGTGCGCGGGTGGTCTCGGCGCTGAAGGGTTGAACGCACGGGACCCTTTGTGGGCTGTGTTAGCCTCCTGTCCGGGATAATTAGTGCGAGTGGTCAGTTTCCGCGAGGGCAGAGCTCCGTGGGAGGCGCCTGGAGACCTTCAGCTCCCGGGTCCCTGGCCGCGGCACAAAGCGGGTGGCGAGGTGCCCGACCGGATTATCCGTCCGACTATCCCTGGCGGATAGCGGCTCCTGTCCGCCGCGTCGGCAGCTCGTCCGTCTCCCCGTTCCAGGAATACGCGGACTCCTTTTGTCGCGCCTAGCGGTCCCGAAACGGTGCCTGCCCCCCTATCCTCCCACGCCCCACACCTGCCCTCACCTGTTCTCAGCTAATAGTTAACGGGAGGGTAGCTGATGACGTCCTGCATCATCTCGCACTTGACGCGTTACCACCAGGAGCTTCATCTTGTTCACCACTCCATTCATCACTTAGACCACGGACACGTACAAACTGCAAACGCCACTACTTACAAATAGACACAGGAAAAAAATCGTGTTAGCTTATGGCTTTTGTATCCCGCCTGACCGGCCGGGGTGGCCGAGCGGTTCTAGGCGCTTCACTCTAGAACCTCGCGACCGCTACGGTCGCAGGTTCGAGTCATACCTCGGTCATGGATGGGTGTGATGTCTTTAAGTTCTACATCTACATCTACATTTATACTCCGCAAGCCACCCAACGGTGTGTGGCGGAGGGCACTTTACAAGCCACTGTCATTACCTCCCTTTCCTGTTCCAGTTGCGGGAAGAACGACTGCCGGAAAGCCTCCGTGCGCGCTCGAATCTCTCTAATTTTACACTCGAGATCTCCTCGGGAGGTATAACTAGGGGGAAGCAATATATTCGATACCTCATCCAGAAACGCACCCTCTCGAAACCTGGCAAGCAAGCTACACCGCGATGCAGAGCGCCTCTCTTGCAGAGTCTGCCACTTGAGTTTGCCAAACATCTCCGTAACGCTATCGCGCCTATCAGATAACCCTGTGACGAAACGCGCCGCTCTTCTTTGGATCTTCTCTATCTTCTCCGTCAACCCGACCTGGTACGGATCCCACACTGATGAGCAATACTCAAGTATAGGTCGAACGAGTGTCTTGTAAGCCACCTCCTTTGATGATGGAC
This sequence comes from Schistocerca americana, assembly GCF_021461395.2. Lineage (NCBI taxonomy): Eukaryota > Metazoa > Arthropoda > Insecta > Orthoptera > Acrididae > Schistocerca > Schistocerca americana. Next base: position 94,553,447 of record NC_060128.1, read on the forward strand.
TACATTTTCTAAGGACTCTCCCAATGAATCTCAACCTGGCACCCGCCTTACCAAAAATTTTATATGACCATGCCACGTCAAATCGTTCCGTACGAATACTCCCAGAAATTTTACTGAAGTAACTGCTACCAGTGTTTGTTCCGCTATCAGTAATCATACAATAAAGGATCCTTCTTTCTATGTATTCGCAATACATTATATTTGCCTATGTTAAGGGTCAGTTTCCACTCCCTGCACCAAGTGCCTATCCGCTGCAGAGCTTCCTGCATTTCGCTGCAATTTTCTAATGCTGCAACTTCTCTGTATACTACAGCATCATCCGCGAAAAGCCGCGTGGAACTTCCGACACTATCTACTAGGTCATTTATACCCTACTCGCCATTAAAATTGCTACGCCAAGAAGAAATGCAGATGATAAACGGGTATTCCTTGGACAAACATATTATACTAGAACTGACATGTGATTACATTTTCACGCAATTTGGGTGCATAGATCCTGAGAAATCAGTAACCAGAACAACCACCTCTCGCCCTAAGAACAGCCTTGATACGCCTGGGCATTGAGTCAAACAGAGCTTGGATGGCGTATACAGGTACACCTGCCCATGCAGCTTCAACACGATACTACAGGTCATCAAGAGTAGTGACTGGCGTATTGTGACGAGCCAGTTCCTAGGCCACCATTGACCACACGTTTTCAATTGATGAGAGATCTGGAGAATGTGCTAGCCAGGGCAGCAGTCGAACCTTTTCTGTATCCATAAAGGCCCGTACAGGACCTGCAACATGCGGTCGTGCATTCCCAGGGATCGAATGAAGGGTAGAGCCACGGGTCGTAACACATCTGAAATGTAGCGTCCACTGTTCAGATTGCCATCAATGCGAACAAGAAGTGACCGAGACGTGTAAACAATGGCACCCCCTACCATCACGCCAGGTCATACGCCAGTATGGCGATGACGAATACACGCTTCCGATGTGCGTTCACCGCGATGTCGCCAAACACGGATGCGGCCATCACGATGCTGTAAACAGAACCTGGATTCATCCGAAAAAAATGACGTTTTGCCATTCGTGCACCCAGGTTCGTCGTTCAGTACACCATCGCAAGCGCTCCTGTGATGCAGCGTCAAGGGTAACCGCATCCGTCTCCGAGCTGAAATTCTGTGCTGCTGCAAACATCGTCGAATTGTTCGTGCAGATGGTTGTTGTCTTGCAAACGTCCTCATCTGTTGACTCAGGGATCGAGACGCGGCTGCACGATCCGTTACAGCCGTGCGGATAAGATGCCTGTCATCTCGACTGCTAGTGATACGAGGTCGTTGGGATCCAGCACGGCGTACCGTATTACCCTCCTGAACCCACCGATTCCGTGTTCTGCTAACAGTCATTGGATCTCGACCAATGCGATCAGTAATGTCGCGATACGATAAACCGCAGTCGCGATAGGCTACAATCCGACCTTTATCAAAGTCGGAAACGTGATGGTACGCATTTCTCCTCCTTACACGAGGCATCACAACAACGTTCCACCAGGCAACGCCGGTCAACTGTTGTTTGTGTATGAGAAATCGGTTGGAAACTTTCCTCATGTCAGCACGTTGTAGGTGTCGCCACCGGTGCCAACCTTATGTGAATGCTCTGAAAAGCTAATAATTTGCATATCACAGCAACGTCTTCCTGTCCGTTAAATTTCGCGTCTGTATCACGTCATCCTCGTGGTGTAGCAATTTTAATGGCCAGTAGTGTAAACTGACACAGGAAAACAATCGTTTTACTCTATTGCCAAAATCTTTGTTATTTGTTTTACCTTCATCGGGGTTATTTTTTGCCAAAATCGGTGTCACATCTGCAGATTAGTTAATACTTTTGCCATCGATGTATTTTTTTTTTTTTTGCCAAATTTGATATCTTTTCGACATAGAACGTTTCTGGGTATGTTACCGCGTTATAATGTATGAAACTACTGCTGCTGAAAAAAAACCAACGTTTCGGCTACGGTTGCAGCGGCCTTCTCCTGGATAATGGTCCATTGTGTTCACCATTAGACCAAGAAGAACGCCACAGCAACCGTGGCCGAAAGGTTGGGTTTTATACATTATGGCTCGGTGTCACACCCAGAAAACTTTTATGTCGACTTACTCTAGCCGCGGAAGCCTATGCTGTTATATTGATGTCTTTTCGCTACATTTGATATAATTTTCTGCCAAAGTCGGTGTTGGTTTTGCCAAATTCGATAACTTATTTTGCCAAATTCGATCACTCATTTCGTCAAATTCGATGACTAATTTTGCCAGATTCGGTGACTTATTTTGCCAAATATAACGACCTTTTAGCCTAATATGATGATATGGTGACTTCCTTGCCAAATGTGGTGACTTCTTCGCCAAATATGGTGAATTCTTTGCCAAATTTTGTGACTTTTTTACCAAATTAAGTGATCTTTTCTGCCAGGCTCTGCGTTACTTTTTTGCCAATTTGGGTGCTATTTTCTTGCCAGAATCGGAGTTATTTTTTTCCAATGGTGGTGTTATTTTTTTATAAAATTTACTGGTAATTTTTAATCAAATTCGTTGTTACTTTTACCAAATTCGATGTTACATTCTTACCTAATTTCATGCCTTATTTTTGGCAAATGCGATGTGACACTTTTGTGAAATTCAGTTTTTTGTTGTCATATTTGGTGTTTTGTTGTCACGTTCGGTGTTTTGTTGCCAAATTCGGTTTTTTACCACATTCGATACTTTTCGACAAATTTGGTGTTTTTTGTCAAATTCGGTGTCTTTTTGCCAAATTCCATGTTGTTTTTGCTAATTTTGGTGCTATTTTCGTAGTCATATCAAAGTTTATTACACAGTAAATGAACTTTCAGGTTAAGGTTATACACGAATCTCATCGTTGAAGAGATCAGAAATGAAAATGCAGTTTTAAGATTCAGTAACTATCAGTTATAAATATTAGTAAACTGCCGTAACCAGATTTATAACATTTCTACAGGACTAATTTACAAATTTACCGATGTTTCGTACAAATTACCGATTTTGCGTTATTTCCCTAAAATTCGCTAGTTTCGCCTTATCGTTTTCTCATTATCGCTTCCGCATAGTCTTCCAGTCCCTACTTATGCTACGTTAAGAATTGAAACCAGGCTGAAAGTCAGGTGACGGACGGCCAACTTCCGAGTTTCCGTTGTTAAGTACTAAGCGAACTGGAGACGACGGCTTTACTTTTCCTCATTTATAGCTGAAATAAAGCTCTGTTTTAACAGTTGAACGACTTGCATTAGTCTTATACCTATGCCATTGCACTTAACCTTATTTCTCCAAATTCTCAACATTAATCCGACGGTCATCGTTTCTACGCTTGACCAGGTACAACAGTAACAGTTTGAAACATTGTATTCTTTTTACAATCGAGAGAATTACAGTCCTTCAGTGAATTCCTGTTTTTGTTGACTGCGAGTTTACCGTCTCCGAAGGAGAAGAAGACAAAACGTCAGTTTTCGATACTGCAATGCCTGTGATGTTCCGAATTACGATGCAAAGTTCCTTCGCACACGCATGTATGGAAATACGAGGGGCGTTTGAAAAGTCCGTGCAAAACTAAAAACTACTTATGTGTTTGGGGTAAACATTTTTTATTTTTCGACATAGTCTCCGTTTAGACTCATACACTTCGTCCAACGCTGTTGTAATTTGTTGATCCCTTCCGAATAACAGGAACTCTGCAAAATAGCTATTAGTTGCTGCAGTCACCTCCTGGTTTGAATAAAATCTTTGTCCCGCCAGCCATTTCTTCAAATTGGGGAGCAAATAGTAGTCCGAGGGTGCCAAGTCTGGAGGATAGGGGGGATGTGAATCCTATTTCCATTAATTTTGCGACCACAACTGCTGAGGTGCGTGCTGATGCATTGTCGTTTTGGAAAAGGTCTTTTTTCCGGTCCAGTCGCCGGCATTTTTCTTGCAGCTTGGTTTTCAAACAACCTCGTGAATCCATGGATCCTTCATGTCAGCAGAGGACTCTTCAAGATGGTGGAAGCTCTGTAATGATGTTGGCCTTGTGCAGTTGGAATGATATGGGGCTCTTGACAGGTGACACGAACGTAAGCATCCTATCTGATCACCTACATCCATTGATGTCCATTGTGCATTCTGGCAAACTTTAGCAATTCCAGCAGGACAATGCGACACCCCGCACGTCCAGAATTGCTACAGAGTGGCTCCAGGAACACTCTTCTGATTTTAAATACTTCCGCTGGCCACCAAACTCCCTGGACATGAACGTTATTGAGCATATCTGGGATGCCTTGCAACGTGCTGTGCAGAAGAGATCTCCACCCCCTCGTATTCTTACGGATTTATGGACAGCCCTGCAGGATTCATGGTGTCAAATCCGTCCACGCTTACTTCAGACATCAGTCGAGTCCATACCACGTCGTGTTGCGGTATTCCTGCCCTACACGTTATTAGGCAGGTGTACCAGTTTCTTTGGCTTTTAAGTGTATGATCTGTGGCTCAAATGGCTCTGAGCACTATGGGACTTAACATCTGTGGTCATCAGTCCCCTATAACTTAGAACTACTGAAGCCTAACCGACCTAAGGACCTCACACACATTCATGCCCGAGGCAGGATTCCAACCTGCGACCGTAGAGGTCACGCGGTTCCAGACTAAAGCGCCTAGAACCGCACGGCCACACCGGCCGGCCTATGATCTGTGTATGATTTGTTTTTCATATGACCATCCCTTTCGTATTGTATTATGTCTATGAAGTTTTCGAAATAGTATTTATTTATAAAGCCTATGTGTTCATTTAGAATTTCCTGTGTATAGTTTCTTGTGAGAATATATCTTTCCAGATCTTCGGGAATATTCATAGTAAATCCTTTCGGTATTCTCTGTAATATTTCTAATGCAACTTCAATTTTCTCGGCTTTGTGGCGTTGAGTTTTCGCAGAATATGCCGCTTCTGGAATATACAAAATCATCTGTCACGATTGCAACAACTTCTGTATTGGCCAAAAAGGTGAGAAAATTGAAACTGTGTTACAATGGTAGATATCCTGTGGAGATGGTCAACGATGGAAACCTGTAAATATTGATGTTCAAATAAAAATAAGCTGATGGTTAAATTGGGTGTTTTCAATTACGTAAAGGCTGTTGCATGTCACCTAATCAAAACATTATAGAAAATATGACATCTGGTATAGGCAGGAAAAAAGGGAAAAAGTGTTTCGAGAATCTTTTTCATGACGTCATAACTACGACAATATGCAGTGATACAAGGGAAAAAACAAAGAAACATACACTTTCCTTGCGTCATAACTTAATCACCGTTTTCCGCCGTCGTGAAGCGTATACATTGTGCCCCATCTTATAGCAAAAGAAAATAGCTTTGAATTTTTCACAAACTTTTGGATGATGTGTTTCTGAATTGGTGTTCTTTGTGTGTTTCTATAGAGTTACAAAGAATTCGTATCATTACTGTAGATCAAAAGAGACAAATGAAAATTGCCTCCCTAATTTTACTTGATAAATAATAACTGAAACTGAAAAATTTGTGTAATTTAATTTAGATTCTCGGAAAGTTCAGTTTCGTAATAGAGAAGCTAAATGAGAGCAGAACCGCTAGAAGAAAGCCGTGGCGAGCGCCTGCGTGCGTTCTCTTAGGCTGACCGCAACACAATACTGTTGTATGTATTGCCTACTCTAGCTCTTGCAGGCGCCATATACCGTCCATTTTATCGGGCGCGCAGAACTGCAATCACTCAAGATTTCAGCCATTTCCTAGTCGTGTAAAGCGGCTTCGTAGTTAATTGTTGCTTTTTTAAGCCCTTTCGAGGTGTAGGAATGTTAGAAGTACCGTTACAAAAAATATGAACAGTATTCTCAGATGGCAGCAAAGAGCCCTAATAAATTGAGATTTTATTAGGGGCTTATAGCCTGGCGCCCTACTTTGTACGCAGAGAATTTCAGAGTCAGTTCACGGACATTATTTTCCTAAATCAGTGCGACGCAACTGTCAGGAAAATCTGCAATGATTTAAAGATATCAATTCAAGCACTGTAAAATAACAAACATTTCGATTATTGTAGCAGAATCATTATTGGCTGATGGCGTAGCATGTAAGCATTGTATTTGCAATGTCCCTTGATCTTTTCTCGTGAAAGCATTTTTTTCTTTTATTTAAATTTTATATTTATTATCAAATGGAAATATTACTTATGAAATATTAAATCATATTTTTAATAAAAATTATTTTTTCCATTTTAGTTACTAAATGCGAAGGTTGATTTGAACACTACAGTACTTACTTTAACACGCATGATGCTAGTTAGTATTGGTGTGCTGTTGCCTTCGTCTGACGTCTGAAATGACTTACACAGCGAGTTACAGTATGGGGACCTATAATTTAACTTGGATTCCCAATCACGATGCTAGTAATTGCATGAAAATACGGGGATTCACAACCAATTAAAAATTGGTAGAAAAATGGGAAACACCGAGGGTATATATACAGGATGGTCCATTGATCGTGACCGGGCCAAATTTCTCACGAAATAAGCGTCAAACGAAAAAACTAAAAAGAACGAGACTTGTCTAGCTTGAAGGGGGAAACGGAAGGCGAACTACTCGCTGTTGTGAGGAATGTCGTTACACGTATTACCAAATGCATTGAGGTTGACGGACACTATTTTGAGAATTTATTGCCTTAATGTGGTATTTACAGGTAATCACGCTATAACAGTATGCGTTCTCAGAAATGATAAGTTCACAAAGGTACATGTATCACATTGGAACAACAGAAATAAGATGTTCAAACGTACCTACGTTGTGTATTTTAATTTAAAAAACCTACGTGTTACCAACTGTTCGTCTAAAATTGTGAGCCGTGTATTTGTGACTATTACAGCGCCATCTATCACAAAGCGAAAAAAATGGTCCAACTAAAACATTCATATTTCTTTACGTACTACACGAATATGTAATAAAAATAGGGGTTCCTATTTTTAAAAAACGCAGTTGATATCCGTCTGACCTATGGCAGCGCCATCTAGCGGGCCAACCATAGCGCCATCTGCTTTCCCCCTTCAAGCCAGACAAGTTTCGTTCTTTGTAGTTTTTTCGTTTGATGCTTATTTCGTGAGATATTTGGCCCGGTCACTATCAATGGACCACCATATATATATCCACTTAAACGTTTCAGCGCAAATATCTGTAGAAAAATAACAAACATTGAACAACGATTTTCGCGTGAATGTATGTATGAAAGAAATCACTATGTAACATTCCAAAAGGTAAGCAAATATTTTTTCAACACAGCCCCATCCTTTGTTATGCGAGCATCGCTTGGATTTCCGCCCCTCCCCGGTTCTATAAAGCCCTCCAAATCCTCGAACGCCATGCACTCCGCCTCGCCTTCCGCATCCGCCTTCCGTCCCCCACGCGCATCCTCTACGACCTCATCCCCTTCCCCCACCTTCTCCTTTTCCTTGAACACATCTGCACACTATATATTGTCCGCCGCCTTGATCCCCCTCACCCCCTGGTGTCTCCCTTCCTCTCCATTCCCAACCAGTTGCCGCGCCTTTACCGTTGTGTCCCTCCCTCTCTCCATCTCCACACCCTCCATCTCCTTTCCCAACACAACTTCCACCGTCTACCACTCCCAGATGATGAGCTTCGCCCTGCCATCTACGCTTCCTACCAACTCTAACCCCCTTTTTCTGCCTCCTCCTCTGGGCTCCCTCTCCTCCCCCTCCCTCCTCCTGAACGGCTTCCCCCTCCTACTCCCCCTCCATCTCTTGTGCCTCCTTTCAGTGTCTCTGCGCTCCCTCCTGCCCTGTCTTCCCTTTTCCTCTCCCGCCCCACGTGTCTCCTGCCTCTTCGTGAACCCAAGGTTGCCCCTCCTCTCTTCATCCCGCCGCTTCCTCAGCTGCCCCATGCTCTCCCCTCCTTTTCCATCCTCTCTGACCTTTCCCTCGGCAGGTCCCACCTGGTAGTTTTACTCATCGTTGTGTGTGCTGCTAGTGGGCTTTAAGTGTGTTGTTTCGGAGTGTTTTTAATACTGTGGCCGACTTTTAACCTGTGCATGCGCATTCAGTGTGTGTTTCAAGCATCGCCAACTGTGTTTTTTAACTTTCTGGTGACTTTTTTAACTGTCTCCCATGAACGTCCATGTCTTTTTACCTCCATTTTCTCCCCTTACTCTGTTTTATGTTCCCCTTTTTTATCTCCTTATGTATGTATCATTTTATTCTTGTTTTAGTTGTCGTGTCTCTCGGCTGAAGAGCAGCGGATTGTGCCGCTGACAGCCCTCCCCTGCCCATATGGGGCAGGGGAATGAAATCACAATAAAGAAAAAAAAAAATTTCAACACAAACTTATTTTTCCTTAAATAGACACCCCGTGTCATTTCTTGCATAAGCAATAACACGAAAAAGCATAAAAAGAATGGCGTTGATTGCATCGCAATACGTCAATTACATTCCGAGAATGCAAAGTGAAGTTGACGTTTGAAATAAATGAAACGCGCCGCTATTGCACACCCCGAGATGCAAGTGTGAACCCTACGTTGCTCGTAACCGTGGTGTGACTGACGTATGTAATCTTACTTTCACTGTTATCAGGAGGACTGAAAGTAATAATAAGGTTTTGCTGCCACACACACACTGATATGTACATAACAGTTTACCTCTTGCATGTGCTACGAGGGCTGTCCAGAAAGTAAGTTACGATCGGTCGCGAAATGGAAACGACTATGAAAATCCGATAAAGCTTTGCAAAGATGTGTTGGGCAGTGTCTCTAGTACGACTCTAGGTAGAATTATGTCGCTCTTTTCATTCCTGAGCTCTTAGTGAGCGGGTAAAGATGTTATAGAAAATAGTGTCTCCCGCCAAGTACGAGGGCCTGGTGAGAATTTTCCCCTGAAGCTATGCAACCAACATTACATAACTGTCGTGCGGTTTCTTCTTCAAGACAATTCTCAGCCTCATTCTGCAGGGGCAATGAAGATGTTCCTGCATCGTTTCAATTGGAAATGTTTGGTTACCCACAATACAGCCCGTAATTGTCTCCCACTGAGTTTCATCTCTGCTCAAACGAACCGCTGGCTATGAAGACAACATTTTGGCACAGACAACGAGCTTTAGTCCAGCGTAGAGAATTGGCGCAAAGAACTGGCGGCTGCCTTCTATGATGAGGGTATTGGAAAGTTGGTACTACGCTACGACGAATGTCTGAGTCAGAACGGCGACTACGTAGAGAAGTAGCTGAAAGGTGTAGCTAACTGTTACAAATGAAACATTTCTGATTTTCATTGTGACTTTCATTTCGCGATCAATCGTAACTTACTTTCTGGACAGCCCTCGTATTTACTTTCGTACACTCTACAGAGCGCTACTGATCAGTGTACTAACCTAACAGTTCTCAAATCGATGGATAGGACTCGCTAATCCTGTCAGATTTCCCACGTGGTCGCCAAAGCTCATCCTCATTAACTTTTTTATCTGAGAACATGTGAAAACTGGGTGTATAAGAAGTTTCAAAGAACAATTGACAACATGAAAGCCCGTATTACCGCTGCATGTGCCGCAATAGCACCAGAAACACTGACAGCAGTGAGTCGATCAGTGTTGGACCCTACACAGTGGTGTTTCCATTCAAATGGCAATCTCTCCGAACATAACATTGTAATGTTTCTGCTGTGAGAAATGTGTCTTTCTGAGAAGACGTATGCTGGCCATTGTGGCCGAGCGGTTCTAGGCGCTTCAGTCCGGAACCGCGTGACTGCTTCGGTCGCAGGTTCGAATCCTGCCTCGGGCATGGATGTGTGTGTTGTCCTTAGGTTAGTTAGGTTTAAGTAGTTCTAAGTTCTAGGGGACTGATGACCTCAGATGTTAAGTCCCATAGTGCTCAGAGCTATTTGAACCACTTTTTTTTTTTGAGAAGACGTATGTTTGTTTGTAGACACTATTGTACGTTTATGTAGTGGTTTCATCATGTGTAAAAGTTCAGTTGTAACATAATCATTAAAAATGTTCAGGGACAATGTCTTGCACGTGTTAGGAACCATTATTTAACTGATGTACAACTATCGTTTACCCCTCTGTTAGATCCTTAATTATGTTTAGTCTGGCCGGTGATATTGGATATCTTGTTACCGTGATGTCCTTTCTATTACTGTAACAAAAATCAATAAAACACGAACGGCCACGCGGAGTGACCGCGCGGTTTGAGGCGCCATGTCACGGATTGCGCGGCGCCTCCCGCCAGAGGTTCGAGTCGTCCCTCGGGCATGGGTGTGTGTGTTTTGTTCTTAGCATAAGTTAATTTAAGTGGTGTAAGTCTAGGGACCGATGACCTGAGCAGTTTGGTCCCTTAGGAATTCACTCATATTTAAATTTAAATAAATCACGAACGAGTAAACCCTTTCCTTATTTTTCGTTGTATGTGACTGGACATCTGCATTGTTTCCAGTAAGTAGCAGTAAATACAGCGTTTGTCGCGTTGTAGTACGCCATTATGGGTAACGCGGGGTTCACGCTTTCATCTCTGGATGTTCAATAGCGGCGCGTTTCGTTTATTTCAAGCGTCAACTTCGCTTTGCAATATCTCTGGATGTAATTGACGTATTGTGATGCAACCAACGCCATTCTCTCTCTGACTTTTCATGTTACCGATTGCGTAAGAAATAATACTGAACGTCTATTTAAAAAAATAAATAAATAAATAAATTTGTGTTGAAAATAATATTTGCTTACGTTTTAGAATGTCTCATAGTATTTACTTTCATGAGCGCGCAAAGTCGTTTTTCAGTATCTGTCGTTGTTCCAGAACTATTTGTGCTGAAACGTTTAAATGGGCCACCTCGTCTATATACGGTGGTCAGGAAATGTCTGAAACCTTTGTAGGGATGTTGCAGGACACGTTGTACTGAGACTGAAATGTTAAGAAAAAAAATTCGATTCGTTGCGCCGTTTCCGAGCGATTTAGCATTGCAATTAGCCAATCGGGGCGTCGCGCGCTCACATTCCTTTTTTTTTTGTCAGCTGTAACTTGAATTCGCGCTCGCAATGACCTGATTGGAAAACTTCAGACTAAATAACTCGGAAACGGCTCTACATATCGAATTTTTTTCGTAACATTTATGTCTCAGTACAGCCTGCTCTGCGACATCCCTACAAGCGTTTCAGACATTTCCTGACCAACATGTATATGTATGTACATACCAAATTTTAATTTTTTCATTTCATTAGTATTTAGAAATAAAATATTTTTTGTAATTTGTAATTTACGCCACTCAGAAATCTTCTAATATTCAATGGTCATATTTTCGAGTATTCAGTATCCAGTGAATTGACGTCTGGGCACTATGTATTAAATATAGTACAGATGAAGAAGTGTTAGAGCCAATCATTATCCGACAGATGATATCAGTAAGCTGATTTTGATGTTTATTTTGTTACGCAGTTAATCCTGTGTCGCCTGTGAGATGTCACGACACACCCAACCCATTGGGGAGGAGAGTTTTGCCCAGGTGGAGGCTCTGATTCGAAACTGCTAGACCTGAAGCTGTAACTGTGGTTTCATGTCCTGCCCATCTCTCAAATACACGGAAAAAGAGGATCACTTCCTTACTACCCAATTCAGTGGATGCTCTAATATTTGGTGCAGTGGGAAGTACCCTCTGCCATGTTCTTCATAGTGGTTTGCAGAATATTAATGTAAATTTCTGGGGGGGAGGGTCCAAATTTTTCTGTAATTTTATGTTATGTGTATAAAGTATGCTCATATTAATCTTGTGTCACGTTCTGCTACCTAAAGCTATTTACAATAACAAAACCATAACAAATATCTGCAGAGTCATCGCAGGCAGCGCGCTCTGGTGGCTGCTTCCCGGGCGACGCGACGGTGCTGCTCTCTGACGGGCAGCGGCTGCCACTGCGGCGGCTCCGCATAGGCCAGCGCGTGCAGGCAGTTGACCTGGAGAGTGGCCAGACACTCTTCTCGGAGGTCATCCTCTTCCTAGACCGCAGCCCTAATGTGAGTATCCATCTCACTACAATGCTCACTCTTTATATGATTATCTTCGAAACTCATTAACATGATTCATTCTGCAGGAGAAACAGTGTATCAATAATTGTGCACTAGTTAGCATACAAATCATACCGTATTACTCAATAGTCATGACTCTGCAATGAGAAACTGCAATTTGTATTTAGAAATGCGTCATATCTTACCTCATGTGGATCACATATATGTAATCATCACTTTGCTATCTCTACTACCCTACAATAGCACTGAAAAATATTTTTTTTTCCGTAGAAAAGAGGAAAAGGAATAGCAAATCTTAAAGGAAAGAGAACAAATGAGGTGCAAGTGTAAGAAGAGCAGGAAGTAAGTTACATAAGAAATGTAACAATGTAACCAATAGATTGGGAAGATAGATCACAAATAGTAAAAATAAAGAGAGGGAGATAGGGGCATATAATGACAAACTGAGAAAGAATGAAATACGAAGGGAAAGAAGAAAAATAGGTTATAGAACTAAGGAAGGAAATAGGAAACACAAAAGAAAGAGTCAATAAAGCAGAAGACATAGAGATAGCAGGCATAGCAGGCAAAAGAAAGAGGTAAGAAAAATGAAAATATTAAGAAGAATAAAGGAACAAAAAAGAAATAACTAGAAAGAGAAGGAGGTATAACAGAGAGGGAGATTGATGCAGAGAAGAAATAAGTAAAGAAGGAGGAGGACATTAGCGTTTAACATCTCATTAACAATGAGGTCATTAGAGACAGAGCACAAGCTCAAGTTAGGGAAGGATGGAGAAGTAAAGTGGTCACGCCATTTCGAAGGAACCCTCCAAGCATTTGCCTTACGTATTTTAGGGAAATCACAGAAAACCTAAATCAGAATGGTCGGACTTGGGTTTAAACCGTCGTCCTCCTGAATGCGAGTCCAGTGTGCTAATCACTGCATTGCCCCTCTCAGTAAAAACAAATGAATTATGTCTGGAACGAGAAATGGTCAGACAGGCTGCAAGACGAGAAAGGAGCAAAAACAGAGTAATGAAAATAAACATAGAAAAATATACGCAAAAGAGAAGGGAATCTCCGCAGAGTTGAATTAAGAGTGTGAAAAGAGAACTGAAAGATATTAGAAAACAGAAGGAAGGAAATGAACTTGCAAAGAAAGCAATGGAGGGATTGAGATGAAGATGGGAAAAAAGAGTCTAAGAATAAAGAAGAGAGAAATGAGAGAGAATGAATTAAAGAAGGAAGGAGTAAGGGAAGAAATAGAGGTTTGAGAAGGAAATGAATAGTACAAAGAGAAAGAGAAAAAGGATAAAAGAGAAATAAGTATGTGGGATCAAAAGTAATAAAAGAGAAAAGAAAGTAATTAAATGGTATGGAAGGTGATTGAGATGGAAAAGAGACTGGATAAGAAGCAGAGTCAAAAGGTATAGAGAAAAGGTGAATTCAGAGAGAGAAGAATAAAAGAAGAAAGTACATAAGGAAAGTTAGCTTCATGCAGAAGAAGTAGAAGAAGAGCAAAGGGAAAAGAAAGGGACAAGGAGTGCGCCACATGATGGTAAGGATTGATAAGGACAGAGCAGAAAGAGAATGACATGGTAGGAACAAAGAGGTAGTCGAGAATATAAGAAAGAACGAGTGACACTGGTAAGAGAAGGAAATAGAACATAGAAAGTTAAAAGGAAAGGCCAGAAAGAGATAGGGGGAGGGGGAGGATGTAATATTTCCCATGTACACACCTTATTCCTTGTTCCTACTGCTCACGTGCACCATTCTGTTTGCAGGAGGAGCGACCGTTCTTGCGGCTGTCCCTGACATCCGGCAGTGCCCTGCTGGTGACACCAGCTCACCTGCTGCCCGTGGACAGGGGCTCGAGAGGTGTGCAGCAAGTCTTCGCCGGCAGCGTGCGCCCGGGAGACCGTCTCTTTGTAAGTTTCCTGCTCTCTGTACCGGTTAATTCCAATGCCAGTTTACCCATTCCTGCACCCAAGTCCACACCGTACACTTCATATCAGATCTTTCCACACGTTTGTATGCTCCACCCAGATGATGGGACCAGACTGGCTCACCATCACCAATTTTGCCCAAATTTTTGGTGTATGCAGGGCTTGGCTCAAAATGAAAGTGACACAAAAGGGAGTATTTAGAGGAAATAACATTTTTGACATGACTCAGGTCAGGTATGAGGCATTTATAATAGCTTAGTGTCCAGGCAGCAGTTGGCATGGTATAACAAGTACAGAATTATAATCAGATAGTGATAGGGTTGAGCCTTCTATGGAGCCTGTTATTTTCTTTCTTCTTCGTTATTTTCAATATTTATTTTAATCACACTCAAAATAAACTGAAATAATGTTTAATATATATTTTGCGTTAATGTTTTCATAAAAGCATCACATGGAAATGCAAAGGAAAATTTGGGATGCACAGGAACGGATTTCTTCTATTAATTGGCTTGTGGAGGGACAAAAAAATCCACTGTTATGAGATTTTTCAAGATAAAGGGTTTCCATCATGTAAGATTAAAGAGAATCCCCTCAAATGCATTCCACTGCTGCAACCCTACAATGTCTATTTTTTGTTATGTAAAGAATTTGATCAAAACACTAGAAAACTGGTCTTGTCTCATCATCTACATCTACATACATACTCTGCAATCCATCATACGGTGCGTGGCGGAGGGTACCTCGTACCACAACTAGCATCTTCTCTCCCTGTTCAACTCCTAAACAGAACGAGGGAAAAATGACTGCCTATATGCCTCTGTACGAGCCCTAATCTCTCTTATCTTATCTTTGTGGTCTTTCCGCAAAATATAAGTTGGCGGCAGTAAAATTGTTCTGCAGTCAGCCTCAAATGCTGGTACTCTAAATTTCCTCACTAGCGATTCATGAAAAGAACACCTCCTTTCCTCTAGAGACTCCCACCCGAGTTTCTGAAGCATTTCCTTAACACTCGCATGATGCTCAAACCTACCAGCAACAAATCTAGCAACCAGCCTCTAAATTGCTTCTATGTCCTCCCTCAATCCGACCTGATATGGATCCCAAATGCTCAAGAAAGAGAGAAAGAGAAATTGCACCCTTAGAAGACTACATCAAAAAACTTCCTTTCTACATCACCAGCTATCCTCATGAGTACTTTGTAACATGGTGTGTTTGGTGACGTTTGCTGCCAACCTACTTGATGAAAGTAACAGAAACTTTAAAACAAACATGCAATTGTAAAAAGGCAGCATTTGTAACACGTGCAAGATGCCAAGATAATTACTGCTTCCCCTGTTTTTAGAGTGAATGCAACCCCCACACATGAAAATCAACAACTGTAAAATAATAAAATTATCTAATTTTATGTACAAAATCATTGTGTACATCTTACTGCCCCTTACTGGGAATGTTCGAATCACAAGTTTTTGCAGTGCTTTTCCTCTTCATGCTTCTTATGGAAATATTAATAACAACATTGTTGTGAACATAGTTTCAGCTTGCTAAATGTAAAAACTGAAAATTAAAATTAAAAGAAAGTTTCCACATTGGGACTCGACCTCACAACCCTTCATTTACCATTGTGTACTATTTCTGCATGCCAGCTTCAGCCTGCAAGCTACGCTGATGAAAATGGCTCATGCTTCCCATGACCCACTCCAAAAATCCATCTGGAGCTCTCACTTCTCCCACTTTTATTTCTGGCCAAGCCCTGCACGTACCACAAATTTGGATGAAATTGACGACGAAAAGTTGGCGCAGTGTAGGATACACCACCTAGTTGGCACATAGCAATACATTTTCACTCTGCAGTGGAGTGTGTGCTGATTTGAAACTTAAGGGCAGATTAAAACTGTGTGCCAAATCAGAGTCAAACCTGAGCTGAGACCTTTGCCTTTGACAGGCAAGTGCGCTACTGACTGAACTATCAAAGCACGACTCACGATCCACAAACAGGATTTCACTTCTGCCAGTACCACGTAGTGGATCATGTACTGCACTTGCATAGATTTGTTATTTGTTATTCATTGAGCATCCATTTTGTCATATACAATGATATAGGAGTTGTCATGTTACATTATATGAGTTTGTAATTATACAGTAAATTAATAACATAGGCCTACGGTGGTAAAACATATATAAATATATATCTCGTGCAGCATATAGTAGAGAATAACGAAACAAACAATCATTAATTATTTATAGAGCATACTATTTTCATACATTTCTTTTTCATATATGACTTATCATTATAATTGACCACTTTAGTAGGGAATAACAGAACAAACAATAATTAATTAATTATAGTGTGTACAGGCAGACTATTTTCATAGATTTGTTCAAATATGAATTATCATTATCATTGACCACTATGTCACTATGTTCTGAAAATCCATGTACTCTGTAACACTGTAAAAACATTCTCTTAATAACATTTTTAAGCTCATTTTTAAAAATGTAAAACTTTTCTATCTTAAGGGAAGAGCACTAAAAAGGATTTTGGGGTGATATATTGCACTTTTGTGATATTGGCCTGTTTTGTGTGTTTCTCTGTGGAAATCATTCCTGTGTCTTGTTGGGTAGTCATGGCACTCACTATTTAAAGAAGAAAATTGGGGATGAGATTTGAAAAAGCAGGTACTTTCGTAGATATATAAAGACGGAAGTGACATTATTTGAAATTCTTTGAAAATTTCCCTGCAGGCTCTCTTGGTTCAGCCCCTTTCATTATTCTTAATGCTCATTTTTGAATAATGAATGACCGGTTTGCCAGACTTGAATTACCCCAAAATAAGACACCATACCGCAATAGACTATGCATAAGAGCATGATAAGCACATATTACAGTTTTTTCACTGCAGCAGTTTTTCAGCATTCTGAGTATGTAGCAGCATTTACTTAGCTTTTTATTGAGCATTTCAATATGTTTATTCCACTTTAGACGCTCATCTAGCCAGATACCTAAAAATTTTGTGTTTGAAGTTCGTAAAATCTTCTGTTCACCAAGTTTCAAAACTATATTGGGCTTTACTTTATTCAATACGTGGCTGAAATTCATCTATACTGGTTTTTTTTCTCATTTACAAATAAACAGTTATCTCTAAACCATTTTCCTCCTTCTTCTTTTGTTGTTTCTAC
The DNA here is from genome assembly GCF_021461395.2 of Schistocerca americana. NCBI lineage: Eukaryota > Metazoa > Arthropoda > Insecta > Orthoptera > Acrididae > Schistocerca > Schistocerca americana. The sequence goes on from NC_060128.1 coordinate 94,570,606, forward strand.
TTTGTGTTGCAAGTCGGTCTCATTTTGAGCTTTAATAAAAAAACTTGTATTGTCCGCATACAATACATCATTAGCTAGTGTTAAACAGTTTGGTAGGTCATTTATGAAAATCAAGAACAAGAGGGGTCCCAGCACAGAACCTTGTGGCACTCCATTACTAACTTTCTTATATTCTGTTAGTAGAGTTCTAGCCTGTGAAAGGCAAAGGTCCCAGGTTTGAATTCCAGTCTGGTACACATTCTTAACCCTACAGTAAGTTTAAAAAACTCTTGTAGTCCACTTAGTGGAGCACTACGACCGTGCAGAAAACATCAAGTTGTAAAGTTTGTGAATGTTTGTTTGTGGGGAGACTGTTTGATGCAGAGAGAAAAACAACCAATCTGCTGATGTGTGTGCATGTTAATGTACCACAGATAAAAATATATTCATTTATACCCATTACACCCCCTGTATATGTATTGGATTTAGAAGTGAAGAGTGATTTTCTTTTCAAGCAGTTGTTTCATCCATTTCTTATATCCTCTACACAGCTTTCATTCCCAGTCTCCAAACTTTGTAACCAATCTTCAAGATTTGACTTGCTCCTTGATCTTACCTTTCAATGATACATTTTTATATGAAGGCAACAAACGTTACTCAGGCTGTAGAAAGTTTATTAAAACCATGGCCGGTTTCACACCAGTTTAAGAACATCCTCAGGTGCTATAATTGTATCTATAACATTATTTATGTAACAATTTTCTTGAAGCCTCTCCCCATCCTTAACAGCATTATATAAAGCTTTCTTGAAGCCTCGCCTCATCCTTTCATGTCACTGATAAAATTAAAACCCACTAGAAGCGTTTGTCAAATAGATAATACGAGGTGTCCCATAACATCAGTTGGAGGTGGATTGGGCTCAGCTATAAGCAACCTTCAATGAAGTTTTGACAGAGCCTTAATGTTTACTGATTCTCACCACTTTGACCTTTTCTACTAATATCCATGTTCTGGTCTCTTTTTCCTGTTTCTTTTGCATGGCAGGGAGAGGAGGACAAGTGGAATAGAGTTCATGATTGTAAGACTTTGTGCAAGTACACTCTGTGCCGTGTCTCATGGATTGACGTCCTGTGGCACTATAGATGCATCCTAGTTTTTACCTACTTCTTTCATTATCATCATCATCATCATCATCATCAAAATAATAAATTACATGACCCCACATCCCATAAACTAACTACATTTAACAGATGTTGTTGTTGTTGTGGTCTTCAGTCCAGAGACTGGTCTTACGCAGCTCTCCATGCTACTCTACCCTGTGCAAGCTCCTTCATCTCCCAGTACCTACTGCAGCATACGTCCTTCTGAACCTGCTTAGTGTATTCATCTCTTGGTCTCCCTCTACAATTTTTACCCTCCACGCTGCCCTCCAGTACAAAATTGGTGATCTCTTGATGCCTCAGAACATGTCCTACCAACCGATCCCTTCTTCTAGTCAAGTTGTGCCACAAACTCCTCTTCTCCCCAATTCTATTCAATACCTCCTCATTAGTTACATGATCTGCCCATCTAATCTTCAGCATTCTTCTGCAGCACCACATTTTAAAAGCTTCTATTCTCTTCTCATCTAAACTATTTATCGTCCACGTACCACTTCGTACACTCCATACAAATACTTTCGGAAACGACTTCCTGACACTTAAATCTATACTCGATGTTAACAAATTTCTCTTCTTCAGAAATGCTTTCCTTGCCATTGCCAGTCTACATTTTATATTCTCTCTACTTTGACCATCACGAGTTATTTTGCTCTCCAAATAGCAAAACTCATTTACTACTTTAAGCATCTCATTTCCTAATCTAATTCCCTCAGCATCACCCAATTTAATTCGACTACATTCCATTACCCTTGTTTTGCTTTTGTTGATGTTCATCTTATATCCTCCTTTCAAGACACTATCCATTCCGTTCAACTGCTGTTGCAGGTCCTTTGCTGTCTCTGACAGAATCACAATGTCATCGGCGAACCTCAAAAGTTTTTATTTCTTCTCCATGGCTTTTAATTCCTACTCCAAATTTTTCTTTTGTTTCCTTTAATGCTTGCTCAATATATAGATTGAATAACATCAGGGAGAGGCTACAACCCTGTGTCACTCCCTTCCCAACCACTGCTTCCCTTTCATGCCCCTCGACTCTTATAACTGCCATCTGGTTTCTGTAGAAATTGTAAATAGCCTTTCACTCCCTGTATTTTACCCCTGCCACCTTCAGAATTTGAAAGAGAGTATTCCAGTTATAGTTAAGAAATAACTTTCAAATGTAGCCACCAACATGTGCCATTGTGCAAGATGGAAGTAAAGCATTTCAATTAGGGAGCTGAAGCTACCCCTCAGTGTGTCCTAGCTAACAACACAAACCAACTTCACCCGATGCTACTTCCCACCTCCTCCATCATAAATTGTAATTATTCCTCTTGATGTGATATGACTCATTTTATGTGTCCACTGTGAACATCGTATTTCTTCTGTATACTTATTTTAAATTGGATACATGTATACAAATCTGATCTGTCTTTGTATGCAGATTCTATCTGGTAATATTTATTATTAGTATCCAGATAGTTTTTTTAATCTGGATGACAATGTAAGATATTAATATACTCCTTGGATTGGCAGCCAGATCATCAAGCACCTTGACATGATATCTCCACAGTCCACCCAGCTGCAATCTTCAGGCGAACTGCTGTTGCGTGAACTTCCTGGAACTGAATTCTGAATGCAAGCAGGAGCATAAAGCACCACAGTAGGCCAACAGCACATACACAAGAAATTGTCATAACTATGAAAAGAATCTATTGAAAATGACAATCATACAAATAGAGACAAGGGTTACCCTTTAAGTAAGATTTGGTACTCCACTTTATCAGACATTAAAAAACAATGGTCTTTGATTCAAACATCAGGACAGTTTATAACAGTGATTTATCGATTTCGCCAGCTTCCACCACTATATGTCCACTTGCACTAGAGTGCAATTATGACAATTTCTTGCACACACACTGTTGACTTTCTGTGGTGTATAAAGGAGCAACGGTTTGCAGTCTGTATTCCAACCCAGCGAGTTTCTGCAACAGCAGATTCACCTGAAAATAGTGTCCAGGTGGACTGCAGAAATATTGTGTCATGTTGACTTCATTATCCAGCTCTAAACAAGAGATGAATATTACCATTTATTATGCCAGAAAAGCCTGCGTAGTTATGGCATAGATACTATTTATTTTTTGTTGCTATAGCATGAAGAGAAGATAACTAGCAATGCTGCAACGAGCACTACTTTCCAAATTCATACTAATAATACTCAAATATATTAAACTTATTATTATTATTGTTATGAGTACATTTTCATTATGAGCACTTGTAATACTAACACATATTAGACTTTTGACTAGATCATTTACATTGTCCTTCTTCCCATAAAACATCAAATATTCTGTCTTGAAAAATGCTTTTCTAGAGACATAGAGCGCCCCCCCCCCTCCCCCTCTTCACTCACACCTGTGCACCGGCACATTGCATTATATACTAGAATGTGTGTGTGAGGAGAAGGCAGGGGGTCAGAAGGGGAGGCACATACACATTTTACTCCAGCTCAACTGAGGATTTATTCCAAAAGCTAGCAAGTTTTCTTTCTGTTTTGTGTGTACCTGTCAAGAAATGAACACTTCTGCTCTTCAATAGCTCACCTCCTTTACGCCTAAATTATTTATGTTCTATCATACCTTTCATACTATATTTACTTCATCAGATTATAGCCAAACCAGTAACTTCATTACCTTTGTCTTTTAGATAGACTTCAGTATTCGTGATATCACAAACAAAAATAAATGTTTCTTGTAGTGGCCATTTTCGCAGCGGCTGTATATAAACTGCAGTTGTTTCAAAGAAAATGCCTTTTTTTGCATGCTGCACATCAAAATTTTTATTTTTATTTATGCACCCAGACGTGTTTTGCCTTTTTTACAAGGCATCTTCAGTGGGTGTCAAGTAACTTCTAATTCACTGCATCTAAGCAAACTGCTTTTTCTCATCTGGCAACTAGGTGGACATCTTACAGTTCATTTTCAGTTCACTGTCTACGTTAACTTTAAAAAGATGGCAGTACGTAAACGGTGAACTGAAAGTGAACTGTAAGATGTCCACCTGGTTGCCAGATGAGAAGCAGCAGTTTGATTATATGCAGTGAATTAGAAGTTACTTGATACCCACTGAAGATGCCTTGTAAAAAAGGCAAAACGTGCCTGGGTGCGTAAATAAAAATAAAAATTTTGATGTGCAGCATGCAAAAAAGGCATTTTCTTTGAAACAACTGCAATTTTAAAAATAAATGTGTCTTTTTCACCATACTTTTAGAAACTCATACACTGTAAATACTACTCTCTGCTTAACAACTTTCACATTGGTTTATTTCGTGACAGAATACAATACACACAGTGCAGGTCACACTGATAATTAAGTCCATCCCTGTGTGAATGTGTAAGGATGGATGAACATGAACTTGAACAGAAACAGGAAGATACATCTTTCTCACACTTCTATTTTATTTTATTTTATTTTTTTCTGTTATAATTCTCATAGGGAATTGGAACATAATGGCAGTTCTTGTGGAATTGGCTGTTGGCTAAATGTGTTGTTCTAACTGGGGTGGCAATGAACCGCTCCCAGTGGGGCATATGCAGTCTCGTTTCTCCAGTCCCGACTCATTCAACATGAAACATAAAAATATATATAGCATATAACTATTACACAAAATCATTACATGAAAAATTCTTTAGTTATATATTAAAAGAAACACTGGTATATCCTTATGTCACTTATGTGGCAAAGGCAGCAGTGTCCTCAAAAATTGCATCGCACTAAACTCTGATTCTACCAACAATCCTCAAGTGTCTGGACATATTATATCTTTACCCTTTCTCCTCCTGCAATTAAGCCTCTTGCTTTCCTTACACTTTCCCTCTTAGTTTTCTTTGTGCCATGTGAAATGTCAACGAAAAATTAATCAGCACCAGTCTAATATTCATTCAACAGTCTCTAGATCCATGTGCATATAGAAACACAGTACAATAAATGTAAATTAATGCAGATGAATAGGAAAAAGAATCCTGTAATGTTTGAATACTCCATTAGTAGTGTAGCACTTGACACAGTCACGTCGATTAAATATTTGGGCGTAACATTGCAGAGCGATATGAAGTGGGACAAGCATGTAATGGCAGTTGTGGGGAAGGCGGATAGTCGTCTTCGATTCATTGGTAGAATTTTGGGAAATGTGGTTCATCTGTAAAGAGACCACTTATAAAACACTAATACGACCTATTCTCGAGTATTGCTTGAGCGTTTGGGATCCCTATCAGGTCGGATTGAGGGAGGACATAGAAGCAATTCAGATGTGGGCTGCTAGATTTGTTACTGGTAGGTCTGATCATCACACGAGTGTTACGGAAATGCTTCAGGAATGCGGGTGGGAGTCTCTGGAGGAAAGGAGGCGTTCTTTTCGTGAATTGCTAATGAGGAAATTTAGAGAACCAGCATTTGAGGCTGACTGCAGTACAATTTTACTGCCACCAACTTACATTTCGTGGAAAGACCACAAAGATAAGATAAGAGAGATTAGGACTTGTACAGAGGCATTTAGACAGTCATTTTTCCCTCGTTCTATTTGGGAGCGGAACAGGGAGAGAAGATGCTAGTTGTGGTACGAGGTACCCTCTGCCACGCACCGTATGGTGGATTGTGGACTATATATGTAGATGTAGATGTAGAAAACAATGATGTACAAATGTTCCACTCTCTTTCATTCTGGATGCCCTCCGTTTGCCAGGTGTCGGGCGAGAACGTGACGTCGGTGCACGTGGAGCGGGTGCTGGCAGTGTCGGAGGAGAGGCGGTCTGGCGTCTACGCACCGCTGACGCGCCACGGCACCGTCGTCGTGGACGGCGTTGCCGCGTCCTGCTACGCCGTCGTCTCCAGCCACTCGCTGGCCCACTGGTCCTACGCACCCTACCGCTTCGGCTCCGGTGTCCGGGACTTGTTCCGGAAACTGTTCTCGACCGGTCCAGAAGGTGGCGGACCGGAGGCCGCGGGCTCCGAGCGGGCGACGCCCGGTTCTGGCGTCCACTGGTACGCCCGTGCTCTGTACGCAATTGCCAGGTTCGTCCTGCCCTCCGGCATGCTGTACAAGTGATGCTGTCGGAGTGCTCTCTGTGATAATGTAATTAGTGACATTGACTCATTAGTTGGGGAACTTTCAGCATACCTGTGCTCATCCTCAGTGTATTTTTCCTACTCTGAAGAAGATACTTGCCTTTGACAAAAACTGCGACAAGGTGAAGAGTAATACATTTGAGAACTTGTTGGTGTCACTGTACCTATAACGCATTACATACACTATGAAGTAATGCTCCAGTGTAGATAGTGTATATCCTGGTGATAAAAAAAATGAACAACAATATAGTGTGATGATGTCGCTTGTTTCCATCGCTATAGAAAATTAGCACGATAGTTCCATTTATTGACTAGGTGTTTATAAGACACCACAAATAATATTACAATGCACAAACTGCAAATGCCAGAATATATCCTAAATTGTGATCCGAGTTGGCCATCGTAATAGAAGGAATGTGTGATTTCATCTCTGATTCGATACCTAGTAAAGTGTTTGTCAGTACCAGCAGAAATATTTAATCTTCAGGTGAAAATATAGACCTGATTTTGCTATTGCTTTTACAGCATGTGGCAGGTTTGTTAGTGCTTGATATTTGTACTGAACACCTAATCATGACTCAAGAACCAGCCTGCAATTTTTGATTTAATTGGCAACTGATAGTTTGCCATTGTCTTCTGACATTACCTTCCTTTATTATTGCCTTACAACTACCAAAATGAGACAACAAAACTTATGAAACCTGGATTCCTCCACATTACACCCCTGAATGAAGGTGCCAATAAGAAAGAAATTACACACAGTCATAGGTATGGTGCAAATGTGGAAATTATTTACCTGCGATGCTGGACATCCACACTGCTTACAAAAAGAGTATGACAGAGAGTTTAAGCAGCAGTATTGTCAAGTACAGGAAAAGATAAACCAGGTTTGTTTGGGAACAAAATATGTGAAAAGAACACAGTATGATGCACAAAGACTGAACAATTTGGTCAATCTTTGTATTGTTAACTCATTTTCATAAAAGTTCCATTCGGAGTAGAAGTGTCCAAGGCTTCCCTCTTCATTTAGAAAATGTATTGACAACAAGCACCCTCTCCTTCAGGCTCATGGGATCCGAGACTAAACAGATAACAAGAAAAAATGAATAACCCAATACACACATTTGTGACGGAAACTACTGTTTACTGCATTTAGAAAACATGTTACATATCATATATCACCAGAAACTGACTACTTTACAGATTTGTACTTAAACCATGCAGTATTTTCTATTACTTGTTTATAGTTCACTTTCAGTTAATAATTGTCCAATATTAAAGGAGTGATCCAGAGGGAAATTAAGTAGAACAAAATGTATTTCATCTGCTTGAAACTTTTTTTTGCAGCTAACAACAGTTATCCATATGCGATTTCTGTCTCTAGGCTTCCTCACTGTCTCATCTTTGGGTGTGCAGGAGAGGTCACAGATTTTCTTATCTCCTCTTCATTTGTCATGCAGCAATTCACTGAAAATTCTCATCAAACACTTTAATTTAGCCATTGTTTGCATTTTGACATTTGAAACTTTCACTCACTATTGCTGTGCTAATCACACATAGCATGCATTATCAGTGTCATGCAAGTTCAAGGACATGATAACCAAGTAATGATGTTGACACGCAGAGTTTGAGCTTTCCGCAGTTATCAGTGCAACATATACGTCTCTCACTTTCATCCCTTGCACAACCATTTTCCTAAACTACAAATTCATTTTCAGCTTTCACCAGTTTCTTTTAATTTCTCTATTCTCTATCTCATTTTACAACTCATTTAATTATACGCTATATTAAGGACCCACACTTTTTCTTGGTGTTCCATACCTTGTCTTTTCCTGCCCCTACATGCACTCTCTCTCTCTCTCTCTCTCTCTCTCTCTCTCTCTCTCCATTTCTTTAATGTCCTATGTCCTCTACCCCTCCTCTCATTCATTCTACCTCTACCCATCTACCTCTACCCATCCTCTTGTCTCACTCATTTTACATGTCCTTTTCTTGCCATATCTTACACTCATTCTCTTTCATTATAATGCAACACAAAGTGAAAATTTATTTTAGAAAAAGAGGTCCCATAGCATTAACTGATAATGATTTTCATTTGGTAAGTTCAAGACAATAATAGCCACCTGATTTTTCTGGGTTCAACATGGCAATTTTCTTCATGTTTTAGAACCATACATGATTTATAAAGGGCAAGACATCTGCAGACTTCAAAATTATAATTTCTATTGTTAATAGAACACTCAACTATCCTAACTCTGGTATACATGATACAGGCCTAATGCCCTAAAACCTATTGTCAGCACATGCTTTTCTTCCATAACAATACTAAAAAGAAACAGCACTTTTACCATTAGGTATAATTTTTGTCTAAGCTGCATAGCAAATGGAGAGCTCAATCTTTCGATAGTCACATATTTGATGGCTATCATGAATGAGTTTCCTTATACACAAAAACGGCTGGTACAAGAGCCTTCTTTGAGCACCAATAACGAATGCTTTTGTCATTAATAAAATTCAGATCTATGTTTCATAAATTGTGGTAGTGAACCACAGTGCAACATAATTCTGTTCATGATTAAATGGTTCAGTTTTCCACTGAAATAGAAGTAACTGAAAGGAGATTTGTTTACTGATTTCACTTATAGATGAGTGTAGCCATCTGTTTCTTCAGTCATGAATCCTGCTGCTTACAAAATAAGCAAGCCTTACATTCCCTCTTATTATGTTAATGAGCTAGTATGGTGAGCATTTTTAACAGTTAAAATAAACAGCACAAGATGTAAGATGCAAGTTCTTGCACTTTACAGTGCACACTTTGTGTCCCTGTAAATGAATTAATTATTTATCAACTGATCAACAACAGCTTTATTTTAGCTATCACAATATCAATTGACTGTTTTAGTTCTAGAAGAAACTGTTGTATATAATGGAGAGAACAGTATAACGCATGAATTATGATAGAGGGTTTGTACCCTCAGCAGAAATGTGACCAGTTATGAACTGAGTTTACTTTTAGATACTAACTCTTGAGTTTATATACAGTAGAAGCTTTGTACTAATATTTTACTGTGTTATATTCTCGTTGTCCTGGCAGCAGCACAGACATTTATGGCAAGAATACAGAGGAAGGAAAATGTACATTGGCGTGATAAATAATATTATAATGTGTACAGTTGAATTATTTATGTTTTTGTATGATTTATATAATACTGAAAGAGTAATATAAAAAGTGAGATATAAATGTTGAAAAAATTACATCTATTTATTTTATTTGTATGTTTTTGAGAGGTATTGAGATGTCCATTTTAGTTTATATGTAAAAGTTTGTTTATCAGTGTACTATAAATTTGAAAACAAGAGACTGAAATGTAATTAAATGTGCCTAATGACACAATCTCTGCTATTCACAATATGCCTTAAAATAAATTTTTATCACAAATACCAAGGATGAATGTCACAAAAAAATAAAATGTACACCATGGGATTAAAAAAAGAAGTTTGTGTCAATATTTAAACAGTAGATGAACAATGTGAACAGCATAGAATTTCTTTATCAGAGCTATATTTTGCTTCATAAATGGTAGACACAGATTTGATTAGATATGGTATTTTCTTCCTCTCAGTATAGATATCACACACAATTTTTGAGAATTGAGAACAGGAAAATTAAAAAATAAGATAGCCTATCATTGAACTATCTCGTATACATATTGTGTATTTTTATAACAGTCCCCCATTTGTTAAATGTAAACTACAGCATTTACATATAGAGAAAATTCACTTTCTCACTCCCTGCTGACTTAATGCTTCCATCTCCACTTACTTTTTTTTATCTAGTTGTCTGATTGTTACTGTGGGATATGTGTGCAGATCACACATTATTTGAATTAAATGTTTGGTATGCTAAGCAACAACAGTACTGGAGTACCAGCAACATTTTTTCACTGCAGTTCATAATGATCAATGTATTACCAAAGACTCAAGTTTCACAATACCACAACCATTTCTTGTCTAAGAGCACATGGGGTCTGAGGCAATAATGCTTGTTTCCCTAGCAGGCTTAGCTGGGAAACTATGAGTAAACTAACTATAACAATAAAATACTGAAGCAAACATATTTTACAGTAACTTTATATCTTTCTCTAAACCAACAGCAAGTTATTTACCAGAAGTTACTGAGTTGAGTAAGATAAATTTCATATTTTATGTTTAAAGTTGATTTTGAACTACCTACACATGAATGTCAAATAATTACCAGCACAGTCATTCATTAACCACAGGTGTAATGATATAGTGCAATTAAAAGTCATGCATGTGAATTAACAGCCCAATATGCTAGTGTATAATGGCAATTGTCTCTCAAGTAGACAATAATTCATTAATTAAATAAAACAGTTATAGTAGCTGGCTTCTAAGGCTGAAAGATAATTGTAAACCATTCCCAGGGATGTCATGCAGGTAACATATTACAGACTTTCGTATGAAGCATCTCAAGATCATTTCACAGAGCTCCATATTGTAAATGTGCATTCCTCCATAAATGAGTAACTTGTGTCACAAAGCTGTCAATCTACTTACTGACATACATATCCTAAAGATTGTGAAAGTTCCTACTTTTCTGATAAGTGAGCTCACTTTGTTAGAGCTTTCAAAATATTCTAATTTTCTTGTTATCTGTGGACATATCCATTATAGTGACAACTGAGTGTCATGAAAGCAGTTACTCTCATAAAAATTTCTTTTCTGTTTAGTTACTTTGATTCCATATCTATGATGATCATTGTGATTTACATGCAGTTTGTACGACTATGTTTTTATGTGATTATTTTTTTTGATTAATCTACTCTGAAAAATTGTGAAATGTACTGAATTTGAATTAATTTTATTGTAAACAATTTGTTAAAAGCATCTGTAGTAAAGTTTATATTATGCTGCAATTCAGTCAAAAATGCTTTAACATTACTTTCCACAAATGTAAAAAATACATTAATTAAAACTCTTAATGATGTTTACATTGGGACAAGATTTCTGTAATAGAAAGAACTGTAGATATGGATGTAATTTTGTTCTGTACAGAAAATATATGTAATAGTAGGAAATGATTGAAAATTATTTTGCTTGAAAAATGTTTGTACAGTTTTGATTAAATTATGTTTCAAACATATCAATACCTATGTGACTGTTGAGGTGGAACTACTTTTCTATTTAATATTGTGCAAACCGTGTTTCTTCTTCTCATATAACTACAAGCTCATGGAATTTTGAAATACAAATTTATATTATGTCAACTTGGGAATTTTGTACAATACTGAATACTGTTAATTTAAGGTTTAAAAGCAGTCCACTTAGGACCAAAGCGGCCATGCTCAGTAATGTTCAACATAAAATTACACTGCTTGATACACTGGTGGAATATGTTTTGGAAATTATACAGCTATCATAGTCTCCTCATTTCTTTTCTCAGCAGAAAACTGAAATGTTCAAACAGCAGCAAAATCTTACTCATGTTGTGAACTAACCATGACATATATTAAATGCAGTAAATAAAATTGCATCTTTTCAACAATGTCCTTTATTAATAATGCTTCAAATTTCACAAGATTACTCCTTCATTTTCAAACATCTGTCTCTCGATATTACATTATTGAGAAAGTGCAGACATAAATTAGCTGAAATTAGTGCCATATAAATAAAACATGTAGCTTGCTATACCATGGGCAGTTAGTTCCATGTGGCAAAGATTTTGGTAAATCTATGGGCTTCCAAATTTACTTAGGCCATAGCACCTGAGAAGAACAATTAAGTGTACCAGGTAAACTTCTAATCTCCATGAACTTGGTTTTTCAGTGCATAACGTAATAGCAATTTACAACATTTTTTCTTTTGTTACTACATGTCAGAATCATCATGCTTACATTATGTAATAATTTGTGACAGAACAGCACCAAACATATATTATATTAAAACTAAAATTGTTCTAGTGAGACCTTACACCAAAATGGTACTCACAACCAAACCACATATGCCAAAGGGGAAATCCCAAAAAGGAACAAGTATAATAAGGTCCAAGTGAATCTGAAATACTCACTACCAGACAAGGAAAATTAGCAAACACCATGACCTACACACAAAGAAAATATTTTTTAACAAAAGGAATGATTGAATCATGTGAAAAGCAAACACGATAACTGAAATTTAGGTGGGAACCAGGAGTGTAAACATGATTTAAAAAGCAGCATTGTGGAAACATGTAAATAACCTCTGAAGATGTCTACGGTGTCAATCTCAGACTTTTTGCAGGTAAAGTACTGCCTGAAAAAAAGCTGCTCATACGTCTGGACATATATTTACAAAATTTAAAAGTGGAGCAATGATCGCCAATTTGTTGTAAATGTTCAAACAAGGAAAATTTGCACTTCACAGGACACAGAAAAGTGGTATTCTATGCTGAAACACCAGTAAGTCACAATTTGGATTAGTCTACTTATACACACACCATTGTGTAATAATTTACGGGGTTATGAAACAGAATGATCTCACAGACACAGCCATAGCAAGGTGGATGGCAGACTATGATTCATTCTTGAGAAAATACAGTCAGTCTTCAAACTAGACTGAATTACAAACCAATTGGGCACCTCATCTCAGAATATTGTTCACTTGTTGGTACTAATAACAATTAGGACTAACTCAGTATCTTGAACTTATACAGAGAAGGGTGGCAAAAGTGGTCACAGGTTTGTCTGGTTTGCATAAGAGCTGCAGAAATGTTGAAAAACGGAAATTAGCAGATGTTGGAAGGTAAGCACCAGTTACCCAAGAAAGACTAATTAAAGTTTCAAGAATCAGTATTAAGAGAAGAACTCAGATATATTTCTCTGCCCACTCACTATACGTTATAACACTACCGTCTGCTACTACTATACCATAACCTCAAAGCTGAAGGCAGTTGGTATAATGAAATTATTCTTATTCAAGTAATTATAGTATGAAGAAACAGAGCAGTGTTACCCTCTGAGAGGAATTTCGTTATGTTGACCGTGTTGTACCTAACGCAGGTGGCTTATCAGAAGTGAAAGTCAGAATTACGTAAATATTCAAACAGTAACAAATAATATTTTACCTAGCTACACTGTTTAACTATCAGTTTAATAAGTCACAGCTGCAAAATACTAACACGAATTATTTACAGACGAATGGAAAAACTGGTAGAAGGCGACCTCGGGGAAGATCAGTTTGGATTGCGTAGAAACAATGGAACACGTGAGGCAATACTGACCTTACGACTTATCTTAGAAGAAAGATTAAGGAAAGGCAAACCTACGTTTCTAGCATTTGTAGACTTAGAGAAAGCTTTTGACAATGTTGACTGGAATACTCTCTTTCAAATTCTGAAGGTGGCAGGGGTAAAATACAGGGAGCGAAAGGCTATTTAAAATTTGTACAGAAACCAGATGGCAGTTATAAGAGTCGAGGGGCATGAAAGGGAAGCAGTGGTTGGGAAGGCCGTGAGACAGGGTTGTAGCCTCTCCCCGATGATATTCAATCTGTATATTGAGCAAGCAGTAAAGGAAACAAAAGAAAAATTTGGAGTAGCTATTAAAATCCAGGGAGAAGAAACAAAACTTTGAGGTTTGCCGATGACATTGTAATTCTGTCAGAGACAGCAAAGGACTTGGAAGAGCAGTTGAATGGAATGGACAGTGTCTTGAAAGGAGGATATAAGATGAACATCAGCAAAAGCAAAACAAGGATAATGGAATACAGTCGAATTAAGTCGGTTGATGCTGAGGGCATTAGATTAGGAAATGAAACACTTAAAGTAGTAAAGGAGTTTTGCTATTTGGGGAGCAAAATAACTGATGATGGTCGAAGAAGAGAGGATATAAAATGTAGACTGGCAATGGCAAGGAAAGCGTTTCTGAAGAAGAGAAACTTGTTAACATTGAGATTTAAGTGTCAGGAAGTCGTTTCTGAAAGTATTGGTATGGAGTGTAGCCATGTATGGAAGTGAAACATGGACAATAAATAGTTTGGACAAGAAGAGAATAGAAGCTTTCAAAATGTGGTGGTACAGAAGAATGTTGAAGATTAGGTGGGTAGATCACGTAACTAATGAGGAGGTATTGAATAGGATTGGGGAGAAGAGAAGTTTGTGGCACAACTTGACTAGAAGAAAGGATCGATTGGCAGGACATGTTCTGAGGCATCGAGGGATCACAAATTTAGCATTGGAGGGCAGCGTTGAGGGTAAAAATCGTAGAGGGAGACCAAGAGATGAATACACTAAGCAGATTCAGAAGGATGTAGGTTGCAGTAGGTACTGGGAGATGAAGGAGCTTGCACAGGATAGATTAGCATGGAGAGCTGCATCAAACCAGTCTCAGGACTGAAGACCACAACAACAACAACACTGTTTAAAGAATAAAGAAAACGGTCACCAGCCTAATTAGGCATCCTTGTTTAAGAAAGTAGGTATGAGTAACTTTAACGGACAAACAATCTATATTTTGCCACACGCGGGTGCAGTGAAATCTGACACTTGCATACGTTAACGTTACTGGTAAGTCTGGAGCTGACAGAGTTGAAAAGATTATTTGCATAAATATAGCAGATAACAATACACACTATTACTTTCAGGACTTATTCAAACTGAACGTTCTCTATAACATTACTATTAATATACACTGTAGAATCCCAAATTGGACATAGGTTCAGTATTACTTTCCAAACATTTTCCTAGCTGACATAAAATTGTAAATGTAGTTCACTGCAAAATTATGAACTGATTACAGGTTAAGTCTCTCCCAACTAAATATTATTCTATTTAGAATGAAAGTTAATTGGAATTCACTGACAGGTTACTTCTCACTGTCTTTTGACTAAAGAAATTATTGTTTTCATAAATAGTGATCTTTCTATTAATTGTTATTTATCATGAGCAAAAAGGATAACCTGTGGATCGTATTACTCTAGTAATATGAACTTTCAATACCCAAAAGAAACCAGTGCTTAGCAAGTATGAGAATATGACTTTCCACTATTGCAGTTTTCCACTTTTACTACAGTGAGACACAAAATTAACATATTTGTAAGATACTGACTCACCTTTTAAGATTTACAACAGGCAGCAATGTGATCATTTAATAAGCAAAACTTTATAAGCCTCAGTTTTAAGAACCTTTAATTTTGAAGTTGGCAACAACATATTAATAAGCAGTTTTAATAGGAAAATTATTTTCTGCAAGCATCATTTACTGTAACTCACTCTCTTGCCACTTTAACTTTAACTTTCTTTTTACTATGTTCAAGAGGCATTATTTAGTTAAAACACTATGCTTCAATGTTCTTTCAATAAGGAGACTCGGTAATCACTTTAGTTCAAGCGGAGAGGAACCTGAGAGGTGTTATGAATTCAGGTAGATACATAAATTCAGTTATAAATTAACTTATATTTGAGCACACTAACAGATCCAACAAGCTGGCCCTTCACTGTACATTACTATAGTGTTCCACTACAGTGATTGCGCAATGTGGTGGCGATTGCATGTTGGTAGGTGGATTTGCAGGCAGAATTGCTGGACTCTGTTTCTTCTTGTTGGCGATGATAGATACCAATTTCAGAATAGTTCCAGCTCTTTATCCATCCATCCGAGGCATTGGAAAGCGTCAGGGACAGCCTCTGTCAGAACCAGCACAATGTACAATTTTACATGGGCAGTTCACAGTTTGGTAGCTCGTCCCCGACTGACTCTTGGTTCCACCTTTTCTACCTAGGCCAACCACAATTTGCGAGCGCTACTCAGTTCCGTTCCCTAGGGGACACCTTTTACATGGTATAACTAAGAACCCTAAGTGAAGGTCGGCAGTTTACATAACAACAAACAAACATTTTAAATAAAACAGAACATTTGCACATATTAACATTTTTATAAAAAATTATTTAAACAACAGCACAGTTATATACACTAAGTTTTGTCTCCCTCCAAATGAGACAAAGATTTTTAAATGATAGATACACTACATTGCATACAATCAAACCATGACATCAAAGTTTTTTACACAGAAAAGAATAAACACTCTCATGATATCAATTCAATCCAACAACATTTACAGATACTCAATGTTATAACATTAAACCAAAACAAAAGGCAAAATACATCTGTACAGCATTAGAGCTGTGGTGTTACAACGTGGCTCTCATAAGATCTGTGAATGTAACATTAGACTAACTGCTACATGCACAGAGACATTTAACGCAAGAATACACAAGCTATTTTATCACAGCAGACATCCGAGATGAGTCTGCAGAACTCAGGTATTTTTTTTTTTTTTTTTTCATGTTGTTGTTGTTGTAGTCTTCAGTCCTGAGACTGGTTTGATGCAGCTCTCCATACTACTTTATCCTGTGCAAGCTTCTTCATCTCCCAGTACCTACAGCAACCTACAGCCTTCTGAATCTGCTTGGTGTATTCATCTCTTGGTCTCCCTCTACGATTTTTACCCTCCACGCTGCCCTCCAATGCTAAATTGGTGACCCCTTGATGCCTCAGAACATGTCCTACCAATCGATCCATCCTTCTAGTCAAGTTGTGCCACAAACTTCTCCCCAATCCTATTCAATACCTCCTCATTAGTTATGTGATCTACCCATCTGATCTTCAGCATTCTTCTGTAGCACCACATTTCGAAAGCTTCTATTCTCTTCTTCTCTAAGCTATTTATTGTCCATGTTTCACTTCGATACATGGCTACACTCCATACAAATACTTTCAGAAACGACTTCCCGACACTTAAATCTATACTTGATGTTAACAAATTTCTCTTCTTCAGAAACGCTTTCCTTGCCATTGCCAGTCTACATTTTATATCCTCCCTACTTCAACCATCATCAGTTATTTTGCTCCCCAAATAGCAAAACTCCTTTACTATTTTAAGTGTCTCATTTCCTCATCTAATTCCCTCAGCATCACCCGACTTAATTCGACTACATTCCATTATCCTCGTTTTGCTTTGTTAATGTTCATCTTGTATCCTCCTTTCAAGACACTATCCATTCCGTTCAACTGCTCTCCCAAGTCCTTTGCTGTCTCTGACAGAATTACAATGTCATCGGTGGACCTCAAGGTTTTTATTTCTTGTCCATGGATTTTAATTCCTACTCCGAATTTTTCTTTTGTTTCCTTTACTGCTTCCTCAATATACAGATTGAATAACATCGGCTACAACCCTGTCTCACTCGCTTCCCAACCACTGCTTCCCTTTCATGCCCCCTGACTCTTATAACTGCCATCTGGTTTCTATACAAATTGTAAATGGCATTTCGCTCCCTGTATTTTACCCCTGCCACCTTCAGAATCTGAAAGAGAGTATTCCAGTCAACATTGTCAAAGGCTTTCTTCATATTGTTATCTTTTCACTTAAGACAATAAGGAAAATATGAATAAATACTATTACAGCAAGGTTTTATTAATAACAATATATTTACTGTGGTTAAGTCACAATATTTTTTGTTTTAATTCACTCAGTAATAAACCATGAAAAAAAAACACTGATAGGAAAAAAATTGCAACACCAAGAAAGAGTTGTGCAACATAAAAGAGTGTCAATAGGTGTGTTTCTGCATCTGAAAGGTGACTTCTACTCAAATTTCATGCCGGTTGCATAAGAGTGGCATTAGTAGCGCCACTGTGAGGATGCAACTCAGGTCGTGAGGGACCGGATGTGGTGAGCTGATGTTAGTCGAGAATGCCTTTAAGGCAACAAAGATGTCATTTTTATCAACACCTCACTGAGTTTCATTGAGGCCATATAATAGGGCTACAAGAAACTACATGTTCCTTCTGCAATAGTGCAAGAAGACGTGGCAGGAATGTAGCCACTGTGCACGATAACTGGCAGCCGTGGTCACGAGAATGTACGGTTGCAAGAAGACTGTGCTCCAAACAGCCGTGTGGCAATACCGAGAGGGAAGATGACCGTGTTCGGCATATAGCTCTGGTGCTTCGCACAGCATCTGCAGTAGCAATTTCAGCACCAGTTGGCACTGAAGTGACGTAATGAACTGTCACAAATCAGTTACTTCAAGGGCAGCTCCAAGCCAATGCCCTGCATTCCATGGGACTGGAAGAAGGCCCAGGTCTTAGCAATCTATAAAAGGGTAGAAAATCGGATGTATATAATTACCGGCCAATTTCACTGACATCGATTTGTTGTAGAATCGTGGAACATATCTTATGTTCAGACATAATGACCTTTCTAGACTCTGAGAAGCTCATCTGCAGAAACCAGCATGGTTTTAGGAAACAGCGGTCATGCAAGACACAGCTGGCCCTCTTGTGCATGATATACAACCGGCTCTAGATACTTGCTCCCAGGTTGATGTCATATTTCTCAACTTTTGAAAGGTGTTCAACTCAGTTCGACACTGTCACTTGCTACAAAATGTGCTCGCTTATGGTCCATCTGATGACACATGCAGTTGGATAGAAAGTTTTCTAACAGACAGGAAGCAGTATGTCGTCCTGAACGGGGTGACTTCAACAGAAACAAGCATAACTTCAGGTGTGCCGCAGGGCAGCGTAATAGGTCCTCTGCTTTTTACGATTTACATAAACGATCTGGTTGATGGTATTGACAGCGGCCTTAGACTGTTTGCCGATGCTGCCGTAGTCTACAGGAAAGTAGTATCAGACAAAAGTTGTGAACAAGTCAATGAGGATTTGCAGAAAATAAATGCATGGTGTAATGACTGGCAGTTATCTCTCAATATTAGTTAGTGTAATGTACTGTGTATAACAAGGCAAATATCCCCATTAATGTAAGAGTACAAAATAAATGCCCAATCTTTGGAAGCGGTAATATCCGGCAAGTATTTGGGTGTGACTATTCAAAATGATCTCAAATGGAATGATCAGATTACACAAGTAATGGGTAAGGCGAACTCTAGATTGCGGTTTATTGGTACAATCCTGAAGCGATGCAGTCCTTCAACAAAGGAAATAGCTTACAATACGTTAGGTCGTCCAGTCTTGGAGTATTGGTCGTCTGTATGGGACCCTTACCAGTTGGGTCTGATTCAAGAGATTGAGAAGGTCCAAAGAAGACTGGCAAGATTCATGACTGGTACATTTAGCCATCGCGAGAACGTTACAAGACACATAGTAAGTTAGAAGTGGGACACACTTGCAGATAGATGGTGCGCTAAACAGAAGGGGCTGCTCACTAAATTTAGAAATCCAATCTTTACCGAGGATGTAGAGCATATATTATTACCACCAACTTTCAAATTGCACAATGATCACCATTAAAAGATGAGGAAAATAAGAGCTCGTACTGAGGCGTTCAGACAGTCGTTTTTCCCTCGCACGATCCGCGAGTGGAACAGAAGGGGGGGGGGGGGGGGGGGGAATATGACTTTGGTGCGAATTGTGCCCTCTGCCACACACTGCTTGGTGGCGAGCATAGTATATATGTAGATGTAGATGCAGCATGCATTCCGCTGACCTCAAACCACTACCAACTGTGACTTCAGTGCTGTCAGCTGAGAGCTCAGTGAACGGCAGAGTGGAGGTCTGTTGTATTGTCTGAGGAGAGCATTTTCCATTGTTACAACCTCTTGATGTACTACAGCATCATCCGAAAAAAGCCTCAGTGAATTTCCGATGTTATCCACAAGGTCATTTATATATTCCCCTGCGGCACACCTGAAATCACTCTAACTTCAGAAAACTTCTTTCCATTGAGAATGACATGCTGCGTTCTGTTATCTAGGAACTCTTCAATCCAATCACACAATTGGTCTGATAGTCCATATGCTCTTACTTTGTTCATTAAATGACTGTTGGGAACTGTATCAGTCAACAATGAACTATAAACAAAGCCAAGAAATGAAAAAAAATATCAAATGTGTCTGAGAGACTGAGCTCAAGTATTAAAGCACAAATATTTTTAAAAACCTATTTAGGTATAAAAAAACGATATAAAATCTTTGTGCTTGCCATTTGTAGGAGCAAAAAACAATCCTATGAGTCTGCAGTTCATGGTCTAGTGCCTAGCATTGCTACTTGTAATCCCAGGTTCGATTCCTGGCCGGGTTAGGGACTTTCTCTGCCCGGGGATTGGATGTTTGTGTTGTCCTCATCATTGCATCATCATTTGTGAATGTGGCTAGATTGGACTGTGTAAAGATTGGGAATTTCTACTGCCACTGACAACCTTGCAGTTGAGTGCCCCACAAACTAAACACCACCATCACAATCCTAAGAGAACAGTTAAATGATGAAATAGCAGTACAAATATTTACAGTTAATGAAAATGAAAATGTAATATAATGAGTCTCAGAGACTCGCCTTAGGTGATCGAATGTTAAGCAGTCATACTTCCAACATTAAATATGAGATTCAAACATGAACAGACATGTGGTACCATGCTAAGTAGTCTTTGCCATATACATTACAGAGATTTGCAATGTACAAGGTGTTTCACAATTCATGTTACACGTCTCTAGAGGTTGTGGAGGTGATTAATAGATCCAGTTTTGCATAGGAACCCATGTCCAGAAATGTCATCCAACAATGTTACAGAGCAACAAAGTTAAAGGCACTGTAAATGTACGTTTGCTGCAGTACCAAGACTGTTTCTGGAAGTGGAAACGGCACTGGGAGCAGTGTATCAATTGTGGAGGGGAGTATTTTCATGGAGACCATGTACAATAAGGAAAAGGTAAGCATAAATATACTCTCAGTATGCCTTAAGTCTGATGTACTTCTTAGCTGTTCACTCAGGCACTACAAAGTGTTAACTTCTCAACTTACATTTCATCTGGGATGTCTTCCAGAACTCATTTTGCAGATCATATGAAAGTTAAGGTAGTAGCCATGACACAACGTCCATAGGTGCAGTTAGACAAAACCAGGGCCTTCAAATCTTCAAAAAATGAATGCAGATTGCAAGTTTTCAGCTACCCTCAAAACAGACATGTGGTGCTGAATCACCAATCATCATATACAATAAGTATTCTAAGGAACAAGTGAAACTGAAATACTCACTTCCAGACACAGAAAATTACCACTAAGCAAGACCTACACACAAATATCATGTAGGCAAAAGCTTTGCCTAATCATATGTAAAGCAAACATGACAACTGAGCAGGTGAATGTAGACTTTCCTACCCTATACATTCGATGGAAAGTTCTCAGGTTTCCAGCCAGGTGGCAGTGTTATAAAACTATGGTGTTTTGACAAGTGACACACTTGTTGTCTTCTGGGAAAGTGTTGAGATTTTGTGGATGCCATCTTACTTATATCTGTGGTATGTCCCCCTCCACCTGGCTCCAGGACACTGGGGACAGAGAGGTCAATGGGTAAGGGGGGGGGGGGGGGAGGCAAAGTCGAGGTGGTAAGGGTAGTAAGCACACCATTTGCATCCCTGTCAGAGCATTCCAGCCCTTTCTCGCGAGGACAATGGTGGTGTGCACACTCTCGATAAATTGCCACTGTCACTGGATTCCGTGCCACACTCAGCCGGAATCCTCTGTCTCTGCTTACAAGATTCTCATCAACCTAAATTTCGGGACTCTTTTAGGATGCTGTCCCAATAGCCGGCAGCTTAGCAGAGGATATTAGTGTTCTCAAAGTCAAATGTGTGGCCCTCCTTGATGCTGTGTCCTGCTATTGCCAATTTCTCCATGTGACCAAGTCACACGTCTGATGTGTCCTCACAGCTTTTAGAAATACTTCGCAGCATTTGTCCGATGTATTGTTGACTGCATTTGCATGCTATGCTGTAAATTCCTGGTCTGTTGAGTTTAAGTGAGCCTTTCACAGAGCCAAGCCACTCCATCTTCAGCAGTGTCCAGAAGACAATGTTCAATTTTTCCAGAAGCCTGCCAATTTTGGCTGACAGAGGTCCCAAATATGGAAGAAAAGTGTCTACATCTACATCTACATACATACTCCGCAATCCACCATACGGTGCGTGGCGGAGTGTACCTTGTACCACAACTAGCATCTTCTCTCCCTGTTCCACTCCCAAACAGAGCGAGGGAAAAATGACTGCATATATGCCTCTGTAAGAGCCCTAATGTATCTTATCTTATCTTTGTGGTCTTTCCGCGAAATATAAGTTGGCGGCAGTAAAATTGTACTGCAGTCAGCCTCAAATGCTGGTTCTCTAAATTTCCTCAGTAGCGATTCACAAAAATAACGCCTCCTTTCCTCCAGAGACTCCCACCCGAGTTCCTGAAGGATTTCCGTAACACTCGCGTGATGATCAAACCTACCAGTAACAAATCTAGCAGCCCGCTTTTACGTCCTCCCTCAATTCGACCTGGTAGGGATCCCAAATGCCCGAGCAGTACTCAAGAATAGGTTGTATTAGTGTTTTATAAGCGGTCTCCTTTACAGATGAACTACATCTTCCCAAAATCCTACCAATGAACCAAAGACAACTATCTGCCTTCCACAGCCATTACATGCTTGTCCCACTTCATATCGCTCTGCAATGTTACGCCCAAATATTTAATTGATGTGACTGTGTCAAGCGCTACACTACTAATGAGTATTCAAACATTATGGGATTCCTTTTCCTATTCATCTGCATTAATTTACATTTATCTATATTTAAAGGTAGCTGCCATTCTTTACACCAATCGCAAATCCTGTCCAAGTCATCTTGTATCCTCCTACAGTCACTCAACGATGACACCTTCCCATACACCACAGTATCATCAGCAAACAGCCGCACATTGCTATCCACCCTATCCAAAAGATCATTTATGTAGATAGAAAACAACAGCGGACCTACCACACTTCCCTGGGGCACTCCAGATGATTCCCTCACGTTCGATGAACACTCACTCTTGTCCTCTTCTCCCTCTTCCCAATTTTCCACGACCTGTCTCATCTTGAATGCCTTCCTAAACTGTGCTTTCTGTACACATTTTTGAGAAATACCTCCTTCGAGTGCTGCAGTTCATCTGAGAGGCATTCTTCGCCACAGACGACTTGCACCCAGTGCACCAAGGTGGACAGTACTGTTTGCCACTGCACTGGATGGTGTCAGCTTGTTGCATGCAGGTACAGGTATATGTGCATCTTCTTCCTATATACTGAATGACACAGTGTGCCACCTGCTTCTTTCTTATTAGTATATTGAGAAATGGGAGGTACCCATTCTTATCTATTTACATAACAAAGGCGATGTTTTCATGGATACTGTTAAGGTGGTCCAGAAACTCATCCACAGCCTGCCTGCCATGCTGCCAAACCACAAAAGTATTGTCAACATAGTGGTTGAAAGTCCTTGGGTTTTTGGTGGGCAGTTTGGAGGGCCACGTCCTGAAAGTGTTCCATGCATAGATTTGCAATGCCTGGAACAAGAGGGAATCCTGTGGCCACTCCATCTGATTCGAGCAATGAGGGAATAACAGAGAGGATAAATAAGATGAGGTCAGCCTTCTACATGACGAGAGAGATATACAATGAAAAGAATATATCCACAGAGGCAAAGATACGCCACTACAAAGCAACAGTGAGGAATGCAGTAGGAAGAAATGGGGCAGAACAACTAGAGAAAGAAGAGAGAAAACTACTGAGAAAAATACTAGGTCCCAAAAGAGGTGGATGCGAAGACCTAGGGATGAATTGTACCAGGACATGGGAACAATATCCGAGGAAATCAGACTCAAAAGGGCAAGGTTTGCTGGGCATGTAGTTAGGATGAGCATGGACAGAATGATGAAGAGAGTGTGGAAAACAACAGAAAGGACAAGGGGAAAGACAGGAACCAAGTGGGTTGTTGGACTTTGGAAGGACTGGTTGGAATTGGGGATCTAGGTCGAAGGAAAGGAAAATTGGAGGAACAAATACACACCGACAAATATGCCGGAGATCAATGACAGAGAAGAATACAGGAAAAGATTAGAGTGTCACCAGTGGAGCCGCCAGGAGAAACGGAAACTGAAGATCTCGGAAGAAGAGCGGGAGAGAAGAAGAGAAAGAATGAAGAGGTTCTGGGAGAAGAAGAGGAAAATGCAGTCCACAAAAGGGCTACCCGTGGTCCCACAGAGGCAGTAATGGAAGAAGAATAAGAATGTGGGTGGTTGTTAGTACATGTTCAAAGAATTTCTCTTTTTGAGGCTCGAAATGTCAATTCAGCGGAGCCAAGGAGTCTTGCAGAGGTACTTGCATGAAGCTCACTAGAAAATCATTTCTTTGTAATCGCATGTCCTTAAGTATTCCCACGAAATCTACCCACTTGTTCACATGATGTCAAGTGTCCCACAAGGGGTTTTAGGAGTGTTGCCAGATGTTTGGCCAGTCCATAGTTGTACAAATTGATGGTGTCGAGTATTAGTCGTAGAGGCACCCCCTCTTTGTGTATCCTGGGCAGTCCATACGCACAACTGGCCATTAAAATTGCTACACCACGAAGACGACATGCTGCAGACACGAAATTCAACCGACAGGAAGAAGATGCTGTGATATGCAAATGATAAGCTTTTCAGAGAATTCACACCGGTGGCGACACCTACAACGTGCTGACGTGAGGAAAGTCTCCAACCGATTTCTCATACACAAACAGCACTTGACCAGCGTTGCCTGGTGAAATGTTGTTGTAAGAAGGAGAAATGCGTACCTTCACGTTTCCGACTTTGATAAAGGTCGGATTGTAGCCTATCGCGATTGCATTTTATCGTATCGCGACATTGCTGCTCGTGTTGGTAGAGATCCAATAACTGTTAGCAGAATATGGAATCGGTGGGTTTAGAAGGCTAATACGGAATGCTGTGCTGGATCCCAACAGCCTCATATCACTAGCAGTCAAGATGACAGGCATCTTATCCACACAGCTGTAACAGATCGTGCAGCCACGTCTCGATCCCTGAGTCAACAGATGGGGACGTTTGCAAGACAACAACCATCTGCACAAACAGTTTGATGACATTTGCAGCAGCATGGACTATCAGCTCGGAGACCGTGGCTGCGGTTACCCTTGATGCTGCATCACAAACATGAGCACCTGTGATGGTGTACTCAACGACGAACCTGGGCGCACGAATGGTGCAATGTCATTTACTAGGATGAATCCAAGTTCTGTTTACAGCACCATGATGGCTGCATCCATGTTTGGCGACATCACGGTGAATGCACATTGGAAGCGTGTATTTGTCATCACCATACTGGCATATTACCTGCCATGATGGTATGGGGTGCCATTGGTTACGCGTCTCGGTCACCTCTTGTTCGCATTGACGGCACTTTGAACACTGGACGTTACATTTCAGATGTGTTACGTCCTGTGGCTCTACCCTTCATTCAATCCCTGCAAAACCCTACATTTCACCAGGATAATGCACGACCGCATGTTGCAGGTCCTGTACGGGCCTTTCTGGATACAGAAAATGTTCGACTGCTGCCCTGGCCAGCACATTCTCCAGATCTCTCACCAATTGAAAACGTCTGGTCAATGGTGGGCGAGCAACTGGCTTGTTACAATACACCAGTCACTACTCTTGATGAACTGTGGTATCGTGCTGAAGCTGCATAGGCAGCTGTACCTGTACACGCCATCCAAGCTCTGTTTGACGTAATGCCCAGGTGTATCGAGGCCGTTATTACGGCCAGAGGCGGTTGTTCTGGGTGCTGATTTCTCAGGATCTGTGCCCCCATATTGCGTGAAAATGTAATCACATGTCACTTCTAGTATAATATATTTGTCCAGTGAATACCTGTTTATCATCTGCATTTCTTCTTGGTGTAGCAATTTTAATGGCCAGTAGTGTAGTTACGGTGTTCAAAAATGGTTCAACTGGATCTAAGCACTGTGGGACTTAACATCTGAGGTCATCAGTTCCCTAGACTTAGAACTACTTAAACCTAACTAACCTAAGGACACCACAGACATCCATGCCCGAGGCAGGATTCGAACTTGTGACCGTAGCAGCAGCGCAGTTCCGGACGGCAGCGCCTAGAACCACTCGGCCACTGTGGCCAGCTAGGGGAGGTGTTGTTGGTGCTCTGGGATACAGCCATTCCCTGACTGCCTCTAGTAAATCCAAGTTCTTCAGCAGCTCCATGGTTTTTCTGGTCATCGTTGGGCTGACAACTGAAATTTAGAAGCAGATCAGGAATGCAAAACGCCTTTAAATGTCTACACAGTGGAAATGTGTAAATAAACTCAGGAAGGTGTCTACAAAGCCAACCACAGACTATTACTATCCACAGATACACCAGAGGGTATCCACATTTGTGCAAGCTTCTATCCATGAAGTCGCTCTCACTGTGGATATATCCACACCTATGTAGATGTCACTTACTTATGCGAGCAGTTATCAAAATCTGATACACTCCTTAGAGCCCTTCCATGAGATCCTGTCAGAGTTCTCAAAGAATCTGGTGCAGACTTAATCTTTTCTATACCAGCAGAAAAATTTCTCCTGTCAGAGCGCAAAAAAGATGAATATGTTCTTCTGATAGAAAAGTGGGCAAACAGTTGTCAAAATCCTCATACCTCCTTCCTTACCAAGAATTTTGGCATGTGAACATATCCAGACTCTTTTAATACACAACATTCTAAATCCTTTTACCCGGCATCTGTCTAGTTAAGCCTTCATACTCAGCATTTCTTCATGGTGTGGGTTCCTGTAGTCATGTCCTAGTTCATGAACCATGGGCAACGTACGAGTGGCCAAGTAAGTGGGCCTGATAGTCAGAATACCAGTTACTTTGGAATAAAACTGGGCATCTCGGACATAGTCTGAGTCGTGGTCACCTTTGTGCTCAGACGGCAAAGACTACCAAATACACCGATTAGTCCCTCAACCGTTAGGGGTAAAACTCAATGGGACCCGGGGCAAGTAAGGCTAGCAACCTGCTTCCCTGGTACTTTAAATATGATGCTGGCAACAATCAGAGTAAAATGCCTCGGACCTTTGGAGGTGACGGAGTCCCACCTCTAATTGACAAACCAGGGACTCCTAGGATACAACTCGGCAAATGAATGGTAATGAGATGGGGAGCTATTAATATCAATGGGGGCTACTCTGGGAAGAAGGTAGAGTTGGAAGAGGCTGCAAGTAACATGGGGTTGGACGTTTTAGCTCTTAGTGACATTCGGGTAAGGGGTGAGAAAGAAGAGGAAGTGGGAGAATACAAGGTCTACCTGTCAGGAGTCAAAGCAGGAATAGCACAATGGGGTGTAGGGCTTTACATCAGGAAAGAAATGGAACCCAGGATAGTTGCAATAAGGTATGTAAACAAACGACTGATGTGGATAGATTTGACAGTGTCTACCAAAAAATTAGGATTGTGTCAGTATATTCACATTTTGAAGGGATGATCAAGATAAGATGGATAGTTTTTATGATGCACTCAGTGATGTAGTTGTTAGAGTAAATGAAAAGGACAGTGTTCTGCTCATGGGTGATTTTAATGCCAGGATTGGAAATCGAACAGAAGGGTATGAAAAGGTTATGGGTAAATTTGGAGAGGATATGGAGGCCAACAGGAGCGGGTAACAACTCTTGGATTTCTGTGCCAGTATGGGCTTAGTAATCACAAACTCCTTTTTTAAACATAAGAACACTCACCAGTATACTTGGGAAAGCAGGGGAACCAGATCTGTCATTGACTATATAATAACAGATCAGGAATTCAGGAAGGCTGTGAGGGACACACGTGTATTCAGGGGATGACACAGATCACTATTTAATCTGCAGTGAAATTGGTATTGTGAGGCTGAAAGTGCAGGAGGTCAGGTCCATATGTAGGAGGATAAGAGTGGAGAAACTTCAGGGTAAGGAAATCAGGCACAAGTACATAACAGTGATCTCAGAAAGGTACCAGTTAGTTGACTGTAGTCATTAACAGTCATTGGGAAAGGAATGGACAAGGTACAGGGACACACTACTAGAAGTGGCTAAAGAATGTCTTGGAACAGTAGTGTGTAGAGGTAGGATGAAGCAAACAGCTTGGTGGAATGACACAGTCAAAGCAGCCTGTAAAAGGAAAAAGAAGACGTATTAAAAATGGCTACATACTAGAACTCAGGTAGACAGAGAAAGTTATGTTGAAGAAAGAAACAAAGCCAAACAGATAATTGCAGCATCCAAGAAGAAATCTTGGGAAGACTTTGGAAACAGGTTGGAGACTTTGGGTCAAGCTGCTGGAAACCATTTTGGAGTGTAATTAGCAGTCTTCAAAAGGGAGGTAAGAAGGAAATGACAAGTATTTTGGACAAGTCAGCAAAACTGCTGGCGAATCCTGTTGATGCCTTGAGCAGATGGAGGGAATATTTTGAAGAGTTGCTCAATGTAGGTGAAAATCAATAAGTAATGCTTCAGATTTCGAGGTTGAATGGGATAGGAATGATGATGGAAATAGGATCACATTTGAGGAAGTGGAGAAAATGGTCAATAGATTGCAGTGCAATAAAGCAGCTGGGGTGGATGAAATTAAGTCGGAACTCATCAAATTCAGTGGAATGTCAGGTCTTAAATGGCTACACAGGGTAATTGAAATGGCATGGGAGTCAGGACAGGTTCCATCAGACTGGACGAAAGCAGTAATCACACCAATCTTTAAACATGGAAACAGAAAAGATTGTAACAACTACAGAGGTATCTCTTTAATCAGCATTGTGGGTAAAATCTTGTTGAAAGGAAAGTGCGAGTATTAGTTGAGGATCAATTGGATGAAAATCAGTGTGGGTTTAGGCCTCTTAGAGGTTGTCAGGACCAGATCTTTAGCTTACGGCAAGTAATGGAGAAGTGTTACGAGTGAAACAGGAAATTAAATCTATGCTTTATAGATCTAGAAAAAGCATATGACCGGGTTCCTAGGAGGAAGTTATTGTCTGTTCTATGAAATTATGGAATAGGAGGCAAACTTTTGCAAGCAATTAAAGGTCTTTACATAGCTAGTCAGGCAGCAGTTAGAGTTGATGGGAAATTGAGTTCATGGTTCAGATTAGTTTCAGGGGTAAGACAAGGCTGCAACTTGTCTCCACTGTTGTTCATATTATTTATGGATTATATGTTGAAAACAATAGACTGGCTGGGTGAGATTAAAATATGTGAACACAAAATAAGCAGTCTCGCAT
Source organism: Schistocerca americana (assembly GCF_021461395.2). Taxonomy (NCBI): domain Eukaryota; kingdom Metazoa; phylum Arthropoda; class Insecta; order Orthoptera; family Acrididae; genus Schistocerca; species Schistocerca americana. Next base: position 94,599,952 of record NC_060128.1, read on the forward strand.
ATGCGGATGACTTAGTTGTGATGGCAGATTCGATTGAAAGTTTGCAAAGTAATATTTCAGAGATAGATCAGAAATGTAAGGACTATGGTATGAAGGTTACCAGCTCCAAAACGAAAGTAATGTCAGTGGGAAAGAGCTATAAACGGATTGAGTGCCAAATAGGAGGAACAAAGTTAGAATAGGTGGACGGTTTCAAGTACTTAGGATGCATATTCTCACAGGATGGCAACATAGTGACAGAACTGGAAGCGAGGTGTAGCAAAGCTAATGCAGTGAGCGCTCAGCTACGATCTACTCTCATCTACAAGAAGGAAGTCAGTACCGAGACTAAGTTATCTGTACACCGTTCAAACTTTCGACCACCTTTATTGTATGGGAGCAAAAGCTGGGTGGATTCAGGTTACCTTATCAACAAGGTTGAGGTTACGGATATGAAAGTAGCTAGGATGATTGCAGGTACTAGTAGATGGGAACAATGGCAGGAGGGTGTCCACAATGAAGAAATCAAAGAAAAACTGGGAATGAACTCTATAGATGTAGCAGTCAGGGCAAACAGGCTTAGATGGTGGGGTCATGTTACACGCATGGGAGAAGCAAGGTTACCCAAGAGACTCATGGGCTCAGCAGTAGAGGGTAGGAGGAGTCGGGGTAGACCAAGGAGAAGGTGCCTGGATTCAGTTAAGAATGATTTTGAAGTAATAGGCTTAACATCAGAAGAGGCACCAATGTTAGCACTGAATAGCGGATCATGGAGGAATTTTATAAGGGGGACTATGCTCCAGACTGAACGCTGAAAGGCATAATCAGTCTTAAATGATGATGATGATGATGATGATGATAATGACTCAGCATTTCTCTCTCACTAATATTGTCTATACATTGTCCCAATGACACCTTTTCCTGTGGCTGATTTATAGTGTATCCTGCTGTCATTGCCTCCTCTCTCACTTACACTGCCTCCTTTTGTCTTTCTTTCCCACTGCCACTGTCTCCACCAAACCTCGGCAGCTCAAAAATTATGAGGGTCCAACTTACTTTTTCCCCTATACCCACATGTTTAAAATGTCGGTACAAAATGCACTCTCCCCTGTACCTATGTTTTAAAAGTTCACCAGCCTGGGAGGGTACACATGACCCCAAGCCTATGTATGGCCTCCACTCATCTGTATTTTTCATTTTGACTGTCTCGTCTCTTGTTTGCTCCCACTGCTTCTGTCTCCATCCATCTCCGTTTCTCTCTTACTGCTACTGTCTCTCACTGACCATCTCCTCTCTCCTTGGCGCCAACTGCTATTGTCGCCATCTGTCTCTTGTTATGTTTCACTACCAATTTCTCTCTCCCACTATCACCATCTCATTTCTCTTCCACCATCACTTTCTTTCAGTGCACGAAAGCATGAATAAGTTCGCATGCCAAAATTTTTGGTGAGGAAGGCAGAATGAGGAGTGAGGCCTCCCCACTTTTTTGTCAGTCTTTTAAAGAAGAACATATTCATTCTTTTCTGTTCTTTGTCACAAGCATTTTGTTGCTGGTTCCCTTCTTTTTCCTGCCCAGTATGGTGTGCTGTTTACCTGAAATGAATTCTGTTGTTGTTGTGGTCTTCAGTCCAGAGACTGGTTTGATGCAGCTCTCCATGCTACTCTATCCTGTGCAAGCTTCTTCTTCTCCCAGTACCTACTGCAACCTACATCCTTCTGAATCTGTTTAGTGTATTCATTTCTTGGTCTCCCTCTACGATTTTTACGCTCCATGCTGCCCTCCAATACTAAATTGGTGATCCCTTGGTGCCTCAGAATATATCCTACCAACAGATCCCTTCTTCTAATCAAGTTGTGGCACAAATTTCTCTTCTCCCCAATTCTATTCAATACCTCCTCATTAGTTATGTGATTTACCCATCTAACCTTCAGCATTCTTCTGTAACACCACATATCAAAAGCTTCCATTCTTTTCTTGTCCAAATTATTTATCATCCATGTTTTACTTCTATACATGGCTACACTCCATACAAATACTTTCAGAAATGACTTTCTAACACTTAAATCTATACTCGATGTTAACAAATTTCTCTTCTTCAGAAACGCTTTCCTTGCCATTGCCAGTCTACATTTTGTATCCTCTCTACTTCGACCATCATCAGTTATTTTGCTCCCCAAATAGCAAAACTCCTTAACTACTTTAAGTGTCTCATTTCCTAATCTAATTCCCTCAGCATCACCTGACTTAATTTGACTACATTCCATTATCCTCATTTTGCTTTTGTTGATGTTCATCTTATATCCTCCTTTCAAGACACTGTCCATTCTGCTCAGCTGCTCTTCCAGGTCCTTTGCTGTCTCTGAGAGAATCACAATGTCATTCACGAACGACAAAGTTTTAATTTCTTCTCTATGGATTCTAATTCCTACTCCAGATTTTTCTTTTGTTTTCTTTTCTGCTTGCTCAGTATAGAGATTGAATAACATCAGGGATAGGCTACAACCCTGTCTCACTCCCTTCCCAACCACTGCTTCCCTTTTATGCCACTACACTCTTGTAATTGCCATCTGGTTTCCGTACAAATTGTAAATAGCTTTTCGTTCCCTGTACTTTACCCCTGTCACCTTCAGAATTTGAAAGAGAATATTCCAGTCAACATTGTCAAAAGCTTTCTCTGAGTCTACAAACGCTAGAAACATAGGTTTGCATTTTCTTACTCTATTTTCTAAGGTAAGTTGTAGGGTTAATATTGCCTCACATGTTCCTACATTTCTACAGAATCCAAACTGATCTTCCCCGAGGTCAGCTTCTACCAGTTTTTCCATTTGTCTGTAAAGAATTCATGTTAGTATTTTGCAGCAGTGGCTTATTAAACTGATAGTTCGGTAATTTTCACATCTGTCAACACCTGCTTCCTTTGGGATTGGAATTATTATATTCTTTCTGAAGTCTGAGGGCATTCCGCCTGTCTCATACATCTTGCTCACCAAATGGTAGAGTTTTGTCAGGGCTGGCTCTCCCAAGGCCATCAGTAGTTCTAATGGAATTCTGTCTACTCCCGGGGCCTTGTTTCGACTCAAGTCTTTCAGTGCTCTTTCAAACTCTTCACGCAGTATCATGTCTCCCACTTCATCTTCATTTACATCCTCTTCTATTTCGATAATATTGTCCTCAAGAACATCGCTCTTATATAGACCCTCTATGTACTCCCAGTTTTCTGCTTTCCCTTCTTTGCTTAGAACTGGGTTTCCATCTGGGCTCTTGATATTCATGCAAGTAGTTCTCTTTTCTCCAAAGGTTTCTTTAATTTTTCTGTAGGCAGTATCTATCTCATCCCTAGTGATATATGCCTCTTCATCCTCACATTTGTCCTCTAGCCATCCCTGCTTAGCCATTTTGCAGTTTCTGAATTCTATAGTCCAGTAAAGTTTTGAATGTTTATTTATATACTTCACCCCAATTATATACTTCAACACATGAAAACAAAAAATAAGTATGTGTAGTATAAGAGTAACACAAAATTGTTTGCATCTTTGAATTTTTTCTGGATACTTTGCTAATCAATCACAATTCATTGAAAACACCTCACTTATAATTTGTTTCTTAAAAGAGTAAATTTTATTAGGACTACTTTACTGAGTTTGCTATCTTTACAGTTTTACATATTTTTTGAAAATCATTTTAAGTTCTTCTCATGTATGTTAAGCGCATTTTTAGCCTATTTTGTGTGACTGCAGTACCTCTCTGGGAATATTTTGTATAGGTATCAAGTGCATGTTATAGAGACACCACATTATAAAGCTTCAGTGGTGATAAAATGCTGAGTAAGAACACAGTTTGGCGACTTCAGAATTCTTGTGATGACCCTAGAACACTTGCCACATGCTCACTATGTCAGTTTTAAACTACATTTATGCATATACGAGGGCAGTTTGAAAAGTTCTCAAAATGGAATAGAAAAAAAGTACTTACATCACTGAATTTTTTTTATTTTTTTATTTTTTTTTATTTTTCAATGTAGCCTCCTTGTAGGTTAATGCACTTAGCCCAATGATGGTCCAGTGCCTTGATCCCATCTCGAAAATGAGTTTCCTCCAAGCCTGCAAAATAGTTGTCAACTCCGGCTTACAGAATTATTTTCTGTAGCAGTACACCTACAGTAAATGAAGTGTTTGTCCAGCAGAAGGAAGAAGTAAGAATGCCGGGTAAAGTAGATATCTGTACATTTTGCAGAAGTCTTTTTAAAAATCTTGTAGTTCTTTCAGTCATATCGCTGTACATGGTTTTTGCAGCTGATGATAAAAATCTGTTTCAACTGAACTGTGATACACACAATCACAATACAAGATACAAAAATAATTTTCATGTACTTTGCCGCCTTGTCCTGGGTTCAGAGTGGAGGCAAGATATTCAAGAAGCTCCCATCCAGCATGATGGAAAAATTTTGAATCCCTTCAAGTTGAAAAGTAAGGGTAAAAATAAATAAATAAATAAAAAGACCACATTAACAAAAAGCAAATACAGCAGTGTCTTGGTCTCATAGCATAATATATAAGTAAATATTAATCTACTAATAGCAGATAAAGAGCGGCTATATGATAAAATTGAGGAGGCAGCAGTTATTTTCAGAGTAGCAAATTTCTTACTAATTTACTCAGTTATATTTAGGTGGTACAATAGTGAACAGAATTAAGCAATATAGTGACAATATACAGTTAATACAGTAGGGATATCACATTAATTTTTATGATGCCTTTGTCTTATGATAATGTATACCTAGACTCATTCCAGCTCCCTGAAAGTTATTCTTGTGGGAGGCTACAGAATATGATAAACAAATGAATGAAACAATGGAAAATCACACACACAAGTCATGGGCCCAAGTTGTCAACAAGACAATGCGCAAGCTGGTGGCGGCTTCATAATGGTGTGGGTTGTGTTTAGATGGAACGAACTGGGTCCTTTGTTTCAATTGAAATGATCATTGACTGGAAATGGTTTTATATGACTACCTGGAGACCATTTTCAGTCATTCGTGGACTTCTTGTCATAGATGACAATGTGCCATGTCACCGAGAAACAATTATTTGTGATTGGTTTTAACCCTCGAGTGGGCGCACCAGTGTATAAAGTGCGCCAATCAAAAATAAAATGATTTTGTGCAGTTCCATTTTTGTTTCCCAAGTGCAAACCTATACCTATTCTTTCAGTATTGCTTCGGTAATACAGTTATAAATTGCATTGTCATACATCCAAGGGAGCAGCAGTAATATAAAATACAAAGCAATCATGGCAAGAAAAAATTTACAATCAGTTCAAAAAACTGAGCCCAGCTACAAACTAGCATAATAATCCCACATTGAGCCAGTTGTTTATGAGATAATTAGTGATTGAATATGCAGCTGACTGAGATCTGATGCAACTGCACTGCTTCATTCTTCGAATGTGTCATTGCTGTCTCTTTAACACCTGTCCTTGGCAACAGAGAGTTACAGTGAAAATTTATTTCATTATTGTTTACTAACACAGTAGTTTAGCTCATATTATGTAAGTTTATTTTCTCCTTGTTGAAATAAACAAAGATTAAACTGTGATATTGATCATACATGACTTACCTTGGGAACATACGGAAACATATTCTTTTCACGTGTACAAAGTGCACCGCACGCCCGCTCGTGTTATGAAAAACGTCACGCCCGCTTGAGGGTTAAGAAGATTATGGACAATTCAGGCAAATGATTGGCTACTCAGGCAGCCTAACATGAATACCATCGAACTTTCATGGTAAATAATCAAGAGATCAGTTTGTGCACAAAATTCTACACTGGCAGCACTTCCACAATTATGGATTTCTATTGAGGTATTATGGCTCAATATTTCTGGAGGGGACTTCCAACAACTTATTGAGTCCATGCCACATTGAGTTGCTGCATTGTGCTGAGCAAAAGGAGGTCCGACACGATATTAGGAGGTACCCCATGACTTTTGTCACCTCAGTGTACATATCCCCAGCAAATAATTGCAAGCAAAGAATACATCAGTAATTGTTTCACCACTCATGTTGTTGCCAAACACAGATGCAACCATCATGATGCTGTAAACAGAACCTGGATTCATCCCAAAAAATTACGTTTTGTCATTCGTGCACCCAGGTTCATCATTGAGTACATCATTGCAGGCGATCCTGTCTGTAATTCAGCGTCAAGGGTAACCTCAGCCGTGGTCTCCGAGCTGATAGTCCGTGACGCTGCAAATGTTGTCGAACTGTTCGTGCAGATGGTTGTTGTCTTGCAAACGTCCCCACCTGTTGACTCAGGAATTGAGACGTGGCTGCACGATCTGTTGCAGCCATGCAGATAAGATGCCTGTCATCTCGACTGCTAGTGATACGAGGCCATTGGGATCCAGCACGGCGTTCCTTACTACCCTCCTGAACCCACCGAATCCATATTCTGCTAACAGTCATTGGATCTTGGCCAACGCGAGCAGCAATGTCATGATACAATAAACCGCAATCGTGATAGGCTACAATCTGACCAAGTCGGAAATGTGATGGTACGCATTTCTCCTCCTTACATCAGGTATCACAACAACATTTCACCAGGCAATGCCGGTCTACTGCTGTTTGTGTATGAGAAATTGGTTGGAAACTTTTCACGTGTCAGCACATCGTACGGGTCGCCACCGGTGCCAACCATGTGTGAATGCTCTGAAAAGCTAATCATTTGCATATCACAGCATCTTCTTCCTGTCGGTTAAATTTCACATCTGTAGCACGTCATCTTCGTGGTTTAGAAATTTTAATGGCCAGTAGTGTATATAAAAAATTCACTGAAGATTTTCCTGAATATGAATCCCTGTACTAATGTTTTGGTTACCCATACACATTAATGGTTGTGCTGCATTTTTATTTGGATCTTTTTATAGAAATTCTTGGATACTGTTTTCTGGTGATTCATTAACTTTATAAGTAGCTGATCATGATAGGAGACAGAAGAGTAGATAATGAGTACTGACAGAATGGAACAAGGAGAAGGACAAGCTCACCTTGCCTGAAAATGAATGGTTACAGTACTTCACTTATCTTTGGAACAAGAAGAATTAAAATCAAATACTCAAAGGAGTAGGTAAAACACAATATGCAAGTATTTAAATAAATCTGATAATGACAGATGAATTGAATACAGTTTTATCAACACTAAGAAATAAAGAGGCACCAATATGTGCTGATATACATTTTAATCTGTTTAAGTAAGCAAAAAAACAGACATATTTTTCACATTTTAAACTGTTCTTGGAAATCTGGCCATTGGTCAGAGGAATGGAAAATAGCACTAGTGCAGCTCATATTTACAAATGGACATTAAATTACAGGGTAAAGCTTGGTATACACAACATGTAGAATATATATAAATACAGAGGGGGTCCAAAAAAATGTATCCACTGTTTAACAGTCCATAACTGGCAAACTAATTGACGGAGGTGTCTCATCTTTGGTAGTGTAATAGTTTGTAGTTCTGGCAATCTCCACACAAGTGTTGTATTGCATTGTTTTGTTTTGTCAGATGACAGTCGCCAGATAGTCAGTGTTTTGTTCTTAGTTGCACCTAGTTACTCGAGTAAACATGGCTGGCACAAGGGTTACATTCGATGAAAGGAAGTCAGTTTTGAAGTGGTATTTTGAGTACGAAAACATTAATGAGGTTCAACGACAATGGCGAAATGAGTATCAAACAGAGCCACCGACACGTTTAACGATTCGTCGCATTCGAGACAAATTTGAAGCCAAAGGCTGTGTTAAAGATGTACACAAACAACAATCTGGACAACCTGTAACAGTAACAAGTCCAGCTAACTCCCGTCGTGTGTTATAACAATTCACTCACACACCACAGAAGTCTGTGAGACAGTATGCCTGTGAAACTGGAGTGAGTCGCTTGAGTGTTCTGTGAATTTTGAAGACAGAAAGGTGGAAGTGCTGCATCCCATGATTGCTACACGCAATGAACGAGGATGACCCAGACCGTAGAATGGAGTATTGTGAGGGGTTTACTGACACGGTGCACAATGATGAAGAGTTTGCAGAGATGATTGTGTGGTTTGATGAGGCCCAGCTCAAACTCAATGGTACAGTAAATCGCCACAATAGCATCTACTGGGCCACCGAAAATCCGAACGTCCATGTAGACAAAGCCGTGAATTTTCCAGGAGTAAATGTGTGGTGTGGGTTGTCTTACCGGGGCTTAATTGGGCCATTCTTCTTTGGCAAAACAGTTACCGGTGAGGTGTACCTTCATAAGCTTCAGACATCCATTTTACCTGCCATCCGAGACTTGTATGGAGACAGAAGAGTTTAATTTCAACAAGATGGTGCCCCAGCCCATTACCAAAATCGTGTTAGGGCGTATCTCGACGAAAATCTACCAGGAAGATGGATAGGCCGTAGAGGTGCTGTGGAGTATCCACCACATTCCCCAGACATAACTCCTCTGGACTTTTACCTGTGGGGAACACTAAACAACGTCGTTTATCGACAAAAGCCATGCACATTGGATGAACTTCGAGAATCCATCGTACATTCATGTGCAAATGTACAACTGAACACGTTGCAGTCAGTAGTTCGTGCTGCAGTTCGGCATCGCCGTTTGTGTGTAGATGTTAATGGTGACCATTTCAAACACCTACAGTGATATCTTTAAGTTGGACTTTAAGCTACACTTTCACCAAAAATGAGACAACTCGTCAATTAGTTTGGTTATGGGCTTTTAAACAGTGGATACATTTTTGGACCCCTCTGTATAGTACAAAGAAGAGTTGGCGTAACAGCAGAAGCAATTATAAACTATGCACAATATCGTTTCTTTAATGATACATCATGTACAGATCATTTTTCCCCATAATTTTGAGGACAAAATTGTGTTTGGAAAATTTGAGCTTGACAAAGCCTTCTTCTGTACAGAGCCAACATCTGAAAATTCTATCAACAGTCTGAATGGGGCTATACATAAACAATAAAAGTCTTATTATATATCTCCAATGGAGATGCATGTGGTGGTGGTACACATGTATGGAACAGAATTCTATGAGCAGGAAATATGTTTCTGACTCTTATGAACTCTTTTGGGACTGAAATAAATTTTTTTAGGTCAACCACACACAAGTGGTGGCAAAAATCGGTGAATAAGTTTAACTGTCAACATCAAAAAATAGGAGACATGTCTTCAAGCCTCATATCAGAGTTACTGATAACTAGCAAGGAGAATGCTACACTTAAATTTCACAAAGAGTTGGCTAAGAACAAGACATGTTCCTGATTTGTGGGGCAGAAAGCAACAGGCAGAATGGAACATGGATTTAAATTGGTAAATATTACATTAAACACTACTGGCCATTAAAATTGCTACACCAAGAAGGTGACATGCTACAGACATGAAATTTAACCGGCAGGAAGAAGATGTTGTGATATGCAAATGATTAGCTTTTCAGAGCATTCACGCAAGGTTGGCGCCAGTGGCGACACCTACAACGTGCTGACATGAAGACAGTTTCCAACTAATTTCTCATACACAAACAGCAGTTGAACAGTATTTCCTGGGGAAACATTGTTGTGATGCCTCGTGTAAGGAGGAGAAATGTGTACTATCACATTTCCGACTTTGATAAAGGTCGGATTGTAGCCTATCGTGATCGTGGTTTATCGTATCGCGACACTGCTGCTTGAGTTGGTCGAGATCCAATGACTGTTAGCAGAATATGGAACCGGTGTGTTCAGGAGGTTAATATGGAATGCCATGCTGGATCCCAACAGCCTCATATCACTAGCAGTTGAGATGACAGGCATCTTATCAGCATGGATGTAACAGATCGTGCAGCCACGTCTTAATCCCTGAGTCAACACATGCGGATGTTTGCAAGACAACAACCATCTGCATGAACAGTTCTACGACGTTTGCTGCAGCATGGACTATCAGCTCGGAGACCGTGGCTGTGGTTACCCTTGACACTGCGTCACAGACAGGAGCGCCTGCAATGATGTACTTAACGACGAACCTGGGTGCACGAATGGCAAAACGTCATTTTTTTGGCTGAATCCAGGTTCTGTTTACAGCATCATGATGGTCGCATGAGTGTTTGGCGACATCGCGCTGAACGCACATTGGAAGCGTGTATTCGTCACTGCCATACTAGCGTATCATCCGGCGTGATGGTATGGGGGTGCCATTGGTTATACGTATCGGTCACCTCTTGTTTGCATTGACGGCACTTTGAACAGCGGATGTTACATTTCAGATGTGTTATGACCTGTGGTTCCACCCTTCATTCGATCCCTGCAAAACCCTACATTTCAGCAATATAATGCATGACCACATGTTGCAGGTCCTGTATGGGCCTTTCTGGATACAGTAAATGTTTGACTGCTGCCATGGCCAGCACATTCTCCAGATCTCTCACCAATTGAAAACGTCTGGTTAAGGGTGGCCGAACAACTGGCTCGTCACAATACGCCAGTCACTACTCTTGATGAACTGTGGTATTGTGTTGAAGCTGCATGGGCAGCTGAACCTGTACACACCATCCAAGCTCTGTTTGACTCAATGTCCAGGCGTATCAAGGCCATTATTACAGCCAGACGTGGTTGTTCTGGGTACTGATTTCTCAGGATCTGTGCACCCAAATTGCGTGAAAATGTAATCACATGTCTGTTCTAGTATAACATATTTGTCCAATGAATACCCATTTATCATCTGCATTTCTTCTTGGTGTAGCAAATTTAATGGCCAGTAGTGTATGTGGATGGGAGCCCATCTCACCTGAAAACTATCATCACACATGACAATAATCGGTTTAGGGGAAACAACTGTACTGCTGCACACCAGAAAAATTTGGATGTGAATTGTAATTTTTTTTAAACCTTTTCCTGCCACAGCTTGGCAGTACAGGCCAGTGAAGCTGATGCGCTAAACAAGTAAGCCACTGGGCACTGTCATGTGAAGCACATAGGACTGCTGATGCTGCAACACAGTGTGACCAGGACTGAAGTAACATTTTGTAATTTGAAGCACTTGCATGCTACTGAGAGACTCACACATTGCAAATTTAACTGGTTCTAGCAACCTGTGCTTGGGGTAGAGCAAGTTAGGAAAAAATGACACAGCAAGTATATGGCAAACCTACTTTCCTACCCCTCCCCCATAGAGCTTGTAAGGTACCTCTTACATGAGGAAGACATTTTTACCAGTTTTAATAAATTATTGTCTCTCATTGATGTATTCACGATAGTTAGGAAGTGCTGTAGTCCGTAGCTGGCCATGAATTGGAGAGCATTTCCCATGCTGGCTGGCTAGGTGACGAAGCAACCATATGTCATGCAGAGTGGGGTGGGGCTCGGCGCTGGACCGTAGCAACAATCGTTAGCCTGGGAAATATACATGACTGGAAGTACCGCCATCTTGGTGCCAAAATCACCGATTTTGTTTATTTATATTTAATAATTAAAGTCATTTATGACAACATGAATACTAGGAGGAGCCTCTGGATGTTTAAAACTTTTTATCATTATTTTGCCTCATTAAAATTCACACCCGTTCATTAACAAATGCATATCTTAGTAAGTACGAACTTGATCAGAAATCCATGAACTGTGACGAAACTAGTAGGAGATACGGACTGCGTGCCAAAGTTGGCAGTCGGCGTTAAGAGCTCTTCCTGTCTTGTTCGATGATAGCCGTGCTCTCGGTTACGAGTACTTTGTGACATGAGTGTTTCATTATTGATCTAATAGGAATAAAAGTGATATTACGGCATTCTGAATGTTAATTTCGAGTAAATAGGTACCCCAAAGTTGATCGACAGCAATTTCAGATAATTAGCTTCCACCGACAGAGACATCCAATGCGCCAATGAAGAATCTGCATGGGACGACATTTACAATAATTGCACCGTGCCCAGGTAGGAGGAAATCTGACAACACGACCCACCAAGGCAGATCAGAGAAGGCCCGACTTACACCCGCAAATTCCAGGTGGAAATGCTGACCAGTCATACTGTACGTCACATATACCACCCTCTACGGACTCGCGGCTAAGCTGTGTAATAACAGTATCAGTTTAGAAGCGAGGGGATCTTGCAAGCTATGAGCTTAGGGGCTCATCAAAGCATTCAGTAATGTTGCCGTTCTACAGGGTCACAATTACTGAACTATATGAAATAAAATCATGACAACTTCTGAAAAGTTTGCATCAGGACATTCAAACTGCACAGTTGGCTGTGGGACATGATGGGAATTAGCATGTGCACACACATTGTTGTTAGTGAGAAAGCCCACTTTCATTTGGATGGGTTTGTCAATAAGCAAAATTGGTGCACTTGTGGGTCAGAGACTCCACATTTTGCAACAAAGAAGTCTCTTTACCCTCAACAGGTGACTCTACGGTGTGCACTCTCCACTAACGGAACAATCGGGGCGATATTCCTTGACGGAATGGTGACTACCGAACAGTAGATGATGGTTTTGGAAGATAATTTCATCCCCATTGTCCAAAGCAACCCTGATTTCGACAAAATGTAGTTCATGCAAGATGGAGCTCGGCTCCATCAAAGTAGGAGAGTGTTTGATGTGCTGCAGGACATTTTGGGGGCCACATTCTGGCTCTGGGGTACCCAGAGGCCACTGGCATAGACCTCGATTGGCCGCCATATTCTCCAGACTGAACACATGCGACTCCTTTTTGTGGGGCTATATTAAAGACCAGGTGTACAGCAATAATCCCAAAACCATTGATGAGCTCAAAACAGCCATTCAGGAGGACATCGACAGCACTGATGTTCTGCCACTTCAACGGGTCACGCAGAATTTCGCTATTCGTCCATGCCACATCATCACCAATGATGGCAGGCATATCGAACATGTCATAACCTAAATCCGAATAACTGTAGTGATGTTTCCGTGCTGAATAAAGTGTGCGCAAGCCATTGTTTGTAACTAATTTACGTTCATTTTCAAAAAGTTCAATAATTGGCACCCTGTATCTATACCCAGAACTGGAGAGGATAGTGGGTTTTGAGTTTCAGAAAAACCATACAACATTTGGTGATGAAAATCGGCTGCCTACCTGTCCACTGATTAACTAATTGAGTTCTGGCACTATGTGCCCCATACTTGTGCCATGGCGGCTGCAGGACTTGGGGAAACTTCACTGATGCAGGGAGCTGGTATCCAGCCAGCCACTGCCCTACAAGGGACTTTGGCAAACAGACTGCAAGCTGTCTACAATTCAGGCGGGGGAGGCACACCCTCACGGCATCCTAGTCATCATCGGCAACACTCCAGGTAAGCTGGGTGAGCACGCTCATTCTTCACTGCCGGCAACACACACAGCACCGCAGTAGCTGCCGGCTGTGGCCTAGGATAGTGGACAACACAGGTGCCATCGGGGCATCAGTATATTACACAGTGGGCTGCATATTCGTGCACACATTGCACCCCTGAGGCCAACTGGAGTGCTGTATAGTGTTGCCTGAATAAATGCTGTCAATTCTGTCACAGAAGCTGAGAGGTGGAAGGACTATATTGTAGGCTCTACAAGGGAAATGTGCTCGAAAATAATAATATATAAAGGGAAGAGGAAATAAATGAAGAGAGATGGGAGATATACAGCAAGAAGAATTTGACAGAGCACAGAAAGACATAAGTTGAAATAAAGCCTCTGGAGTAGCCAACATTCATCACAATTTTTGAGTTCCTTGGGAGAACCAACAATGACACAACTGTCCTGCCTGGTGTGCTATATGTATGAGACAGGTGAAATACCCTCAGACTTCAAGGAGGATATAATAATTCCAATACTAGGTGCTGACAGGAGTGAATACTACCAAACTACCAGTTTAATAAGTTATGGTTGCAAAACACTGGAAAATGGAAAAACTGGTAGTAGGTGACCTCAGAGGAGATAAGTTTGGGCTCCAAAGAAATGTGATACCACGCATGGCAATACTGCCCCTATGACTTATCTTAGAAATTTGGGTAACAAAAGGGAAGAGTAAGTTTATAGCATTTTTTGATTTAGAAGAATCTATTGACTGGACTACACTTCAAAATTTTCGAGGTAACAAGGATAAAATAAAGGAAGTGAAAGGTTATGATTCCGTGGATTTTCCCGGCATCTTATATGTTTATGCTCTTCAAGGGTATGCTGCCAGATATGATAGTTTACCGAAGGTACGTAAACCTGGAATTCCTTTTTGTCCTATTGTTAGTACTTTGGGAGCTCCCACTTACAATTTTGCTTTATCTTGCACCCGTCCTCAGCGCTTATGTTAGGAAATGTGAACATCATTTATCTAGCTCGACTGATTTTATTCAACGGTTGAAGTCTTTATGCACTGGAATATCTGACCTTTTAGTTAGTTTTGATGTGGTTTCTCTTTTCACCCAGGTACCTTTGGAGAGTCTCTGTTGTTAATTGGTCAACTTTTCTATGATAAAACTACTGAGCTGTGTCACCGTGTGTTGATATCGACATATTTTTTATTTAATGATGTATTTTTTGAACAAACTGACGGTGTGGCTATGGGGAGCCCTCTTTCCCCTATTGTCGCCAATCATTTTATGGAAGATTTTTAAGATATCGGACTCAGGACTTCTTCTCTTCAACCTACATGTTTTTGGAGATATGTGGATGATATTTTCATTGTTTGGCCATATGGAATGGAAGCTCTTAATCGGTTTTTAGATTATTTTAACTGTCCTCATCCATGCATCAAATTTTCGACAGAAATTGAAAAAGATGGCAAATTACCTCTTTTTGGATGTTCTAGTACACAAAAACGAAAATGGTACCTTGGGACATGGTGTATATTATAAGCCCACAGATGTGGACCGCTATCTTCATTCTATGAGCTGTCGTCCACCACATCAATGCATGGGAGTTCTACGTACATTGGTCAAGAGAGCTTATGCAAATTCTGATTTCGAAAATTTGACACAGGAACTGGATCGTCTTAGGGCTGTCTTCAAGCTCAACGGATATACCAATCATCAAATTAATCATGCTTTTCAGTTTGGACCATCAAGGGAACCATCACTGGATACTAGTAAATCAGATGCTTTTCTATCCTTTGCTGGAAGTATTTCTTCAAAAATTTCTAGAATTCTCAGGAAATATGATATTAAAAGTGTTCTTTTGCCTTTGGCCAAGACTAGGGCCCTGTTTGGATCTGAAAAAGATGATCTGGGATTGAGAAAGCCTGAAGTTTATAAAATTCCCTGTCATTGTGGAAAGGCCTATATTGGACAGACTATTCGCACTGTTCATGACTGATGCATGGAACATCAGCGTCATATATGTTTGTTCCAGCCCGAAAAATCCGTCATCACTGAACATTGTCACAATGAAGGGCATAACATGTCTTTTAAAGAGACGCAAATCATTGCTGCGGCTTCTTGTTACTGGGATTGTGTGCTAAAGGAATCCATCGAAATACGATTATCTGATGACATTATTAATAGAGATAAATGTCTTCCTTCAAGTAAGACATGGAATCCTATTTTATCTGATGCAAGACAACAATGGTCTGGTTTTCAGCCCACTACATCTTAATTTGCGATTTATCACTTTCGGTAGTTTCTACCGCCGGCGCTACTGCAAGGCTCCGCTTCGCCGGGGGCAGCCCTTCCACTTCTCGCACAGGCACTGTGGCCTCGACCTGGGATATAAAGAAGCTGTTGTTTCTGATGTTCATTCAGTTACGGCGTGATTGTGTACTCAGCGATCGCACCTGAAGGTGGCGGCCAGATGGATCGCCGAAATATCGTGTAGTGAAGACAATCATATCCTGAAGTGAAAGATTATTTACAACGTGTACAGGAATCAGACCGCCGTTAGAGTTGAAGGACATGAAAAATAAGATAAGATAATTTCCCCCATGAACCATGGACCTTGCAGTTGGCGGGGAGGCTTGCGTGCCTCAATGATACAGATAGCCGTACCGTAGGTGCAACCGCAATGGAGGGGTATCTGTTGAGAGGCCAGACAAATGTGTGGTTCCTGAAGAGGGGCAGCAGCCTTTTCATTAGTTGCAGGGGAAACAGTCTGGATGATTGACTGATCTGGCCTTGTAACATTAACCAAAACGACCTTACTGTTGTGGTACTGCGAACAGCTGAAAGCAAGGGGAAACTACAGCCGTAATTTTTCCCGAGGGCATGCAGCTTTACTGTATGGTTAAATGATGATGGCGTCCTCTTCGGTAAAATATTCTGGAGGTAAAATAGTCCCCCATTCAGATCTCTGGGTGGGGACTACTCAAGAGGACGTGGCATTCTACGGATCGGAGCGTGGAATGTCAGATCCCTTAATCGGGTAGGTAGGTTAGAAAATTTAAAAAGGGAAATGGATAGGTTAAAGTTAGATATAGTGGAAATTAGTGAAGTTTGGTGGCAGAAGGAACAAGACTTCTGGTCAGGTGACTACAGGGTTATAAACACAAAATCAAATAGGGGTAATGCAGGAGTAGGTTTAATAATGAATAGGAAAATAGGAATGCGGGTAAGCTACTACAAACAGCATAGTGAACGCATTATTGTGGCCAAGATAGATATGAAGCCCACACCTACTACAGTAGTACAAGTTTATATGCCAACTAGCTCTGCAGATGATGAAGAAATTGATGAAATGTATGATGAGATAAAGGAAATTATTCAGGTAGTGAAGGGAGATGAAAATTTAATAGTCATGGGCGACTGGAACTCAACAGTAGGAAAAGGAAGAGAAGGAAATGTAGTAGGAGAATAGGGATTATGGCTAAGAAATGAAAGAGGAAGTCGCCTGGTAGAATTTTGCACAGAACATAACTTCATCATAGCTAACACTTGATTCAAGAATCATGAAAGAAGGTTGTACACATGGAAGAACCCTGGAGGTACTAGAAGGTTTCAGACAGATTATTTAATGGTAAGACAGAGATTTAGCAACCAGGTTTTAAATTGTAAGACATTTTCAGGGGCAGATGTGGACTCTGACCACAATCTATTGGTTATGACCTGTAGATTAAAACTGAAGAAACTGCAAAAAGGTGGGAATTTAAGGAGATGGGACCTGGAAAAACTGAAATAACCATAGGTTGTACAGAGTTTCAGGGAGAGCATAAGGGAACAATTGACAGGAATGGCGGAAAGAAATACAGTAGATGAAGAATGGGTAGCTCTGAGGGATGAAGTAGTGAAAGCAGCAGAGGATCAAGTAGGTAAAAAGACGAGGGCTAGTACAAATCCTTGGGTAACAGAAGAAATATTGAATTTAATTGATGAAAGGAGAAAATACAAAAATGCAGTAAATGAAGCAGGCAAAAAGGAATACAAACATCTCAAAAATAAGATCAACAGGAAGTGCAAAATGGCTAAGAACGGATGGCTAGATGACAAATGTAAGGATGTAGAGGCTTATCTCTTGAGGAGTAAGATAGATACTGCCTACAGGAAAATTAAAGAGACCTTTGGAGAAAAGAGAACCACTTGCATGAATATAAAGAGCTCAGAAGGAAACCCAGTTCTAAGCAAAGAAGGGAAAGCAGAAAGGTGGAAGGAGTATATAGAGGGTCTATACAAGGGCGATGTACTTGAGGACAATATTATGGAAATGGAAGAGGATGTAGATGAAGATGAAATGGGAAATATGCATGAAGACTTTGACAGAGCACTGAAAGACCTGAGTTGAAACAAGGCCCCGGGAGTAGACAACAAACCATTAGAACTTCTGACGGCCTTGGGACAGCCAGTCCTGACAAAACTCTACCATTTGGTGAGCAAGATGTATGAGTCAGGTGAAATTCCCTCAGACTTCAAGAAGAATATAATAATTCCAATCCCAAAGAAAGCAGGTGTTGACAGGTGTGAAAATTACCAAACTATCAGTTTAATAAGTCACAGGTGCAAAATACTAACATGAATTCTTTACAGACGAATGGAAAAACTGGTAGAAGCCGACCTTCGGGGAGTGCAGTTTGGATTCCATAGGAATGGTGGAACACATGAGGCAATACTGACCCTACAAGTTATCTTAGAAGAAAGATTAAGGAAAGGCAAACCTACATTTCTAGCATATGTAGACTTAGAGAAAGCTTTTGACAATGTTGACTGGAATACTCTCTTTCAAATTCTGAAGGTGGCAGGGGTAAAATACAAGGAGCGAAAGGCTATTTACAATTTGTACAGAAAGCAGATGGCAGTGATAAGAGTCAAGGGACATGAAAGGGAAGCAGTGGTTGGGAAGGGAGTGAGACAGGGTTGTAGCCTCTCCCCGATGCTATTCAATCTGTATATTGAGCAAGCAGTGATGGAAACAATAGAAAAGTTCAGAATAGACATTAAAATCCATGGAGAAGAAATAAAACCTTTGAGGTTCGCCGATGGTACTGTAATTCTGTCAGAGACAGCAAAGGACTTAGAAGAGCAGTTGAACGGAATGGCTAGTGTCTTAAAAGGAGGATATAAGATGAACATCAACAATATCAAAATGAGGATAATGGAATGTAGTCAAATTAAGTTAGGTGATGCTGAGGGAATTAGATTAGGAAATGAGACACTTAAAGTAGTTAAGGAGTTTTGATATTTGGGGGGCAAAATAACTGATGATGGTCGAAGTAGAGAGGATATAAAATGTAGACGGGCAATGGGAAGGAAAGCGTTTCTGAAGAAGATAAATTGGTAACATCGAGTATTGATTTAAGTGTCAGGAAGTTGTTTCTGAAAGTATTTGTATGGAGTGTAGCCATGTATGTAAGTGAAACATGGATGATAAATAGTTTAGACAAGAAGAGAATAGAAGCTTTCAAAATGTGGTGCTACTGAAGAATGCTGAAGATTAGATGGGTAGATCACATGACTAGTGAGGAGGTGTTGAATAGAATTGGGGAGAAGAGGAGTTTGTGGCTCAACTTGACTAGAAGAAGGGTTCGGTTGGTAGGACATGTTCTGAGGCATCAGGGGATCACCAATTTAGCATTGGAAAGCAGCGTGGAGGGTAAAAATCGTAGAGGGAGACCAAGAGATGAATACACTAAGCAGATTCAGAAGGATGTAGGCTGCAGTAGGTACTGGGAGATGAAGAAGCTTGCACAGGATAGAGTAGCATGGAGAGCTGCATCAAACCAGTCTCAGGACTGAAGACCACAACAACAGGCCTTTACAACAATAGACAATTTTTTCATACATGTAACATAATCATTACATTAGCATATAGAACTGTTTGGCCATTTCAGTTGTTAGCTTACAATCCCATGTTATAGTCAAAAAATTCTTTTAATGCATAGAAGGGGTTGGCAACAAGCCATTTATTTAATGTTTCCCTAAATTCACACTATGGAAGTCCTTGTACCATCTGCGGAAGCTTGTTAAATAGTTTGTGGCCCACTAGCTCACAGCTATTGATTGACTTTGATAATCCACGATATGACATATGTATGGAATTATTATTTCTTGTGTTGTGACCAGGAATATTATTTTTTACTCCATTGCCGGTCCCAAGCCCGGATGAGAAAGGAGGAGGGTTAGAGGATGGGCCAACCCCCCATCCTCTGTAAAAAAAAGATTCTGGTTAAAGAAAAAGACAAAAGGAAAAACTGGACGGATCAAAATGGTGACGAAACTGGATACGTAAATGGATTTTCTGGATTTAGAATTGGAACATGGAATGTAAGGTCAATCATGACGGGGGGAATGAAACAACTTGGAGGAGAACTGAGTAAATATCAATGCATAGTGGCAGCAATTCAAGAAACAAGACTTCCTCAGGGTGTTATGAAGATTGGAGATACTCACACGCTCTTTAACAGCAATGAGCTAAGCCCAGCCTGGACTTCTGGAGTTGGTTTTGCTGTACACAATAAAATGATATCGGCTGTCAACAAATGGTCTCCTGTAAACGACCGAATCTGTTGGATGATTTTACACGCTAAACCATATAAGATCTGCCTAGTCAACTGTCATGCCCCATCAGAGGATGCCGATGAAGAAACAAAGAATAACTTCTATCTAGAACTAGAGAATGTAGTAGACAAACTCCCAAGACACTCAATTCAGTTGATAATGGGAGACTTCAATGCCCAAGTGGGAAGAGAAGTGCAGTATCGTCCAACGATAGGGCCTGATAGTATCCATGAAACAAGCAACGAGAATGGTATCAAATTAATTAACCTTGGCGATACAAGGAGAATGATCGTTAGAAGCACATACTTCCCCCGCAAAGCAGTGCATAAAGTAACCTGGATATCCCCAGATGGAAGCACGATGAACCAGATCGATCACGTTCTTGTTGACCGAAGACATCATTGTAGTGTCGAGCATGTAAGATCCTTTCGCGGGGCAGATATGAATTCAGACCATTTCTTAGTGGTAGTCAAACTACGTCTGAAACTTTCAACCATGTGGAGAAGAAATTCTGAAATGATGGTCCGCTTCGACAAGAATAAGTTGAAAGATGTAGAAGTGAGACAGCGCTATCAAGAAAAAATTGCAGAACATCTCACAATAACAGAGAACCCTACCAGTGTGGAGAACGCATGGATGCTGCTGAGGAATGCAGTGTTAGAAAGTGCAAATGAAGAACTAGTTTGCGATGCAAAACGAAGAAGTAAACCTTGGTTCGATGAACAATGTCGAGAATCTGTTGAGATTAGATCAGCGAAGAGGATAAAATGGCTACAGCAACTCTCGGAAGAAGCAAGGGTAGCTTACTACGAAGCGAGGCGTAACACGGACCAACTCATGAGAAAGAAGAAACGGGACCACCACAAAAGTCTGTTGATTGCAGTCGAAGAAGCAAAGTCGTCACGCTCGTTTTTCCAGGCCTCAAGATTCGCCAGAGGCGCATACAGACAACGTACATTGGTCCTAACGAATGAGACGGGTGAAGTTGTACCGCCAGAAGAGCAAGCAACCCTATTTAAAAAACATTTTGAAAACCTATTGAATCCCGACAACCCACCAGTAGGGACAACACAGACGGATGCCCGTTTTGACAGAGTTGAAGTCCCTGAACCATCTGAGGAAGAAATCAGTGTTGCCCTAAAAGCACTCAAGAACAACAAGGCTCCAGGAGGTAGTGGTATCACAGCTGAGATGCTTCGCTTGGGAGGGGAAACACTGGTGGGTGCTTTGAAACGATTAATTTCTACCATCTGGGAAGCAGAAGTTATTCCTGAGGAATGGAAGGGAGCAATCATATGTCCCATATTCAAGAAGGGAGATGCTACTCATGTATCCAACTACCGAGGGATTTCGTTACTTGAAATTGGCTACAAAGTTTTTACAACACTGCTACTAAACCGCATGAAACCACTGGCTGAAGGAATTGTAGGGACCTATCAATGTGGGTTCGTTGCTGGACGATCGACAATTGATCACATATTTACTCTGAGGCAGTTGATAGAAAAATTCTACGAATTCAATAAGGATCTACACCTCATCTTCATCGATTTTCGACAAGCTTATGACAGCATTGACCGCGCCACGTTATGGGAAACGTTAGAGGAACTTGGCATCCCATCAAAATACATCCGCTTAATTGCTGCTTGCTACTCTCAGTCTACGGCCCAAGTGCGGTTTGGTAATCAACTATCGCCATCATTCAGT
This sequence comes from Schistocerca americana, assembly GCF_021461395.2. Taxonomy (NCBI): domain Eukaryota; kingdom Metazoa; phylum Arthropoda; class Insecta; order Orthoptera; family Acrididae; genus Schistocerca; species Schistocerca americana. Next base: position 94,621,560 of record NC_060128.1, read on the forward strand.
ATACAAAATGGATTGAGACAAGGAGATCCATTGGCGCCAATATTATTCAATTTGGCCCTGGAAAAAGTAAGCCGTGACACTTGTCGAACCAGAGAGATGGAGATGGTGGGAGCAGACACAATCTTGGCATTTGCTGATGATGTTGTGATCCTTGGCGACACTCTAGAGCAAGTACGCAGGGATACTTCCCGATTCCTCCACAATGCAGAGAAAATTGGGCTGGTGGTGAACGAGGAAAAAACTAAATATCTTGTTGTATCACGCCGCCGAGATCTCCCTCCTTCCATTGATGTCGACAGGCATACCTTCGAACGAGTTGAAGAGTTCAAGTACCTGGGCTCCATACTAACAAATAGAAGTGAAGTAACGAAAGAAGTACAGCAACGTATAACAAATGCTAATCGCATGTTCTTTAGCCTGAACAATCTTTTCAGATCTCGGCTGATATCGCAGAAGAACAAGATCCACCTATACACGACACTGGTGAGACCAGTACTTTTATACGGCTGTGAAACTTGGGCAACATCAGCAACAGCAGAAGAAGCAATATGTGCATTTGAAAGGAAGGTACTTCGGAAGATATATGGACCCATCTACAATGCCATGGAAGGTAAATGGGAACGAAGAAAAAAAGAAGATTTATACCAGCGGTATGGAAAGCCACACATTGGACGAATATTGGCGCAGAAGAGACTCCAATGGTTTGGCCACATCCTACGGGCAGACGGATCCCTTCCAAACAGAGTCCTCCACTCTCAACCCACAGGAAAACGCCCTAGAGGACGCCCAAGAACTCGATGGAAGGATAGGATAACAACGATCCTGAAAGAAGTGGAACCAGCAGCCGTGGAGGAGGACGCCAACGACCGGATGAGATGGACTGCCATCTGCAACAGCTCCCTCCTCTCGTGTAATTGACAGACACTGCGTGTGTGTTGTTTTTTTTCTGTTTTTTTGTTTCTGTAATGTATCCCTCTTGCCTTTTAAACCTTTGATTGAATGCCCTGTTTATTTTTTCGTTTTTCTTTAAGCTGTAATGTACATATGTAACTTTTACTACTGTATAGAGTACTTTTGTAAGTCTTTTTGTCTTTACTTTTCCTTTTGTTCTTCTTGCTGTAGGCCTTAAAGGCCCGATAAGGCAATAAATGATGATGATGATGATGATGATGATGATGTAGATTCTTTTTTGTATGGGTTAACACTTGGTACATATACAGATTTATGTCATTATTTTACAATCAGAGAACATAATAATAATAATAATAATAATAATAATGTCATGTGATGAGGGTCTCCCGTCGGGTAAACCGTTCGCCTGGTGCAAGTCTTTCGATTTGACGCCACTTCGGCGACTTGCGCATCGATGGGGATGAAATGATGATGCTTAGGACAACACAACACCCAGTCCCTGAATGGAGAAATCTCCAACCCAGCCGGGAATCGAACCCGGGCCCTTTGGATTGACATTCTATCGCGCTGACCACTCAACTACTGGGGGCGGACATCAGAGAACAAAGGCTTACATTGTGCTTTATGCTGAGAACATGTAATGACTCTGATTGCTTTCTTCTGCAGAAGAAATACATTTTGAACATAGCTTGAGTTTCCCCTGAGAATAAGTCCATATGACATGGTTCTTTGCAAAACTGCAAAATGGTACACATTTCATAAGACATCTTAATAAGTAAATTACTACACTAATGTATTTTATGTGTTACTCCTAGGACAATTCGTCATCTAGGTATACCCCCAAGAACTTTATATAACAGGGATCATTAAAAGGACTTTTATGCTTAGGGACTAAATACCGTTTTTTGTGTTTTGTTCTCATTCCGGACAAACCTATTTGACCTGAACCAATATGACACTTAGGAGAGTGTATTGTCAGCAGAATCTATTAACTTATTTAGGTCGTTGTTGTACTTTAGGAAGGTAGTGTCTTCTGCAAATAGTACTGTTATGGAACTTATAAAGGAGGGTTGGTCACTGATCATTACCAAAAACAAAAATGGTCCCAATACAGATCCCTGCAGACCTCCCACCTTTTTTTGTTTGTTGGTAGACTTTTCTGTGCCAATATACACTATGTGCCTACAGTTTTGGAGGTAAGACATTAGTAGTTTTAGGGCTGTTCTCCCTGATACGACAAAAATGTAGTTTCTGCAGAAGTGTGTCATTTTCTACACAGCCAAAAGCTTCACTCGGGCCACAGAACGTGGCATGAGCAAATCCCTTCTCCTCAGACACTTTGAGAATATATTTAATTACAGAGTCTATTGCACCTCTTGTTGATGACTTTTTTCTAAATCCATATTGTGCTAAATTAAATATTCCAAGTTTTTCAAAATGAGTAGACAACTGATGGTGCATGATGTATACTTTTATTTTGGCCACAACTAGAACTATTGATATTCGCCTGAAACTTGCAGGGTTGTCTTTGTCACCCTTTTCATACACAGGAACCACCGTAAATAATTTCAGCTTCTCTGGAAAGTATCCCTTTGATAAACATTTATTTATGCAGTGAGTCAATGGATAAACAATGGAATCAATGACTTTCTTCAGCAAATTGCGAGGCATGTCATAAATATCAGCACTATCTGATGACTTAAAATTCCTTACTATTTTTAATACAGTACTAGGTGTAACCTCAGAGAAAGAGAGAATAGTATTGCGTCCCATGGTAATTTTTTTCTAAGAGTTCTGATGGACTTGTATCAGATTTACTGATGCCACTGCTTACTTCCTTGATAGATTTAATAAAATAATCATTTAACTCATGTGGGGGGATATTCATTTTTACCTTAGGTGATTCTTTGGTAACACTATTTATGAGATTCCAAGCAGCCCTGCATTTATTGTTAAAAGTCTCAATGTACTGGGCACTGTGCGACTTTTTCGCTTCAATAACTGCTCTTTTATAATCGTTTCTCAATCTTACATATGGAGATTTTGCATTTTCAGACCTAGTATTATTGTATATATCTAACAGCATCATTACATCATCTTTCATGTCAGACAGTGTTTTAGTGAACCAAGAATTTTTCTTTTTTAACACCTTCTTTTTACAACTTCTGTCTGTTACTTTACATTTTCTAATTGGAAGACTATCATTAAATATTTGCAGAAATAAGTTAAAGAAAGGTTCAAAATTTAACTTAACTGACTCATTCTTGATAGACAAAGATTACCATCATGTCTCTGGCAGAAGCAATCTCTATCTGCAAGAGTTTTCCTGAACTTTTCAATTTTTCCATTGGTCATTGGCCTAGTGATCATCATTTTTGAATTGGCCATGTCACCACTACCATTGACTGGGCTGGTCCTGTTATCATATATTAAGGACACTGATTTGTGGTCAGAAAAGAGAAGCATTGTTACATCATATTGGGCTTGAGCACATTTAAAACTAACAAATATATTGTCTGAGCACACTTGTTCCCTAGTACGTTTATAGTTAACACACTGTAGATTGAACTGTCGTAGTAGGTTTTCCAAATCACTAACACTGCACTTGTCAGCTGACATGTCAAAATCAGAATTAAGATCACCACCTATTCTAATGTCATATTTGGTAAAACTTTTCTCAGTGAGTGCACATAAAAGGATGTCCAATTTTTCTAAGAACACACTGCTAATACCATTGGGGACCTGTGGAATAATACTACTATTAGCTTCATACTACTTATGAGTATACCAGTGGCTTCAAAATTCAGTTCTTCACATAAATAATTTAGATCTAAGTTATGGTGCAATCGATCGATCTACCAACATAAATTGCTACACCACCTCTCTTGTGAACTCTTCTGGAGTAACTGTTTGATAAACTATAATTTTCGAACTCATAAATGAATAATGAAAGGGAAGCAAGGAATGAGAAGGGAGTCAGATAAGGTTGTCTCCCTTTCTCGATGTAATTCAATCTGTACATTGAGCAAGCAGTGATGGAAACCTAGGAGAAATCTGGAAAGGGATTTAAGTTCGGGGAGAAGAAATAAAAACTTTGACGTTTGCCGATGAAGCTGTATTTTTGTCATATGTGCAAAGAACTTGGAACAAAAGTTGAATGGAATAGTGTCTTGAAAAGAGATTATAAGATGACATCAACAAAAACAAAACCGAGGTAATGAACTGTAGTTGTGTTAAATCAAAGGATACTGAGGGAATTACCATGAAATGAGACACTAAAAGTATTAGATGAACTATCTGGGCAGGCAAAATAGCTGACAACGGCCAAAGTATCGAGGATACAAAATGCAAACTAGCTACAGCAAGAAAAGCATTTCAGACAAATGAGGAATTCTTAAGATGTAACGCACTCTAACTCAAAAAAAGGACACCCCACGAAGGAATTATCCGAATGGGATAGGAATCAGCAGATGTGATGTACTTGTACAGACAAATAAATGATTACAATTTTAGAGAAATTGAATAACTTATTCAAGAGAAAGAACTTCACAAATTAAACAAGTCAATAACACATTAAACCACCTCTGGCCCTTAAGCAAGCAATTAATTGGCTTGGAATTGACTGATAGAGTTGTTGGATGTCCTCCTGATGGATACCATGCAAAATTCTGTCCAATTGGTGTGTAGATTTTCAAAATCCCAAGATGGTTGGGGCGCCATGCCCATAGTGCTCCAATTTTCTCAACTGGGGAGAGATCCAGAGACCTTGCTGGTCACAGTAAGGTTGGCCGAGCACAAAGACAAGCAGTAGAAGCTCTCACCATGTGCAGGCACACATGATCTTACTTAAACGTAAGTGAGCCATAGTAAAAATTGCTGTTTTGAAGAGCGCGCCGCACTTCGTAGTGTGAAGCAGTCTGGCGGTGGCGCTGCTATGGCAATCACAGCTTTGGTGTCTCCCTCTGGTGGGAAAGGGGAAAGGTCGCCTGTTCACGTGCATTTAAGGGGCGCTATGAGCTCGCCATTGAGCCAGTCTGGGGTCAGTCTCTCGTCCCCAGCCTGCTAATCAGTCCCTCGTCCGCATTTGTTAGGCAGTTAGTGTCTGTCTGTCATTCGGAGTGTTAGTATGTCTGTCATTCGAATCCACCTTTAAAGCCAGCAAAATGAGAGTCTTTCCACTTCGCCAGTAAGAGAACTCAGTGAGTGGTTCTCCGGTCAGGGCTTAGTTCCTGCACCTGAGTCTGCGCGTTAGGCCACCAGTCTGCTCGAGTCTGCTCAGGCAATGGTCATTGGCGGTTGGATCGATCGGTTGGTCGGTTGCGCACTGAGATACAAGATGACTTGTCCGTCTTGAGCGTCGGCGAATGTGAGGTCGCCATGTCAGTCCAGTGGGCTGCGGCATATAGTGAGGGGTAGTTACTTCGTGGTCAACACGAGAGCAACAGGAGTCAACCCACGACATCGGTCTGGCCGGTGCGAGCTGCGACGTCGTGAGATGGGAGATCGGCGCACCTTCCTGCGTCCGTTGAAGCGGCTGGCAGCGGACGGTTCGGGAGAGGGTTTTGGGCGTGTTGCGCCAGGTCTTCTTGAGAAATCGCAGTTTATTAGAAGTTAAGTGATTGGTGATATGTTGTGTGATTTACTCTTGTTAAATTCTACTTGTTTTCTTGGTCAGTCTCTCATCCCCAGCTTGCTCGTCTCTCTCTCGTCCGCATTTGTTAGGCAGTTAGTGTCTGTCTGCCGTTTGGAGCTGCCTCTGTCATGTTTGTCGGATTTGGTGTGTTAACGAATTTATTGCTTGGAGTGTAATGGCCCAATACCTGAAATATGTTTTGATCTTGCCTATGATCTTGAGAAGCGGTATCTGTGTACTGTAGAGCATCTTAACTTGTTTGGCCAACCTTGTAGAATTTCATATAAGATTGCATTTCATGGGCTTTTATTTAAATGATCATTTTAGTATATAAAGTTGCCACCCATTCACCGTAAGACTTTTCTTAGAAGTTAAAATAAAGTTGCACCTTTGGTGGCAAAGTTAATATTTTAATGTTTTGTACCATTTCCATCCCTCCTACAGGGGTGCGTAGTTTGTGTGCTTGTGTAAATTGTTAAAACTTTTAGTTTAAAGTAATCTGGTGTGTTGCAGATTTGCACCAGTGTAGTCTTTCAGAGGCCGTTGTGAGGGGTCATAACTATGGCCGTGTCAAAATGGAGCAGCAAGGTTGTGTGCCCAAAAGCTCATACAGTCAAAACTTGTTTCTTTCTGCCTCTGAATAAATTGTAACTTTGGTTTTTAGAGGATGCTTTCTGATTATAATTTTAAATCTGTTCCTTTTAAAAAAATAGCTTTTAGACACTATTAAAGTGAATAAAATTCCCATTTGTTAAAAGGAATTTGGTCATGATTTCATCAGTTACTCCCTGACAACTACTTCCACATTTACACAGTGTGATTAAATGTTTTAATGTTTTTGATGAATCGCTAGTAAATAAAATAAATTCTTAAGAATATTCTTTGAAAATAAATCACGGTTCAGTAAGCCCAGGATGACTTGCCATGAAGGACAACAAAACAAGGCATAGAATATTGCCGATGTACTGCTGTGATGTAGAGGTCTTGTGGATGAAAATCAAACGGTATCTGCTATGGAGAGGAATGGCACCTCAGACCATCACGCCTACCTGTTGGACCGTATGATGGGCAACAGTCAAGTTGGTATCCCACGGCTGTCCTGGGTGTGCAGCCATATCTCCGTTGGTCATCAGGGATCAGTTTGAAGCAGGGCTTGTCAGCATACAGTCTGGCTTCAAACTCCAAAGAAGTGACAGGAGGCACCCCAGATAGCAATGGGATATCAGTCTGACTGTTGCATCCAACAACTCTGTCAATCAATGCCAAGCCGAATAACTGCCCAAATAAGGGCCAGAGGTGGACCAATGTGTTATTGATTTGTGAAGCTCTGTCTCTTGAATAAATCATCCAATTTTTCTGAAATTGTAATCATTTGTTTGTCTGTACATGTACCGGGTGATCAAAAAGTTAGTATAATTTGAAAACTTAATAAACAACGGAATAATGTAGATAGAGAGGTAAAAATTGACACACAGGCTTGGAATGACACGGGGTTTTATTAGAACTAAAAACAAAACAAATTTCACAAAATGTTCGACAGATGGCGCTGGACAGCAAAATGTCAGTGACTGCGCATGACAATCGTGTATAAAAGGAGCTGTAATGAGAGAGAGAATCAGATGCGCCATCAGTGGCAGCATGTTGACGTTACCTGAAAAGGCTCTTTTAGTGAAGCTGTATTATCAGAATGGGGAATTTGCTAGTTCAGCAATACGATCCTATCGCCATAGGAAGGGGACTCGAATGGGTAAAGGTCCGTTGACAAATGCAGCTGTGGCGAGAATGATTCGAGGTTCAAAGCCACTGGTTGTTTAGACGATAGACACCATAGTGGCCGACCGAGCACAAGGCGTAATGCTGCTGAGACAGTTCAGGAAGAAATGGAGACTGTAGCCGGTTCGTCTATTCACGGGGAAGTCGGCACTCGTGCAGTCACATGTCGCACCGCCATTCCGTACACTACTGTTTGGTTGGTACCCTCCGATGCTATCCGTACAAAATCCATTGGCATCGTGAACTGTTACCTAGCGATTTAGTGAAGCGGAGGGCCTTTGCGGTGTGAGCGTTTCAAAAGATGGCAGAAGATGACGATTGGTTGAGTAACATGTTGTGGAGCGACGAAGCTCATTTCACACTCTGAGGGTCTGTCAATGCCCACAACTGCAGAATCTGGGCTACTGAAAATCCTAGAACTGTTGTGGAAACTCCATTGCACGTTGACAAAGTCATGGTATGGGTTGGATTTACCACATATACCGTTATTGGGCCTTTTTGCTTCGAGGAAATGCGTGATTCTGGTTTTGTAACTGCTACCGTGACGGGTGAGAGGTACACCGATATGTTACAGAATCGCATCATCCCCAGCCTGGCTGATAAACACCTGTTGGAACGTACGATGTTTATGCAGGGCAGCACTCCACCCCATATTGCTAGACGCGTGAAAGATCTCTTGGGCGCGTCATTTGGTGATGATCGTGTGCTCATCCGCCACTTTCGTCACACCTGGCCTCCCAGGTCCCCAGACCTCAGTCCATGCGATTATTGGCTTTGGGATTACCTGAAGTCGCAAGTGTATCGTGATCAACCGATATCTCTACGGATGCTGAAAGACAACATCTGACGCCAATGTCTCACCATAACTCCGGACATGTTTTACAGCGCTGTTCACAACATTATTCCTCGACTACAGCTATTGTTGAGGAATGATGGTGGACATATTGAGCATTTCCTGTAAAGAACATCATCTTTTCTTTGTCTTACTTTGTTACGCTAATTATTGCTATTCTGTTCAGATGAAGCGCCATCTGTCGGACATTTTTTGAACTTTTGTATTTTTTTGGTTCTAATAAAACCCCTTGTCATTCCAAGCATGTGTGTCAATTTGTACCTCTCTATCTACATCATTCCGTGATTTATTCAGTTTTCAAATTTATACTGACTTTTTGATCACCCAGTACATACATCTCTACCAGTTTCCATCCCATTCAGATAATTCCTTCACTGCGCTTTGTTTAATCTTCTATGCATTCCTATACCATTTATTGGATTACAATAAACCTTTGATGAGTTCTTGGGCCCAGGCTGTAAAAGTTTCTGTAGTGGTAAGGATCGCCTATCACCTACAGGAGTGGGGGTGAAAAGGGAATGGCACAGAATTTTAGCTCCAGAATGTCAGGAGCAATTTCAATTAATACCCCAAACCACCTTTAAGGATGGGAGTCTGGGTGAGAAGACATGACATGTAAAAATATTCGATAACAAGCAATCTATATTTTTTTGATGATGTTTGACTCCTAAAAATGGGTAAAGGGGAGGGAGGGGGGTGCAGCATGCAAAGACTGTGACTTATCAGCATATCTCGGTAATGCATGGAGGAATTTCTACCAAAGTTGGCTCACATATCACTTGCTGTGTAGAAAAATATACTGCGACAGTATTACCTCTTTCATCAATATGGCTGAGCATTTGGAGTGAAAATGCATGAAATAGAAGCTCAACTCAGAACAACTACAGCAATTTTAATCAAATCAGGTACGTACGTCATTATTTGCACAAAAATACTGTCACAATAAGGTACACTACCTACCAATAGGAGTGGGGTTGATGATGAGAAGGGGATGGCATGTAGAAGTATCCAAAATGGCATGCTTGTATTACTTTCCTGTAATTGGAATATTTTAAAACTATGAAGTACAATCTGTTTCTCATTTGCACTGTTCATTGCATCAATGACATTGTGTTTAGGGCCGAAGATCATCCTGCATTGCTCAATGCCATAAATACATTTAACATCTGCTCTACAATCACATGGTATTAAACAAACAGACAATTGCTGGCAATATTAAGTGTAAGGAAGCCTTTTCTGAAGGTATTGGCTTGAAGTGTGACCTTGTATGGAAGGGAAATGTGGACAATAAACAGTTCAGACAAGACAAGAATAGAAAGTTTTGAAATTTGGCACTACGAAAGAATACCGAGGAGGAATTAGGTCACTATAATGCAGTAAATCTTCTTCGCAAAATGGGATTTCAATCATGCTGCTAAAATCTTGTGCTGGCTTTGTAGCCCCCCATCCTTTCTGTTACTTTTGTGACCAGTCAACATGGCAATTTTTCTTGTTTAGTTGGGTCTATAATTAGAGGTCAGTTGCTTATCTCCATTTTTATGTGAGGCGGTACCCAAAAAGACCTGGACTTATTTTTTTAAAAGCTATATATTTTCAAATTATTTACAAAACAACTTATCCCCTTCAAAATACTCTCCATAACAACTAATACATTTGTCCCACCAGTGCTTCCACAGTTCAAAACATTTTGTGTAGTCATCTATAGAAATGGCTGAAGCTTCTCCCTCGTTTTTTTCTCGACTTCTTCAGTGTTGTCAAATCGGTGTGCTTTTATGCCCATTTTCAGGCGTGGAAATAAGAAAATGTCACACGGAGTCAGGTCGGGCAAGTAAGGTACACGGGGCAATAGAACCCTGCCATTTTTAGCCAAAAACTGCCTAACAGAGATGACTGTGTGCCCAGGTGCATTCACTGCAACCCTTTTCAATCCCAAATTTTCCTTTAAAATTCACTGAACCGAGCTCCAATATAACCCACTAATCTCTGACAGCTGATCAATTGTCTGTCGACTGTCTGTAAGCACAAGCTCTCCAATTTTTTCAATATTTTCGTCAATTCGGACAACTGATGGACGTCCAGAACGAGGTTTGTCATCAGTCGAAATGTCGCCATTTTTGAATCGAGCAAATCACTTGTACACTTGAATTTTTGCCATAGAGTCATCTTGGTAAGCTGTTTGCAACATTAAAAGAACTTCAGCAGCATTCTTAGACAGTAGAAAACAAAATTTCAGAGCTCCACATTGTTTACTTAAACTCGTCATCATAAAAAACAAAACAAGAACAAAACAGTGCCAGCAAAAACAGTCACTCCAGGATAACAGCACAAGCCAGGTCGGCTACACAGGTGACACTGAACTGGCTATGAGTTGTGCTATACGTGACACAAGCTCTGCCCATGGCAATATTATTCTGCTTTTTTTTTGGGGGGGGGGGGGGTACCCCCCTTTTAAGGGGGGGGGGGGGGTACGGTTGGAGGAAGGCAATGGCAAACCACCTCCGCTAGGACCTTGCCTAGTACAGCGGTGCGGGTCTCCCTCATTGTCCCCTACGCTCTGTCAAGGAATATGGGACTTCCATCATCATCCCCTTCTAAATGGGGGTTACTACCTTATTCTTCAGTTTTCCAGGAAATACACTTTGACTCTGTGACTGATCACAAAATCAAAAAAGGGGAAGTCCAGATTGGAATATCAACACAAAGATGGAGCAGACGTTGTGGAGACTGTCACTCCCAACTTCAACCCCTTGCTGCAGAGATCACATCCCTGTGGAAGACCCATGTGCAAGACCTGCCCAATCCACCAACTCAGCACTTCCTATTCCAGTCCTGTCATAGGCTTCTCTTACCCCATCCCAGGCCGGGCCATATGTGAAACCAGCCATGTCACATACTGGCTCTGCTGCAATCACTGTACAGCTTTTTTATATTCGTATGACTACCAACCAGCTGTCCACCCAGATGAATGGCCACAGCCAGACTGTGGCCAGGAGCGAAGTAGACCATCCTGTGGCACAACATGCAGCTGAACATAACAGGCTTGATTTCAATGGCTGCTTCACTACCTGAGCCATCAGAATCCTCCCCTCCACCACCAGCTTTCCTGAACTAAGCAGTTGGGAGCTGTCCTTACAACACTTTCTCTGCTCCCAAAATTATTCCGGCCTCAATGCATGGTATCCTACTATCTCAGCATCCTTTACCCAATGGTTTCCACCTCGTCCCACAACCTCTCCCCTGTTCTTGTCTTCTTGCCCTCTTTATGTGCCACCCTCTGCCAATGCTTCCATCCCTCTTTCCCCTTTCCACTTCTCTCCTTTTTCACTCCATTTTCCTCTTCCCTACCTCACAGCCTCCTGACACTGCACCTGTTGGCAGTCTAGTCCCCACACACTCTGCCAGACAATGCTCTTCTCTCACCCCACCCATACCCTGCTATCCCTTCCCTTTTCCTACCCCCCTCCAGATTGCTGCTTCCATTTTACGTTGCATTCCAGTTTGAGTTGCTAGAGATGGCGGTCATTTGTAAGTGAGATGCACTTCCCTGTGTGAACGAAAGTTTGTGTTTCATTTTCTGAAGAAGGCTTTGGCTGGAAGCTATTGTGTAAGCATCTTTTCACTGTGCCCATCTGCAACTAAATGTGTCATCTTTACAGTGGGTAGCAATCTATCTTTTCCTTATATTGTTGATATTACAACCTGAAGTTTGATTTTGTAACCAGTCAATGGGTCAAAATGTATTTCCTGAAAGACGAAGAATACGGTAGTAACTCCAGTTATAAAAGTGGAGATAAGCAACTGACCATTAATCATAGACTTAACTAAGCAAAAAATTGTCCTAATGTTATTTTATGTGATCTCACCAAAGCTTTTGATTGTACATTATTAAGTTAAACTTTGGAAACTAAAACAGTGTAATGTTAATGGCATTCTCCCTGCATGGATAGAGATCATAACAACAGAAAGCAGAGGATCGCATTAGCAAATGATATGGCAAGAATGAGACTCAATGGATGACTACAAAAACTGAAATGTTAGCTGATGACAAAGGGCCTCAAAACAACGATTCTAGACACAGGCAGGAGAATAATGGAATAAGCTTACAACTGGTTAAAAGCTAACAGCTTAATGATTAATTGTACAAAAATTCCAATTTTAATATTCCAATCCATACACAAAAAAAGATGACTCATGGATACAAGAATACGAGAATATGTTGGATGAAGCTCCATGTATGGGATTCTTAGATAGCACCTGCACATCTATTGCCTCATTAGCCCTAAAATGAGGTGGATCTGTCTCATCCTGGAGTCTGAGTGAGCTGCCTTTTACTTTTAACTTTTTCATCTTACCACCACAAGAAAGGGGCCAATAGTTCTAAAAGCTAGAACAGTCCACATACATTATATACGTGTTAACCCTCCCCCCCCCCCCCCCCCTCCTCGCCACCATGAACCATGGACCTTGCCATTGGTGGGGAGGATTGCTTGCCTCAGCGATACAGACAGCCGTACTGTAGGTGCAACCACAACAGAGGGGTATCTGTTGAGAGGCCAGACAAACATGTCGTTCCTGAAGAGGGGCAGCAGTAGTTGCAGGGGCAACAGTCTGGATGATTGACTGATCTGGTCTTGTAACATTAACCAAAACGGCCTTGCTGTGCTGGTACTGCAAACAGCTGAAAGCAAGGGGAAACTACAGCCGTAATTTTTCCCGAGGGCATGCAGCTTTAGTGTATGCTGATGGCGTCCTCTTGGGTAAAATATTCCAAAGGTAAAATAGTCCCCCATTCGAATCTCTGGGTGGGAACTACTCAAAGGACGTCGTTATCAGGAGACAGGAAACGCGTTCTACAGATCAGAGTGTGGAATGTCAGATCCCTTAATCGGGTGGGTAGGATAGAAAATTTAAAAATGGGAATGGATAGGTTAAAGTAAGATATAGTGGAAATTAGTGAAGTTTGGTGGCAGAAGGAACAAGATTTCTGGTCAGGTGAATACAGGGTTATAAATACAAAATCAAATAGGGGTAATGCAGGAGTACGTTTAATAATGAATAAAAAACAGGAGTGCGCGTAAGCTACTACGAACAGTATAGTGAATGAATTATTGTAGCCAAGATAGACACGAAGCCAACGCCTACCACAGTAGTACAAATTTATAAGCCAGCTATCTCTGCAGATGACGAAGAGTTTGAAGAAATGTATGATGAGATAAAAGAAATTATTCAGATACTGAAGGCAGATGAAATTTAATAGTCATGAGGGACTGGAATTCGATAGTAGGAAGAGGAAGAGAAGGAAAAGTAGTAGGTGAATATGGAATGGGGGTAAGGAATGAGAGAGGAAGCCACCTGGTAGAATTTTGCACAGAGCATAACTCAATCATACCTAAAACTTGGTTTAAAATTCATGGACGAAGGCTGTACATGTGGAAGAGTCCTGGAGGTTTCAGATAGATTACAGAATGGTAAGACAGAGATTTAGCAACCAGGTTTTAAATTGTAAGACATTTCCAGGGGCAGATGTGGACTCTGACCACAATCTGTTAATTATGAACTGTAGATTAAAACTGAAGAAACTGCAAAAAGGTGGGAATTTAAGGAGATGGGACCTGGACAAATTGAAAGAACCATAGATTGTAGAGAGTTTCAGAGAGTGCATTAGGGAACACTTGACAAGAACAAGGGAAAGAAAGACAGTGGAAGAAGAATGGGTAACTTTGAGAGATGAAATAGTGAAGGCAGCAGAGGATCAAGTAGGTAAAAGGACAAGGGCTGGTAGAAATCTTTGGGTAACAGAAGAAATACTGAATTTAATTGATGAAAGGAGAAAACATAAATCCAGTAAATGAAGCAAGCAAAAAGGAATACAAACGTCTCAAAAATGAGATCGACAGGAAGTGCAAAATGGCTAAGCAGGGATGGCTAAAGGACTAATGTAAGGATGTAGAGGCAAATATCACTATGGGTAAGATAGATACTGCCTACAGAAAAATTAGAGACCCCTTTGGAGAAAAGAGAACCACTTGTATGAATATAAAGAGCTCCGATAGAAAACCAGTTCTAAGCAAAGAAGGGAAAGCAGAAAGGTGGAAGGAGTATATAGAGGGTCTATACAAGGGTGATGTACTTTCGGACAATATTATGGAAATGGAAGAGGACGTAGATGAAGATGAAATGGGAGATATGATACTCCATGAAGAATTTGACACAGCACTGAAAGTCCTAAGTCGAAACAAGGCCCCAGGTGTAGACAACATTCCATTAGAACTACTGATAGTCTTGGGAGAGCCAGCTCTGACAAAACTCTACTATCTGATGCGGAACATGTATGAGTCAGGCGAAGTACCCTCAGACTTCAAGAAGAATATAATAATTCCAATCCCAAAGAAAGCAGGTGTTGACAGGTGTGAAAATTACCAAACTATCAGTATAATAAGTCATGGTTGCAAAATACTGACACAAATTCTTTACAGATGAAAACTAGTAGAAGACGACCTTGGAGAAGATCAGTTTGGATTCCGTACAAATGTTGTAACACGTGAGGCAGTACTGACCTTACGACATATTTTAGAAGATTAATTAAAAAAAGGCAAACCTCCATTTCTAGCATTTGTACACTTAGAGAATGCTTTTAACAATGTTAACTAGAATACTAAATGATTAATGGAAAATCTCATATAAAGATGTGAAACAAATACCAACAAAGAGATAGAGGGGCTGGCCAGTACTTACCTCAGCTCAGTACAGCTGATAGATACACAAAACAGAACAGAAAATTTACATCTTAGCTTTCGGAACTTTGTTCCTTCATCAGGGAGGACAGAGGGGAAAACAGGAAAGAAGGGAAAGTGGATTCAGTTACTCACAACCCAGGTTATGAAGCAACAGGGAAAGGTAAACAGGGAGGGTAGTAAGGATGGAGGTATGGTCTTCAGAGGGAAGCCAAAGATATTCTACTGTAAGTACTTTGCCAGCTTCAAACCAAAGTGGATGCATACAGAAGTAAAGAGGTATATACTATAAAGATACACACATCTATGTAGGAAGAAAAGATGCATGAATGGCTAAAGAGGAGAGGGAAAAAGGAGAAGACAGAAGAGTAAATGGGAGTGAGGTTGGTTAACGCAGGTTCAGCCCAGGGGGATGGCGGGATGAAAGGATGTGTTGGAGTGAAAGTTCCCATCTCTGCAGTTCTGAGGGACGGGTGTTGGGTGGGAGAAGCCAAATGGCACGTACGGTGTAGCAGGTTCCTAGGTCCCTAGAATTATGCTGGAGGGCATGCTCTGGTACTGGGTATTGGACATCTCCTAGGCGGACAGTTGGTCTGTGCCCGTTCATGCGCTCAGCCAGTTTAGTTGTCGTCATACCGATGTAAAAGGCTGTGCAGTGCAGGCATGTCAGATGATAAATGACATGTGGTGTTTCAAAGTGGCCCTGCCTTGAATTGTGTATGTTTTACCAGTATTGGGACTGGAGTAGGTGGTTGGGGGGGGGGGGGGGGGATGCATGGGGCAGGCTTTACAGTGGGGTCGGTTACAGGGGTAGGAACCGCTGGGTAGAGAAGGTGGTCTGGGAAAATTGTAGGGTTTGACAAGGACGGAGGTTAGGTGGGCGACGAAAGGCAACTCTGGGTGGTGTGGGGAGAATATTGTCAAGGGATGATCTCATTTCAGGGCTTGACGTGAGAAAGTCATATCCCTGGTGGAGTAATTTGTTGATGTACTCGAGGCCAGGATAATATTGGGTGACAAGGGGGATGCTTCTGTGTGGTCTGGGTGTAGGAACATTGTTGTTGGACGGGGAGGAATGTATTGCTCGGGAGATCTGTTTGTGGACAAGGTCTGCAGGATAGTTGCAGGAGAGGAAAGCACTGGTCAGGTTATTGGTGTAATTGTTGAGGGATTCGTCACTGGAGCAAATACGTTTACCACGAATACCTAGGCTGTAGGGAAGGGAGTGTTTGATGTGGAATGGATGGCAGCTGTCAAAGTGAAGGTACTGTTGTTTGTTTGTGGGTTTGATGTGGACAGAGGTGTGGATGTGAGCTTCAACAAGATGAAGGTCAACATCCAGGAAGGTGGCTTGGGTTTTGGAGAAGGACCAGGTGAAATTCAGATTCGAAAAGGAGTTGAGGTTATTGAGGAAATTAAGGAGTGTTTCTTCACCATGAGTCCAGACGACGAAGATGTCATCTATAAACTTATACCAGGCCAGGGGAGGCAGCTGTTGGGTCTTCAGGGAAGCCTCCTCCATGCGGCCCATGAAGAGGTTGGCATAGGACGGAGCCATCCTGGTTTCCATGGCCGTTCCCCCGATTTGTTTGTAGGTCTGGCCTTCATAAGTGAAGTAATTATGGGAGAGGATGAAGTTGGTAAGTGTGATAAGGAACGAGGTTTTTGGAAGATCTTTGGATGGGCATTGGGAGGGGTAGTGTTCAACGGCAGAGAGACCATGGGTATGTGGGATGTTTGCGTAAAGGGATGTAGCATCTATGGTGACAAGAAAGCTTTCAGGTGGGAGGGGAGTGGGAATGGATTTGAGGCGTTCTAGGACGTGGTTCGTGTCTTTGATGTAGGATGGGAGTCTGCGGGTGATAGGTTGGAGGTGTTGGTCTACCAGAGCTGAGATACATTCTGTTGGGGCGTTGAAGCCTGCTACAATGGGACGGCCAGGATGGTTCTCTTTGTGGATTTTGGGTAATAGGTAGAAGGTAGGGGCACGTGGCTCAGGTGGAGCGAGTAGGTCTATGGAAGCCGTTGTGAGGCCTTGTGAGGGACCTTGGATTTTTAGGATTTTCTGTTCTGTTTTGTGTATCTATCGGCTGTACTGAGCTGAGATACGTACTGGCCAGCCCCTCTATCTCTCTGTTAGTATTTGTTTAACTGGAATACTCTCTTTCAAATTCTGAAGGTGCCAGGGGTCAATGGCTATTTACAATTTGTACAGAAAAGAGATGGTACTTATAAGACTCGAGGGGCACAAAAGGGAAGCAGTGGCTGTGAAGCGAGTGAGACAGGGTTATAGCCTATCCCCGATGTTATTCGATCTATATATTGAGCAAGTAATAAAGGAAACAAAAGAAAAATTTAGAGTAGGAATCAATGGAGAAGAAATAAAAATGTTTGAAGATTGCTGATGACATTGTAATTCTGTTAGAGGCAGCAAAGGACCTGGAAGAGCAGTTGAACTGAGGATACAAATTGAACATCAACAAAAGCAAAACGAGGATAATGAAATGTAGCCGAATTAAATCACGTGATGCTGAGGGAATTAGATTAGGAAATGAGACATTTAAAGTAGTAGATGAGTTTTGCTATTTAGGGAGCAAAATAACTGATGGTGCTCAAAGTAGAGGGGATATAAAATGTAGACTGGCAATGGCAAGAAAGGCGTTTCTGAAGCAGAGAAATTTGTTAGCATCGAGTATAGATTTAAGTATCAGGAAGTCTTTTCTAAAAGTATTTGTATGGAGTGTACATGGACAATAAATAGTTTAGACAAGAAGAGAATAGAAGCTTTCGAAATGTGGTGCTACAGAAGAATACTGCAGATTATATGGGTAGATCACATAACTAATGAGGTGGCACTGAATAGAATTGGAGAGAAGAGGAATTTGTGCTGCAACTTTACTAGAAGAAAGGATCGGTTGATAGGACACGTTCCGAAGCATCAACTTAGTACTGGAGGGCAGCACGGAGGGTAAAATTCATAGAAGGAGACCAAAAGATGAATACACTAAGCAGGTTCACAAAGACATAGGCTGCAGTAGTTACTTGGAGATGAAGAAGCTTGCTCAAGATAGAGTAGCATGGAGAGCTGCATCAAACCAGTCTCTGAACTGAAGACCACAACATCAGAAATATTACAAATTTTGCTCCTGAAGATAAAATTTTGGCAGAGTTCTGGCTCACAGTTATCCACTTTCCCTCAACAGCTCAGCTCTGCATCCCTTTAAATGTGAAAGCTCTCACTGTGTTGATCTACAGACACAATTGCTACTTTCGCTCACTTATTACTATACTAGGCACAGTCTTCTAGGGCAGCAACAGTCTATTCTTCAGAAGTGTGTGATAAGAACAATGTGTTGATAACCGATCTTCTTGCAGAAGACTCACAGAGATCTATGGATCCATACACTTATGTGGCATTAAGATGAATTCAGCTATTCACAACCAAAAGTATTGAATCTATAATTGTAGTGGCGCAATATCTAAACTTTGAACAGTACGCATGTATTTTCCACAATAAAGGAACATTTGAAAATGGAGTTAACTTTTTCTGCCTTTGCTTTCTTACCTTCAATTTCAGTTCCATGAGCATCTGGACATTAATTCGATGGGATTAACATGGGACCAGAATTGCTTTAGATTCAAGAGATCTTTCAAAAGATTAATAAATGTAAATGTCTTGTGACTAGGGCCTCCCATTGGGTAGACCATTCACCGGGTGCAAGTCTTTCGATTTGACACCACTTAGGCGTCGATGAGGATGAAATGATGATGATTAAAACAACACAACGTCCAGTCCCTGAGCACAGAAAATCTCCAACCCAGCCAGGAATCGAATCCAGGCTCTTAGGATTGACATTCTGTCGCACTGACCACTCAGCTACCAGGGATGGACTTCAAAAAGATTACACTACAGTAGTCATTGAGGGCTTCAAGTATTACCCTGCTGACAGCCAAACATTTCATTCTGCATCTCTCTCTCTCTCTCTCCGGCCCCTTCCTTTGTTATCTAATAAGTAGTAGTTGCTGTTTTTGGAGTGTCCAACCTTTTAGCTTAACTGAGCTACATTGGAATAAAATGGGCTACCACAATATATTTAACACTAGCTGCTAGACAGATGGGATGGGGGGGAGTAGGGGGGGGGGGGGGGGGGGGGGGGAACTGTATACCATGATGGATCCATTCCATTATGATTTGCTCTATTGGGTACATACCCATCCAGTTGATGGTCAGCAGTTCTTTTAAATATGAACCATAGTTCTGCATGCTCCTGCCCAGAGTTAGCCAACTCAAGTACCTCACTGAGACACACTCATGACACAAGACATTATGACCACTGCTCACTGCAAGACTAAACGTCACCTCGTAGCAGTGCAGGCAAATGAGAGGGTAAGAAAAGTAAAGGATGTACCTCTCCATCTCCCACATTACTGTAACACCTCAAAGAATTTATAAATAAAGAATCAATACACTTCTGCAAGTGAATGATTTGTAGCATGAAGAATATCGAGTGTGTTCGACTTCTTGCCATGTTGTTAATGTGTCCTCTGCCATTGTTGCAAGTACATCAGTGGTAAAACATCTTAACACAGGAATGTCTTCCACTTTCCCTGAATGTGATCCTTCATGAATCCAAAGAAATCCAGTGGCATGTGTTGGGAAAAGTAGTGGTCAGGCAGTGGGTTCTACGCATCTGATCCAGCAACAGGGAAATTTTGTATCCAAGAACTTGCAAACAGCTGTTTACTAATGCAGCAGAGCTTCATCTTGCTTAAAGTTTATGTTGGGTTGCAAGCCTTGAATTTGAGGGTACACAAAATGCTCCCGAATGCCCAGGTACACTGACTTGTTCACTGTGTTTTCTGAAAAGAAGAATCCGACAATCATTTCATGCATTTAGCCCATACCTGACTAACTTAGCCCCTTTGGTTGATAAGTTGTGTACATTCAGAGCTCTCCTTAAGTGTTCAATGGTACAGTAACAACTAAGGTCATTATAGCATATAAGTAAATTAGTAGCTACCGTGTGCTATCTATTGAAGGTTTCACTTTTATTTGTTTATTTCTTGGAAAGAGAGAACATTTCATAGGCATGAATATTGCTCAAGTTTTATTTACATTATCATATCCTGTAAGTTACATGCCGATTTCAATGAAGTTCAGTTTGTATTAGTGTCTTCTTACACACCACCCATTTGACACTAGTAAGCAGCCAAAGCGAACTAGTCAAGAAATAGTGAAAATTTCATGTGATGTAGGCTCAGTGTCTTGTTAACTATTGCTCCATAATGTAAACAACAGTTTTTATCATTTATATGTCTCCAAAAGTTTTGGATTAATATCCAAACTTTAGGTCTAAATGTTCTATGAACTTTAATATATTTTTTAACTAGTCTATGAAGTTTTCTTATTCAATTTACACTAAAGGTAAAATCAACTTGTCACAAGTGCTGTGTGAAGTGTATAACTTGCTGAAGGACTTAGTTCCAAGGTGTGATGTGATTATTGTTGCAGATTCTTTCCTGTGGGTAACTAGTGGCATGGTGATTGGGGAAATAAACAAGGATGTATTTGTTTTGTAGGATTTGTTAAGATTGCTGTTCTTCCAGTGGAACTAGATAAGGCAAAACAATATCTGGAAAGGTTAAGGGGAGGGGAGAAGATGAAATATGTGGGACGTGACATCACAAATGAAATTGGGCTTTCACAGACATTTTGAAACAAATGTGCAGTAACAGACAGCATGTTAAATCTGCAGCTGTGATACATTATGTGTGAAGGTGGAAAGAAAGAAAGAGATAAATGAAGGATTACTAATGTCAGCTGCATCCCAGTGCAGTTGACATCTGTAATCCCCTGATCTTTCCTCCTCCTCCCACCCACTTTCCATTGAAATATAATCACACATTTTTGTTATATGGTAAACAGCTTTGATCCATTATCACAGTTAGAAACCAAAGCCACAAGTAGATGTAGCAGACACACGTGCACAATTTCAATAGAGATTTGAAAAAAATTTAAAGCCCTCAAACAAGGTTAGTAACTACTTTTCACATAAGTATTGTAGCTTAACCATTGTGCTATGCAATCAGTCTACACAACATTTGTGTGTTATGTAGATCATCATGCAAAGTTACATTTTTCTTTTTTGTAGCTTACTCACAAACTGGGGACTGCCATGGTTTGATTCCTCTCACAAACCCTTACCTAAATGACTACTCTGACACACTCAAGTGCTTGGCTGAGGGCTCACAGATAGGAATGAGCAAAGAAACAGCACCTCCTTGTATCAGTGCAGCTACAAAGAACAATTACTCTCACACAGGCTGTTAACAATACTTGCCTGTCAGTAGTGTATGCTACAACAAAAACGTTACGTCACTTGGCAAGCCGATGTTAGTTTACTGCACCACAGAAAGAAAGCAAGACCCGATCAGTTGTGTGTGAGGATGGCCTGTTTTTGAATGTTTTATCACATGTAAAATAATGAAGTGACTACCTCACTAGAACAATGAATTTCTAGACTGCTTTCAGGTCACCTATTCTGCTTTCAATTTCAGCTCTTGTTGGCCTGTTTTACCTGTACCTTGCTGCAATGCAAAATTGTGACTGGCATTGTTCAGATAGCTACACATCTAGAAGAAACTAAATATCCATCTCTTGAGGCCCATCATATTTATGTGCAATACTAAATCTTAAGTAAAGCATGAAATTTGTGATAAATTACCTTTTTCCCAATTTAGAATTTCATTTATCATAGAAAATCGTAACTTCAGCTTTACTTTTGCCAATTTCACAGTTGTCTGTCTTCTGTTATGCAACATGCAGTTCTCTAAACTATCTGCAAAGGATTACCAACTTCTCAGTGACTCTGCACCACAGTTTTGTATCAGTGTGTACTTGGGCAGCATCAGCAAAGCCACAAAAATTAGAATACAACTAACAGTGAACACTTCTCTAACTTTCGCAATCCATGACAGAGTGGAACTAGGATTTGTGTATTCATTATATAGTGAAGCAAGCAAAGTTTCAGAAAATTTAGTTTGTGATTACATACTTTTCCAGAATTTCAGTAGAATATTCTATCACATTTTTGAATGTCTTACTGAAACAGTCAAGGAATTGCACAGCCAACATCAAAAGATACATTCACTACAACCAGATTGATAGAAGTTAAGTACATCACCAGTGATGATACAATTACACTACAGCTTTACATTGTCACCAAGCCATTGTGCAACCCTGGATTTTCCTTATCAACAAACACTGCCACAAGTGAAGCTGACTGATTAAAAATCCTGGGACTGATCAAGGACTGAACTACCTTTGTAACCACAGACAAAACTTATTGCAATGAAGTTTAACCACAGACAAAACTTATTGTAATGAAGTTCTTTATTTGTATAGCACAAACATGGCTTTCAAACACCCAATAATGAAAATTGCTTTCATTCTTTGAGTTTAAATCAACTTTAACATGTGGTTGAGACTTACCAACTTTAAAAAGAAAACTGTTAAACCCTATCAGACATACGTAAATAGAAAATCCACAATAAGAAAACAATGATGTACTTTAAAATCATCATCCTAATAAGAGCAGAGTTCACTTTCAATATGTAACATTTGTAATTGGTATGTTAAATTACTGTAATCTGCTTAATACTAGTCTTCCCATCTTAAAGCAAGCAGCATCCGTGCATTTCAAATATACCCTTTATGTTACATACTCTGCATACCACTGGAATGCATGACAGGTTATGTCCCATTGCAACACTCAATTGACAGTGCAGAAAAAAAATGCTACTGTAGCCTAATCTTGTCCTCAATACCTATACAAGAGATACATGGCCAGTTTTATTCCCACAATCATTCAAAGCCAGTCTCCAAAACTACAAGTAGACTGTTTTCAAATGTCTGCCAGTTTCTTCAGCACCTCTGCAACATTCCCATGGGAGAAAAAACCTAACTCACGCTGCCCTTATCTGTATTTGTTTAATAATATCTAAGTCCTATTCAATGTGGATCCCCGTAAACAAGAAATTTTAGAATGGGTTAATGTCAATGCAGGCAATGTTTTTGCAGATTGCAATTCTCCAGTATTTTTACCTCTTGCTTTACTCAAAACCACTTATTCCATTTAATATTCTTACAAAATTGCACACAACTGAAGTTTGCCAATTCCAACTAACAATGTGTTCTTTGTCAAGTAATTTTACAAATCTGAAAATTTTAAGCATGTTACCTAGCTTTGCACCACTTTGAATTCTTATGGTATGAATAAATATTCAAGCAGCTTCTTCTGGACAGATAGTGTTAGGTCTGCAGGGACACTACTGTCTTATCTCTCACATTACTATCAATACTTGTTTAAACTTAAATCTTTATGGACAATGTTTCGAATTATGCAACTGCAACACCCTCAAATGTTTGAACACATTCCTGCGTGAATGTACTATATCAAATACTCTTCCCAAAGATAAAACCTGATACTGTTACTGTCATAGTTCTGAATTTTCCAGTACTGTTACTACTAAAATGTAGTTGCAAATAATACAATCTCAGAAACACTCATTTCTGCAACTAACCATATGAAAAGTTTACAGAATAATCACAACTAACATCTGCACCACTCACTGAAAATACTAAACCTCTCACATCCCCTAATGGATACTGCAATTTTTTTTTAATGAGACAGTGAAAGGTTGTTGAAGTCGTGTAAATTACTCTCAATCCTATGTGAAATCTAAATTTGGGTCTCTGAAGTTTCATTTTCAAACTTACCTCAGGTTAATCAAGTACATATCCTTCCTCAAAAGCGAAGCACCAAGTTCACATCTCACCTCTGCACTACAGTAACACACTGGAGTGGCATTTCTTCCTTGCTACAAGTGTCCTGGGGCAACTAGCCACCCAACTTCAATATTTGTTCACTACAAAATTTAACACCGTACTACTTACTACTGTAGAGGTACCAAGTTACCTCTGCTTGTATACTGCAAAAATTTGATTAGATGACTAAGTAAATATTTGTGGACATAAGTCTACTTGCTTCCAAGTGACAAGTGCAACAAAGTAATACATGAAGCACCAAAACTAAGTTTCCACAGAACTTAACATTTACACTTCAATCTGGAATGCTCAACTATTCAGCACCATTACAAAATAAACTTTCACAATTTTACTTTCAGTGTGCCATGAATCTTTCTCTCACACACACACACACACACACACACACACTCAACATTACCAGTCAGCTAGTATCACTGCATTTTCCATAGTTTGGTGTAAATACTCCAAATATTCAGCTTTATCAGTACATCTATTTACTTATCAAGTTCATTACTTATGGAGCAAATACAATATTACCAAACTCATTTCACTTTAACTGCCTTTACTGAGAACATGTTTTCCAGCCAACTTATATTTTGCTACACACTGCATCAGCCTCACACCAGCAAGCACCACTGCAGTAGCCCTTATTGTTAATTTTGTCTCAGGAATGTCAATAGGTTAAAGAAAGAAGACAATTTTATTAGAAAAAGTTTATTTAGAACATAGGAAAATTATAATACATAAATGCATTTCACATGGCCTATTGTGTTGGAAAGTACAAAAACGGGGGCTTTTTAAAATTAAAGATATACAGTCACCAGCAACTGACCTTTTATGCAGGTGAGCCCTTGGTTCAGGATACCAAAAACTCACTTGAATGTCTTCCAAACATCCAAAAACTCGGATCCAAAAAGAAACGGAGGGGAAGAGAGAGAACAAAGAAACCAGTAATTAGTGACACGTTGGGATTACAGATCTTTGTACTCACTAATTATTTACTGCATGAAGTTCTAAGCATACAGATCAATTCCTCATTCACTTAACTTTCAATGCAATATACTAAAACTGCTTTTATATCATAAAATGGCAAGAACTACAATAAATTAGTGAGGGTACCTTTGAACACCTACAAGCCTGCAGTTTCGCACTTATGATTTGGTCCCTCAAAAGAAAACTGGATTCCTTCTCACAAAGACTAAGGTGTATGACCACTTAAAACCTATACAAAATGTGAGAGCCAGCTAAATAAATACAATGACCTATAAAAGTTCATACAACTGGTTTCTCGGCATTATCAATCAGATACTGGACAAAAAGTTAACTTTCCAAAACATTTGTACTCATTCCTCAAAACTACAGGCATTTTTGATCATAATTTGTAAATGGTTTATATTTTCAGGCCAAGATTTCCAGAACTGTATCTGACAACTATTGAGCAACTACAATAAAATTACACATCTTAAAAAGTCGAAGATAATTACACAAGACATAGGATGTAGACTACTTCACTAACTGATAATGGTGTCAAGGGTGAGATTGTTTAAAATGGAATGACTGATGATGCAGTACACACGATTGCTCTAGCAACGAACTGATCCATGTCCTGTTCTGCTCATTTGCTCTTCTGTCTCTGCTCAAGGTTAAACCTGCCTGCCTGCCTCTCCTGTGCTCTGACTTTGCCTGTCTCCTACATCTGACAGCCTCAGCTACTTATAGCGAAGTATCAGAAATAGGCGACACCTGAATAAACAAGGTTCAGAGAGAAAACAAAATGCATAAAACATTAGTTAACATCTCACAAAATATTATCCACTATCTACCTAAACAAGTTTATCACATAATCCTAACCATCAAGGTACTAATACTCTACCAAAAGACAGCATAAATATTAATTACCTCCAAATTCTCGAAGGGATTTTTGTCTTAAGGACTTACACCATATTCCTAAACACTGAAAGAGCTATAACTTCAATCACAATTAGATCCATAATGATAAATTTCCAAATGAAACCAATCTAATACATTTTCCACTCAAAGTGGCTACAACCTCAGGCACAAGGTTACTAATACTAGCTTTCATTAAGAACAAAAAAGATTAATGATGGAGAAGACTATCCAGGAATTAAGTCAGCCAGGACCTCAACTCCAGGGGGACAGGACATGTCATCTGTCCTACTGTGGGCATTTCATTTCATCAGAACTTTCCTATCACCTGAATAGCCCAGTTTCTATTACTCTGCCTAAACTGCTGCGTAAGTTACTTTGAAAGCTAGCAGCATTTTCTGTTCCTGAATATGCCAGAGCTTGCTGCCACCAAGTTCAGCTGAATATATTGTATATTCAAGTGCACTTTTGACTTTCCAATGCAAGTAAACTGCATGTCTAAAAAATTCTGCAATGTTCAATTTTTTTAGGCTAAGTGCACTAACAGTGTACTGCAGCTCTTCTGTTGTGGCAGCTGTCATCACTTTGTTCACAATCACATGACAGTATACAGTAGCTAATCACTATTTTTCAAAATACCTAAATTTTGGAGTTTGTGGTCAATCTGAGACCACATACAGCTTAAGTAATCACAAGTGAAACCAAACCATTTACCATCATAGGAAGTTATGAACAAGCAATACAACTTGCTACCCTCAACCAACTCAAGTCTTATTTCCACATTAATATGAAAGACTTAGCAGCACAAACAGGAAAAGCATAGTACACATTTACTGCACTTCAACCTAAATTTATTCTGTATTAATCATTTATCTTAATCATGTCTACATACGTGTTTTAGTCCCTAATCATTGAATAACCGAAAGTATTTTGTGCAATTTCACTACTTTCCCAAAAAGGAGGCTGAACTAGACAATCTGTATCTTAAACCTCTATGAAATGCCTGCCTAACAGTTTCCTAAACGTTACTCAACATTTCAAGATTGTATGCATAATATTGACAAATTTAAATGTACTACAAGAATTACATACCTGCACAGGGAGGAAAGGAGTGCCACAGCACTTAATACCTGCGGCCACCACCGGAACCGTAACCGCCACCTCCACCACCTGAAATGCAATAAAATTTTTGCAAATTGCTTGATCACCCTGCAACAAACAGCAAAATCCTCTTTAAAAGCTCACCTCGAGATCCTCGATCAGAGTATGGAGCAGACCGGCTTCCACCATAACCACTAGAACCACGAACTGCACCTCCTCCATAGCTTTGCTTGTAGCCGCCACCGAATCCGTCAGACTGTGGTCCACTATTGTAACCATCATTGGACCATCCACCACTGCGTCCACCGCCACCGCCGTACCTGTCACCCCCTCCCATTCCACCACCCCCACCCCACCTATCTCCACCACCCATACCGCCACCACCACCTCCCCATCGGTCACCGCCACCACCACGGCCATTCTCCCATGGATCAGCACCTGAAAATAAATCAATGTTATAAACAATATAAAGACTAGAATTAAAACTCAACAGAAGCATGAAGACTGATGCAGCAATTACTAACCTCCCCAGCCACCACCTCCACCGCCACCAGCACTTCCACCCCAGTCACCACGTCCTCCGCCCCAGCCACCACCTGCGCCACCACCAACCCCGCCTCTGCCTCCACCTCCACGGCCTCCTGGAGCATCACCTTTGGGTAAGGCTTTTTTGACATCTATATGCTTCCCACGGATCTGGTGATTGCGACTCACTGGAAGAATTAGAACTTAAGATTACAACAGGTCAACTTCCACACCAATTCTGAGTTTAGTAACAAATTGCAAGCCACAGTAAAAAACTTTGGTACATCAAAATGCAAAGTTCTGATACACAAAAAATGAGCTATTGAACATATTTGATGCCTCAGAAGTTCAGGTAAGCACTGAATAGCCCACAAGGCTCAGTGCTCTAATTGAAAATTAAAGGAATCTCATTTTAAAAATTTCGTCTGCAAATTAACAAAAAAGTTAAGTAACTCAGCAACACATGATAATAAATTTTACACTTTGCACTACCATAAGTATAAAATACATTCCGTCACACTACCAAAAATATACACAACTATTTTAAATGCCATAAAGATAAGTCGACACTTACAACATATTTTGTCAACTGGATCATAATCGTCAAATTCTACGAAAGCGAAGCCACGCTTCTTGCGAGTCTCCTTGTCAACGACGATTGCAGCAGAGACGACAGTGCCATACTGTTTGAAATAATCGCGCAGATCGTTTTCTTCCATCTCTTCCTTAATTCCACCAACAAATAGCTTTTTCACAGTGGCTCCCGCTTCTGGCCTACCTATCTCCGTGCGAGGAACAGCTCTTTTCGGCTCCACAACACGACCATCAACTTTGTGTGGGCGAGCATTCTGAGCATCATCCACCATATGTGCTCTGGAGTAAGTTATGAACCCAAACCCTCTCGACCTGCAAGACATGAAGAGCTATTAACATTTCCTTAATAAAGTAATTTTATCATGCGTTGAACTTAAGCTGTTTTACGCACCTCTTCGTTTTAGGGTCCTTCATAACCACCACATCAACTATTTCACCCCATTGTTCAAAATGTTGCTTTAGGGACTCGTCAGTTGTTCTATAGTCCAATCCACCAATAAATAGTTTTCTAACATGCTCTGGCTCACCGTGATCATTCTGTAGGAAGGAAATTCAATTAGTATCATCACACTTTCTAACTAATAACTTAATTATAATTTATACTATTATTTAAAGCCTTGACCGGGTCCGTGAGCGAGTTTCTAGCTCACAACCAAACCTATGGCTTTACATTTATTTTCTTCCAGGCAACAACCAGAGCTGCTATAGTTAACAGCGCGGTGCTGAATGGAAGGCAAAATGGCGACCACTCGTTTCCACGTATCCATGTTATATCACGCGTTAAAAACCCGCTCACTATAACAAAACTGTAGGCCTTTCCAACATACGGGGATCATGGAATATTACCATGTATAGAAACAGTATAAAATTGATTAATGTAACTGTAAGTACAGAGGTGGTCAACTCCTTCCGCCATTAATGGCGCTCAGAACTACATGTTACATATATTAACTTATCACAAAATTGACAACAAAAAGTGAAAAATTAATCTTTCAACGCGTAATGCGCGATATTTTACACACACACACACACACACACACACACACTCACACACACACACACACACACACACACTCACTCACTTTCAGAACACGTAAACTTGCCTCACCAAAGGACGTCGTACTGCAATTAATACAATCACAAGAAGAGTATTATAAACATTTAAAAATTCTAGCCATTAGGACAGTTATTAACTTTCAAAAAGTTCCAAATGATTTTAGAACCCGTTAAACCAACTTCCGTTGCGTCCATTGACCAGTTAGGATCGATGAACTCTTATCCAAGTATTTACAGTCAGAATTAAAAATAATTGAGTACTTTCTCACCTCGCGATCCATATTCACCATCTTGAATGAATTTTTCTTTACTGGGACAACTTCTACCTACAAATACCCACAGTACAAGTTTCCCTACTTCCCTAACGACGCTACTCCTGCCGCTTCAAAATGGAGAAGAAGGAACTGACGCTTTGCACGCTAGGTATAGCAGTAACTACGTAACTCAAAAGCGAACTCAAATAAATGCGTTCGCTGACTTCTGTAATTTTCACACAATATTCACCACAAAAGAATATGTTTAAGAAAATATATGTTATTAAATCCATAAACTTTTGACGTATTCTGCAAGAATTAGTTTGACAAGAAATTAAATGACTAGTGTTCCGGGCGATTTCCTTCCCCCGCCTCCCCCACCCGGCCAAAACCCATAAAAATCGAAACAACGAAAATTTTCTCACCTCAACAATTCAAATATATTTTACTATATTTCACATTATATGAATATTATCCTCAAATTTAAAATGAGATATATATTGCAGCACTGGTACCATATATTTTTTCAGTTATTTATTTACAATAATGACTACCCATTACATGTTCAGAATTTCTCAACGAGATAATTAATATATGTAATACTCCTGAAGTAATGAATTGTGTGAATAAAAATATTTAATATATCTGTCACGTTTCAATCGCATGCACTTCCGACTATTATCGATAAAGAACTCGCTTCTGCTTTGGCGCCTAAAATCTGAAGGAGTAGTTGGAAGTTTGGTTGTACGCAGCAAACAATTTCGTGTTTTCACTGAACATGCCTAGTCTAGTTGATTTGTGTGAAAAATACTTTGGGCACAAAGACTTTTATGATGTTCTACGTATACCGAAAAATGCAAATGAAAAACAAAGTAATAATTGATTTATAACCTCAATAGTTCAGTAGTTGACATTTTACATCCCAATGTAATAATGATATTTTTTTGTAGTTAGGAAAGCGTACCATAGGCTGTCTCTGCTTGTGCATCCTGATAGAGTTGAAGAGCAAAAGAAGGCTGAAGCAACGGAGAAATTTAAAGTTTTGGGAAAGGTTCATTCAATATTGAGTGACAAAGAGAAGAAAGTGGTTTACGATGAAACAGGTATTATTATCGCTCAGCCCTATAGTTTTATTTACTGATCCGTATTATGATGTATTTTAGTAGTTCTACGTTCCATTAAAATGGCCATACACATGTTGGACTTAACGTTCAGAACATGGCATCATAACTAATTTGATGTGAAGTGTATGATTCGTTGCGCTAGTGATTGTTTACGTTGGGTATTTCCTATCTTTAATAAATGGTACTTTTGTATGACAGGCACTTCTATATTGTTATGAAATTCACGTCCTACAGCGCGTTTTTCGTATCTTAAACTTGCTTTTTACCTAATTTTACTGACGGCAGTACGCTAGTTCAGACTTACAGTATTGAAAACACATATTTCATTCAAATTAGTCACAACAGTAGTACAGAGGCAAAAACTTTTCTGCATCTTAACAAACTGCATTGTAAATAAGCAAAACTAACACGCCGACCCAAAGCGTTAACTATATGTTACTGCCAACGTTTATGAATGTTTATATTCAGTTGTCAAGAGCTTCAACACATTCGAGGAGGTACTCATTTCTGTTCAACACACTCTAGACAGCTAGTATCGTTTTGTTCCTAGGGAAGACAGAGTATGTGGTTTACATCCTGAATCTCCCCACAGTTGCCCTGTGTTGGTATGAACTGAATTCTATGGAGATGTGCATAGTAGCAGCCATTTCAAAGCTCAGTGGAGTTACATGTCATATCTCAATTTCCAGTGTACCATTGTGCATTTGATATATAAGAATGGATTTGTCTGTATCAGATGGCCTTGTCAGATCTTTGGTCTTCCGCTCCTGTTACATTTGCTTCTTGACATATCCATGACTAAAAGCAATTAGATCCCCAGCTGGAACACACATCTCATGTTCCATTCATTACCTCTTGATTAACCCATTCCTTGCAATCCCATTACAACCCTTGGTCTGTGCAAATAAGACTTTAAAAAAAATGTTTCTTCACATTTCTGCTGCAGTAGGAGGTATTTGATATGGCAAACAGCAGGTCCCTTTATGCTTAGGAATTAATTTTAGTATTTTCAATGCTTAGTGTGTGTGTGTGTGTGTGTGTGTGTGTGTGTGTGAGAGAGAGAGAGAGAGAGAGAGGGGGGGGGGGCGCGTTTTTTTTTAAAAAAAACATTCTATGTGAGGTGGTCCTCAAAGATGTGGCAAAAAATTGTCAACATCTCCCCCCCCCCCCCCCCTCGAGCAGTTACCACAAACAATTTAACTTGTACATGCTGCTACTCATATAGTAGTTCCTAGACCATTGTAACACTGCCATTCACTCTAGTGGTTTGTAGAGCATTGTTAATTATTCATTTAGTTACGTCCACCTGCTTAGCCGAATGGTCGTGTGCTTGCCTCCCAAGCAGCGGCCCGGGTTGGAGATTTTCTCCGTTCGTGGACTGGGTGTTGTGCTGTCTTCATCATTTCATCCTCATCACTGACACTCGAGTTGCCCAATGTGGCGTCAATTGCAGTAAGATTCAAACTCAGTGGCTGGACTTCCCCGGATAGGGCCTCCCAGCCAGCAATGCCATATGATCGTTTTATTTTTTCGTTTAGTTGCATTAGACAAGCAAAGTCCCAAGAACTAATAATAAAGTTTGAAATATAGCTTTATAGCACAGAAACAGTGTGGATAACTGATCTTAAAACAGCATTCATATTAAATGGTACAAGTAATATATCGACTTCTGGTACATAAATTTGACATGTTTGTATTATAGTTTCTCATTTTTCAAAAAGAATGAGTTGTATGTATAACCTTAATTTATTAACTCCCTAAAAATTATTTACTCAATTAAATCGGTGTAGCATATCATATGTTCAATATTTGTAATGTGTTATACGTAGTGCTTAAGCATGGAGCAATTTTCTGCTGATAATAATGTGCTACGTAACTATGTTAGCTGGTTGTGCATAATGTAAAACAGTTATTTTCTTGCAGGATCATATGATGAGGAAGATGAGAAGGCAGAGAGAGATTGGAATGAGTATTGGAGACTGTTGTTCAAGAAAATCACAATTGAAGATATCAACAGATATAAGAAACAATATCAAGGTATAGATGGATTGCTGTTTCACTTGCTGATATACATATTTTTGTGTGTATACATGTATATCTGTGACATACTGTACTGATTGTATTGAAATGGGTCTAAAATATATTGGACAAGTCGATGCCCCCAGTTATAGACTGTGCAGTGTGATGAGTAACTTAATGTGAACTATAGGTGGCTGGTCTATATTACCAACTGACTAACTCAGTGGCTTAGTTCCAGTTGTAGGTACCATTTCTAATGGTTTACAGGAGCAACAAACAATTATACTTCGAAATCAGCGTTTCATATAATTATAGACCAGATTTAAAACACTGTCATAAACCAGTCATGAAGGGGTATAACCTTATGTTAAAGGCTTACAAAGTAAGAGAAGTTTCAGAGTTGGAAACAGTGTGTGTCTGGAGGCAACATAGCTCGTACACGCAAATTACCACAATAATATTTGTCCAGTATTTGAGAATCTGAACATTTATCAACTTACAACAAACTTTTCTTTCTAAACTACTACGTGCTTACTTGTTAAACATCAGACATTAAATGGTATAACACATTTGTAAAGTAATCAAGGTTTGAAGCTGTTTCATGCATGTGATTTGTGTAATAATATGTAAACTAAATTTTATGTGGTTATTTGCAATAAAAGAAAAGTGTACTCTTAACTTTTAAATGCAACTACAGAAACAAGTAACTAAACTTCAGATTGTGTTATATTAACACAGAATGTAGTGTCAGTCAATGAATATTTATTTTTGCTTTGTAATTTCATGAGACAGTAAGATAAAATAATAATTTAGATCCGAATATCTAATAACTTGATTATTTTTTAAAATACGAACTCCAGGGTAAAATGT
This sequence comes from Schistocerca americana, assembly GCF_021461395.2. Taxonomy (NCBI): domain Eukaryota; kingdom Metazoa; phylum Arthropoda; class Insecta; order Orthoptera; family Acrididae; genus Schistocerca; species Schistocerca americana. Next base: position 94,654,722 of record NC_060128.1, read on the forward strand.
GTTTTTAATTTTTAAGTTTAAACAAAAGTTTCAGCTATTAATGGTAAAGTTTCTCAGGATACAGCCACATACTGCTTTACTTTGTAACTAAAAACAAACTTCAAAGATTTTATATAAAAAAGAATATTTCAAAAAAATCAAGTAACACTACAGTGAATGTTTAAACATTTTCCTTTTATCACAATAATTCCTCAAAGGAAATATCAAAAATCAGTCAAATAAAGCATTACTGTTTTTTCTTGCACAGCACTCTCTGCACGCAGAAAATAAAGTAGAACTCTGACTGTCAGGAGACCCAGCTAACTGGTTCTTTCCATCTGTATGTTCATAGTTTCACCATTCAGATATCTTTCATGAACATGGAAGTGTTGACCCCTATATGTTTTGATTTACAATGATCAGGTTTTTTTTTTTTGCCAATTTTAATGGACTGCACTGTCAGTGTAAAGTGTTAGAGGTTGTTCCGTCATTTCAACTAATTCCATAAATAAACAACATAACCAAATTAAATCTTTGGCCACTTCACTTGGTGATATAATTTCTGCTTCAGTTGTATAAATAGCCACCACCTTCTGCAACTGACCTGCCCATGATACAGCACCACCAGAGAACTTTGTCATGATGGCAGTTGTTGAATTTCTTCTCCACTTAACCACAGTGAAGTCAGCATCACTGTAAATTCTCAAATTTTCTTCTCTATCATAAGTAATACCATAATTAAACGTACATATCAGCTACAGGATTATGGATTCCGGTCCTTGGTAGTTGGTTTTTGCGTAGTTCGGGCAGCTTTATTCACTGAAAAAGTTATTTCTGGACATGTTGCTATTGAGAGGGACATAAGACATAAAATATCCTCACAATAGGGTGCAGAGGATGAAACTGCTTCATCTTGATTATTTTTCTTCACATCCAACTAGAGTTGAAATCACATTAGATTCTGCCATTAAATTTTTCCAATGTTTGTTTCACGTATTTTACTTGAGTTATCGTAATTGCTTAATCTTCATTTCGCTTTATTTTTTTGTCAAGGAAATTGTCAAGGGTCCCCACTGTTACATCAAATTCCCGTAGTAAATTGTTCAGAAAAGCAGTAATTTCATCATCATTGTCAACAATTAGACAATCATAAACATAAATTTAATACGGTTAATAATTTAATAATAAATAAATACGCTTGAAGTAGTAAATGAGTTTTGCTATTTGGGGAGCAAAATAACTGATGATGGTCGAAGTAGAGAGGATATAAAATGTAGACTGGCAATGGCAACGAAAGTGTTTCTGAAGAAGAGAAATTTGTTAACATCGAGTATAGATATAAGAATCAGGAAGTCTTTTGTAAAAGTATTTGTATGGAGTGTAGCCCTGCATGGAAGTGAAACATGGACAATAAACAGTTTAGACAAGAAGAGAATAGAAGCTTTGGAAATGTGGTGCTACAGAAGAATGCTGAAGATTTAGATGGGTAGATCACGAAACTAATGAGGAGGTATTGAATAGAATTGGGGAGAAGAGGAGCTTTTGGCACATCTTGACTAGAAGAAGGGATCGGTTGGTAGGACATGTTCTGAGACATCAAGGGATCACCAATTTAGTATTGGAGGGCAGTGTGGAGGGTAAAAATCGTCGAGGGATACCAAGAGATAATACACTAAGCAGATTCAGAAGGATGTAGGTTGCAGTAGGTACTGGGAGATGAAGCAGCTTGCACAGGATAGAGTAGCACGGAGAGCTGCATCAAACCAGTCTCTGGACTGAAGACCACAACAACAAACATTCTTATGTAATGTCTTATTTTCCTTTTATTTTCAATAGAACCAGGATCTGCAGCATTGTTTTGACAACCTGCTTCATTCATGACTACCATAAAACATTTGTCACAGCAGCGTGTTGCTTGTCTGAGTCTATGGAGACTCATTGTATTATTTCTGAAGCCTTTTGGTTGTTCCATACACACTTCATCCTGAAGTATTCCATTCAGAAAGGCCATCTTCACATCAAATTGTTTAAACACCATCTCCTTCAAAGGAAACTATCACTAGCAAAACTCTAATGGTGTCATAACATGCAGTGGAACTATGCGCATCTTCATAATAATTTCCTGCTTGTTAAATATACCCTTTAGCAATTAGTTGGGCTTCGAAGTGGGTGCTTCCATCAGCTGCAACTTCTCGATGTAGAACCCTGTGATTTTGAAATGCCTTGGCATTGTGGGATGTTCAGCTAACACCCACATATTGTTTCTCTTTACTGCTTCTGTTTTTTCATTAATAGTTTGTATCCGTTTTTCCTTTTCAATGGACTGCAATATGTCAAAAAACAGTTCGTACCTATTTGCCAGCACTAACTTTTGTCAGCATCAAGAGATCACTGCTTTCTATCCAGGCTTGTTTTCTTCTTTGCCTTCTGTTCTCCAGTTTCTTCATCAGAAAATTCAGAGTCTGTTGATTATATATTTTGTCATCTGAGAATTGACTTCCTCCAGAATCAGATGCATTAAATTTTTCTTCACTTTGGCATCCTCCAGAGGCAGACTACCGAGGAATGTCAAATTTAATATTATCACTGAGCAAATTGCAAACTATTTCTGGCTTAAATTTTACACCTTCACTCAAGACCGCTTTCTTTTTGGAATGATCCGGACTCTTAATCCATCTTTGTTATTGGCATACCCAACAAGTTGAACAAAAACAGCCTTTTCATTAACCTTTGGATGAAAATTTTTGTTTGTATGAACATAGGAACCTGTACCAAAAACTCTGCTGTGATCAAGTTTTCCAGCTTGAACCATAGCTCATAAGGAAATTTGACCGGAGCTGCAGACCTTCCAGAATGATTTAAAATATAGACTGCTGTACTGCAGTCTTCTGCGCATAATCCTGTTAGTAGTTTCCTTGCCTCCAGCATAAAATGTGCTGATTCAAAAATTGTTCTATTTTTCATGTTCGGTCACATCATTTCCTTCAGGAGTATAGATAAGGTGGAGGAATCAGTAATTCTGTTCTTTTATCCATGAGCTGTTCTCTAGCTCTGTTGTTAAAATTCTTTACCTCCATCTCATCTAAACTGTTTAACCCCCCCAGGGAGCTCGCGCACCTTTCGTGAGTATGTGTGTGACGCACACAGGGCCCCAAGCTATTGCAGCCCATTCTTCCTTCCCAGGCTGCGCTTCCTTTCCTGTGCCCCTTCCTCCCTATCTTCACTCCTCCCCTACTGCCGCCTCCTTCCCTTCTCTTGATATTTCTACTTATCCACCTAGTCCGTCCCTTCACACCAGGGGGCTCGCCACTCTTTGGTGGCTTTGTGCTTGGCCACCATGGGGCCCCAGCCTTTGCAGCATATTTACCTTTCTGTGCTGCATGTCTGTCATCTTGCTATTCTTTCTCCTCCCGTGGGAAACGTGTCTGGGGTGTTATTGGGAATGTTCCGCATTGTCTATCGCTGACATACGAACAGTCTCGCCACTGTTTTTCATTTCCTTTTCCTTTCTTTGTTTCCTTCTCACATTCCTCCGCTTCGGCGTTCGAGGTTTCTCTTTTTCTTCTTCCTCCCTGTGCCCTCCTGAGGGCAGGCCCGTGCGGCTGACACACAACAGGTGACTGAGTAACACGTTATTCCCAGCCCCGGGTAGACAGGTAGGGTTTGCACGTACCCCCTGGTACAGGCCAGGCCCAGGGAGGGGTGATTGCCTGAGCTGCTGCCTTCCCAAATTACAGATTGTTCCCTCGGTCAGGTGTTTGGGAGGTGTGACTTGAGGTGTGAACAGTGAACAACCATCACCTAAGGCAAGTGTGCCCCCTTGTCAAGGGTTTTGTCCAGAGCCTCTAACGGCCTGTATCCTGCCGGGCATCTCCAGCTCCCTTTTTGTTGGCAGATTTTGCCATCTGTTGAAGTCCTCTGTAGGCATAGCTCGTCTAGCGGTGTCTTCAGTGATGTCTTGATCATCTTTACTCCTGGAGCATCGGCAGTGGCTTTCGTTTTTCCACTGACAAAACCGTCTGTAAGACTTTCTGGTGGCACAATTGGTTTCTCCCACCATCTTTACATCATGGGTGTGTTGCTCTTCTGTTAATTGAAACCACGAAATTCCTGGGGCCCATGCTCAATAGGAAACTCTTGGTCTTCCCATGTGTCTTACTTGTCAGCCTGCTGTACATGGTCCCTCAATGTCCTACGTGGCCTCAGTGGTACTTCCTGGGGTGCTGATCGAACCTCCCTCCGTTTATATTGGTCCCTTACCCGTTCGAGACTTTGCGTCTGCACGTCCATTGCTCTTTATGCCATCTCAACACTATCTACCCTCGTGGCATCTGTTAGGCCGCTGGTGCCTTTTACACTAGCCTGGTTGAGTCTTTATGCTGAAGCTGCTGAACTACCACTGTCCTTCAGCCACGACTTTCTCCTCAGCAGGTATGCATGCCGTTTTTCTGCCTTGCGTGGCCACCCATCCTGTCAGTGATTCCTTTAATCACCACTATGGGGCGTGTTCCTCTTCTATTACCTCCTGGAGTCTACTTTCGGCACTTGCTTTGGTGGCTTAACTTCACACTACCTCCAACTTTCTTGGTGGGTGTGAACCCTTCACCACCTTGGCTTCGTGAAGCGGCCCATGTTAACCTTGGCCTTCATTTGCTTGCTAAGGACACTACTTCGGCCTTGCTCTATAGCCTTAAGTTTCACGATCTTCGTGTGGAATTTCGCGATAGTACCTTTGCGTACACTGATGACTCTCGGGCTGACTGTGGTATCGGGTGTGCCTTTGTCATTGGCACCCACGTCTTTCGATATCGGCTTCCAGCACACTGCTCAGTATTTACAGCCGAGCTCTTCACCTGTATCAAGCCACGGAGTACATCGGACGACTCAGACTTTTCAATTGTGTCCTCTGCACAGACTCACTCAGTGCCCTTCACCTTCAAAGTGTGTGCTGTACTCCTTCCATCTCTTAGTCAGGGTGTCTACGAGCCGGGAGATTCGGGAAAAACCCGGGAATTTTTTCATCCGGGAGAAAACCGGGAAAAACCCGGGAATCTTTTTGAGTTCCAGGAATTTTTCATTGTTTTAGTTTTCAGTTAAGTTTTTGTGATTTTGACTGGTAAGAATCAATACTGTAACAAAAAAAATACTGTATCCCGCTTCTGCAGAGTAATACTGCAGCAACAAAACATGAACGAGAGAAAAAAACGAAAATAAAACTTAAGTCGCAAAGAAAACGCGCCATATACAACAACAAAACACAGTACTCATACAAGCGTCTGCCAACAGCAAAGTGTGTCTAAGGCTTTAGGAAGAGTGTGCAGTGCTTCTTAACAACAAATTGCCTCCAATGAACGTTACGTGACAGTTTTTTACATTAGATTCGTTTTAATGCAAGATTTTTTAATGTTTCACTCGTACGAACATGCGGGCTTCCTGCGTCATCGTAGCTGCGCAAGTGCAGTGACGCCTGTTACCTGGCGCTCTCTGGCAACTGCTGAAGCGTACCTTTCTAATAGGTCACGGAAAATATTGCGAATATTGCTTTGAAAAGCATTACTTTCAAAGTAAATTTCCTTTTATGTAAGATAAACTATGTGAGAGAGTGTACGACGAATTTCTTAAATCACAGAACGTTTGACTCTCATTTAAAAATCAATTCTGTGGGGACGACCATATGAAGAATTTCGAGCCCAGAAGATCAGAAATTTACGTCGTTATTAAAAAATTTTACTGGCACATTTATGTGATGTATGACGCGCAAAAAGATCAACAATATATGTGGAAGCTTAGCTTCTCTTGCAGCTTACTAATCTTAGAGACCAATATTATATGTGATAGCTTTGCTTTTCTTGTAGCAACAATTGTACATTAATTTAAGCCATTAATTTTTCTTATTTGCATGTTCGCGCTACCTAAGAGTGATCTAGCAATTGGCCGACTACATCACGTGTCAAATGCGGTTATCAGCTGGCGAGATCAGGTGACATGAGCTGTGACTGGCTTACAAAAGCGCGTCGCAATCTCAATTTTAATAATGCCTCGGAAAGTAACATGCGGTGTTTGGTGGAACTCGAATTTATTCCTTCGTAACACGGAAATGTGCAGTGTATATGTTGCTGCACATCAAAGATCTTTCGAAAGCGTTTTTTTTTTTCCCCTGAGTTTCATTTTCTAAAGTGCCGGGAAATTCTACGCCGGTGTATAAAACCATAAAAGGATTGATAATGCCGATAAAAAGTATACTGTCGCTTAACACAGAAAAAATGTATTTTCACCCAGGAGAAAGTGTATTTTCAACTGGGAAATCCGGGGAAAATCTGGGAATTGTTTTTCCTTGTCCATGTAGACACACTGTTAGTGCAACGGGCCCAGGAAAACTGTCACTTGCTCACTCTTGGTCGATCGACTGTGATGTTTGTGGGTTCCTGGTCATGTCGGTCTGCCAGGAGACGAGGCTGCTGCCAAGGCTGCAGTCCTGGTACCTCAGCCCACTAGTTCCTATATTCCCTCCAATGATCACTGTGTTGCCGTCTGTCAGGAGGTGGTGTCCCCATTGGTCCTCCCTTCACGGGAATAAACTCCGGATTATTAAGCCTCTCCCAGCAGCTTGGATGACCACCTCTAGGTGCTCCCGCTGGCAGGAGGTCATTTTAACTAGGTTGCATATTGGGCCCTGCCTTTTTAGCCATTGTCATTTGATAAGTGACGATCCCCCACCACTTTGTACACATTGCGCCCAAGTTTTAACTTTCCGCTACTTCCTAATGGAATGCCCATTTTTAACTGTTTACGTTTCTGCTTGGGTTTGCCATCTGAGTTATCGGCCATTTTAGCAAATGACCCACGGCCTGTCGACCATGTTTTACTTTTGATCCGTCAAAGCAGTATGGCGAAGGCCATTTAATGTTTAGTTTTGGACCTTCATTTTGGTATGGTGTCTTTTGTAGTCCTTTCTCCATGTCCCCGTCTTCTCTTACGTCAATTGGGATTGACGTATAGTCGTTGCTTAACTCCTTTTTGTCTTCGTGTTCAATTAACTGCATCAACTGTCTTAAAAGACATAGTTAAGAGTAAGACAGCGGGATGAATGGTGTATGTTAGCTGTTTCCATTATATGTAGTAGTATTGTCTCATGTTTTGTTTTTGCAGCAGTATACATTGTAACCTTTGGCAGTGTCTTCTGCAGAAATAAATAAAAAGGGCAGAAAAATTGCATTTAGTCCAAAACTAGAAACTTCAAAATAGTGCCTCAGTGTACATTCATGTTGACTGTGAAAGTCTGCATTGTGTTATAACACTTTTAATTGCCCAACAGAAAATATAGTTGAGGATTAAGTGTATATCAAAACACATGCCCCCTGTGTAAAATTGCTGCTTAGATATTTCAAATTGTTGTTCAGGTGTTTTGAATTTGACACTGCGTATATTTCAGCTATCTTCACTGGTGAAGAAACTTCACTGGTGAAGAAACTTCACTGGTGAAGAAACTTCACTGGTGAAGAAACTTCACTGGTGAAGAAACTTCACTGGTGAAGAAACTTCACTGGTGAAGAAACTTCACTGGTGAAGAAACTTCACAGCGCATTTAGGCAGCATTTTAAACTTAAATAAATGCCTGTTTAACACTTAGTGCTAATACCACTTTAACAAAATTGCAGGCTCTGAAGAAGAGTTATCAGACTTAAAACGGGCCTATACTGATGGAAAAGGTGACATGGACTTCATCCTGGAATCTGTACCATTTAGTAATACAGAAGAGGAGCCACGGCTTCGCTCATTGCTGCAGGGAATGATTGACAGTGGGGAAGTTCCCGCATTCCGTGCATTCACTCACGAAACTCCTCGCAAGCGAGAGCGGAGGAAGAGGAAGGTGAGTTCTAAATAACAGTAGACTGAAAAATGAGGATCAGGAGACAATGGGGTATATGCCGGCAGACCAATCACATCATTGAGTAGGCAGAGTTAAAAGCCTGGAGACTTTATCGGTGGATGTCTAACATCGCAACACGGAAACATTATCAAAACAAAAACTAGCAAAGTAATGGGGCATCAGTGTGAATAGAAGTGTTTGCGTAGTGTTCTTGTAATAACCATGAAAATCTGACTTCAGAGAGAAAGTATTGGTTTAATTAGTGATGTAAATATTCTTGGCGAGTTCATTAGGCTTTGCCATCTAGCAATTAGGTTGTCGCCTAATGTAACTTAGACATAGTGGTAGAGTACAGATCAGTTTAACAGCAGAACTTCCATTAAAAAGAAGAAATAGTGCCAACAGTTACAATATTTGTCAAAGCAGACCCACAATCCTGCAGTCTTCACTACACCTGCTCTTATCAGCAGGCTTGTACGGATCTGCTAGATGACAAATCCAGCATTGCCCATGCATTCATTTTGCCACTTTTCCGTTAGAATTGAACTGAGTTTGTAGTGCAGTAATGAAAAATTCCATTTCCATATATTCTCTTTGCCTTTACAAATGTCTGTATGTGCAGATGGGTGTGTGTGCGCGTGTGCGTGTGCGCGCGCGCGCGAGTGTATACCCGTCCTTTTTTTCCCCCCTAAGGTAAGTCTTTCCGCTCCCGGGATTGGAATGACTCCTTACCCTCTCCCTTAAAACCCACATCCTTTCGTCTTTCCCTCTCCTTCCCTCTTTCCTGACGAAGCAACTGTTGGTTGCGAAAGCTAGAATTTTGTGTGTATGTTTGTTTGTGTTTGTTTGTGTGTCTATCGACCTGCCACTGCTTTTGTTTGGTAAGTCTCATCATCTTTGTTTTGTTTTTAGATATATTCATGAAAACAGTTAGAAATTACAAAACAGTCGTACAAAGAAGTATGCATAACGTACAAATGTGTAGTACAGTATCCGAATAAACGCGATCCTGGACGATCTTGTGTGTATGCTGTACACGGATATGGGCATGTCTACAATGTGATTTTGTAAACGTCTCAATGGCAACAATTCTTCATAGCCAGTTGTTGTTTCTGCCTAGATCCATTTGCGTTTTTGCAGTTGAAAGCTGTCAGAAGTGCTGCCAGATGTCTGGGATTTCCTTAAGTTGATTCAACTGTAAGAGTGTCGTAGAAGTAAAGAATAAATGTATTAAAACTTCAACCATGATGTGGCGTTCGTGGCATTATCTCAGTAGTTATGACATACCTCTTGAGTTATGTTCTATACAATGAGACATTTGCTTAGGTACAGTCAGTGGCATATTTAGATACTGTCTGCAAAATATGTTGTGAATAGAGTTGGTAGGAAAGATGTACTAAATTTACCGTATTTACTCAAATCTAAGCCGCACTTTTTTCCGGTTTTTGCAATCCAAAAAACCGTCTGCGGCTTAGAATCGAGTGCAAAGTAAGCGGAAGTTCTGAAAAATGTTGGTAGGTGCCGCCACAACTAACTTCTGCCGTCGAATATATGTGGCGCTACACAGGCATGCTTTGCAGGCACAAAGATAAATACTGGCGCCAAAACCTCTGAGTCAGTAAATAAATTTAAAAAAAGGTGGAAGACGAGCTTTTTCTCTGCCTCGAGTTTCGACCACTGCATTTTCATACATTATCCAATGAAGAAAATACAAAATCCGTATTGTTCAACTTCGAATGTAGCAGCATTTCAATGTACTACGAAAATCCGTCTGGCAAGACTGTTTGGGATGTTTGTCAACATGGCCAACTCTACGTTCTGAATTTTTTCCCACCTGTGAGAAGAGGTGATTGCTAATAGGAACTTTTATGAATTGTGAATCACATGCAGTATTCTCTTCACCATAAGAATAATACGAATATAAACATTTTGGCATGTATTCTTTCGTGTTTGCTGCTATCTCATTTAAACTCCGTTTGCCTAACAAACTAAGAAACTAGAGTGAGACAACAGCAAACGTGGAAGAATATACATATCATGTCATGTTTATGTTCGTATTATTCTTATGCCTAATAGTGATAGTCAGAAATGAGACATGGCAATTGACTAGATTTTTAAATCTAAGATGACTCTAATTTCTGTGAAGAATGTAATGTGCTAAAGAGACGTCTGCAATGATTTTCAAACGGAGAAAAATTTTGGCTAAGCTCTCATTCAGAACATCTATCATACACAGCCTATTTTTTAGTTCTTGTTGATCATTATCAAAGAAAGCAGCAGTGTAAGTAACAACAAATAGCAGTCTCTTACCATTGTTTCACTAATGAGACGATTCTTCTCTCCTTTTTTAACTGTAAGTGGCGGTAGCGCGCACAAAAGCAAGCCATGCCACGAGCGGCGACAGGCTGTAAACACTCATTATCAGAATGCGACAAACAATGCATGACGAAGTACAGTAATGCATTTTCAGCTTAGAGTGACGTAAACGCCTACAACAAAGAGAACGACACTTACCAGATCAAAGCAAAATAATCAATCAATTCAAACCAGACGAAGCACGTGAAAAAGGAAGGGTACCCCTATAGATACGGACAGAGCGCCTGACGCATGGTGATGGCTACCTGGTAAAGCTTAACTGCTAAGCTTACAACTCGAAGCAAACTACTGTAGCTGTATTTTCACTCATTCGACCTAAATTGTGTCTCATATTACAATGGACCAACTTTGTTTTGATTTGGAGGTGCGGCCTAAAACTTTTCTCTCCCCTTGAATTTAGAGTCTCAAATTTCAGGTGCGGCTTAGATTCGGGAATTTTTTTTCCTTGATTTCGAGTCTCATTTTTCAGGTGCGGCTTGGATTCGAGTGTGGCTTAGATTCGAGTAAATACGGTAAACGGCATGTGTGATGGTGCAGTGTTTCACACATTTCATTGTTTATGAATTCGTATCACCCGAACTAGGATAGGTAGGTGATCCTTACCCTACAGCAATTCTTGCCTGCCAGTAAGGAGATATGTGTGCCAAGTTTGGTTGAAATTGGTTCAGTGGTTTAGGGGGAGATGTGGAACACGTAGACATTTTTATAATATGTATGGATTACATGAAATCATCAGTTACTGTCCATCTGTACCCCTCCTCGTGCTGTATGGACCATTACATTAACTCGACCTATCAGAATGAATTAAACACCACATCAAATTACCACCATCAAGAACACGATATATTTTAAGTAAGGCAGGAATGATATATAGAGCTGAAACAAACAACAGTTACCATCTACATTACATATGCGACACTTCAGAGAGTTAACTGATTCCAAAATAAAATTTTCGCTGTGCAGGAGCGTGTGCGGTGATTTAAAACTTCCTGGCAGATTAAAACTGTGTGCCGGACAGAGACTTGAAATCAGGGCCTTTGCCTTTCACGGGAAAGTGCTCTACTGTCTGAGCTACCCAAGCGTGACTCTCGACCTGTCCTCACAGTTTCAATTCTGCCGAACACAGTTAGCAAGTGGGGTGCATCCAGCCCTTGTGAGGCAAAACTGAGGAGCTACTTGATTGAGAAGTAGCAGCTCCAGTCTCATAAACTGACATAAACTGGTGTGCTGATCACCTGCCCTTCCATATCCCCATCCAGTGATGCCTGTGGGTGACACTGCGGCCAATCATTTCTGTTGGGTGTTTGTGGCCTGTTCGGGTAGAGTTTCTTAGTTTTTGACGGATATTATGTCAGTGCCAATGGTTTGAAAGTGCCCCTTACATCTTTTGGCGATGGTCCCAGTGTGTCAAGAACCAATGGGACCACTTTGACTGGTTTATGCCAGTCGCCGCAGGTACATTTTAATTTTGGTAAGCTTTTCCACTTCTCAGTGATTCTGCTATGGTGAAATACTGAAAATCTAATAATGTTTTGCATTATTTAGGAGATAGACATTAAATGAGGACTGTAGTCCAATGTGTGCATATTTTATTTCATGAACACTACAGATGTGTTGTAGAAATGACAGGGTGTTTGTGTTGTCCTCATCATTTCATAATCATTCATGCAAGTGGAAGATCGGACTGAAAAACGGTGCGCTGATAACCGCACAGCTGAGCGCCCCACAATCCCCAATCATCATAATCATCATCAGATGTGTTGTCAGTTCAGTGTTAACGTGTCAAGTTTTGATAACTTGATGAGCGCACTGTCACTCTAAACGTGTTGTTGATTTGTGTTAAGTATGATTAAAGTGGTTGACTGCTACCAGTTATTATTGATAAAATATAATAATCATTTCCTCACAGCCAAAAGATAATGTGAAACTGGTTTGTGGCATGGGCAAGCCTTTGTAGTAGACACTGTTGCAGTATTTTGCATGCTAGATTTTATAGACTTGGCTTGCATAATAGCAAGATCTTCATTGTTCAAATGTTTTAAAGTGAACGTGAGAGCACTTCTAGTGTGTAAGGTTCTGTGTTATTCCTTATAATGGTAGAGTAGAGGAGACCAGATTCTTCTTGGACATATTTCACATCTTTTGACGATTCTGCTTCACTTTCATTTTTTTTTATATCCAATTTCTTCTTTTTAATCGGCCAAGTTGTCCGGAACATCAGACAAGACGTCTGTGCATTCATCGTAAATAATCATATTGTCTCTTTCGTGAGCTATAATGAAAGTGCACAAGTACCTGTAAAAACAAAAAACTTGTTGATGTGTGTAACTTATTGTTACCTAAACAAAACACCAACAGAATGAAAAAGGTACTAAAGTGCTGTCACCAGCCACTGCGCGATACTATGCTCACGACACCACTGTGGTGTTGCCGGCCAATGAGCAATACTGTGCACACAATACCACTGTGGTGTCGCCGGCCATTGGCCGCTTTTTCGTGCACGACACCACTGTGGTGTTGGCAGATGGCAAAGTGTTAAAATACTAGAGGGTAATCGCCAAAGCATTCACAGCAAAGTGCCAGAGTTGAAAGTGCTCATACAAAACAGTAAAGCTTACATATACAGGTACAGAAAGCTGGTTGAAACTTGAGGCTTACAGCACTGAGATACTTGGGGAATTTTAGGTATATATTGAAAGAATAGTGTAACAGGCGAATGGAGGAGGTGTATTTGTCCCAGTAGAGACATTCAGATCCACTGTGATAGAGATTCAACCAGCCATATGAGATTGTTTGGGCTAGGCTCAGTAACAGGGGTGTGCATAAACCTGTAATTGGAATCTTCTATCACTGTACTCATCTCCAAATGTAACTGAAAACTTAAGGGAAAACCTCATTTCACTTGTTCTTAAGTTTCTTAATCATACTGTAATTATCGGTGGTGACTTCAGTCACCCCATAGTCAATTGAGAAAATTAGTTTTGAGATGGGCATGACAAGATGTACTGATAAACATTACTAAATACATCTAAAAACTATATAGAACAAATGGTTCAGAACCCCAGTCATGATGGAAATATCAGCTCTTAGGCTACAAATAAACTTGACCTTGTTGAGCATATCCACATTGAAACTGGTATCAGTGACCATGACAGTTGTGGGAAAATGGTCAATGAAGTACAAAGAGCAACTAAAACAGGTAGGATATATGTGTTCAGTAAACTAAATAAAAAAACAGTAGTGTTATCTCAATGAGGAACTTGAAATTTTAGTGCAGGGCAGGAGAATTTGTAGGAGCTATAGCTCAAGTTTAAAAGAATGGTAGACCATACAGTAGAGAGATATATAACCAGTAGAACAGTTCATAATGGGAGGGACCGTACGTAGTATACAGTCACTGTAAAAATAAAAAGAAACAGATTATTGTATAATATGTGTAAAACAAACCATAGGGTTATGCATGGATAGATTCTGAATGAAATGCGTTTGGCAGTCAAAAGAGCATTGTTTGAAGCATTTGATCACTACTGTAGCAGAATATTGTCCAATGATCTTTCACAGAACCAAGGAAATTCAGGACATGTGTAAAGGCTGTTAGTGGCACCAAAGTTAATGTCCAGTCACTAGTGAACGGCACAGAAACTGAAATAGAGGGCAGTAAAGCAAAAGCTATAATGCTTCACACAGTTTTTAAATGTTCCTTTGCAAATGAAAACGCAGAAAAATTGTCTCAATTTAATTCTCATATTACAGAAAAGATGAGTGAAATAAGTTTGTGTCAGTGGTGTTAAGAAACAGCTGAAATTGTTAAACTGAACAGATCTCCAGGGCCCAGCCCAATGGAATACCTACCAGATTCTATACTGAATTTGCGACTGGGGTAGCCCCTCTTCTAACTATAATCTGTTGCACATCCCTCGAGCAAAAAACTGCGCCCAGGTCGTGGAAAAAGCACAGGTTGCGCTTGCCTACAAGAAGGGTAGTAGAAGTGATTAACAATACTACTGTCAAATATCCTTATCATCAATTTGTTGTGGAGTCTTGGAATATATTCTGAGTCAAACATTGAGATCTCGAATAGAATGACCACCTCTATGCCAACCAGCTCGGATTCCAAAAGCTTTGGATGGAGGAAGTCAGATAATGTGGTATTTCTCAATTCCAGAAAAGCATTTGACTAAATAACACATCTACTCTTATTGTCAGAAGTATGCTTATATGGCGTATCAAATGAAATTTGACTGGATTGTGGACTTTTGTTTGGGAGGACGCAGCATGTTATCTTGGCTAGAGAGTCGTCGGATTTAACATTTGGCACGCCTCAGGGAAGTGTGTTGGGACGCTTGTTGGTCGTGTTGCGTATTAATGACTTTTGGGCAATATTAATAGTAGCCTCATAATTTTTGCAGATGATGCAGTTGCCTATAGGGAAGTACTGTCTGAGGCTGCATAGATATTCAGTGAGGTCTTGATAAGATTTCAAGGTGGTACAAAGATTGGCACTTGATTTAAATGTTTAGTAATGTAAAATTGTGCTCTTCGCAAAACAAAAAGGTGCAGTATCCTATGACTATAGTCTCAATGAGTCACAGATGGAATTGGCCGTCTCATACAAATACCAGGGTGTAACTAACAATTTACAGGGATATGAAATGGAATGATCACATAGGTTCATTCTTGGATAAAGCAGGTGGTAGACTTTGGTGTATTGGCTGAATGCAGGGGAAGTTCAGTCAATCTAAAAAGGAGATTGCTTACAGATCACACATGCAACCCATTCTGGAATATTGCTGAAGTGTGTGGGACTCGTACCAAATAGGACTAACAGGGGATATTGAATGTGTAAAGAGGTTTGTTTGATCCATGGAAGAGACAGGGATATGCTGAAGAACCTGAACTGGCTGACTCTTGAAGATTCCCAAGAAAGCCTGCTTACCAAGTTCCAGGAAATGGCTTTTAATGATTACTGCAAGCATAAACAACCATTCCATATGTATAGCTCCCATCCCCCATGCACGCCAATGCTCAGAACCCATTGGTAAAGATTTTTAGTATGTTGAGGAGATTCCCTTTTAGCACTGTGCAAAAATTTGCAACTATTAGATTTTCCCCTCTAATTTACATTTCTTGATTTCGTTGACTGGGCTAGTTCATCAGGGGAAAAAGGCTGCTGCTTCTCAACAGAAAAAAAAAATCAGTTGCTGAAAGATCAAATAGTGAGAAGAAGGAAAGCGACCATAAATTGTTTTGGAAAAAAATGTTTAGAGGTAACTTCTATGTTTTTCTCGAACAACTCAAAAACCATGACTTTAGCAAAAATGTTCCCCAGTACAAAATTAAACTGCATCGCATTTCTTAAAAAAAAAAAAGGTCCTATTCATTTTTTCTCTAGGACTACCAATTTCCGCATTTTATCAGCCATTGTTAACAGGAACATATTTTACATAAATGCTCTCATAAGGGGAAAACTTGATTGGCAGAATATGCTGACAGGTTTTGTAGTGTATTAGCTAACTTGCTGTAGTATGGATTGCGGATACAATGTAACGTTGAAGTCGGCTACAAATGTAAACAAATGATACCTCTCATGAAGTAACCTCCGAAAATTAGTTACCAGTATCTTATGCAGTCCTAATTTAAAACACCCACCACCTAGAAGTGTCTTGGTAAAATGTCTGTATTACATTAATTTTCGAATTTTAGCAACCAGAGAAATGTACATTTGTATTTTATGAGAGGCTATTTAAGCATCCGCACTGTGTGCCTCCAGAGCTTAACTTTGAGTGCAGGTGCACTGATACGTAGTTGCATTCGCATGCATGGATTCTCTCTCTCTCTCTCTCTCTCTCTCTCTCTCTCTCTCTCTCTCCCTCTCTCGTGGGGTTTTGCCAGATGTAAAATACCAGTAAGGAAAACTAGGTTATATTTTCAATATTTGTATGAAGAAAATAGCTTTCTCAGATAAAATTATTAAGCTGGAGCTGAATAAAATTTGTGTTTTATATTTAAATGACATTAAGAAAAATATTAAATGTGTGTACCATTTTTAAGTGCAGTAGGGTTGTATTAAGGGATAAAATTTGGGTGTGGGGTGGTATAACCTAGTTTTGCTTACTGGTGTTTTACATCTGGTGAAATGGTATTTGTTTGTTTATTTTGCATTTCGAGGTAAAATTTGTATCTGTATTCACATTAATTGCAGATGTGGACTTTTCAGGTCCCTAATAATATGGTATAAAGCAACATAAGGTGTGTTATTTCTAAGCTGTAGCTGACAGTGTATCCTGAATTAGGCTTTGTTCTGATTTAGGTGCACAGTTGATTACCATTCGTTGCAGCTGCCAGTCCAAAGGCTGGTGTAATGCAGCTCCCCAGGCCAGTCTTGTCATGTGCAAATCTCGTAATAACTGCAAAATTACAGTAACCTGCATTCTTTTGTACCTGCTTGCTGTAGTCAAGCTGTGGTTTCTCTCTAAAAATTCTTGCCCCTCACACTTCCCTCCATTAGCTAGCTACCAATTTCTTGATGCTCCAGAATGTGTCGTACAAACATAATCCCCATTTTTTAATCAGTGTGTACAGTGAAGTTAATTTCTTCCTGATTAAATTCCATACCTCTTCATTGGTTACCCAATGTACCCCACTAAGATTCAGCATCTTTGATTAAGCTTTGTGTACAACTTTCTTGTGTGTTTGCCTACACTGTTGCCATTTAATGAAATGCATGTTTTTGTACTTTCATTTCTGCAATTAGTTTCTTGATTAATTTCACACTAAATATTTCTGCAATTGACTGACAGAAAAAACATATTTTTCTGCTTCTCCATTGCTCAGACTTTGTTGTTTCATTTTTAATACCTCCTAAATTTTATAACAAGATAAGATTTTATCTTCTTAGTAAACTGTTCATTGTTATGTATTGGGCTTTAAATGGGATAGTTGCCATTGACTATTATTGCTCATTAACCTTATATGGACAGAATTATGAAATAATAAAGAAAAGATTCTAAATGCCATATTTGTCACTTAAGGGTCACGATGTACGTATATTGGTGAATGTACATAGTCATATTTTATATAATATATTTTGCAGCTATATATATGTATATTTTCAATGCTCAAACTAACATTCCAGTTCTGCCCAATAATGTACTTTCTTTGCAGTTTGGCATCTTGCATGTACCTCTTTTCACACACAATTGGCCATGTCCAACATTGTCTTGATGAACAACCTTTAAGCTAACCAGTTCTTATGCATGCGTTATTTTCTTATTCTTTGCATATTCAGTATCTATGCTTAAAGAAGGTCTTCTCCCCTATCTCCCACTAAACATCCTTGTTCATTTTATGCAGGGTATCAGCTATTTCAGCTTTGATCTAACAAAATTACCTCTGCTTATTTTGGGGTATACAGAGAGTTAGTCCCCCCTCTGCAGTAGCCCCATATTTACTACCTTCGTATGAAGGAAGTGGAAAAATAGCTGATGGTAGTACTTCTTCAATCTGATGTTGATTCTATATAAAGTGATTACTGAATCTCGCAGATTTGCTCCTCCCATACAAACATTGTAGAGTAGAATAATTGGTGGAACAACTGACTTCAGGCCTTTCTTTGGCCTTCCTGTCCAGTCAGTTCACCTTATTTAATGGTGTCACTAGAGTAAGCACTGATGAAACAATCACTCCCTCCATCAGCCTCACAGGTGACAAAACTCCTCTTTTCATAAAATACTGAGAAAAAGAGATCGCTTGTGAATGCCGAAGTTGTGATGTCTAAAAAATACCATGTCAGATTCTGTGAGTAATGTTTATTATAAACCTTTATCAAGATATATCTCACAGTTACCTCTGTCATGTGGTTTTAACTTAAGTTTTCAAGATCATTAAAAATATATAACCCCAGCTGCAATACACACGTCCATGCTACACTGAACTCACAAGATGCGGCTGTCCTAGTAGTTGGTGAAATTCTCACAGTGCAGTGCGATTTCTCCTGTGTACTTTCATTTAAAGTGTTAAGAATCTACTACGCGTGGCGACAGTGAGACGATTCTTCTCGCTACAAAAATACGGCAACGTGTTACAAATTTGTCAAGCTTGTTCATAGAGGGTTAAAGAAGTGTTTGCTTTCATTTTTATTTAGATTTTTAGGTTCTTTCCACTATATTCATATATACAGTAACCTCTTTCAAATTTTTAAAGTGGGAAAAAGAAGCACAAGAGGCAGAGAAAATGAAGGTGGAAATGAATATGGATGACGGGGAAGAAGGACTACGAGCCATAATCCAGGCTAAGCACGCCCAGAGGACTGTCGACGCCGACGCGTTCTTCGACCATCTGGCAGCGAAATACAGTGGTGGAGGTGGTAGTGCTAAGAAGAAAGGCACGCGACAGCAGCCTGCGAGGAAGCAAGCCAAGAAGTAGTGCAGCAGTGGGCTGTCCAAGAGCGGAGTGAGGCTACAGACTGAAAACAAATTTATTTCTGGTGTATTTTATCAATGTATAACTTGCTACAGCATTGTTTAAGAACTTGTTTGACCCAAATCTGTCACACATAGTTTACCTTGAATGAAAATGTAATTTGTGGGCCATGTTATACATTTGTCGATTTCTAAACATTTTGTGTGTGTGTGTGTGTGTGTGTGTGTGTGTGTGTGTGTGTGTGTGTGTTTTGAGAACACTCAGAAAGACTGTCGACTGTTACTTGTAGTTATACTGCCAGCTCAGACATACTGTTCTTCTCCTTTGGTTCACATATACTTTGTTAAAAATTAGTACACAGTTTTCATTTTGAAAATGAGTTCTTAATGTGATTAAGTTCACCAGGAAAAGCTAAAAACTGTGATACAACTTTACTGTCCTACCCTACACTTGGACTGCCACCGTATGTTGTGCAGTGTGAGGTAGTGTTATCTTTGTGTGTGGCTGCTTTAAGTACAATGAAATCTTTAAAAAGTGATTATTTTAATTTGTAGTACTAGCCTTGAATCATTCATGATGATCTGAAACAGCAATAAGGGATCCTTCAAGCACCTGGGAAGTACTTGAGGTTCCACATGTCATGTGAAGGACACAGTACTGGAAACGGAAGGTGTGATTTGCAATTTTAAATTTGAAAGTACTGGCATAACTTTAACAAGATGATGCATAAAGCATTGTGGTTATCCAAACAGTAATTGTATCCTGTGATGTGTTGTTGGATTTGACAGATGACTGCCACTATCACCTGTGGAGACAGTCTGTCATAGGCCCAATAACTATTCTCACAGTTTATAGCCATTATGTGTTTACACTCTGGATTGATATCAGTGGAATAACCACATACAGTGAAATCCCATTTTAACCCTTTTCAAGGGACTTTAAAAAAAGGTGTAAATTATGAGAAATAACTTTTTAAGCAGAAAGTTACTTTTGTGCCCCCCCCCCCCTTCCCCACTTGCATCTTTGTTGTTTATGTATATGTAGATAATAGGATAAAAATACTTGTTTATAATCCAATAAAGGCCATCTAATGTCGACTAGAACTGGCAACTGTGTGGGATGTAGAAATGTGACTTAATTTGATTCATTATAATCAATGTTTTTGGAAAGCCTGCAGTTGTCATTGGTTATTTAAGAATGAATCAGTGCACTAGTTTTATTTTTTCATATGTAACAGTGTTTTTTGAGAATTCATTGTCATCTGTAAATTGATGTAAGTATTTTGTTTGATGTTTGCCTATATGCTGTTCTGATTCCCTTGTGCTGTAGTCATATTTTTGATGTTGTAAATACTTAATAAGGATTTGCACTGGACGATGGGAATAAATTCACAAAACACATTTTGCTATGAATGAAAAAATGTGTAACTGGTGCAGTGTGTCATTAATTGAACCACAAACATTTGAGCAATGCAAAATATGAAAACTGTGAATTAGTGCTGCAAGTGAACAAACAATGAAACTCGGGAAATATGTGTTAGAGGTGTCATGATGATCACAAACTTGCGCATCTGCATTAGAGGTAGTTTAATAATTGTCATGGTTGGTCATTATTTGAACAAACATAACTACTCCCGACAGCCAACACACCAAGTAGAGCTTGGAAGTGGCAGAAGATAAAACACGAATTGCTCAGACTTTCCACTGATTCAGATTTGTTGAGTACAGTGCCCTGGTCTCACACTTACGCACATAATGTTTGTAAGCTTTACTTGAAAGCCAGCACCGTGGGAGTGTCATTTCATATCAATTAAGTCAACTTTTTCTCCACCAGGGTTGATTCATAAATTGTAAATCACGGGAAAATTAAAAATGTTAATGCAAAATCAGGAGCGAATTAACATTGTAAACATAGGAAATTTGATGGGAGTGATAAAAAAATTATCAGAAACGGTGGGAAAACATTAATTCTGAGAACGTCAGAGCAGGGTTACTCTGTAATTGTTATTAAATAAGCTTACCACCAGATGTTCTCGAGAGTTAATTTACGAAAGAAAATTATACGAAGTGTAATATTTGGTCTTAAGTAGGTTTATGTAACTAGAGGACAGAATGCTACAGTGAAGGGATGTGTGGTTCGGTGTAGTCAGTTGATATTGTTTAGTCTCCTGTTCTGACCTTCTACCACCTTCCCTTACTTCCAAGAACTGCTAGCAACACATGTTTACCATATATGTTGGAGTGACTGTTTTGACAGTATTTTATTAAGCCAAATACTGTCAACTGGGTGTACTTGAGAAACTTTAAAACTTTGAAAGCACACATAAAATCTGATAGTTGTTCAAGAAGCAAAACTTTCATCTGCTTTCCAGCTTTGAACTCCAGGATAGGAAAGTTAAGGTTTTATTCTGTCCCATGTTACTCCCCAGGTTGGCTATATTGGGGCAGAAAGCTTGAAATATCAATTTTGTTATATAATCATGTAATGTTTTAACTAAATGATAATATTCAATACATTAGGGACCAGGAAATGTTTTGAAAATAATTTCATTACTACGTTTTAAAATAACCTTATTAAGTGGACATAAAAGAAACATTAACAAATTTTAGTTCTTATCACTCAGAAAGATATTTATCTCTTCACTGCCTTTGGCATAATACAATTTGAGCAAGAGAAACTACAGAAATGTCATCATTTGGGAGAATAAACACTTTGTTTCCTTTATAATGCCTCATGAACTCGCACCCACTTGATCCGTTGTTAGCAATGTGCCAATGAAGTTTTTGTTGGTCTGTCTTTTTGTTCACTCATAAACAACCTGAACTTAAGCAAAATCTCCACACTGAGCTGATAAACACTGCTGCTGAATATATAGTGTTTGTGCAAGAGCTTCATTCACATCATTATTCTGGGCTTCAGTTCTATTGTTCACCACCATTTGCAATTCACATTCTTGAAGTGAGTAATGTTCTTCCTGTTTTTCTTCAACTGAAGGTTGATTATCACCCTCTTCTTTGGTGGATGCTGTAAACCCTTATTGCTACTTAATTTTTCCCATTTTGCTTTTCTCCTTATCTTTTTCAGAAGCACTTATTGCTGTCTAAAAAAAAAAAAATCAGATGTCACACTTGATCCTGGGGAAATATCCAATTTTTCTCTCTTCTTTATACTTGTGTGTTTTGCTGGTTTCCTGGAGGTATCCTTCAAATGAATTATTCCATTTTTGCATTTGGTCTTGAGATTTGTGGTACGTGTGTCGTGGCTTTTTGTGGCTTAATGGGATGTATGCCACTTGCTTCAAATCCACTAAACAGGTTTCGCATTATGGAGCCCTGTTACTTCTCAAGAGTTTTCTTAAGACATTGAAAATATCTTAAAGGAGTGAGGCATGATATTTTGCTTTCCACTCCTCCAATACCTCCCTCGATTTTACTTCCTCCTGGAAAAAACAATAGATCCAAATGCAGAGCCAACAGCACAAGCCATATGATGATCTGTTCACATTATTCTGTTACTGATAAATGGCTTGCCAAATTATCTCCTATTATGACTGGGTCCATCACATACTTTTTTGAGATACGGAAGTGCTGTAGGTAAAACCATTCCTCAAAACTTGCACCCTCAATCAATCCTGATCTTGAGCAATGAAAATGAGTTCCCTTTGGTCCACCTTCTATCCATGTATGGTATAGCTGTTCTGATTTGTACACAGTGTACTTAGGGAGACAATATCAAGATGCTGTACCAGTAAAAATTACTGAAGTGCTTGATTCTGAAATATCAATGATTTTCAGGACGCTTGTGTTGTCTTCTTACAGTGACTTTTCTTCTTCGGTGAGCTGTCTGCCATGTTTATTTCATCATACTTCAATATAGCATTTTGCAGAATTCCACTGAATCAAACATTCAGCTCTTCAAAATATGATTTTTATTGTATCTCACTTACAGCAACGTTCCATCTTTTCACATTCTCAGAAAATCTAATTTGAGTTTTATTTCTGTTTGAAAATAATTTTGTCCGTTGTACACCACACATTAATTTTAACTTCTACGGAGCCCTTCTTTTCAAACTATTTTGATGATAGGCTAACACTGAATTTGATTAGAGTGGTGCCCCATTTGCCACCGCTTGAAGCTTTTCCACCAAACCCTGTCCCTCTGTAATGCTAAGTGCAGGAAGGTGGCCATATTTACCCACATTCCTGTACTTCGTCTTTCTGTTGAGAGTACTTTCTGGAACTCCATATCTTTCTACAGCTTTCTGAAGACTAAGGTTCTTATGGTCTCCTTCCCATATTTTAATGATTGAGATGAAATAAACTGTAAAAATTGAAAAGGAAGTATTACAGTGCTTTTCCGTAAACTTCGATTCGTTCCCAAGTAACACATAATGAACACATTTAGAATGAATGAAAATAATTCAGAGATAACAGTGTGTGGTCACATTGAACTTCATTGTAGCTATAAATCACAAATGAGGTTAGAATAGGACATGTAAACCAAAGTTTTATCTCCAACAACATTAGAGTGAAAATTAAAGCAAAATTAAAACAAAAATTTTGTTTTTTAAATTTTGTTGAATCAGTACTTGGAAGGCTTCGAAATATGTAGCAATTATTACAGCCATTCATGAAACACATTCATAAAAATATAAACTTTCCAAAATCCCTTTATCAGTGGTGCCAGTACTTAAAACAAAAATACAAATTTTGTTCGAAGTTACACCTGCTGTTCAAAGTACACCCAGTTGATAGTACCTAGTTTTCTCTCACTATTTAACATCTTGGCTCTAATGGTTGGTACACAATTATTGGTGACTGTTCTAATAGCACAAGTTTGCTCAGTAGCTATTTTTCTGAGAAGCATATTTGTAGTCTTGATTTGCATTATATTATGGCTTATCTTTCTTTCTATGGATGACATAATAAAGAAACACCATGTAAGAGTGTAATCTGTTTCCTACCTTTTTTATTCAAGATATGGATTGTTCTGCAGTCAGATTGTGCTATGTATATAGTAACAACCCATTAATGAAGTTACACAAAATTAATTGAAAGCCTTAAAAACCTCTCAACTAATTTGCAATTTGCCCAAAATGTCAGCTTATCAGCTCCAGGCAGTTGCTCATTACAGATCAGTACAGCACTAGTTTTCACATTCTCTTGTGTGGAAATGACATTTACATTTGTTGGCAGAATTTGGTGTACAGCCTATTGACACAATACTCTCTTAAACTTGTTCCTGACAAGGTCGGTATGGGGTTGTTTTCAGTATTATCAGGTTTCTGTTTAACACAAAACTAACTCTCTCTCTCTCTCTCTCTCTCTCTCTCTCTCTCTCTCTCTCTCTCTCTCTCTCTCTCTCTCTCTCCCCCCCCCCCCCCCCCTCTCTCTCCCTCCTCCCCCCCCCCCCTCACCTTCTTTTAAAATGCCATTTTAATAGATTGTTAAATACCAGTGAATTACTGGAAATAAAAATATTTTAAATCTTCAAAAGAAGTTTGATTAATAGAAAATTGATATGTGTTCTTGTATTGATTTTGTAGTTTGAGAGCCGGTCAACAGTTGTGATATAGGATGTTTTGCCCATTTTTACATAACTGATGTGTGCATTTATGTTGGTAGCATATGTTTGTGATATTTTTTATTTTATTAATGACCATATTATGGAAAGGATAGATTTGTGCTCACCATGTAGATGTTCAGTTGCAGAAAGGCAGAACGAAAAGACAGCTAAACATTTGAGCTTTTGGCAACAAGGCATTCTTCTAAAATAAGAAACATACACACAAGCACAACTCACGGACATGATCACATCTCTGGCCACCGAGGCCATGTGGCCAAAAGCTCAAATGTGTAGCAGTCTTTTTGTTGTGGCTGTCTCCAATGTGGCGTCTCCTCCGTATGGTGAGTAGCAATCTACTGTCATTACTCCATCCTGGATGTCCCTTTGTTTGATTTGTATTCATGTGATTTGCTGATTGCCATGCTCCCTCTCCAGACTAAATGCTAAATTTTGTTTTGTATGTATCAAAAGTTTCCTAAAAGTAACTTGCTTATTAAGTCATTGTTCAATTAAATTACCCTTAAAGGGCAAGGATTTTTTCATAAACTGCGTGATGAATTTCCTTTTATTCAAAGACAGTGTCTTTGATGTGCATTAAAAGATACTATAAGATTGGAAATGAGGAAACTGAACCCAGTAAAATGCTTTAAATAACCATTTATATTGACAGGGTAAATATTAACTAATACCTTACAAATTACCAGCTCATTGATAAAAACAAAATTAGGGCATGAGTACACTTAAAGCCCAAGAACTTTTTAGAATTTGATTAAGGGTAAAGCTTTCTAGTCTAAAATCTGAGTTTCTCATGCATTTATAGATTGAAAATCAGAGGAGTGGCAGCTTGAATTTTTGCTACGGTGTTCCTAGCGAGATTAAATTTTACTCCACTATTTGTCATATGATGAATGTAACATAGATACTGAAATATTTATTGATGTGCTGTGTATACGTAATGCATGTGAAACAGGAACTGTAGATCTTGACGGATTGTAATGTTAAATGTTTTTGTCAATAAAATTATTTTCATTTATACTTATGTCTTTGTCATGCAGTTTGCCCAGTACCTTGTAATTGTCTTTCACTGTCAAACATACAGATTGTATAAAATGGTATGAGCTTCGCATCTAACTTCCAGCATCTTTGTAGCACCACACTTCAAAAGATTCTAGTATTTTCTTGTATGAACTGCTTATTGTTGAAGTTACATTTCTATGCAAGGCTACAGGTACCACATACTTACGAAAAATTTTAGTAAGACCTAAATTTACTGCCACCTGTGGACAGTGTGTCTAAATTGATAGCTCCCTTCTCCAGTATGCCAAGTCTCACAAGGGCCTTCAGCCAGTTGTGTGTGTTGCCTTTTGGATTGAAAGCATTAGTGTCAGAATTCATTGTAGCACATGATTAGGCACTAGGCCAAATAATAACAGAATGTGTAATTCAGTATGTAGATGACTTACTGCACCTCAAACACAGCAAGGTCATATTCATAGTAAACAAATTGTGTTCAAAAATTTGAAGAATATTTAATCTGGGAAAGGCCAAATTTGGCAGGACGAATTAAAATTTCTAGAACACATTATTAACAGCAAGGGAAAGACCAGTAGTTGTTGGACAAGAGTTTCACTCCTTGGGCTTAGTTTCTTCAAGAGTTTGATTTAGAGATACAGTACATAGAAGAGCAAAATTCAGTGGATGATGCTTTGTCGTGACTGCCATTGAATGTGGAGGGAACAAGTGGTGTGGCTGACAGTGCATTACAAGTCTTATTTTTTACAAAGAGAGGGTAGGCATGAAATGAAACTACTGAAAAATATAAAAGAGCAACCAGCTGATGTGGGGATCAGTAAGTAAGTACATAAGTTAACAGAACAAAGAGAGGAAAAGGGGATGAAATTTGTACTTCGTGAGGGCATACTGTTCAGTTGTTGGGTGCAGAAATACCATGTTGATGAGGGGAAGCATACCTAATGACTGTGGTACCTTTGATCAGGTATGTTCAAACAGTTTGGTTTCTTTGTGCTAAAGTGCCTCAGTTACACGAGTAAATATTATTTTAAGGGAATGGCTCAGAGGTAAGTAACATTTTAAAAACTTGTGCTGTATGTATGTAATAAAGTATATTTTAAGATTGAGCAATCTGATATGTTACCCAATAGAGATGGAGCAAATTTGGGGTCTTGTATGTGTCAGTTTCTATCAAACATTACAAAGAGGACCTTAGTGTGTTTTCATGTATGTGGTTATGGAAGGGTGGTCTGAACTTGTAAAGTTTTATCCCTGTGTCAAAGCTACAAGCAAGACAGTGATGAAAATTATGGGTAATGAGTATTTCAACAAAGTGGGAAAACTAGGCAGACTTCGTCAGACAATTTATTGCAAGTTACATCCAATGTGTTTAAGGAATTTTTAGTTGAATAAGAATTGTGGCAAGTGCTAATATATAAACTTCACCCACAATGGAGGTAAACAGTGAGTGATGAGGCAACTTGGTAGACTATTCCATACACTGCGTAATGAACAATGCAGTCAATGGTCAAGATGGGAAAGGGATGTAAAGATAATTTTAAACAGTTTATTACTTCCAGGGATAGGGGTGACTCAAAGTGAGGTAGCAGGAGAATATTGAGATAGTGAATCTACTCTCAAGATAAATGAAAATAATCAATGAACCTACTCTCAAGAAAATGAAAATAATCAATTTTGATAATGTAATATAATTGGATAGATAAGTCTACTCACAAAGTGGTGGCAGAACAACACATAAAGAAACTGAAATCTGCAAGCTTTTGGAGCCAGTGGCTCCTTCTGGCAGAAGAGTCGAAGGGAAGGAAAAAAGGACTGGGAAGGTGTAGGAAATGGGAAGAGTTCAGAAAAGTCACTTGGAACCACAGATCACAGGAGACTCCGGGTGCGATAAGAAGGAAAGACTGAAATGGTAAACAACAATCTACAAAATAGCTAAACAATACCAGAAGAATTTCAATAATAGGACTGCAGAACCTGATTTTCAGACAGGAGAATATGTATTTGTCAAAGAGTTACAAGAAAAATAGCAAGGCTGTAAAACATATTAGTTTTATTGTTTTTACGAGGGACCTTCAGCAATTGCAGAGAAAACTCACAAAGGCTTTCATGCCAAAGTAATGGTAATGGAGTATTCAGCTATACAGGGTGTCCCATTTATCTTGACCACCCTAAATAATCCTCACCAACCCGAACTTCTTCTCCAATGTTCTATTTACTGATAAATATTCCTTCTCAAACAAAGGACAGGTAAACACAAGGAACATGCATTATTGGTCCAGTGACAACCCACGACGGCTTAGACAGGTGGAACATGAGTGTCAATGGAGAGTTTAACGTGTAGTGTGGGATGCTTGATACTACAATTCTTGGTCCTTATTTCATCAATGCCAAGTTCCTCAGAAGAATTCTTCCTCCCCTTCTGGATGAAGTGCCGCTAAGAACCAGAACGCTTATGTGGTATCAACACGATCGATGTCCAGTGCATAATGCCTTGTGTGCACATCGTGTTCTGAACTGAAGGTATCCTTTCAGATGGATTGGTCGAGGAGGAACAGTTACTTGGCCTGCTATGTGTCCTGATTTAAATCCTCTGGACTTTTGTCTTTTGGAATGTATGAAAGACATTGTATGTCGCGATATTCCAACAACTCCAGAGGACATAACAAGAACGTATCGTGCTTGCTTGTAATTCTCGTCAGCAGGCAACACTGGAAACAGTAAATAATTCTTTCATTCAACGAGTGCGACAGTGTATTGGTGTCCAGGGTCATCACATTGAGCACCTTTGAATGTGCTACTCCTGGGCAATGGTACAGGAAAGTCAGTAAATTTTGTTATGTTTTTGCTTGGTTTTCATTTGTTTTCTGGCAACTCTAGCAAGTGGACGAGTTTGTGATCCCATGCTCAAAGTTAGTGTTATGTAATTAATAACATTGTGTTTCAGTGAATGGTACACTGTGATAGATTTTTGAATACGTCTTGAGGAGAGGAAATGAATTACTGAATAAAAATACAGGATGTAATTTTAAAAAATCATACCGCTGTTCATATCTTTGTAAAAAACAAAGCTACAATGAAGGCAATCATGCTGATTGATGTCCCCGTGACTTCTAAAGAACATTTGCTTGAAACGTTATGTAATTTGCATCTGAACAAATAGTTATTTAGTGTGATCAAGATAAATGGGACAGCCTGTACATCTGGAGACTAGATGTGTGGAAAAACGGTATCGGAGGTTTAATTCAAGGTGAAGTGAGTGGTAAATACACTGATATATTTTTTGATACTGGAAGCTATATGAGCCTAATTAGTGAGGGTTTTTAACACACATTAAAGATCCAAGTGATCTTGGGTTTCCTGTGATGTGGACACAATTATGCGGTATAACAGGACAGGGATCCACATGAAACAGGAAAGGAGTATTTTCTTAGAATAACTATTGGTCATTTTAGTTGTTTTCAGTCAATACTTGTGGTAAGATGCATGTGTATGAAAGTGTTCTTGGGTACTTATTGGTGTGTGTGTGTGTGTGTGTGTGTGTGAGAGAGAGAGAGAGAGAGAGAGAGAGAGAGAGAGAGAGAGAGATATTAACTTTGGGAAAAAGATTGTGACCATGAAGAATGATGGTGTAGAAATGAGAAGTTTATTTGGGACATTACGGAGAACACATTAGATGGAAAGGAAATACTAAGGAGCTATCTTGAGACATGGTAAATGAGGATAAATAAATTGCAGGCCGACTTGCAGAGGAAGCAGTATAAAATAGGGAGTGAATTGCTCCATAACAGACAGTTGTACACAGCATTGAGTTTTTTATCTTCTGTTTGATCATGAACGTAACAGACATTTTAGTGGGGAGCAAGGACATGTATTTCTTTAAGGGAAGCAGTTACATGACATGATCAATTACTGAGGTTAATGATGCAAAAGACTGCTCATTGAGACATATGCTGATGGGTGTGGGAGAATTTTTGTGTGGATATTACATAGAGTAAAGTTGTTTTATGTGATGTAGATAAAAGTTTAAGTAAGTTGATTACAAGTAAATACAATTATTATCCTGGAGGAATGTTGACCCTTATGAGTATATGTATATGAAGGCAATTAATGAAAAAAGGTGTAGAAGGGGACACCTGGTCCTAATGGGAGTTATTGTTAGTTGTGAATGTGATGGTGAGAACTAAATGGATGGTTGTGAGGTTGAATGTGGTGGTTTTTGGGCTGCTAGAGGTTCAAGTGATCCTGTAATCAATGTTTTCTTTAATATTTAAACTGCCAACGGAAGATTGTCTTTTCCCTGCTGGAGTTACCAATTCTTGTTCTTCCACTTAATTGTTTATTAGCCAGTTCATTCAATGTAAACAAATAGATGTGTGCCATTATACAGGGTGAAAAGTATTTAAACCGACAAACTCTGGGAGGTTGTAGAGGACATCAAAACAAATATTTTTCCCTAATGTCATTTTTTCCTATGAGGAGTATTTAAACTGGCAGAGGACGATTTCTCTGGCAGCAAATTAATTAAACCAACAAACACTTTCCCATTTTTTATGACCAAGATACAACACATTAACACAACCCAATTTCAATTACAGTAGATTTTCAAAAATGCCTCCACTGACATGTAAACAAAGGTTACATCGTCGGATCATGTTCTGTCTGACATGGGCAAAAACCCCAGGAGTATCCTGAATTGTTCCTGCTGCTGCTGCTATCCGGGCAACCAGATCCTCTTCTGATGCAACTAGAGTTGCGTAAACAAGGTTGCGCATCTCTCCCCACACAAAAATGTCCGGAGGGGACATATCTGGGGACCAAGCTGGCCATGGTATAGGACCACCTCTGCCAATCCACGTTTCTGGGAAACGTCGGTCCAGGAATCGACGCACACAACGGCTGAAATGTGCCGGTGCCCCGTCATGCTGGAACCACATGTGTTGTCTTCCAGAAACACACATCCCTTCGATAATTGATGCCATAAACCTGCATCACATAGTCACCTACGCAGAATGAAGTACCAGTTCAGTTGCGAGCTGTTTTCCTGTAATGCTCTGACAACATTTTCGACAGATGTCGGATCTACTGCTTTCCTCCCTCTGCCACATCACACTTCAAAAGAACCTGTCTCTTCGAATTTTGTAATCTTTTCTTCGAATCTTTAGCAGAAATCTGGCCAGTGACTTTTCTCAAGCCCTTGAATGTCAGGAACTTGCAGGGATACAGGTACACAGACACCATTCTTGTAAAAGAGTTTTACCAGCGGCACTCGATCCTTCGTGAATACACTCATGTTAGGCATGTCAGATGTAAACCTAGGAACTGCCATGTGCTGCGCATCTATTGGGGCGCATGTTCTAGCACAGAGACACCTGATGCTCAAATTTTCATTAATTTTGATTTGTTGCATGATGTTCCTCCTTGCATCAATAGTATGCTGTTCAATTTTGGTGACATTCTGAGCAGTAGTTCTCTCTATACCACATTTTGAAACTGGAACTTTAATTTTATATATTAAGTTGTTTATGTATGTCCAATTGATAAAAGTACATATTTTGTACAATCAATTAGCAAAGAGGAGCAATGTGAGGTTACAATCTACTCAATTGGTACTGCACTCTACAGTTTCTGTTTTTGCGTGTCCATTGGTTTTTCTATTGTTTTCTTATTGACATTATAATTGTGCAGCCTGATTGCAAAAAAACATGCATATCAATGATTTCCTCCCGGTAGTAGAGTAAGAATCCTTAAATATAG
Source organism: Schistocerca americana (assembly GCF_021461395.2). Classification (NCBI taxonomy): domain Eukaryota; kingdom Metazoa; phylum Arthropoda; class Insecta; order Orthoptera; family Acrididae; genus Schistocerca; species Schistocerca americana. The sequence goes on from NC_060128.1 coordinate 94,685,719, forward strand.
GAGGCGGACGGCAGACGCATCTACAGATGCAGTGCTACTTTTATCTTTTTCTTGTAATGAGACCACATGCAAACAGACGACAATATTTCCTTGCAGCACTCCCATGAACCAAGTACAGTGTCCTTATGTCGGTTGTTAGCTTGTAACACACACAGACAGCCGTGAAGTTTAAAAACAGATAGTATCACCAAAGCTTTAACCAGTATCGGAGACTGACAAATTAACTTTTATATTAAGAAGTATCTGTGTAATTTTATTTAATACCAGGTACATTGTATATCGGTGCCTCTTGTTTGTAAGCTGAAGATGTATCTGCCAAGAGATAACTAATTATTTTATTCATAGCTATTATTTTTAAACAATGGCTCTGAGCACTATGGAACTTAACTGCTGAGGTCATCATTCCCCTATTTTTAAACAACTGTAGCATTTATTTCAGAACAAAATTCAGTCATCAGGTGCATGAATATTTTTATTTCAGCTTACCAGGTTCAACAGATTAATTTATCATCTTCAGAAGCCTACAAAATTTGGAATTTTCTAAATCTTGAGATATTGGCTGTACATCTATGTAAAGTGTAAGAAGTTTATTACAGGCACTTATATAGTATTGGTGTGTCAGATGTCAGTATCTCCTTCACAGAAGTGTAATGCCATATGTCCAAAAATGTACATATATGTGATTATTGTAAACACAGATTGACACACACAATTTACAGTAACTGAATCACATCCTTGCACACTTGACAGCAATAAAAGTGGACCGCTGCTGAATGAAATCAACATAACATAGCTGTGCTAGCAACCATGTTATTAGAGATGAAACAGTCCCTAACCCTTGTAAATTAAACTTCATTACAATAAGCCACACTTCAGAAGTCTTGTCACATTCATTAAATGACATGATGAGTTGTTCATGATTCGAATTTCAACCCACTATTAACCAAAGCAAGCTTGCGTGTCTGATGGAGACTCGAGTAGGCACAAACAGACGTAAAATATCGAAGTGTTCACCAGTATCGGTTTACAAGGCCAGTGGTTCGAACCTGGAAATGACGATATGTTTACCACTCCACGAGGAACACCATGAAGCTTTTATTGCTCCTGATAAGTAACCATGAAAGGTATGTAATAAAGTGCAACACAAAAATGTGAAATGCTAAGTTGTAGTGATGGAAGGTGAGGAGAACCCAGTATCTACGAGGCGTATTTTTTAAGTAAGTACTGCTTTGAAATTAAAAAAAAAAAAAAGATGTGGTAAGATATCTCAGTAATGTTATTTTTACATGAAAGCCTGTACCTTAATCTACTTTTCTACATAATTTCCGTCAATACTGAGGCATTTGTCATAATGTTGTACCAGTTTTCGAATACCGTCCTCATAAAAGGATTAATCACTGCATCACCACTGTTTTGACTTCGCCATCATCTTGAAGAAGCTGACCGCCCAGGTGTTTCTTCAAGTACAGGAACAGACGGTAGCCACTAGGTGCAAGATCGGGGCTGTACGGAGGATGATCTAGAGTTTCCCATCAAAAAGATGTGATGAGATCTTTGGTCTGATTCGCCACATGCGGACGGGCATTGTCTTGCAGCAAAACGGTGCCCTTGCTCAACTTGCCATGTCTTTTGTTCTGAACTGAACAGCACAGATTGTGCAATTTCTTACAGTAAGCTGCTGCATTGATTGTCTCATTACGAGGCAGAAATTCCACAAGTAATACTCCTTTACTGTCCCAAAAAACTGTGCACATGATTTTCCGGGCAGAAATTGTTTGCTTAAACTTCATTTTTCTGGGTGAATCTGAATGCCGCCATTCCATGGACTGTTGCTTTGATTCTGGTGTGACATAGGTCACCCATGTTTCACCTTGAAGAAACACCTGGGCGACTAATGACCTCAGCAGTTGAGTCCCATAGTGCTCAGAGCCATTTGAACCATTTGAAACACCTGGGCGATCAGCATCTTCAAGGCGATGACAAAGTCAAAACAGTAGTGATGCAGTGGTTAACAAGTCAGGCGGCAGACTTCTATGAGGAGGGTATTCAAAAACTGGTACAGCGTTATGACAAGTGCCTCAATATTGACGGAAATTATGTAGAAAAGTAGACTTTCATGTAAAAATAAAATTATTGACATATCTTGGCACGTCTTTTTTAATTTCAAAATGGTACTTAAAAACACGCCTCATATATGAAAACTTATCCAAGCACAATCAGATGTCAGATATTACAAATGTTCACCAATAGCTTGATAATGAAACCTGAAATGATGATACAAAGGATGTTTGCCTGACAAGGACCTGAACCCAACACCTTTCACTATTGCCTCATAGCAACAAATAGCTATGATATTTCACCAATAGCAAAACATGCACATGTTCAGCTAGGGGTAATGCTATGAATAGTTCTGTGCTGTCTGGGACTCCAACTCCACGTATATTTGTCACTGTTGACCCCATACGAAGAGGTGTCGAGTATCAAATTGTCTTTTACTAGTAGTTAGGATTGCTCCAGTCATACAGACTTGGAGGAGTTTGGCATATGGGGAAACAACAAAATGATGGGACAGTATCATCTTGAAGGGTTCAAATCGAGAGAAAATTTGGAATCCCAGTTAAGCGTCAATATTTTCAAAATCTCAAGGTCACTTAAAATAAGAAATGAAAGTCCTATGACCTTACATGACGATTGGATCGTGAACTAAAATAACATTACCAGTATAAGAACACTTATTAGAGACAGAGTTTCTGCAAGCTGTGATTCATCCTCTGACATCCAAAACTAATCCACCTCTGTTCCAATCGGTAGCAAATGGACATGTTGACTTGGAACCATGGCACAGTCCTACAATCTTTACTTGACATTACTGGACGCAAAGAGGGTATGTTTTTGACTTCAAAATCAAACCCACATCTTAGTTGTTACAAGCTAGCCTCAGTCTGTTGCTGAATTTCAAATGTGTCAGCATCATGTTTTTGTTATAATGGGGTACACAGCATATGGCATAGGAAATATTGAGCTCCACTTGAGCTGTTGTATGAATAACATTTGTGGTCTACTAGTCAACGTCATGTGATGTGGATGCAAAGCCATGATATCAAACCCATCCTTTGCCTTTTAAGCCGTATTCCATCTGTCTGCTACGAGCATCAGAATGACAGAGAGAGTTTTGTTAATTTTCTAACCATCCTATAATAGAATAATATTGTGGAAACATGATTGTGAAAGGGCTTGTAGGTGTCTGTCGTGGTAAGACCAATGTCAGCACCAGCAGATGCTTGATACAGACTGGCATCAGCCCAAGTGATTACGACGCATTGGGCATAGAGCATATGATCTGCAGTGAACTTTTATGTGCTTGAATTAGCAAGTATAACATTGTGTACAATATAATACTATGTTTCAGCATGCTCCGTGACGATTTTATATGCATGTTGCTATAAGTGTACTTAACTATGGTTTTTTTTTTTTTTTTTTTTTTTTTTTTTTTTTTACAAGTTCGTAGTATAGATTGTGCCATAACATCTCGAATATTTCTCACGTTCGACATTATGAGGAGCATTGTTTGTGCATTAGGAAACGAAGTCTAAAACAGAGTAAAGTCAAACATTTGTGACATTGTGTACTGTTTGTGTTTAATAAAAGGATGAAAGCAGCGGAGGTAATGTAAAACACCTGTGCCCTGAATGGAGTGAGTGCTATTGAGACAGTATGTTGTACTGTTTCAGGTATGATCATTTTGAGATAAATTAATCACGACATTCAGGAATACAAACAGGCATTGAAGGTGGATGTTTCTGAAATTTACTACCATGGTCAGTGACAGTGTGTCAAATAATTAGCAAGCGTGATGACCAATTAACCTTTGTGCGACATGTGCTTTGAGTCATATTAAGGTTAAGAGAAAGGGAGAAGGATTACAGTACAAAATTTTGTTGGAAACAAGATTAGATGTGAAGCAGAATCTCCTGGAATTTGCCATAGTAGATGTAAGGAGATCACCATAAACCTAAATCAGTGCAGCCTGATGGCAATTTGAAGAACTGTACGGTAACTTCATAAAGAGAAAATCTTGGATAAGCCATAACAAACATCTCGAACCATGGCCTATGTATGTCCACAAAATATATTGTTATTTATATACATCTGGTGAAATGAAGAAGGCATTTTGCATTACGAACAGCTTCAGGGGGAGGTGTCCTTCACAGCTGACATTTGGTGCCAATGAATGAGATGCCTTGCAGTCACAGAGCATCAAATGTGATCTGGAAGACAGCACCAAGGAGAAAGGTTGGCAAACACACCTACCGCACATCTTCTAATTTGGCACCCACATGTGTTTACTTTTCTTCCTCCTTGCTGATCAACCACCAAGAAAGTTAGCTTTTGTTTTTGTTGGTTTGTTTGTTTTGACGATTGCGATTCAGACAAAGCTTAACTCAGAATCAGCATCGAAAATCTACCCGCACACCATCAGAAGGTTTTTGTTAATGAGGTAGAATACATTGTTGACAATTTCTTTGATATTTGTGTCTATTTTGTTAAACAACCTAACGCAAAACACTAGTAATGTGCACTACACTAATAAAACTGGTCTCTCAAAACAACACCATCACGGTGTATACGAACCGGGAGGTCCGGAAAAAACCTGTGAATTTTTTCATCCGGGAGAAAACCAGGAAAACACAGGATTTTTTTTTAGAATTCCGGGAGTTATTCACAGTTTTAGTTTTCAGTTAAATTTTTGTAATTTTGACTGGTAAGAGCAGATACTATAACAAAGGATATTCCATCGTGGCTGCGCAAGCGCGGTAACGCCTGTTGTCTGGCGCTCTCTGGCAACTGCTGAAATGAACCTGTTTCTAACAGGTCGCGGGAAAATATTGCGACTGCTGGTTTGAAAAGCGTTACATTCAAAGTAAATTTCCTTTAAGCAAGATGAACTATGTGCGAGAATGTACGATGAATTTCTTAAATCACAGAGCATTTGACTCTCATTTAAAAATCTATCTTTGATGACTAGTCATTTAGAACAATTTCGAGCCCAGAAGATCAGACATTTATGTCGTTATTAAAAATTTTATTGGCACGTTTGTGTGACATATCTTAAAGAGTAACACGCGCAAAAAAATCAACATTATATGCGAAAGCTTAGCTTCTCTTGCAGCTTATTAATCTTCGAGAACAATATTATATTTGAAAGCTTTGTTTTTCTTGTAGCAACACGATGTATATTAATTTAAACCGTCAACTTTTCCTGTTTCTGTGTTCGCGCTACTTGACAGTGATGTTGAGGTTCGTTTGAGCAGTTGCCAGCGGGCTCGTGCGCATGCGCAGAGCTGAATTCGCGTATGAGCAATGGGCCTTCTCCCACTTCTGGCTACTTGAAGCGTAGCTGTTTGCTGTATGAGCAGTAGCAGCAAGTAGCCAGATGCTACCCGGAAAAATTTTTCCGGCGCGTCTACAAGCAGCCAGATTCGCGCATGCGCAGAGCAAGCTGAGGTATAGTTGGGAGGGTGTCCTCCACGTGACCTGTATATTATGTTCCGTGTTATTGCTGGTCTCTCTCAGTTTACACTTTACAGCTCCCACGTCAAATGAAAACAAAACAGATTTCTGTGGCTGGGAGCTGTCAAGTGAATTAATATACATTCTCATAATCACGAAAGACCAAAATAAGTTGATAGTTTGAATTTTTCCACGTTATTAGCAATCAACCATTAATGTCTTAATGAACCTATTTCTGTCAGTTTTGTAGAGAAATTTGTTTCGATTAATTTTTTCAGCTGAGGCAGTTAGTTTATTTGAAACGAAGTGTTTCATTTCGCACTATTGACTACTTTCAACTTCGTTCAATTTCAAGTGCAAATTTTCATTTTCTGGGACGAATGACATTATACCATAATAAAGAACCAAACATGAGAATACGGTACTGGACCTCCAAGAAAATTGGTATCACGATAACCACATACAAAATCCGAATATCAGGTACTTCAGAGTGCATCTGGACAGAAATATCCAATTAGAGCGGAATGAAGCATTTTAGTATGGCTTATGAAATTCCGATGCTACTGGAGTAGTCTCTGATGTCCTGTTCCTTTTATGAGGCAAATTTGGTCAATAGTTTTGAACTAAATATTTTGTTTTTCAAATATATTGACAGCTGTAGCAGAATTTTACAAATCTGCCTTCTGTGAAACAGTGTTTAGTACTTAATCTAGGCCTGAAGTTATTCCTTAATTTGTGTTAACATCTTAAATTTATAGAATGCCATTCTATGCTAAATTGTAGACTGGCAGCATACCATGTTTTATCGTTTAACTCCCCAAATGGTTTTATATTTGTTCCTAGAGTTGAATACAAACTGTCAGTTGTACAGTTTCTTTGCCTCTCAGATAACCTTGTTAATTTTTTTTACACATATTGAAACTTTTTCCCCTTGAGTTTCGTTTTCTAAAGTGCCGGGAAATTCTACGCCGATGTATAAAACCATAAAATTGATACGTTTTACGGTTCGGAGGAAAGTATACAGTCACTTAAAACGGAAAAAAAGAGTATTTTCACCCGGTAGAAAGTTTATTTTTAACCAGGAAACGCGGGAAAATTCCGGGAATTTTTTTTTCCTTGTCCGCGTATCCACACCGACCATACAGTAAAATGTAAATAGCTGTATTAAATAGAGGTGGGCCAAACGGTTATTCTGGAGTAACCGTTATCACAGTTCCAGTTATTCTTTGATAACCGTTATCGTTAACGGTTATTAATAACTGCCAAGTTATTTTTCGCTAGCGAATACCGATAACTCCGACAGTTAAATAACGACATAGTTGGAATCCATCAGTTTAGTTATCAGTATAACTGCGAGTAGTGTGAAATAGCAGGAATGTCGTATGAATCGTGTCATAACCTCAGCTTATTAACTCCGGGTACATTTTAGTTGATGTTAGAACGATTATTAGTGTTTCAGATTATATGTTTGTAGGTTATCGGTCGCTATTAGAAATATTATCTTCGCAGCTGCGACAGAAAGTACGCGGAACTTCGCCAAAGTACTGTTTAAGTAAAATGTTAACAACGTGCGTTTTTAAGTATGAAGTAATATGTAAACTGAGTACTGTAGGTTAAATTCGAAGCTTAATTTCTTGTGCTGCTCACATAATAGAATAAAGTGTACAGCCTTGTAATACAACAAAAAATATACGTAATGTGACAGATTCGTTTACTCCTGTGCTGTAAAAGCTAGTCCTATTGGGGAAAGTGTGAGTACGCTAATCCAAGTTTTATGTCAGATTTGCAAACTGCTCGATTTCTCCAGCGACAGCATGTTTATAACATATGAAGACATGCAGATCGAAAAGGTTGACAGTGTTACATTTCTGGGACTACAACTCGATAATAAATTCAGTTGGGAAGGGCATACCACATTTTTTCATTCTATTATTTCATAAGGGAACATATTCTGTGGTAACTCATCAAACGTAGCAAAAGTTTTTCGCATGTAAAAGCGTGTAATAAAAATCGTTTGTGGTATCAATTCAAGAACATCATGTAGGAACCTGTTCAAGGAACTTTGTATTCTAACCACTGCTTCCTTGTATATTTATTCCTTAATGAAATTTGTTACAAGTATTTCCAACCAATAGCTTGATACATAATATCAGTACTAGAAATGGGAACAGCAATCTACATAAAGACCTAAAATTACTTACTTTGGTCCAAAAGGGGTCCAATATTCAGGAACATGCATTTTCAATAAGCTGCCAGCAAGTCAGCAACCATTAAAAACTGGGTTTCAGATAAGGCACGGTTTACAGTGTGTTTGAATGACTATTTGATACATAAGTGTCTGATTCCACCCATCATCAATATGCCAGAAATGTCTATTTTAAGTGTGTCTATGACGTCACTACATACACATGGCAACAAACACGAAGATACATATAAATAATACAATAACATTTCCCACCAAAAATACAATCAAACCAATGGGACAACTGCGGGAAGTTGGGGGTTTTAGGGTGAGGACAAGCTAGTAAAAAAAACACACCATGATCCCAAAACACAAAATGAAGAACAAAAAAGAAAAAAAATACAGCATTCTGCTACACCAACAAAAATCTGCAGGAATCGGACACTTCCCTTGAACAATATAGGTCAACTATAGGTGACCATACCAAAACACCAATACCCACAACTAAAAGTACGAAAATTGGAATCAGACATTTCCCTTGACCTACATAGGTCAACCTCAGATGACGATACTAAAACATCAACACACACAATTATGAAAATGGGAATCGGTCATTAACCGGTGACCTATATAGGTCCATCACAGCTACTGATGCCAAAAAACCAACACCTACAACTGCGAAAAATAAAACCACAATCCCAAAAGTCCACAAATCAATCATCCCTACAATTTGGTCAATAGTTTTGAACTAAATATTTTGTTTTTCAAATATATTGACAGCTGTAGCAGAATTTTACAAATCTGCCTTCTGTGAAACAGTGTTTAGTACTTAATCTAGGCCTGAAGTTATTCCTTAATTTGTGTTAACATCTTAAATTTATAGAATGCCATTCTATGCTAAATTGTAGACTGGCAGCATACCATGTTTTATCGTTTAACTCCCCAAATGGTTTTATATTTGTTCCTAGAGTTGAATACAAACTGTCAGTTGTACAGTTTCTTTGCCTCTCAGATAACCTTGTTAATTTTTTTTACACATATTGAAACTTTTTCCCCTTGAGTTTCGTTTTCTAAAGTGCCGGGAAATTCTACGCCGATGTATAAAACCATAAAATTGATACGTTTTACGGTTCGAAGGAAAGTATACAGTCACTTAAAACGGAAAAAAAGAGTATTTTCACCCGGTAGAAAGTTTATTTTTAACCAGGAAACGCGGGAAAATTCCGGGAATTTTTTTTTCCTTGTCCGCGTATCCACACCGACCATACAGTAAAATGTAAATAGCTGTATTAATTTATTAAACACGGAGTCTTTTTGTCATACTGAAGTAGCTTTCCCGAACTATAACATAATTACGACTATGTGGCTATGAGAGTAACAGCTGAGTGAAACACAGTTAACAGTGTGTTCATTGATATTGCTGTATTTTCAATAGCAGTTCCACATTATTTATGTTTCTTACTTGTAAATTAGAACTACTGACAGCCTTGGGAGCGCCAGGCGTAACAAAACTCTACCATCTGGTGAGCAAGATGTATGAGACAGGCTAAATACACTCAGACTTCAAGAAGAATATAATAATTCCAAGAAAGCAGGTGTTGACAGATGTGAAAATTAACGAACTATCAGTTTAATAAGCCATGGCTGCAAAATATTAACACGAATTCTTTACAGACGAATAGAAAAACTGGTTGAAGCCGACCTAGGGGAAGATCAGTTTGAATTCCGTAGAAATGTTGGAACACGTGAGGCAATACTGACCCTACGACTTATCTTATAAAATAGATTAAGGACAGGCAAACCTACGTTTCTAGCATTTGTAGACTTAGAGAAAGCTTTTGACAATGTTGCCTGGAATACGCTCTTTCAAATTCTGAAGGTGGCAGGGGTAAAATACAGGGAGCGAAAGGCTATTTACAATTTCTACAGAAACCAGATGGCAGTTATACGAGTCGAGGGGCACGAAAGGGAAGCAGTGGTTGGGAAGGGAGTGAGACAGGGTTGTAACCGCTCTCCGATGTTATTCAATTTGTATATTGAGCAAGCAGTAAAGGAAACAAAGGAAAAATTCGGAGTTGGAATTAAAATCCACGGAGAAGAAATAAAAACCCTGAGGTTCTCCGATGACATTGTAATTCTGTCAGAGACAGCAAAGGACCTGGAAGAGCAGCTGAACGGAATGGACAGTGTCTTGGTAGGATATAAGATGAACATCAACAATAGCAAAACGAGAATAACGGTATCTAGTCGAATTAAATCGGGTGATGCCGAGGGAATTAGATTAGGAAATGAGACGCTTAAAGTAGTAAAGGAGTTTTGCTATTTGGGAAGCAAAATAACTGATGATGGTCGAAGTAGAGAGGATATAAAATGTAGACTGGCAATGGCAAGGAAAACTTTTCTGAAGAAGAAAAATTTGTTAACATCGAGTATAGATTTAAGTGTCAGGAAGTCGTTTCTGAAAGTGTTTGTATGGAGTGTAGCCATGTATGGAAGTGAAACGTGGACGATAAATAGTTTAGACAAGAAGAGAATAGAAGCTATCGAAATGTGGTGCTGCAGAAGATGTTGAAAATTACATGTGTAGGTCACATAACTAATGAGGAGGTATTGAATAGAATTGGAGAGAAGGGAAATTTGTGGCACAACTTGACGAGAAGAAGGGACCGGTTGGTAGGACATATTCTGAGGCATCAAGGGATCACCAATTTAGTATTGGAAGGCAGCGTGGAGGGTAAAAATCATAAAGGGAAACCAAGAGATGAATACACTAAACAGATTCAGAAGGATGTACGTTGCAGTAGGTACTGGGAGAAGAAGAAGCTTGCACAGGATAGAGTAGCAAGGAGAGCTGCATCAATTCAGTCTCTGGACTGAAGACCAAAACAATAACAACTTGTAAATCTACAGGTTACTGAATGTGGCGAGATGTCTTATGATTATAAAATTTCTAAGGATGTTGTGAGTCCGATATACCTGTTTGTAGCTCTGTCAAAGTTGAAGTAAAATGTTACTCTCACACCAGTTTGGAACTGAAAGCTACTGCCTCTTAAAGTGTGTCGACATGCTCATGGAGCAAGTGACCAACTGCAGCGTTCATTGCCTCCTTGTTGCCCTTGTGATGGATGATACAGATAATGTGGAATGTAGACAATGAGATTAGTTGTAGGTGCTGCGTGAAAGTAATTTCCACTCTCTGTAAACATATATTTGTTAAGTCGATGACACACCAAAGTGGAATTCATTCGGAATTGGTATACCATATATATATCAAGTGAATCTTCCAAGTTAAGTATCTGTCATTCCAGGAAGTAGCAAAACTATTACAGTGTCGCCAGACATGTTCCTCTTATGTTGTCATAACCCTATCAGACAATGCCTTTCTTGAGTGGGCTAAGGATTTATGAGTGCACCTTGTGCGTAAACGATGCAGTGGCTTAATTACATTTCCTATGATGTCATGAGGAGTATTCTAGTATTTACGGTGAGGGGGAAGAATGGAAAGCTGCACAGCCCACCACAACACATACAAAAGAAAATAAATGTAACACACTGAGTTACAGATCCATTTAATTGACATCGACATGTAGCAGGATGTATGAACAAATACTTTCTTCCAACATTATGGAATACATTACCTATTGACATCAATCCAGCATGTGTTTGGAAAGCATCATTCTTGTGAGAGACAACTGGCACTTAATTCGCACGACGTACTGCGTACAGGGACCCTCAAATTGCTTCTGTATTTATAGAGTTCCAAAAAGGCTTTTGATATAACTCCCCATAAGCAGCTTCCAGCCACATTGCTTTCTTATGGATTATCATATCAGTTGTGCAACAACTGGATTTGTGATTTCTTGTCTGAAAGGTCACAGTTCGCAGGAACTGACAGGACGACACCCAGTGAAATGGAAGTGATGGATGTGATTCTGCAAGTAAAGTGATGTAGACCTTCTGCTATTTTGAATACATATAAATTATTAGCAGACAATCAGAACATTTCTCTTAGATTTGTTGCAAGTAATGCTGCCTTCTAGTAAACTCCTCAGAAGAGCAAAGCCAATAGCAAAATGGTGTTGAAAAAATATTCTCGTGGTGCAAAACATGACAACTGACCCTAAACAATAAAACATGTGAGGCTCTTCACATGATGCCTAAGAAAGTTTCATCAAGCTTAGAGAAATTAGTAAGCAAAAAAAAATTAAGGTTATAGATCTAACGAAAGTCCTAGAGGTAACAAATATAAACAACGTAACTGGAAAACATGACGTGTTGTTGCAAAGGTGAAACAAATGTCAGGTTATTGACCGAAGAAGTTTTCTAAGGAGACTGCCAAGTACTACAGTTGTTCAACTTCCTCTGGAATATTGCTGAGCACTGTGTGATCATTACCTGATGGGACTAATGGAGGACATTGAGAGTGCTGAAAGAAGATAGCTGATTTTGTAGTATAGCAACTTAGGGGAGTGAGTGTTGAAGATGTTTTGCTTTTTTTTACCCTTGATGTTGGAGGGGGAAGAGGGCAGGGGGACAAGTTGGGGATGCAATATTAAAACAAACGCTTAATTGGAAAATTCATATTTTGGATCTCCTAAAGCGACAGGGTTCAGCAACTTTTGCAATCAGAATAATTGCAAATTTTGAGGATGTAGAAATTAGTAAGCTAATATGCTTTGCATACTTCCACTCTGATGTCATATGGAATAATATTCTGGTGCAACTCAACACTTAGGCAAAAGGTATTCACTGCTCAAAAGAAAGAAGTTAGAATAATGTGTGCAGTTCATAGCCACACATCTTGTAGGCATCTGTTTAAAAGGTTAGGAATTCTTACAACTGCTTCACAGTACATTTACTCAGTAATGAAATTTTTTCTCAACAACATGGACCAGTTTAAAATCAACAGCGACATTCGTGATTACAGTACCAGAAAAAAGTAAGACCTACACTATCCTTTACTTAACCTATCTTTGGCACAGGGGTAAAATATGCTGCTATAAAACTTTTTGATAAATTACCAGATGAAATAAAATGTCTGACAGACAGCAGTAATAGTTTCAAAAACAAATTTAAATCGTACCTGCTTGGCAACTCCTTCTATACCATAGATGAATTCTTGAATATGAGTAAATAAATCTGGAGATATAATATATGCATTTTGTGCTGTTTTAGGGAATGGGATAGATAATAGAAATATTTAGGTATAACACTATAATGTAAAAAAAAAGAAAAAAAAGACCTTGTTTCCTGTGCGCATTTCTTGTGCATTTGACACGTTCCACATCATAACGGTTTTTCCATGCTATTGATCAGTGGAACACGTAACTAACTAACTGTGGCACATTATTTCCATGACATTTCAACCAGCATCGTTCTCCTCCGAATGCAAAGAGTTTTTGTTGCCAGTGGCATACATACGATGATGTTACAACTGTGATAACACAAGAGAAATTAGAACTTACATGTAAATATTTTGGTGTTCATTTTACTCCAGCTTTGTATGTGAGTGGAATGGTTGAGAAATTGAAGTGGCTCTGTGAACCCTTTACGTAACACTTAACTCTGCATTACAGAGTTATTGTGTATCATTGCAATGTAAATGAAATGCCTCAGCAGAATGTAATTTCCATTGCACAGCACTTATTGTTTTAGAGACACTGAGTACATTTTATAAGTGCTCAAAATATGAATGATATACTACGTATCCACAATTATTTGGTAAGGTTGCTAGCAAAACTGTTTACTTTTGCAATTCCCTTAGTTACCTTGGTAGTATACATATTTTCTTAAGATGAGGTTAACACAAGCGCATACATGAAAGAATAGTTTCCTGCGTTGTGTGACTGCTAGCTAGTTGAAGTATTTTGTGGTAGCTACATTTAGGATGAGTGTATTATTATTATTTTTTTGTTAAATATTTGAATGAAATGTCAAAAGCAGATGTCCCTGCTTATGTTATAGCAAAATAGCTCTAACTGTATTAGTTTATACTACAGACTTGGTAGGGTAGATGAAATGTTTGATCCTTGAAGGGGTGAGCGTGGCTTTGCAGCTGGAGCCTGAACTAGCCACAGCTCACGAGCTATGGGCATGCCAGGCTTGACAGCTGACATGCTGGGTGGCCAGCTACAGCCTGATGCCAAGGCAAACAGGCTCCACTGCCGTTTCATGCCAAATGTGAGTTGCACACAGTTGTTCACTTTCTTAACATGTAGAAAGTTCATCCACCTAAAATTCATCATTATCTGACTGCCATGTATGGCTACGTGATTAACCAGCGTCATGTTAGTAAGTGCTCTTCCGAGCTCTTGAGTGGTAGGACCAGTGTACACGATGAGGAAAGAAGGGGAAGGAGGCCTTCAATTGATGACAAATCGTAGGAGAAAATTGAGATTTCATTGAGGTGACAAAAGTCATGGGATACCTCCTAATATTGTGTCACACTTCCTTTTGCTCTGGTGAGCAAGATGTATGAAACAGGCTAAATACCCTCAGACTTCAAGAAGAATATAATAATTCCAATCCCAAAGAAAGCAGGTGTTGACAGATGTGAAAATTACCGAACTATCAGTTTAATAAGTCACAGCTGCAAAATACTAACACGAATTCTTTACAGACGAATGGAAAAACTAGTAGAAGCCAACCTCGGGGAAGATCAGTTTGGATTCCGTAGAAACACTGGAACACGTGAGGCAATACTGACCTTACGACTTATCTTAGAAGAAAGATTAAGGAAAGGCAAACCTACGTTTCTAGCATTTGTAGACTTAGAGAAAGCTTTTGACAATGTTGACTGGAATACTCTCTTTCAAATTCTAAAGGTGGCAGGGGTAAAATACAGGGAGCGAAAGGCTATTTACAATTTGTACAGAAACCAGATGGCAGTTATAAGAGTCGAGGGACATGAAAGGGAAGCAGTGGTTGGGAAGGGAGTAAGACAGGGTTGTAGCCTCTCCCCGATGTTGTTCAATCTGTATATTGAGCAAGCAGTAAAGGAAACAAAAGAAAAATTCAGAGTAGGTATTAAAATTCATGGAGAAGAAATAAAAACTTTGAGGTTCGCCGATGACGTTGTAATTCTGTCAGAGACAGCAAAGGACTTGGCAGAGCAGTTGAATGGAATGGACAGTGTCTTGAAAGGAGGATATAAGATGAACATCAACAAAAGCAAAACAAGGATAATGGAATGTAGTCGAATTAAGTCGGGTGATGCTGAGGGAATTAGATTAGGAAATGAGGCACTTAAAGTAGTAAAGGAGTTTTGTTATTTGGGGAGCAAAATAACTGATGATGGTCGAAGTAGAGAGGATATAAAATGTAGGCTGGCAATAGCAAGGCAAGCGTTTCTGAAGAAGAGAAATTTGTTAACATCCAGTATTGATTTAAGTGTCAGGAAGTCATTTCTGAAAGTATTTGTATGGAGTGTAGCCATGTATGGAAGTGAAACATGGACGATAAATAGTTTGGACAAGAAGAGAATAGAAGCTTTCGAAATGTGGTGCTACAGAAGAATGCTGAAGATTAGGTGGGTAGATCACATAACTAATGAGGAAGTATTGAATAGGATTGGGGAGAAGCGAAATTTGTGGCACAACTTGACCAGAAGAAGGGATCGGTTGGTAGGACATGTTCTGAGGCATCAAGGTATCACCAATTTAGTATTGGAGGGCAGCGTGGAGGGTAAAAATCGTAGAGGGAGACCAAGAGATGAATACACTAAGAAGATTCAGAAGGATGTAGGTTGCAGTAGGTACTGGGAGATGAAAAAGCTTGCACAGGATAGAGTAGCATGGAGAGCTGCATCAAACCAGTCTCAGGACTGAAGACCAGAACAACAACAGTGCAGTGACTCGATGTGGCATGGACTCGACAAATCATTATAAGTTCCCTTCAGAAATATTGAATCGTGCTGCCTCCATTGCCATCCATAATTTCAAAAGTGTTGCCGGTGCCAGGATTTTGTGCACGAATTGATCTCTAGATTGTGTCCCATAAATGTTCGATGGGATCAATGTCGGGTGATCTGGGTGGTGAAATCAGTCACTGGAATTGTTCAGAATGTTCTTCAAACCAATTGCCAACAATCGCGGCCTGGTGACTTTGTCATTTTGGTGAAGATGAAGCCCGTGAAAGCAAATGGATTCTAAGTAATCAACTTAACCATTTTCAGTCGATGATTGGTTCAGTTGGACCATTCAATGTAAACATAGCACTCCGTCTTCAGGCCACAATTAGCCCGTCGGGACCATCCGACCGCCGTGTCATCCTCAGATGAGGATGCGAATAGGAGGGGCGTGTGCTCAGCACACCGCTCTCCCGGTCATTGTGATGGTTTCCTTTGACCGAAGCCAGTACTATTCAGTTGAGTAGCTTCTCAATTGGCATCACGAGGCTGAGTGCACCCTGAAAATAGTAAACATACCCCATACTTCTATGGTGTCACTGCCGGCTTACATAGTCCCTTGTTGACAACTGCGTCCCTGGGTTGTACACCACACTCGACACTACCGTGAGCTCTTACCGACTGAAATCTGGACTCATCTGGACAGGCCACGATTTTCCAGTTGTCTATAATCCAACCGATATGGTCACGAGCCCAAGAGAGGCGCTGCAGATTACCAGTTTCGGTCTTTAATGACCATCATCAGATCCGCAGCAAAAATGGGAAAAATAGAAATACACTCACAAACTGTATACAGGTTAAGAACAATACATAGACCATAATGAAAAGTAGTACTGACAAAATTTACATTTGTGTGCTTTAAATATGAAGAGGCATACCTGTTTCATATAAACAAAGTCCTAATATACTGAAGCCGTAGTGGCATCGTCAAATGTTAAATGCGGAATCAGCACCAGCATCGTCAAATACATATAGATAACATCACATGCACGAGCTATGTTGTCAGTAGTACTGCTGTTTAAAACAAGCTGCTGTACAGTAGCCACAATATGTCTGTGTTGTAAGTTCACCAGATGTCGCTAATGTCGGCACACACTAGTTTTCAATAATTAATTGAAACAGCGAGAATAAAGGGGGATACAATAGTTGAAGTCTGTAATAAGCTTAAAAAGTATAAAAGGCATTACAGTAATAAAAAGCAATAAAAAGAAGAACATGACAAAAGTAATATTGTTAAAAAGTTTGTGAGTGTATTAATATTTTTCCCATTTTTGCTGCGGATCTGATGATGGTCATTAAAGACCAAAACCGGTAACCTGTTAAACAAAATGACCGTAGACGTAAATTAAAGGAAACTTATTAGATACATTCATTTTGTGTACCACACTAATTTTTGTGGTTATTTCATGCAGTGTTGCTTGTCTATTACCACTGACCACTTTACGCAAACACGAAACCTGTCAGTCGTTAAGTGAAGGGTGTCAGCCACAACGTTGTCCATAGTGAGAGGTAATGCCTGAAATTTGCTATTCTTAGCACACTCTCGGCACTACAGATCATGGAATATTGAATTCCCTAAAGATTTCTAAGATGAAATGCCACATGCACCTACCTCCAACTACCACACCGGTTTCAAAGTCTGGTAATTCCTGTCGTGTGGTCATAATTGCATCAGAAACCTTGTCACGTGAATTACCTGAGCGCAAATGACAACTCTGCCAATGGACTGCCCTTTCATACCTTGCATACACGATACTATTGCCACTTGTATATGTGCATATCGCCGTCCCACAGCTTTTGTCAGCTCAGTGTAAAGTACATGCAGACTGCTGTCTGAAGTCTGAGACCTCACAATTTTGATGCCATGTCACCAGTCAACAATGCAAACCATTTTAACAGAAAAACTGGGGCACGTTAAAGTGTGCACTCATTGGGTGCCAAAAATATTTACAAAGGTTCGAATGCAAAATCGTGTGGCAAGTGCTCGGAAATGTTTGGGCCTTTTTGAAAAGGAAGGAGGCGAGGTTTTGAACTCAGTCATTACGGGTGATGAAACATGGGCTTTCTGCCATACACCTGAGTCTAAAAGACAATCAAGGACATGGCACCACATCAGTTCACCCACTGTCCAAAAATTTTGTGAGGCAATCTCTGACAAAGTCAAAGTCATGGTTGAACCATCAATTTACTTTCAAAACTTTTTCTTAAGAATTTACTTTATTTATTAGCGATTCATCAAGAATATTAACACCTTTAATCACACTATGTGAGTGTGGAAGTAGTTTCCAGGGAGTAACTGATGAAATGAAAATGAAATTGTTTTTAACAAATGGGAATTTTATTCCTAAAAGCCCCTTTTTTTTAAGAAACAGATTTAAAATTATAAGCAGAAAGCACCTTCTAAATATCAAGTTACAATTTATTCAGAGGCAGAAAGAAACAAATTTTTGAGTGTATGAACTTTTGGGCTGAGAACCTTGCCTCTCCCTTTTGACACGGCCGTAGTCACGACCACTCACAACAACCTCCGAAAGACTACATAGGTGCAAATCTGCAACACATCGAATTACCTTAAAGCAAAAGTTTTAACAATTCATACAAGCACACAAACTATGCACCCCATAGGAGGGATGGTAATGGTACAAAACACTAAAATTAAAAGATTAACTTGCCACCGAAGGTGCAACTTGATTTTAACTTCTAAGAAAAGTCTTACAGTAAAAGGGTGGCAACTTTATATACTGAAATGATCATTTAAATAAAAGCTCATGAAATGGAATCTCATATAAAATTCTACAAGGTTGGCCAAACAATAGTTAAGATGCTCTACAGTACACCACCTCTCAAGATCATAGGCAATAACATCAAAGTTTCCAAAGATCAAAACATATTCCAGGTATTAGGCCGTTACACTCCAAGCAATAAATTCGTTAAACCACCAAATCCAACAAACATGACAGAGGCAACTACTAATGTACGGTAGATTGGTAGGGAGATTACCGAACAACCCGAACTGCAGGTTGCTCTAACCCGCCCCTACTCCACAAGGGAAAAACGGACCACCCAATTTATAAACAACCACCTTCCCACGGGTGGGCAAACGGAGAAGATTGGTGGGACGACCCCAAAGCAAAACGGCTGGTGACCTCACCAAGAAAACAAGTAGAATTTAACAAGAGTATATCAAACAACAAATCACCAATCACTTAACTTGTAATAAACTGCGATTTCTCGAGAAGACCTGGTGCAGCACCCCCAAATCGCTCTCATGAACTGTCCGTGGCCAGCCGCTTCAACGGACGCAGGAAGGCGCGCCGATCTCCCGACTCAGACTGGCGCCAGAGTGACCAACTGATTAGCTCATAGCGCCCCTTAAATGCATGTGAGCAGGCAACCTGTCCCTTTTCCCACCAGAGGGAGACACCAAAGCTGCGACTGCCACAGCGGCGCCACCGCCAGAAACGGGGGGGCGACTGCCTCACACAATGCGCTGCAGTGCACTCTTCAAAACAGCAATTTTTACCACGGCTCGATGGTCAGCGTATTTTAGGCTCAAAAAGGAGTTCTCCTTGTCAAATTTTTGCTGAAGGGGAACAAAACTGACACTGATGATTATTATGCAATGTTAAAAAAACTTTGAAGAGTGATACAAAATAAGCGAAGAGGTAGGTTGAGCAAGAGCGTCTGCTGGTTGCTTGACAATGCCTGACCCCATACAGTGGCTGTAACCACCATGCTGCTGCAATCTTTCTAGTGCTATATCCTTAGCTATCTACCTTACAGGCCTGACCTCATGCCCAGTAATTTCCATCTCTTCCTTCACCTTAAGAAACATTTGCATGGGAAACAATTCTTGACTGACTAGACAGTCCAGGAAGAGGTGTCAAGTTCTAATGTTTCTCACGACAGAGTGTGTGTGAAGTGTATGAGCAAACTCCCCACTTCTCTTACAAGAGTTGACTTACTTGGGAATGTGCAGCCGATCTTCTCTGGATAGCCGGCTTGTGGAATCTCTACAAACTTCTTCTCCAAAGAATGATGCTAGTCGCAGGGACCTTTAAGACTATCTCTCACTCTCTCTTTGTGAAATAAAGAGGTGCTCAAAGAATACTTTTCAACAACTATCGGTATATCTGAATTTCCACAAAGGACAAAATTCACACTTCTCAAATAAACAACTGATTTCTTGTAAGACACCCGTGTCGTCTCACATTAGAAATAATTAAGTTACATTTACAACAGATTTGGTTTAACAACCACAGAAATTGTGAACATGTCTTGCCTCTAGCAAGTCTGAGTTAAAAGTTACTAAAAAATCTTTTTCCACTCGATTGTTCTTTCATCACTAATAACAGCCACAGTTACAAAACAGCACAGAATAACACAGAAGTTCCTCAGCTCTGCCATGCGCTTTCATTATGACTTCCATGGACCGAACGACAAGTACTTGTCGGTGCCGTTCGACCGCCATGTCTACCGTCTTCGTACAACAAACTTCAAACCTGTACACACACACACACACACACACACACACACACACAGGTGACATGCAGTAGATAGGGTTCCTTTCTCCCAGTCACATCTAAAATGTGCCGAGTCTGTTCAAGACAGTGAAAGGCTGAATGGTTCTAGAATTTATGCCGAAATTTTCAAAGCACTACAAAGTTGGTTACGGACTGTTATGGGAGATTTTCTTGACAAAGTGATAAGAACCTCAATATCCAACTCAAGGAGTGCATGAAACTTGCCAGGGGTTATTTAGAAAAGAAGTGTAGCCATGTAGAAATTTTGCACAAATGAAATTTTCCTGGCCAGTCAGGGTGGCCAAGCAGGTCTAGGCACTACAGTCTGGAACCGCGTGACCGCTACGGTCGCAGGTTTGAATCCTGCCTCGGGCATGGATGTGTGTGATGTTAGTTAGGTTTAAGTAGTTCTAAGTTCTAGGAGACTGATGACCTCAGGTGTTATTTTGAAATTTTCCTGATTATTAAAACAGAAACAATCTTTAATTTGTGGACAACTCTTGTAACTACAGGAAAGAAAACAATGCAAATGTACAAACAATTCAAAATGTGTCATGGTAAGTGTTGCTTTTCACAAAAATGCATGAAAAATTAATGTGAGGGGCATTCAATAAGTAATGCAACACATTTCTTTTTCCTAAAGCAAACTGCTTTTTCAGGATTCCATCTACAAAGTGCAAGCCACCACCTGCGTCCTCGATCGGTCACTCGGGGAACTGGGATTGATCGACTTCTGACGGAAGTGCAGGGCACTCCTCATCCACTGAACAGCGACGTGCCAGACCGACCATCCGAACAGGACAACACAGCCATATTGGATCGATACCGGCCTCAGTCACAATGCGCTCCAGTTTCAGTAGTGGGCATCCCCTTCGGGATGTCCTACGTCAGGGAATTTTATCTCACTCACAGTTATGTCTTGGAGGTGGCTACAGATCGGAATGCGTCGGCTTGACGGATCTGTAAAGCTCTCCTAGGCTGTCCACCAGTGCACAAACTGGAAATACAAATGCCAACGGTCATCTGGAAGTAGGCCTGTGTTAATATTAACAACCTATTCCTGCCATCAGACATAAGTTATGTTGTGGTACTGAGTCGTCAGTGACACCTTTCCAACAAAGCAGCGACTAGCAGACATCCACCTCATCCAGACAAATGAATGCAGCTGCCGACACCAGAGACCACCGTATAGCGTGCCGCTACGTGTGGGGAGTATGGGAGTTATGCTGATTGATGGTGGTGCTTATCAACCAGACTGCACCTTCCAGTGTGACACCAATGTGGATAATCGTTCCTGACCTTAAACTGCACCCCAAAACAAAGTGCAACGCCGTGGCCTGGCTGCTGGGACACACTGCCTATGCCATTTTTTAGTTACAACTCAGTGACGCCGGGCAGAACATGGCCTACCTGTGGGAATGTCATCAATGATTGGAACGTTCACTGCTGTACCAACACTTTATCGAAGTATCCCTTTTGTTTCTTCTTTCTCATTTGAGTTTCCCATTTTCTCTTAGTTTCTTACCTGATACACTTATTTCAATCTTTGTTTACATTTCACAACTCATACAGATCTCTTTTTTTTTTTTTTTTTAGAATTGTTACTAAAAGCTCTCTGTGAATAACTTGTCACACATTTCACTTGTATCTATTTCTGTTCTTAAAGGATTTCGATTATGTGAAATATTGACCAGCTATTCACAATTACATTTTTCTGTTCATGTATTGTAATGATGTTAAGTTCATAAATAATTTTTTTTTAAAAATGCGCGTCACTCGGGCACATAAGTTTTGGTAGTCGGAATTGGGTTCGCACTGTCCTCACAAATTATTGAAAAACAAAAAAAACACAATATTATTCCACACTCTTTTTGGCTACAAAAACCTATTTTTCAACATAATTGCTGTTCAAGGTGATGCCCTTACGCTACCTTACTGGGAGGACCTGTATGCCCACATTGTACCAGTCTACTGGTTGACATCAGGTACAGTATCTTGATGCATCAATAACCTCCTAATCATTCACATATTGCTTCCTGCTGAGTCTGTCTTTCATTGGGCTAAATAGATGGAAGTGTGAAGGTGTGAGGTCCAGGCTGTAGGGCGGATGAGGAAGAACAGTCCAATGGAAGTTTTGTGTGGTCCTCTCGGATTGTGTGAGGCCTTGCATTGTCACGGAGAAGGGGAAGTTCTTTTGTATTCTTGTAGTGACGAACACATTGAACATTGCAGGAGTCAAAGCTGTGTGCAGCTGGCTGGCACGTGGGAAATCGGACAGGTTTGCATGACCTTGTTGCGATTATGACAGACACATTGCCCAATGACTCACTAGGCTTTTGTTCACTTCCAGGTCTCTGTAGCCATTCTGAAAGTGCCTACAAATATCTGTGATTCTCTGGTTTTTCTGCTGAAAGAACCTCAGCTCTTTGCTGGAATGCGCCTCCACAGTGCTGACCATAGCTCAATGAGTTCATTTCAATGTCTATCTGTTTTATCTATTAGAATGCCATGAACTTGTGTACCAACTCAATAGTAAAAGTTACACAGGAACAATTTCCATTGGAACTTTATGAAATTACAGGGGCTGAAGGAAGAATAATTCACAATGTCCACAACAAATTCTGTATTTTTTTTAACCGAAATTATCTGAGAAAAGGAAGTGTTGCTTTACTTATTGAATGCCCCTCGTACATCAAGGAGATGACTTAGAACCACGTAAAATTTGTTCGAAAGACTAATGAGCAAGATCAACTTGGAGGAAATTTGCAGTTTTTTCTAAATATACGTAAATTTTGTTTTATAACCTGATATAGTTGTGGTGTCACCACCAGACACCACACTTGCTAGGTGGTAGCCTTTAAATCGGCCACGGTCTGTTAGTATACGTCGGACCCGCGTGTTGCCACTGTCAGTGATTGCAGACCGAGCGCCGCCACACGGCAGGTCTAGAGAGACTTCCTAGCACTCGCCCCAGTTGTACAGCCTACTTTGCTAGCGATGGTTCACTGACCAATTACGCTCTCATTTGCTGAGACTATAGTTAGCATAGCCTTCAGCTACGTCATTTGCTACGACCTAGCAAGGTGCCATTACCAGTTACTATTGATGCTGTAAAACATGTACCGTCAAGAGTGATGTTCACCAATTATGGATTAAAGTTAAGTATTCCAGAAGCTACGTACCTTTTTTGCTAGTCTCAATTCCTTGTCCTGTTCCAGACCTCACGCCAGCCTGCGTGAGCTTAAACGCGTGCCTTTCGGCTTCCTCATAGTGGATTGGCTGTCTTGCCAATCCACAACAATAGTAATCTAACGAATACCATAATACTTGGTTTGTCTGTAGACATCAGCAAGAATATGTGATCTTCTTAAACAAGAACACCTGCTAGGGAAGAAATTATTGCCATGGTGTTAAGTTATTGCAAAATAAAAATCATCTTATTTCGAGATTCACATTGCTTTTGTCATTGTGAATCATTCTATTTGATAAGGAAAATTACAGATTGCTTCTATAATCTGTGGAAGGTATAGAACACTTGAATTCCAGTTTACTAAGTTCATGCATATTTTCGTAACATTTTTGTTTTGCATGTTGTTATTCTGACTGAGCTGTGGTCACTAGAAAATGGAGTGCTAAGTGAAGAAATTAGAACATCAACTAAGTTGATGCATATGTTCGTAACATTTTTGTTTGGCGTGTTGTTATTCTGACTGAGCTATGGTCACTGGAAAATGGAGTGCTAAGTGAAGAAATCAGAGCATTTCTGACATATTCTTCTGTTTGAGTCTATTAGAGGGATGACAGCAGCAGAGGCAGCCAGAAACATCAGCACTGTGTATGAGGATAATGCCACGGGACGGAACACAGCAAGAATGTGGTTCTCTCATTTTGAGGAGGACCATTTCAACGTTAGTGACTCTCCTCATTCAGAAAGACTTTCGGGGCTTGATGCACGTAATTTGAGCGTATTAATCCACAGTGATTCATGTCAGTGTACTTGAGAACTGGCAAATAAGATGAACGGTGATCATTCCACCATCGTACGACATTTGTGTGCAGGTTCAAAAATTGGGTTTACGGCTACCGCATGCTCTAAGCCAAAATCGCAAAAATCAGCTAACACAAGGAAAAGAAAGAAATGGTTCATCCAAAATGACGCAGCAGCTTTCCGTACTAAAACCTGCACACATCCACAGAAGATAATGCTATGCATCTGGTGGAACAGTGACGGTGTGGTGTACTACAAATTGCTTCCCCGAGGTGTAACTATTGCTGCTGACATTTATTGTCAGCAACCGAGGCATATTGCACATGCAGTATGAGAACCACGACTGTGAAGTGATGCTACTCTATGATAATGCCCGTCTGCATTCTGCTAGGCTGACAAAGAACACTATACAGGAGTTGGGTTGGGAAGTCATTCTGCACCTGCCTTATTCAGCTGATTTTACACCCTCAGATTTTCACCTTTTCTGCTCTCTATTGAACAACTTTATGCTCTGAACATGGCTCAGTGAGTTCTTTGTCTCAAAAGCACTCAATATCTACTTTCATAGCACCGAGAAGTTACTCCAGTGATGTGAATCTCAAATTTATCCAGGCGTATTTTATGATGAAATAAATCTCGGGTGAACAGCCTGGTATGAGTGTGCATAGGACACAATATTTCAGCAATTGACCACATTCCCGTCATCAGGTGTGCACCTGGTGATGGCAACGTGGTCGATTGCCGAAATATTGTGTCCTGTGCACACTCATACCGGGCTGTTCACCCGAGATTTATTTCGTCAGTTACTCCAATGTTGGCAGACTGTTGCAAATAGTGAAGGAGGATATATTACTGATGACTACAGTCCGTTACATGTGTCTGTTGTGTCTATTAAACTTATGGAAAAAGCCATGAGCTTATGTGACAACCCAATAATAAAGGTTCCAAACAAGCAATCTTCAGCCAGTGTATCAAAAGGAAAACATACTACAGAAAACTAATAGATTATGAGACACAGTTTCTGGATAGTAGTTGTCTTCAGAAGGCAGTAAATTAAGTATTACCAATAGATACACAAACATATACTGCTCTGCAAAACTTAAGGGTGATATGGGTAAATTAACATATTAACTACTTGACAGAATCGAATGAAAGTGCAGGAGAAAGATGTTGTCAGGAACACCCAGTCATCCACAGGAAGTTGGATCTCACATGCCATGACTACAGCGCCAAATGGCACTGCAGCCACAACACGAGGCAGTTGAAGCAATAGGAAAAGACAGTTTGTCTAAATCAGTAAGCAGTTGCGGTGCACTGTGGTGGTGTTCTTCATTATGGCAGGGCTCAGAGACAATGTATTTCATACAGGGAAGAATTGCTAGAAACTGGGAGAAGGATGAACTGTGACAAGTGAAGGCAGCAGATAACTGCCACTTTCTGCAGGTAAGAAAGATCCCATATCAAGAAGCGGGTGCAAGTGCAGCAACCTTTAATACAATCCCGAGGCACGCAATCTCACACTCTGAGTGGCACAGAAATTGTACGGGGGCGGTCTCTTCGACTGATGACCATTAAATTGTATTTTGGCAATACCCGCTGTGGGGTGGCGGGTGGAAAATAATACATTATTTTATTTGTATGTCGCTGTTCTCAACACAGGCTCTCTAACTACAATGTTGACAACCAGAAAGTGATTAGCAAAAACGTGATGCCTGTAATTAGAGTTCACTGTGCCCACTCTGATTGAGAATAAAAGTTGTTGATTATTGAAGTTCATTACTCTGAGGATTTAGGATGATGTCTGTAATTCATAGAATATGCAGTTTACTATAACAATTTTCACTATATTCTGAAAATGATAAAGTGTAAATGTCCAGACAAGTGATTACCCTTATCAGCTATTGCACTATCAGAGCTGTTCAGGGTCTATTGCGTGGACCCTATTATCCCTAGATAATGAAACTGTTCAATAATCGTTATCGATGTAAGTGTTCAAAGTGAATGCTTGCCAAAATTTGATGTTAATACTCATCAAATGCATGCTAGTAATGATAGAAAGTCTGTCCTGCGGCAACACGTGAAAATACGACATATGCAAACTGAGAATAAATCACTGATGTCAATCCACAATTAACACTTTACCCCAATACACACTCATTGTTATGTTCATACCGAGATACATAATACGGCATCCGAGGCTATTCCTGGCAACTGTACAAACGCGATGCGGCTTCTGACACGGAGTGCGCGCTGATACGAATCTAGAAGAGAGCTGGGGCCTTACTCTAGCCCGCACACTCTTATTTATATAGCCACGGTGCAGACTGCTGAAGGCACAGCCGACAACATTTGCCTTTCTGACCAGTCCCTGGGGTAACGGAATACCACTACAAGTTACCAAATAATTAATTGCTTCATTTGCTGAAGGCCAATGAAGCTCTCAATTTAATTGTGCAATCAGCACACAGGTAAGTATCTATGAAAAAATTCTAATGTGACTAGGTTAAATACTTTTGGTGAGAGAATTATTTTAGTTGTACTGCACGCAATAGATGAGCACTGAACTTGCCCTTTGGAGAGACGCTATAGCTATAGTTTTATAGCTACCTTTTTGAAACTTCTCACATCTTTGTTATTATAGCGTATCTCCATTCTACCTAAATTTAAACATCCTAGCTTTATCTAGTCACTTCCTTAATCTATCTTGCTTCTGAACTTTTAGGACACAAAACAGAAAATCACGAATTTTAACCAAAATATTACTTTGTGAGATCCAGCATGCTGTTTCCGTTAAATTACGATGAAAAAGGAATCCGAATATAAATTTTGAAGTTTCTAGCTCCTTCCTGTTGCGTCGATGATTTTTACATAAAACTTCCAAATTTTGAAAACTGTTTAAGTATCAAACTGAAACTTAATACATTATTATTTTAGCATCACTCCTGACATGCTATTAACTTTTCAGATTATTTACTTTACTTTTAAGGTATTCTGCAACATTCGTGATGTCATAGCTAGTTACAGCGGACTATGCTGGCATACAATGGAAAGCATATGAATTTTATATGGCGTGAGTAGGCTGCTTCCCTACACCGCACATCAGCTGCATCATTTGTGACGGTACCAAGAGGATAGGGACCAGACCGACAAGGAGTGGGGTCGTGCTCTCATCTCAGATGAGAGAGCAGATTTATTCTGTGTAGTGGTTCTGAACATATCCTCCTATGGTGAGAGGTGGGAACATTTAATGCAACTATGAACACTGTTGAACACAGTCGGTTTGGTGGTCCATGTGTTATGATGTGGGGAGGCGTAATGTCGTGCGGGAAAACTGACCTCCAAATGTTTGAACACAGTACACTCACCGGTCAGTGCTATTATAACACTATACTCCCCCATGTGCATCTTTTCAAGGTGTATTCATCCCTGACCTCGTTTTTATACAGGGTGGTCCATTGATCGCAACCAGGCCAAATATCATATGAAATAAGTGTCAAACGAAAAAACTACAAAGAATGAAACTTGTCTAGCTTGAAGAGGCAAACCAGATGGCGCTATGGTTGGCCCGCTAGATGGCGCTGCCATAGGTCAAACGGATATCAACAGCATATTTTAAAATAGGAACCCCATTTTTTATTACATATTCGTGTAGTACGTAAAGAAATATGAATGTTTTAGTTGGACCACTTTTTTCGCTTTGTGACAAATGGCGTTGTAATAGTCACAAACATATGGCTCACAATTTAGATGAACAGTTGGTAACAGGTAGGTTTTTTAAATTAAAATACAGAACGTAGGTACGTTTGAACATTT
Source organism: Schistocerca americana (assembly GCF_021461395.2). NCBI lineage: Eukaryota > Metazoa > Arthropoda > Insecta > Orthoptera > Acrididae > Schistocerca > Schistocerca americana. Next base: position 94,713,642 of record NC_060128.1, read on the forward strand.
TATTTTGGTTGTTCCAATGTGATACATGCACCATTGTGAACTTATCATTTCTGAGACCGCATGCTGTTACAGCGTGATTACCTGTAAATACCACATTAATGCAATAAATGCTCAAAATGATGTCCATCAACCTCAATGCATTTAGCAATACTTGTAACGACATTTCTCTCAACAGCGAGTAGTTCGCCTTCCGTAACGTTCGCACATGCATTGACAATGTGCTGGTGCATGTTGTCAGGTGTTGTCGGTGGATCACAATAGCAAATATCCTTCAACTTTCCCTACAGAAAGAAATCTGGGGACATCTGGTCTGGTGAACGTGCGGACTATGGTATGGTGCTTCGACAACCAATCCACCTGCCACGAAATATGCTATTCAATACCACTTCAACCGCACACAAGCTGTGTGCCAGACATCCATCATGCTGGAAGTACATCGCCACTCTGTCATGCAGTGAAACATCTTGTAGTAACATCGGTAGAACATTACATAGGAAATCAGCATACATTGAATCATTTAGATTTCCATCGATAAAATGGGGGCCAATTATCCTTTGTCCCATAATGCCGCACCATACATTAACCCGCCAAGGTCGCTGATGTTCCACTTGTAGCAGCCATCGTGGATTTTCCGTTGCCCAATAGAGCATATTATGCCAGTTTACGTTACCGCTGTTGGTGAATGACGCTTCATCGCTAAATAGAACGTGTGCAAAAAATCTGTCATCGTCCCGTTATTTCTCTTGTACTTAGTGACAGAACTGTACACGATGTTCAAAGTCATCGCCATGCAATTCCTGGTGCACAGAAATATGTGACGTTTTTGAGATTCCCGATTCTTGCGCAATTTGTCTGCTACTGATGTGTGGATTAGCCGCGACAGCAGCTAAAACACCTACTTGGGCATCAGTCATTTGTTGCAGGTCATGGTTGACATTTCACATGTGGCTAAACACTTCCTATTTCCTTAAATAACGTAACGATCTGGCGAATGGTCTTGACACTTGGATGATGTTGTCCACGATACCGAGCAGCATACATAGCACACGCCTGTTGGGCATTTTGATCACAATAGCCATACATCAACACAATATCGACTTTTTCCGCAATTTGTAAACAGTACATTTTAACACAGGTAATGTATCACGAAGCAAATACCGTCCACACTGGTGGAATGTTACGTGATACCACGTACTTATACGTTTGTGACTATTACAGCGCCATCTATCACAAAGCGAAAAAAGCGGTCCAGCTAAAACATTCATATTTCTTTACGTACTACACAAATATGTAATAAAAAATGGGGGTTCCTATTTTTAAAAATGCAGTTGATATATGTTTGACCTATGGCAGCGCCATCTAGCGGGCCAACCATAGCGCCATCTGGTTTCCCCCTTCAAGCTAGACGAGTTTCGTTCTTTGTAGTTTTTTCGTTTGATCCTTATTTCGTGAGATATTTGGCCCGGTCACGATCAATGGATCACCCTTTTTGTCAATGTGCAACTGCATTAAACAGTGTAGATGGAGGAACTCTCAGAATGAGAAGATATTCGGCGAATGGACCGGCCTGCCTGTTCCCCCGACTTAAATCCCATCGCACATGTGTGGGATGCATTGGCGAAATGTACTATAGCGTGTCCGCGTGCACCAACAACCTTGCAGCAGTTGTCAACTGGAGCAATGGAATGCTCTACCACAAGAATTCCTTACCAACCGTGGTTAGTGTGGGAGCATGTGTTAATATATGTGATGATCCCACTCCCCATTAAGAACCATTTCACACTTTTTGTAAAGTCCAGGGGACCATCACAAATTGCAGTGACTTCACTGCAATATGACCTTTAAATAAAGCATCATTTCTGCTAGTCTCATTGCACATGTCTTTCAGTTGTCTTCTGTTCTATACTGGAGAAGTTCTTTCTCTGTACATTCCAAGTTTCGATGAATTGGGTTACTTGGCAGTGACACATGCAAAAGTTACTTTCATTCTTAAGATTTGCACACCAGTGTGCATGACACTGTCCTACATATGTGTCTACATGACTACTCTGCAATTCACACTTTACTGCCCAGCAGAACGCTCATCGAACCACATTCAAACTATTTCTCTAACATTCCACTCTCAAACAACACGTGGGAAAAACAGACACTTAAATGTTTTGTGTGAGCTCAGATTTCTCTTATTTTATTACAATGATCATTTCTCCCTCGGTAGGTGAGTGTCAACAAAATACTTTTGCATCCATAGTACATTGGACAAGTAATTTCCTAAAAAGACATCACCACAACAAAAAATGCTTCTGTTATAATGACTGCTACCCCAGCTCACATATCATATCCTTGGCACTCTCTCCCCTATTTTGCTATAATACAAAACGAGCAGCCCTTCTTTGAACTCTTCCAGTGTTCGCCTTCAATTCTATCTGATTAGGATCCCATACTACACAGCAATATTCTGGCAGAAGACAGACAAGTGTAGTGTGAGCGGTCTCTTTGGTAGCTCTGTTGCGTCTTCTGAGTGTTCTGCCAACAAAACGTAGTCTTTGGTTTGTCTTTCTCATAATATTTTCTATGTGACTGTTTCAGTTTAAGTTGTTTGTAATTTAATTCCTTGGTATTTAGTTGAACTGACAGCCTTTAGACATGTCTGGTTTATCACGTAAACAAAATTTAATGGATTCCTTTTAGTGCTCATGTGGATGACCTCATGCTTTTCATTACTTGTGGTCAATTGCCACTTTCCACACCATACAGATATCTCGTCTAAATTATATTGTAGATGTTTTTGATCTTCTGATGACTTTACTAGATGGTAAATGACAGCATCATCTGCAAACAATCTAAGAGGGCTGCACAGATTGTCTCTTAAATTGTTTATGTACATTAAGAACTGCAGGGGGCCAATAACATTTCCTTGGGGAAAGCCAAATATCATTACTGTTTTACTCAATGACTTACCATCAGTTACCACGAACTGTGACCTTGCTGACAGGAAATCATGAATCCAGTTGCACAACTGAAACGATACTGCATAGGCATACAATTTGATTAGAAGCAGCCTGTGAGGACAGTATCAAATGCGTTCTGGAAACTTAGAAATATGAAATCACTTTGAAATCCTGTGTCCTTAGCTCTTGTTACTTCAAGAGAATAAAGAGCTTCATGAGAATAGAGAGCTAATTATGTTTTACAAGAATGATATTTCTTGAATCTGTGCTGTCTGTGTGTCAACAGATCATTTTCCTCAAGGTAATTCATAGTATCCAAACACAGTAAAATCCTACTGCAAATCAGTGTCGGTGATATGAGCCTGTAATTTAGTGGATTACTCCTACTCCCTTTCTTGAATATTGGTGTGACCTATGCAAATTTTCAATCTTTAGGTATAGAACTTTTGTTGAGTGAGCAATTTTTTATGATAGTCAAGTATGGAGCTATTACATCAGTATTCTCTGAAAGGAAACTGATTGGTGTACAGTTTGGACTAGATGACTTGCCTTTATTAAATGATTTAAGCTCCTTTGATACACCGAGGATATCTACTTCTAAGTTACTTGTATTGACAGCATTTCTGGATTCGAATTCTTTACTTCGTCTTCTTTGGTGAATGAATTTTGGGAAACCATATTTAGTAACTCCACTTTAGTGGCACTGTCATTGGTAACATTGCCATCCCTATTGCGCAGTGAAGATATTGACTGTGTCTTGCCACTGGTGTACTTCACATATGACCAGAATCTCTTTGGATTTTCTGCCAGATTTCAAGGCAGAGTTATGTTGTGGAAACTATTAAAAGCATCTCACATTGAAGTTTATGCTAAATTTCAAGCTTCCTTAAAACTTCACCAATTCTGGGAATTCTAAATTCCTTCGGGCATGCTTTTTTGTTGCTTCTGCAACAGTGTTCTGACCAGTTTTGTGTACCATGGGTGGTGGGAGAGGAAGGGGTTAGTTCTGTGTCTTATTAATTTATTTGAAATCTCTCCATTGCTGTCAATACAGGTTCTTTGAATTTAGGCACATCTGGTCTACACTGTCATAGTCAGTTCAGAAGGAATGGAGGCTGTATCCTAGAAAGACATCTGAAGTGTGACATGTCATTCTGGGAATGAGATGCCCCACTTCCCTGCTCTCCATTGGCCAGTTAAAGATGTTCACGAGCTAAGATCATTAGTAAGTAGAAAGCACCCCACTTTTGGGAGGTGCTTTATTGTACTGATTCTGTGCTATTGGTGAGGCAGGCCGCAGATGGGTGCTTCTACCTACTGGGTGGAGTCATGCACTCTGCGGTGCTGTAGGTGAATGGCATGGAGAAAATGCGACTCCCATTATGTCAAAGATGACGACGAGGCCCCATACTCCGAGGAGCATAGGGACGATGTGGGAGACCCGCATCGCTGACTGGGTAAGGTCCTAGTGGAGGTGGTTTGCCGTTGCCTTCCTCCGATTGTAATGGGGATGAGTGATGATGATGATGATGAAGACGACACAACAACACCCAGTCATCTCGAGGCAGAGAAAATCCCTGACCCCGCCGGGAATCAAACCCGGGACCCCGTGCACGGGAAGCGAGAACGCTACCGCAAGACCACGAGCTGTGGACATTATGTCAAAGAAATGCTCACTAGAGAACAAATGTTGAAATGTACTGCCAGCAAAAAAATTTAGAAAGATTTGGAAGTTATCAGTTCAATCAAGATTTATTGTTGCAACAGTGGGGCACATGGAGTACATGAAACGATTACATTTACAGATCAATAACACAAGTGGTTCTGAGGCACCAGGCATCAATCCGTGCTGAAACACCCATATTATTAAATGGTATAGCCTCCACAGGCAGCAATGTAGCTGCTGTCTCTGGCATCCAGTCAGTCGTACAGATTTTTTATTTATTTATTTATTGTTCCATGGGACCAAATTAAGGAGAAGTCTCCATGGTCATGGAACGAGTCAATACATGAAATTATAACACGATATTAGAAACAGATAAAATGAAATATAAAAAAACATATTCAGGTGACAAGTCGTAAGTTTAAGTGAAGAAAATCAACAATGTAACACTGGGATTTGCTTAATTTTTTAGCTCTTCCAGGAGCTCCTCGACAGAATAGAAGGAATAAGCCACGAGGAAACTCTTCAGTTTAGACTTCAAAGAGTTTGGGCTACTGCGAAGATTTTTTAGTTCTTGTGGTAGCTTATTGAAAATGGATGCAGCAGAATACTGCACTCCTTTCTGCACAAGAGTCAAGGAAGTGCATTCTACATGCAGATTTGATTTCTGCCTAGTATTAACTGAGTGAAAGCTGCTAACTCTTCGGAATAGGCTAATATTGCTAACAACAAACGACATTAAAGAAAATATATACTGTGAGGGCAATGTCAGAATTCCCAGATTTTTGAACAGGGGTCGACAAGAGGTTCTCGAACTTACACCACATATAGCTCGAACAGCCCGTTTTTGAGCCAAAAATACCCTTTTTGAATCAGAAGAATTACCCCAAAAAATAATACCATACGACATAAGCGCATGAAAATATGCGAAGTAGACTACTGTTCGTGTTGAACTGTCACTTATTTCAGATACTGTTGTAATGGTAAATAAAGCACCATTTAGTTTCTGAACAAGATCCTGAACATGGGCTTTCCACAACAGCTTACTATCTATCCGAATGCCTAGGAACTTGAACTGTCCCATCTCGCTTATGATATGCCTATTCTGTCTGATCAAAATATCGGTTCTTGTTGAATTGTGAGTTAAAAACTGTAAAAACTGAGTCTTACTGTGATTTAGCATCAAATTATTTTCCACAAGCCACTAACTTATTTCATGAACTACATTATTTGTTACTGTTTCAATATTACACACAAGATCCTTCACTATCAAGCTGGTGTCATCAGCAAACAGAAATATTTTTGAGTCACCTGTAATACTAGAAGGCATATCATTTATATAAATAAGAAACAGCAGTGGCCCCAGCACCGACCCTTGGGGAACGCCCCACTTAACAGTGCCCCATTGGGACTGAACATCACTACCACTCTCAATATTGCAGAGAATTACCCTCTGCTTTCTGTTCTTAAAGTAAGAGGCGAACCAATTGTAAGCTACTCCCCTTACTCCATAATGGTCCAACTTCTGCAGTAATATTTTGTGGTCAACACAGTCAAAAGCCTTCGTTAAATCAAAGAAAACACCTAGCGTTCGCAACCTTTTATTTAATCCGTCCAAAACCTCACAGAGAAAAGAGAATATAGCATTTTCAGTTGTTAAACCATTTCTAAAACCAAACTGAACATTTGACAGCAAATTATGTGAATTTAAATGCTCCAGTAACCTTATATAAACAACCTTCTCGATAACTTGGCGAATATTGTTTTGGAATACGTTACGCCACACTTCAACTGTTCGTGTAGTTCTGTACGAGTTGTTGGCTGATGAGTCCCATCACATCCCACACATGCTCAATTGGAGACAAGTCTGGAGATTGTGCTGGCCAGGGAAGTTGCTGCACATCTTCCACAGCACATTGAGTTTCATGGGCAGCATGTGGCCAAGCGTTATCCTGTTGGAATAACACATCACCTTCCTATTGCAAAGGTGGCAAATGAATGTGTCTAGCAACAGTCCTTACAACCTGAGGACTGATTAGCATCCCCTCCAGAAACACCAAAGGTGAATGAGAGTTGTAGCTCATCACACCCCAGACCTTAAGGCCTGGGGTGGAACCAGTGTGCCTCAGACTTATGCACTCTACGAGACAGCACTCACGGGTCTCTACATCTACATCTACATCTACACTCTACAAGCCACCCGAAGGTGTGTGGCGGAGGGTACCTTGAGTACCTCTATCGGTTCTCCCTTCTATTCCAGTCTAGTATTGTTCGTGGAAAGAAAGATTGTCGGTATGCCTCTGTGTGGGCTCTAATCTCTCTGATTTTATCCTCGTGGTCTCTTCACGAGATATACGTAGGAGGGAGGGAGCACTATACTGCTTGACTCCTCGGTGAAGGTATGTTCTCGAAACTTCAACAAAAGCCCGTAGCGAGCTACTCAGTGTCTCTCTTGCAGAGTCTTCCACTGGAGTTTATCTATCATCTCCATAACACTTTCGTGATTACTAAATGATCCTGTAATGAAGCGCGCTACTCTCCGTTGGATCTTCTCTGTCTCTTCTATCAACCCTATGTGGTACGGATCCCACACCGGTGAGCAGCATTCAAGCTGTGGGCGAACAAGTGCACTGTAACCTACTTCCTTTGTTTTTGGACTGCATTTCCTTAGGATTCTTCCAATGAATCTCAGTCTGGCATCTGATTTACCAATGATTAATTTTATATGGTCATTCCATTTTAGATCACTCCTAATGCCTACTACCAAATAATTTATGGAATTAACTGCTTCCAGTTGCTGACCTGCTATGTTGTAGCTATGAATTCGCAGCACATTACACTAGTATAAATTGAGATTCAATTGCCATTCCCTGCACCACGTGTCAATTCATTGTAGGTCCTCCTGCATTTCAGTACAATTTTCCGTAGTTACAATCTCTCAATATACTACAGCATCATCTGCAAAAAAGCCTCAGTGAACTTCCGATGTTTTTCACAAGGTCATTTATACACTCCTGGAAATTGAAATAAGAACACCGTGAATTCATTGTCCCAGGAAGGGGAAACTTTATTGACACATTCCTGGGGTCAGATACATCACATGATCACACTGACAGACCCACAGGCACATAGACACAGGCAACAGAGCATGCACAATGTCGGCACTAGTACAGTGTATATCCACCTTTCGCAGCAATGCAGGCTGCTATTCTACCATGGAGACAATCGTAGACATGCTGGATGTAGTCCTGTGGAACGGCTTGCCATGCCATTTCCACCTGGCGCCTCAGTTGGACCAGCGTTCGTGCTGGACGTGCAGGCCGCGTGAGACGACGCTTCATCCAGTCCCAAACATGCTCAATGGGGGACAGATCCGGAGATCTTGCTGGCCAGGGTAGTTGACTTACACCTTCTAGAGCACGTTGGGTGGCACGGGATACATGCGGACGTGCATTGTCCTGTTGGAACAGCAAGTTCCCTTGCCGGTCTAGGAATGGTAGAACGATGGGTTCGATGATGGTTTGGATGTACCGTGCACTATTCAGTGTCCCCTCGACGATCACCAGTGGTGTACGGCCAGTGTAGGAGATCGCTCCCCCCACCATGATGCCGGGTGTTGGCCCTGTGTGCCTCGGTCGTATGCAGTCCTGATTGTGGCGCTCACCTGCACGGCGCCAAACAGCATACGACCATCATTGGCACCAAGGCAGAAGCGACTCTCATCGCTGAAGACGACACGTCTCCATTCGTCCCTCCATTCACGCCTGTCACGACACCACTGGAGGCGGGCTGCACGATGTTGGGGCGTGAGCGGAAGACAGCCTAACGGTGTGCGGGACCGTAGCCCAGCTTCATGGAGACGGTGGCGAATGGTCCTCGCCGATACCCCAGGAGCAACAGTGTCCCTAATTTGCTGGGAAGTGGCGGTGCGGTCCCCTACGGCACTGCGTAGGATCCTACGGTCTTGGCGTGCATCCGTGCGTCGCTGCGGTCCGGTCCCAGGTCGACGGGCACGTGCACCTTCCGCCGACCACTGGCGACAACATCGATGTACTGTGGAGACCTCACGCCCCACGTGTTGAGCAATTCGGCGGTACGTCCACCCGGCCTCCCGCATGCCCACTATACGCCCTCGCTCAAAGTCCGTCAACTGCACATACGGTTCACGTCCACGCTGTCGCGGCATGCTACCAGTGTTAAAGACTGCGATGGAGCTCCGTATGCCACGGCAAACTGGCTGACACTGACGGCGGCAGTGCACAAATGCTGCACAGCTAGCGCCATTCGACGGCCAACACCGCGGTTCCTGGTGTGTCCGCTGTGCCGTGCGTGTGATCATTGCTTGTACAGCCCTCTCGCAGTGTCCGGAGCAAGTATGGTGGGTCTGACACACCGGTGTCAATGTGTTCTTTTTTCCATTTCGAGGAGTGTATATATTGTGAATAGCAATGGTCCTACGACAATCCCCTGTGGCACACCTGAAATCACTCCAACTTCAGAATACTTCTCTCTATTGAGAATGACATGCGGCGTTCTGTTATCTAGGAACTCTTCAATCCAATCACACAATTGGTGTGATAGTCCATATGCTCTTACTTTGTTCATTAAACTGTATCAAACACCCTGCAGAAGTCAAGAAACACAGCATCCACCTGGGAACCCATGTCTATGGCCCTCTGAGTCTCGTGGATGAATAGCACGAACTGGGTTTCACACAATCATCTTTTTCGAAACCCATGCTGATTCCTACAGAGTAGATTTCTAGTCTCCAGAAATGTCATTATATTCGAACATCATACGTGTTCCAAAATTCTACAACTGATCGACGTCAGAGATATAGGTCTATAGTTCTGGACATGTGTTTGAAGTCCCTTCTTGAAAACAGGGATGACCTGTGCCCTTTTCTAATCTTTTGGATCGCTACGCTCTTCTAGAGACCTACGGTACACCACTGCAAGAAGAGGGGCAATTTCCTTCGCTTACTCTGTGTAAAATCGAACTGGTATCCCATCAGGTCCAGCGGCCTTTCCTCTTTTGAGTGATTTTAATTGTTTTTCTATCCCTCTGTCATCTATTTCGATATCTACCATTTTTTCATCTGTGCGACAATCTAGAGAAGGTCTGTGTCGTACATGCAAACAACCGTCAGTTGCATGCAGGAGTCTGCTTTCATCACTGAAGTCTACAGTGTGCCTTTCCATCTTCCAATCGGTCCTCGATAGTAGCAGTCCAGCCGTGCATGTTGATGATGTGGTGTTGTGGGAGACTGACTAGAGGTGTGCATGACCATGTCTCACTGCTAATAACCAGTTTGCAAAAGTTTGTGTTTACACATCTAAACTCACAAGCCCTGTTATCTGTGCTGTAGTAGTTGTGTTACCTGCACTGCTGCCCTTACGGTATAAAGTTCCTGTGCTGCGTGGACACCTAAGGATGTGAGAATGTTCATGTGATACCGGCATCATTGCACATCTGACTCAGCACATTCAACTGATGCGGCAGTTTTCCAAAAGGACCATCCTACCACTCGGAAGGCCACAATTGGACCTCTTTAGAAATCGCTCAGTTGACTGGAAGAAGCACGAGTGTGTCTCTGTAGCACAGTTGCCCACTTGCTTCACACATTTTCACCACACTGAGCCTTCTCGGTACGAGCATTCCCTATTAAAGTGTAGAGACAGACGGCACTCTGGTAGCTATACCACTATATTATCTCTTGACAGATGGTGTTGAAACCATTATCAGTACATCCACTCTTCCCCATGTACGAGGGCTATCCACAAAGTACATTACGTTTCGGAATTAAAAATAAATAAAGTATTGGAAATTTTTTTATTACATACAGATGAAAGCTACACTTAAATACTACTTTTCTACATAGTTGCCATTTAAATTACGGCACTTATCGTAGCGATGGACGAGCTTGGAAATTCCTTCGTCGTAAAATTCGGCCGACTGCGCCTCCAACCACGTGGTTACCTCTTCTTGAAGCTGTGCGTCGTCATCAAAATGTTGCATAGCCAACCACTTCTTCATTGCTGGGAATAAGTGGAAGTCGCTCGGTGCCAGGTCGGGACTGTACGGCGGATGAGAACTTCACGAGTGGCATTTGCCGTGTGGGCCCGGGCGTTGTCGTGAATCGGCAAGATCTTTGAGCCCAACTTTCCCCTGCACTTGTTTTGTATTGCTCTTCTGAGGTTGTGCAGAGTTCGGCAATACCTTTGAGAGTTTATTGTAGTGCCTCTTTCCAGGAAATCCACAAAAATCACACCTTTTCTGTCCCAAAAGACAGTCGCCATCACCTTCCTTCCCGATATTGTCTGTATGCATTTCTTGGGTTTTTGGGGGGAATTTGTGTGCCCCCACTGCATTGACTGCAATTTTGTCTCGCAGTTCACATGCTTAACCCATGTTTTGTCACCAGCAACAATGCAATCGAGTAATGACTCGCCATCTTTCTCGTAAACGTCCAAAAACATTAACGCTGCAGCCATTCGCAGATTTTTGTGAATCTCTGTCAAGATTTTTGGTATTCATCTTGCACAAAACTTGTGGTAACCAAGCTTTTCGGTAATGATTTCATGCAACAAACTTCGTGAAATTTGTGGAAAACTCATAGAGAGTTCCATTATTGTGAAATTACGGTTTTCACGGACCGCGGCATCAACTTTTTCGACAAGTTCGGCAGTCACTATGCCGGGTCTTCCACTTAGCTCTTCGTCGTGAACGTTAGTTCGGCCATTTTTAAATTTTATGACCCATTGACGCACTCCACCTTCAGTGATTATGTTGTCCCCATACACTTCACAAAGCTGCCGATAGGTTTCTATCGGTGTACAGTTTTTTGCAGTCAGAAACCTTATTACAGCACGCACTTCACACTTCGCAGCATTTTCAATTAACGCTGACATTTCAAACTGTCACAGTAACTCAACAGAGTACAGCACAAACCTCCCGCTAGCACGGCAGGATGCCGACTGAGCGGCGGAATGCCACGACACCAAGACGGCCGTGCTAGCCCCGCTCCTAACTGACACAAACGAAAACGTAATGTACTTTGTGGATAGCCCTCGTAGTATATGCCATCACTGGATCAAAATTGATTTCATCCTTCCATGTGTACTACATTTTTTTTCCAGCAGTGTATATTTGTACAGATTGTTATTGTCTTGATGGACTCTGATAGACATACATTTTCTTGTCTGACTGGAATACGTGCAGAGATAGTTGATCTGTCACCATCTGGAATTATATATTATAGACAATACATAGAGTCCAAACCATCTTTGTCCATTATTCCAGTAGATACATTGAACAACAGAAGTCTCTTTTTAGCATCTCCCAGTGCAAAAAGAGAAGAAGCACAGGGAGACGAGCTGGTCCACGGCTAGAGGGGCACTGATTAGCAGAACCCTTTCAGCAAAGAAATACATCACTTTGAAGAATTACCCTACAAAAATTCTACAATTTGATCCCCCAAATCATCACCACTGGGTGTGTCCTAATGTTGAAGCCGAGCCTAATGTTGGAGCTCTCAACTACCAGCTATCCCACACTCTGTGACTGCCTGGACCTTGCAGGCCAAGAGGTTTCTTCTAAAACAGGACAAGCAACTCAATCTGGTTCAGGATCTTTATCAGCCACAGACAGTCCCTTAAACCTGTTTGTCAGATGAAACAGGGATGTCTTTCAATGAGCCCCAGGAAGAGTCTTTCACTGACTGCTACATCTTGGTTGGACCTCGAGCACAACAATGGGTGAGAGGTCAACCTTAGTGTGGGCTGTAACCGGGGCATCAACAGTAAGGGACCGATTGCAGGACATGAGGCACATGCTGGACGCCCCTCAGATACCCACATCCAGTCCCCCACAATGATGCCCATTGGCACCGAACTCAAGCTGCATGAGCAAAGGTTCACCTACTGAGCCTGCATACAAACACAGTCCCCATCTATACTAAAGACAGCAGAAACTGTACATTACAGTTATTAAAATGCTGGACTGTGCCTGCACAAAATTTAAGAATTAAACTACACAACTGGCCATTAAAATTGCTACACCAAGAAGAAATGCAGATGATAAACGGGTATTCATTGGACAAATATATTACACTAGAACTCACATGTGATTACATTTTCACGCAATTTGGGTGCATAGATCCTGAGAAATCAGTACCCAGAACAACCACCTCTGGCCGTAATAACGGCCTTGATACGCATGGCCATTGAGTCAAACAGAGCTTGGATGGTGTGTACATGTACAGCTGCACATGCAGCTTCAACATGATACCACAGTTCATCAAGAGTAGCGACTGGCGTATTGACAAGACGTTTTCAATTGGTGAGAGATCTGGAGAATGTGCTGGCCAGGGCAGCTCTCGAACATTTTCTGTATCCAGAAAGGCTCATACAGGACCTGCAACATGTGGTCGTGCATTATCCTGCTGAAATGTAGGGTCTCGCAGGGATCGAATGAAGGGTAGACCCACGAGTCGTAACACATCTGAAATGTAACGTCCACTGTTCAAAGTGCCGTCAGCGTGAACAAGAGGCGAGTGAGACGTGTAACCGTTGGCACCCCATACCATCACGCCTGGTGATATGCCAGTATGGCGATGACGAATACACGCTTCCAATGTGCGTTCACCGCGATGTCGCCAAACACGGGTGCGACCATCATGATGCTGTAAACAGAACCTGGATTCATCCGAAAAAATCACGTTTTGCCATTCGTGCACCCAGGTTCGTCGTTGAGTACACCATCGCAGGCGCTCCTGTCTGTGATGCAGCGTCAAGGGTAACTGCAGCCAAGGTCTCTGAGCTGATAGTCCATGCTGCTGCACACGTCGTCGAACTGTTCGTGCAGATGGTTGTTGTCTTGCAAACGTCTCCATCTGTTGACTCAGGGATCGAGACGTGGCTGCACGATCCGTTACAGCCGTGCGGATAAGATGCCTGTCATCTCGACTGCTAGTGATACGAGGCCATTGGGATCCAGCACGGCGTTCCGTATTAGCCTCCTGAACCCACCGATTCCATATTCTGATAACAGTCATTGGATCTCGACCGACGCGAGCAGCAATGTCGTGATACGATAAACCGCAATTACGATAGGCTACAATCCGACCTTTATCAAAGTCGGAAACGTGATGGTACGCATTTCTGCTCCTTACACAGGAGATCACGACGACGTTTCACCAGGCAACGCTGGTCAACTGCTGTTTGTGTATGAGAAATTGGTTGGAAACTTTCCTCATGTCAGCACGCTGTAGGTGTCGCCACCGGCGCCAAGCTTGTGTGAATGCTCTGAAAAGCTGATTGTTTGCAAATCACTGCATCTTCTTCCTGTCGTTTAAATTTTGTGTCTGTAGCACGTCATCTTCATGGTGTAGCAATTTTAATGTCCAGTAGTGTAGTCTTTACACAGGTAACTGAAAATAATTCGAACTTCTATAACTATTAGTTTCTTGTAGAGGAGCGTGGCTTATGTTGGGGAAAGTTAAAAGGGAGGCCAGGTCAGAATGCAGGGTTTCATGGGTTATTTATCAGCTAACCTGGGTCCACTGATAGTGTTGTATAGAGATGTAGATATAGTAATGACAGCCATTAACAAAAGAGTCAGAGTCACGGTTCCTCACTTACTCCAATTATATTTATCAATGACTTTTTTTTACATTGTCAAATCTGTTATGTAGAATGTGTGGACAGAAATCCTAGGTCAAAATCGCTAAAATTCCTTCATTGATTACTAATTTCAGATCACTAATGAATCACCTTACGATCTGAAATACAGAAAATTTCATAGAATAGGTGAACAGTAGTATCATACGTTATAGATAAGATACAAACAAATAAAATTTTTAATTTAATTCAGCATGTATTAGCCAACAGGCGCTACACATCATCATAATCTGTTGAGCTGAATCGCTCTTGCTATGTACACAGAGAAAAATTTTTACAGATCGTGACAAAAATAAAGACATACGAAGTACATCTGGTAAGTAGTATGGAGCTATAATTTTACCTAAAGTAGGTCATCATGTGTATTTAACTTACATTTGCCATATAAGTCTCCATTGCTCATACTGCCACACTTTTGTTTCAATGCAAGGAGATTCCAACAATGGTAACTATCATACAGTCCACGTGTGAATGTAAATATGGCATATCACTCACAACACTAGCTACAGGACAAGGAAGCAGATGTATTATGGCTGTCACAGAAATGGCAACAATTAGTGCTACATGTAGACAGTAACAGCCAGATGGCACTACTAACCAATGAAGCCTCTATAATAATACAAGGAACTGTAACATAACAAATTTTTTGTTAGATTTACATTACATACAAGTTGACATTGTAATTCTGTCAGAGACAGCAAAGGACTTGGAAGAGCAGTTGAACGGAATGGACAGTGCCTTGAAAAGAGGATATAACATGAACACCAACAAATGCAAAACAAAGATAATGGAATGTAGTCGAGTTAACTCAGGTGATGCTGAGGGAATTACATTAGGAAATGAGGCACTTAAAGTAGTAAAGGAGTTTTGCTATTTGGGGAGCAAAATAACTGATGGTGGTCGAAGTAGAGGGGATATTAAATGTAGACCGGCAACAGCAAGGAAAGCGTTTCTGAAGAAGAGAAATTAGTTAACATCGAGTATAGATTTAAGTGTCAGGAAGTCGTTTCTGAAAGTATTTGTATGGAGTGTAGTCATGTATGGAAGTGAAACATGGACGATAAATAGTTTGGACAAGAAGAGAATAGAAGCATTCGAAATGCGGCACTACAGAAGAATGCTGAAGATTAGATGGGTAGATCACATAACTAATCACGAGGTATTGAATAGAATTGGGGATAAGAGGAGTTTGTGGCACAACTTGACTAGAAGAAGGGATTGGTTGGTAGGACATGTTCTGAGGCATCAACGGATTACAAACTTAGCATTGGAGGGCAGCGTGGAGGGTAAAAATCGTAGAGGGAGACCAAGAGATGAATACACTAAGAAGATTCAGAAGGATGTAGGTTGCAGTAAGTAATGGGAGACAAAGAAGCTTGCACAGGATAGAGTAGCATGGAGAGCTGCATCAAACCAGTCTCTGGACTGAAGACCACAACAACAACATTGCATACAATGTAAGGAATTATGTTCAGTCTCTACAATCTATAGTAACAATATACAAAACATAAGGTGTTCATTAAGTAATACAAAACCAGTACACACTAAAAAAGGAGGAAATTAATGTGGTCATAATTCAAAGCAGTGCAAAATTTTTAAGATACAAGAACATGTGTACAGTGCCAATGATTAAAAATTATAAAACAATAATACTGAATAATAAACTGTGTCATACTGTAACCCAAAGTCTAAGTGCTGATTACAGTCAGCATTATAAGTGGCTTTAATTAAAAACGAGTGAATAGACGGATAAAACCTATGTGGTAAAATTGAGCCATTAGATGCTACATTAGGGATGGGTACAAGGATCAAACTTCATGAACATAATCATAGGACTTTACACCTAGGTATCTGCTATAGATTATATCATCAAACAGTACCACGCACTATGCATGTCAAAATGCAGGTTGACTGATGAACAATAAACATCATTTCTGTTTATTTTGTAATACATATTCTTGTAGTGTACCATATTTGAACCAAGATCCAGAGGACGTGGACATATGAATAATCCAAGTGAAGGTCTAGGAGTTACACACACAATACATGAATACAAAGGTAACTCAGTTTTAGTGCTTCATATGAAAGAAGTTAACAGCTGAAGTTACATAACCTGAGGTGTAGGAGCAAAGTATAACTAGCATTATATGTGTTCATTAGTATGAAACCTAACAAACAATACAGGAAACATGAAAGTGGTACACTGGATCCATTAGATGTTAATTACAATCAAAGCAGCCTTAAGCCTATGTACGACACAGAGTAACTGATGGTATGTAGTACATAGTGACTGAAATTATTTGAAGACCAAGATCTGAAGATATAAGCCACAGAGAACAGATACAGACTACATGCAGCTGAATGTCTATGTTCAAGCACATGATAATACACTGAGTGCAATAGCATACAATTAAGTGCTTCATATACGAGAAGCACTTATTGTGGTGCTATACTACATGAATAAAAATGCAATAAAACAAACAACCATATAAAACCAGAGTAGAAAATGGTATCACAGTGTCCATGTGTATTAAATAATCAGTATGTAGCCTTACGTCTAACTGCAAAGTGCCAAGCGCATTAAACAAGGCTACATCTGAAATCAGAGAGGAATGTAATCCAAATGTAACTTAAGGTCTAGGTGTTATTCAATGATATACCAACTAAGGTAGCACAGATTTTAGTGCTTCATATAAAATAAGCAAACGGCTGGAAGTTACACAGTGTTGTAACCTGAGGTACAAACAGTTTTATATGTGGTCCATATTAAAAGTAATACAGAAAAAACAAATGTGTAAGTGATATACAGAAACTTTAGATCTTAATTGCACTAATAATTATTTATTTCATCCTTTCATGATTCAAAGAACTAAATAAATAAATTACAGTAATAAGTAGTTTATGGCTCTGTGTTTGATACAGAATAAAATAACTGCTCATTTTGAGTAACAATATAAGTTACTACTACAAGCACCTAATGCCAAATATATCCAAAGATAATAACAATAAACTTGATTTCGATAATCTGTTATTTTAAGGTGTTTGTTGGAACCATTTTTACTCAATTTTTCAGAGTGATTCCCTAATGACAAAATTTCTATACTATGAACTACATTATCATACAATCATTTCGATGCAGTGAATTATGAAATTAGACATTCTAAACAGCAAAATCTCATCATTAATGAAATCAATTTGAAGTATGTAACGAATCTGATTATGGCAAGGCAGTTCAATCTGGATTTTGCTACAAGAAGTGCACCAGAAAAATTAAGACTGTATCTGAAGAAGAAATAATGTTGCTAAAGGAAAACATGTGAACATGCATTACTGACATACGAGAGTAGTTGCAAGAAAGATCACCCTCCAAATACAGCTTAAAGTGCATTTTCTTGCTTGACTCCAGAAATCACAGTAAGCCATGAAGTACATCAAAGAAGATGGATGCCATGTCCTGAAAAGTTGGTATAAAATGGAATAGTGACAGATTCAAATCAGAGCATGTAAACTTGAATTTGTGGAGATTTATAGAAAAATAAGAATTGAAGACAAGATGAAATCTTACAAGAGAAGTGAAAATTGTTTTGATAACTTCTGGACTGTTAATAACTTGAATACAAAGTATTAATGTTCCACAATAATTATGGATTGAAATAATAAAATCACATTCAAAACCATGCACAAATATCCAAGATTTTGTGCTAATTATTTTAATAATCTCACATGGAATGTTCCCACATAGTGAGGCTTTCCTGTTAACTCCCGTGTTATAAACAGAAAAAAAGTATTATTGTTCAAAGATACATATATGATACAGCCTGGAATGCCAATGGAGTTGACAATTTCAACATAGACTAAAATCTTATGCACAGTTTTTGCAATGCACATTCTTTGTACAAAGATGATATCGAAAACAAGGAGAAGGGAGGAGCTAGAGAAATGGACGAATGATTATTGAGCCAACAAAAGCAAGCTGAAATCAAATATTAGAAACAAAACGAGCAAATATGTTAAGTGAAACCTCAAAGGTTTCGGCAGAGATAGAAAATTTAAAGAAATTATTTATTCATGACAAATTTCTAGAGTTTGTTTCTTTAATCAGAA
Organism: Schistocerca americana; assembly: GCF_021461395.2. Lineage (NCBI taxonomy): Eukaryota > Metazoa > Arthropoda > Insecta > Orthoptera > Acrididae > Schistocerca > Schistocerca americana. Next base: position 94,732,037 of record NC_060128.1, read on the forward strand.
AGTAATAATGTATATACAGAGTGATTATAATTGAAGCTAAACTTTCAAAATGCAGAAATAATACCACTGGTCAGAATGACGTCAAATCGCAACAGAACATTATCGGAGAAGGGGAAAACGTATGGCAGAAGAAAAAAAATAGTGAAAATTCATCAATAGATGGGGCTGTATGTGTCAGAATACGTAAATGAAAACACCTGTCATGCACATGACAAATTGAAGATGGTATAAACACGCCGGGTACACGGCTTTTATGTTTTTGCGTCTGTGATGTTCGCCATGACTGTCTCAATGCAGGATCGCACTCTACTTGTAAAGCTGTATTACAAGGATGACGACTGTGCACACGTCACTCTCCAGAACTTCTGAACACTGAAGAGTTTGAAAAAAGGCGCTGGTCCGATGACTGCCCTGAGTCCGGAGAAAATGATTCGGAAATTCTAAAAGACGGGTTCTTTTGGTGTGCAACCTGGTAGAGGGAGGAAACAAATTGATTTGGCGTCAATGGAAGCAGTGTTCACAGCAATGCAGGAGGAGACGTGTGGTGGTGTGCAAATGTGTAGTGCACGGAGAATTGCCCAAACATGGGACATACCCATGAGTACGGTGTGTAAAATCCTATGAAACATCCTTCTTTGCTATCCATTCAAAATTACAAATGTGTATGAGTTGCTTCCTGTTGACCTGCCAGCAAGAGAGACCTTTGCTTTAAAATTTCTTGCTCCCATGGAAGTGGACAATCATTGGCCATGGAAGATTTTGTAAACAGACGAAGCCCACTTCCATCTAACACGATATGTCAATACACAGAATTGTCAAATATGGGCAACGGAAAATCAACATGCAAATCAATCAGTACCACTTCATACTGACAAGGTCACTGTGTGGTCCAGGTTTACGGCATCATTTATCATAGGGCCATATTCTTTCATAGAGACAGGTGCTTCCAGTCCTGTTACCTGTACCGTCAATGGAAATCACTATGAGTGTCTTTTGCGCAACCACGTCATTCCAGCTTTCCAACAACGTGGATGGGATCATTTTTATGAAAGAGGGCGCACCTTCACACATTGCAAATCCAGTTAACCAGCTGCTGAAGCACCATTTTGGAAATGCTAGAATTGCCAGTAGCCATTTCCCTACAGCCTGGCCGTCCTGATCACCTGATCTTAATCCATGTGACTTCTGGCTGTGGGACTATCTGGTAGATGTTTTGTTCAGTGTTCTGATTGCAAACTTAGTTGCACTGAAGGCATACATTGTGCAACAGACTCTGAATGTGACCCCGGAAACAGTTCGATCAGTTGTGGAACGTGCTGTTTCTCGATTTCAACTTGTTGCAGAAAATGGTGGACAGCATATTGAACATGTTTTGTGCCAGTCACACGGAAATTAATAATCTGATTTGATTTTGATTGATGCTTTTTATGCGGTTTTTGGCCTCAGCACAATTAAAAACCAATTTTTCCTATCTGACATGTTATGACCTTGCTGTGGTGGATGGGCTTACATAACTAACAGTATCACACCTGTACACCCATGCACACTGAGAAGTACAGCTTGTTTAACGTCAAAAGTACACCTTAGGCATTGTTGTATGATTCATTTGTCATTTGCAGCTGACCACTATTAAATTATGACTCTTACAGTGCTATCTATTGTTACATTTTGTAACTATTTATTATTCTTCTGTCATACATTTTCTCCCTTCTCCAATAATATTCTGTTGCAATTTGATATCATTCTGACTGGTGGTGTTATTTCTACAGCAGTTTGAAAATTTAACTTTAATTATAATCACGCTGTATATTTGTAAATGCAGAACTTCTAATTTTTTATTTGGTATTTTCTATTTTCAGTAAATCAAAGTATAGTAAGCTCCTACATTTTCAAACCTCGTCCGATGCAGTCCTCAACACTCAGTCTTTAATTCTCATCCATTTTGGTAAGCCTTCCCTGACCCAGCAGTCTCAGTAACTTTCCCCATTTCCTAAACCTCACCAGTCCTTCTCCTTCATTCCTTTTCCTTGGCCCTTAACTCTTCTGTCAGAAGGAGCCTCTGGTTCTGAAAGCTTGCACATTTCCACAACTTTTGTGCATGTTTTCTTCTGGTGACACTTAGTGAGTAGATTTCACAGCCACCCAGTTATTTTTTCAAATATGTAGTATTTAATATTTTATAGATTCTAATGATTATCAGTAAATTTCATGGAAAATGGCTCTGAGCATTATGGGAGTTAACATCTGAGGTCATCAGTCCCCTAGAACTTAGAACTATTTAAACCTAACTAACCTAAGGACATCACACACATTCATGCCCAAGGCAGGATTCGAACCTGCGACCGTAGCAGTCGCGTGGTTCCAGACTGAAGCGCCTAGAACCGCTCGGCCACACCGGCCGGCTATATTTTATGGACTATAGGACTCTACAGACTATAAGACACACCTTAATTTCTAAGCAATGTTCTTTTAATAATATTTTACCATGTTTATTATTAGATTGCAAAGCCAGACTAAAAAAAAATTCTTAGTATATAAAACTTAACTGACCTTTAAAATCCTTGAAGATAGTTATCTCAACTTTTTTCTTCGTCTCCTCCTTTTTCTTCTTCTTCTTCCTCTTCATTGTCCTCTATGCTGTTACTTTGAATTTATAGTCTGCATCATATGAATACCTTTTATTTTGTTCCATTACGAAACTAGCCACTAATAAAGATATTGTATTGTTATCTATAACACAAATCAATTTCAATAAAAGTTCACTGGCACCAGAGACTGCAGTGACTCATCACAGGCTAAGGCAGTGTTCTGGGTATGATGGCAGGAGAGGAGGGAGACAGTGTTAGCAAGCTCGTGAATCCCTGAAACTCTCATTCGTCGCATCGGTGCACTGTTACTCCCACTTGAATCCATTATTTCCAGATATAGGTTTTCTACAGCATTTAATATACGACCATTTTTAAGATTGGTGGAAATTTTAACTCAAACACTGGAATTTGTATATAAATTTCGAGTATAAGACGCACCTGAATTCTGGAGGAATAAAATGCGTCTTATAGTCAGTAAAACACAGTACTTTTGAAATAAGGAATTTTGTTGTTAAATTCAATAAAAAATTAAACTGCAAAAAAATTGCCTTGAAAAACCTGGAAAAGATTTTGAATTTGAAAATGACCAATTGCTGGACACCCTAAATGTGCGTACTTCTCACTTGCACACTCACTACCTACATATTGCATTCCTTTTTGGGGCATCTCACACAGATAGATATTACGCAGAATCGAATAATTAAGACGATGAGACAAATGTCTCTCCTCCACCACTACACACCTATTCCCAGACCTCTGTACACTTTTACATATATTCACAATATAGTGTGTTTTAATCATGAAAATTCTCATATTTTCACAAAAAAAAGTCATCTGTCAGTATCAGATCCATCATTTCAATGATTTATCTATTATTAGTCAAAAGCTATGTAAAGAATGCAGGAGCGTGAGGGACATGGGAACTGTTTTGTACAAAAACCTACCCAAAGTCGAACAGACGCAGGTGGCTTCAGTGAAACACAGAAACTGCTTCTTCAGAAGAACTGCTCATTTATGAATGCCAGTCTAAAATAACCAAGCTGAATATTTTTTTTCATTTACATGTTTATAGCTGATTAGTTCATTCTACAGATGTTGCTGTTAGGTTTTATATTGTTGTTGTGGTCTTCAGTGCAGAGACTGGTTTGATGCAGCTTTCTATGTTACTCTATCCTGTGCAAGCTTCATCATCTCCCAGTATCTACTGCAACCTACATCCTTCTGAATCTGCTTAGTGTATTCATCTTTTGGTATCCCTCTATGACTATTACCCTCCACACTGCCATCCAGTACTAAATTGGTGATCCCTTGATGCCTTAGAACATGAACTACCAACCAATCCCTTCTACCAGTCAAGGTGCGCCACAAATTTCTCTTCTCCCTAATTCTATTCAATACCTCCGCATTAGTTATGTGATCTACCCATCTAATCTTCATCATTCTTCTGTAGCACCACATTTCAAAATCTTCTATTCTCTTCTTGTCCAAACTATTTATCGTCCACGTTTCACTTCCATACATGGCTACACTCCATACAAATACTTTCAGAAACGACTTCCTGACACTTAAATCTATGCTCAATATTAACAAATTTCTCTTCTTCAGAAACGCTATCCTCGCCATTGCCAGTCTACATATTATATCCTCTCTACTTCGACCATCATCAGTTATTTTGCTCCCCAAATAGCAAAACTCATTTATTACTTTAAGCGTCTCATTTCCTTATCTAATACTCTCAGCGTCACCCTATTTAATTCGACTACATTCCATTATCCTCATCTTGCTATTGTTGATGTTCATCTTATATCCTCCTTTCAAGACACTGTCCATTCCATTCAGCTGCTCTTCCAGGTCCTTTGCTGTCTCTGACAGAATTACGATGTTATTGGCGAACCTCAAAGTTTTTAAGTCTTCTCTATGGATTTTAATTCTTACAACCCTGTCTCACTCCCTTCCCAACCACTGCTTCCCTTTCATGTCCCTCGACTATTATAACTGCCATCTGGTTTCTGTACAAATTGTAAATAGCCTTTTGTTCCCTGTATTTTACCCCTGCCACCTTCAGAATTTGAAAGAGAATATTCCAGTCAACATTGTCAAAAGCTTTCTCTAAGTCTACAAATGCTAGAAATGTAGGTTTGCCTTTCCTTAATCTATTCTCTAAGATAAGTCGTCGAGTCAGTACTGCCTCATGGTGTTCCGACATTTCTACGGAATCCAAACTGATCTTCCCCGATGTCGGCTTCTACCAGTTTTTCTGTTCGTCTGTAAAGAATTTGCGTTAGTATTTTGCAGCCGTGACTTATTAAACTGATATTTCAGTAATTTTCACATCTGTCAGCACCTGCTTTCTTTGGGACTGGAATTATTAAATTCTTCTTGATGTCTGAGGGTATTTCACCTGTCTCATACATCTTACTCAGCAGACGGGAGAGTTTTGTCAGGGCTGGCTCTCCCAGGCTGTCAGTAGTTCTAATGGAATGTTGTCAACTCCCGGAGCCTTGTTTCGACTTAGGTCTTTCAGTGCTCTGTCAAACTCTTCATGCAGTATCATATCTCCCATTTCATCTACTTCTGCCTCCTTTCCATTTCTATAATATTGTCCTCTAGAACATCACCCTTGTATAGACCCTCTATACACTCCTTCCACCTTTCTGCTTTCCCTTCTTTGCTTAGAACTGGGTTTCCATATGAGCTCTTGATATTCATGCAAGTGGTTCTTTTTTCTCCAAAGGTCTCTTTAATTTTCCCGTAGGCAGTATCTATCTTACCCCTAGTGATACATGGTTCTACATCCTTACATTTGTCCTCTAGCCAACCCTGCTTAGCCATTTTGCACTTCCTGTCAATCTCATTTTTCAGACGTTTGTATTCCCTTTTGCCTGCTTCATTTACTGCATTTTTATATTTTCTCCTTTCATTAATTAAATTCAATATCCCTCCTGTTAGCCAAGGATTGCAATTAGCCCTCGTCTTTTTACCTACTTGATCCTCTGCTGCCTTCACTACTTCATCTCTCAGAGCTACCCATTCTTCTTCTACTGTATTTCATTCCTCCATTCTTGTCAATTGTTCCCTAATGCTCTCCCTGAGTCTCTCTACAACCTCTGGTTCTTTCAATTTATCCAGGTCCCATCCCCTTAAATTCCCACCTTTTTGTAGTTTCTTCAGTTTTAATCTACAGTTCATAACCAATAGATTGTGGTCAGAGTCCACATCTGCCCCTGGAAATGTCTTACAATTTAAAACCTGGTTCCTAAATGTGTGTCTTACCATTATATAATCTATCTGACAACTTCCAGTATCTCCAGGCTTCTTCCATGTATACAACCTTCTTTTATGATTCTTGAACCAAGTGTTAGCTATGATTAAGTTATGCTCTGTGCAAAGTTCTACCAGGCGGCTTCCTCTTTCATTCCTTAACCCCATTCCATGTTCACCTACTGCGTTTCCTTCTCTTCTTTTTCCTACTGTTGAATTCCAGTCACCCATGACTATTAAATTTTCGTCTCCCTTCACTATCTGAATAATTTCTTCTATCTCATCAAACATTTGATCAATCTCTTCGTCATCTGCGGAGCTAGTTGGCATATAAACTAGTACTACTGTGGTAGGCATGAGCTTCGTATCTACCTTGGCCACAATAATGTGTTCACTATGCTGTTTGTAGTAGCTTACCCGCATTCCTACTTTTTTATTCATTATTAAACCTACTCCTGCATTACCCCTATTTGATTTTGTATTTATAACCCTGTATTTACCTGACCAGAAGTCTTGTTCATTCTGCCACCAAACTTCACTAATTCCCACTATATCTAACTTTAACCTATCCATTTTCGTTTTTAAATTTTCTAACCTACCTGCCCGATTAATGGATCTGACATTCCACGCTCCGACCCGTAGAACACCAGTTTTCTTTCTCCTGATAACAGCATCCTCCTTAGTAGTCCCCTCCTGGAGATCCAAATGGGGGCCTATTTTATCTCTGGAATATTTTACCCAAGAGGATGCCATCATCATTTATCCATACAATAAAGCTGCATGGCCTCGGGAAAAATTACGGCCGTAGTTTCCCCTTGCTTTCAGCCGTTTGCAGTACCAGCAATGCAAGGCCATTTTGGTCAATGTTGCAAGGCCAGGTCAGTCAATCATCCAGCCTTGCCCCTGCAACTACTGAAAATGCTGCTGCCCATCTTCAGGAACCACATGTTTGTCTGGCCTCTCAGCAGATACTCCTCCGTTGTGGTTGCACCTACGGTACGGCATTCTGTATCGCTGAGGCACGCAAGCCTCCCCACCAATGGCGAGGTCCATGGTTCATGGGGGTGGGGGAGATACATGACTTAGGAGAACTAAATATACAACATTAAACAGTTAAAATAACTGTCGGGTCAGTGAGGCCCGGTGCGACCGCTCCTGTTACCATGAGGAGTGCAACCTCTGTCGGGTTAATCTTTGAAACAAAATTGCGCATCGTTGCAATTTTCCATGGTAGCCTAGTTCATTGTTTTCTCAGCACACCTCGGTGCATGTTTTGGAGCAGATGACAGGGAGCAATGAATGAAATAAGATTTTTGTTTGAGCAATGGAAGGCCATATTGAAGTGGTACTGGAAGTACGAAAACATGATGGAGGTACAACGGCAATGGTTTAATGTGTACGGATCTCTGCCACCAACATGCAAAATATATGTTCTACAGAATTAAGATTTTGTTTATATTTAGGGGTTAAAAGTGCACTCACATTACTAATCAAAACTAATTTCTTGTTCTGCTTGATGATCCTGTAAAACTTACACAGTATTGTGCTTTTGTTTTTTTACGTTCTACAAAGAAGCAGTGAATGAACAAATTCATTGGTGTATGGCTAAGAGGGAGTACAAGTAAACATTATCATTTTGTAAACAAATGACATTGCATGTCATGTGGTTCATAGCCTGATTTATTGACTTCTGGGTTCCTCACCAAGGATTTTATCACCATCATCTGTAACTTCAAATTCTGCACTTTCACAAGACATTTGGCATTACTGAAATTTCAGCTATCCTCCTCCAATTTACCACATTTTAACTGCAAAACTTCCAAAATGTCCAGTAACTGATTGACAGTGAATTTTTCTACCTTTCTACATTTTTTTTAGTTTGGGAAGGTTCCAGATGTCGGTCGATTAGCCACTGTTTCAAACGATGTACATCACAGACAACTAAGTATAAAAAAAGTGTAGACACAAAAACATGTTCCCAGAGACAGACTTGCTTGTACAAATATGTTCACAGCTGCACTGAACATAACTTGTGGATGTGCACGTTAATAAAGCAAGTGGGTCAATGGCTGCAGAAAGGCTTAGGTATTATCAGCGCCTGTGTTAACACATCCCTCTCCCCCTTTTTCTGCCACATTCCAATACTTAACTGCACTATTCATTTCTTTTCTTCTTAATCTTTATTTACTTCTCATTCTGTAATAACTGTAGTGTGTTAGTAAGCGCTGTTAGATTCACTATCTTCAATTTTCTTGGGCTCTCACCAGCTCTTCCATTTAAACTTAACCAACCCATCCCTTTCTTCCTCAAAAAAAGGAACTAATAGTTCCAGAAGTTTTGATAGTGTCATGTACTTTTTAGTACATGTAATTGGCAGTACTATCTTCCACCCCCTACCAGTCATCAGTTTTTATTGGGCTGGTGCATAAATTTGTAGCATTTTTGCATTAGTTTAATAAACACAACAGACATAACAGAGGCTTAATTCAACAATACTCATACATTGCTTACTGCCAATGTCGGGGTAACTTTTCAATTCCTTGACTAGAAATTGTGTGGTTTTCAGGCAAAGAATTCGTGGAGCCATATTGGGAGTGTAGTTTCATCCAGAAAGGAAGCTCATTATGGCTGTTTGATAGAGAGCAGAAAAGGAGTAAATAAGAGGGCACAATATTATGTGAATAAGGTGGGTGCGGAATGACTTCCCAACCAAACTCCTGAATATTTTTGCCAGTCTAGCTGAATGCACGTGGGCCTTATTGTGGAGTGGTTTCACACCATTCAGTCTTCCTGGGAATTTTTCTTGGATTGCATCTGCAAGACATCTCACTTGTTGTCAATGTGTCAATGTTGTCAATGTGGTTATGCCTCTGGGAAGCAATTTGTAGTACACCACATCACTGTTCCACAAGATGCATTACATTATCTTTTGTGGTTGCCCACAGGTCTTTGTATAGGGAGTTGCATTGTTTGCATTCAACCGTTCCTTTCTTTTCCTTATGTTAGCCTAAAGACACATCTTGTCACCAGTAAGAATACAGGATAGGTATAGTCGATGTTTTTCTTGAGCCACTCTACTTGCACGCACAGACGCCTGCTGAGTTTTGTGATTTTGGCTTAGAGCATGCGCTTCCTGTACGTCAATTTTTGAATCTTCCACATTGCATGCAAATGTCACATAATGAACTATTTAGTGTTATTTAGGTTGGTACGATACTATTCGGATGAACTTTTTAAATACATTTTATGATAGACTGCTGGAACAGCTGCAACTTGACACGACCACGATCATACAAAAGGTTTATCATACATAAACGAAATTAATACAATTTACTAGACAGTCTTGTGCAAATTACAAGTACCTACCTACAGCAGTTTGGATTTTATATCTTAGTGTCAGAGATCACAGGCTAAGATCTGAGCACAGGGAATGGAATTTTGCCATTGGCCTTCAAACAGAACTTCCCTACTTTTATCATCAGTGACTTGCAAGGACCATAGGAAACATGAATGAAGGATGGCAGGGATTGGAGTTGAAGTAAAGAAGATCAGAGTCTAAAGTCCCTTCTAACAACACAGTCATCAGAAACTAAAACAAACTCTAATCTGGAAAGGCAATTGATTGTCCACCATCCAACCAATTGCCTTAAGTGATTTAAGGAATTGTGCAAACTCTATATCTGGGTGGATGGATACGGGTTTAAACCACTTTTGTCATGAATATAAGTTGTGTCTGACCATGGTGCCATCTTAGTGGTATGGGTTTGAATCCTGCTCTGCAAGAATACTAGTGTACAAACACGACTTTTGACATTCTCACTTGGTTCTCATAACCAATTCCTACATGAACTTTAACAATATTATGAAAAGGCTGGTTGCTACTCACCATATAGTGGAGATGCTTAATTGCAGATAGGCACCACAAAAAGACTGTTCTGACAATCTTTTGTTGTGTCTATTTGCAACTCAGCATCTCAGCTATATGGTGAGTAGCAACTATCCTTTTCATAATATCGTTACATTTCATCCTCGATTATCCATTGTTCCACGTGAACTTCTGGACAAAAATTTGTGTGAGTTGCAAAGAGGTATGAACCAAACTGTTCCTGTTGAAAGGGATAGGAGGAAAGGGGTATAAGAAAATAGATTCAGTCAATCAGATATGCTGAGTATATTTTCAACTTTTTTCCTTACAGTATTACTTCAATGTAGTTTTCCTTTCTTTACCAACTTACACAAAATTTAATACATATCAACAATTATCGGAACCAGATATTGCCCAACAGTTTTTAAATAGCTATAAGTTAATAAAAATAAATTAAAATTATACTGTCATCAGGAACAATTACATTGTATGCTTGGAAACTGCCAGGCTCTATGGAGGGGAAAGTTAACTTTTTATAGGTTCAACAGTAATATAGATACATCAAATATATATCACAACGTTAACTCTGCCTTCTTAATTATAAACTATTTGTGTTACATACATTACAGTGTTTTCCATGCCGTGTTCAATAACTACTTCCAACATTTTAATACTGAAAATATGCATGGCTGGGTATTTTTCATTTCCAGGAACAATAGAATTGACAACATGATTGAACTAAAGCACAAATACACAAAACTGACGGGCGCACACACACCGCTTGAACATACAACAATATTTTGAAGAGGACAGCTTTTGGCGCATTCACCATGAAACAGTGAACATGAAACAGAGGAGTAAAATTCCTCAACAAAGCAGCCAGGTGTGTGTGAACTGAGTAGTTATCTTTGGCAGTACCTCACTGACTCTTCCTAAATATGGAAGGACAGTCTACAGACAACACAGTCTAGCATTTGCTGCTACAAAATTTTATTACATTACACGGCATACGGGCACTGAGATGCCAACAGAAAGCCAAACGAAAGATGGGATGAAATGTTTCAGCAAGCAGCTACAACGGACTTGGCATGATTACACGTGACTGAAACAAAAGACACCAAATAAATTACATACAGTTCAAAAGATTCAACCAGACTATGTACACTTTTCTCCTTTTAAGTGGACTGATTTTTTATGGATTATTCCAAAAGAGTCCAATAGTAAAGAAATACAGGGTGATTCAAAAAGAATACCACAAATTTAGGAATTTAAAACTCTGCAACGACAAAAGGCAGAGCTAAGCACTATCTGCCGGCGAATTAAGGGAGCTATAAAGTTTCATTTAGTTGTACATTTGTTCGCTTGAGGCGCTGTTGACTAGGCGTCAGCGTCAGTTGATGCTAAGATGGCGACCGCTCAACAGAAAGCTTTTTGTGTTATTGAGCACGGCAGAAGTGAATCGACGACAGTTGTTCAGCGTGCATTTCGAACGAAGTATGGTGTTAAACCTCCTGATAGGTGGTGTATTAAACGTTGGTATTAACAGTTTACAGAGAATGGGTGTTTGTGCAAAGGGAAAAGTTCTGGACGGCCGAGAACGAGTGATGAAAGCCTCCAAGAAGCCCTGATCTTACCCCCTGCGATTTTTTCTTATGGGGGTATGTTAAGGATATGGTGTTTCGGCCACCTCTCCCAGCCACCATTGATGATTTGAAATGAGAAATAACAGCAGCTATCCAAACTGTTACGCCTGATATGCTACAGAGAGTGTGGAACGAGTTGGAGTATCGGGTTGATATTGCTCGAGTGTCTGGAGGGGGCCATATTGAACATCTCTGAACTTGTTTTTGAGTGAAAAAAAACCTTTTTAAATACTCTTTGTAATGATGTATAACAGAAGGTTATATTATGTTTCTTTCATTAAATACACATTTTTAAAGTTGTGGTATTCTTTTTGAATCACCCTGTATATCAGATGAGTAGATTCTGGGTGTACCAATAAGTATGCAACCATTGTAAATAAGGTAAGTTATGTAACTGCTATCTCTAAAACTGAAGTGTGTTACAAAAATTCATGCAACTTCCTAAAATTAGAACAATTTACTTGTTACAAAATTAAGGGTTGCAGCTTTTAGTGCAACACATTGCACTTCAAGATACTTCCACATCACTGTGTTACACTAAACTAGGTGTAGAAAAGATTTATCACTAGATATTCCAACAAATTATGCCAATTATAATGTCATGGTAGTTAACTGTTATGTCCAAACTAAAGAAAACAGAGATTAACAGCACCATTCAGGCAGTGACTTCTTGCAGACTATTGTAGAAAGTGTCAAACTTCCACTTCATGTAAGTAATTTGCAATTTTCACAGCAATGAACATGTCGTAGAGAACAAAATTTTTATATTTTTGATCTTGCTTTAAAATTCAAACCAGTCTCCCCTTACACACTAACAAGGGACACCTTTGACCTCTTATGATCTCAACTGCAAGAAACAATGCTCAAAAATAATAAAACAACAATGGCCAGTGTAATTTCCAAGCAAAACTTTACATTCTACCACACATGACATTTTAATAGAGAGAAAGTAATAAGATTGCAATACCACAGGAGGGAAATTATAGATCATTCAGAGATGTCATTGTACCATTACATTTTCAATCGACAGTGCCAAAAACACTAATTATAATAGCACAAAACACCCACATCCTACACACTTTATAGTGTTTATTTTAATCCTCACAGCACAGATGCGGGATTTTGATGAAGTGGTTAAAACAAAATGGAAGATCATTTGTGCACCTCACTAAATTAGCCACCTTTTCACATTCAAGCAGTAAATATTAAGTCACACTAATTGCATTTTTAAATGATCATATGGTTATGTCAACATCTTAACTTGCCTTTTGTCAAATGCAATACAACACAGGCATATGCTTTGATGTAAAACATCGATTGTAAGTCACAGAGAAGTTTGATGATGAAGTAACAGTCATGTATCTTCCTCCTGACAGAGCTTATATTGCTAAAACAGGTAGACACCAGGGGGTTGGCAATGTTATGTTGTTTTCAATAGCAATATCTTCAGCATAACATCCTTGTTTGGAAAACTTGCACCTAGAAGGGAACGATCTGTGCAACCTGACCAGGAATCTCACAGCAATAGGCTCTTTTGCTTGGGCATTTTCACCATGGGCTGAAGTTAGAAAATGTTTCACGAGTTCTTTAGTCTTTTTTGCACTTTTGATTGTCTCCACATGAATGATTCACATGCAGGCTGTTTCAAGTTTCTTTGAAATATTTGGACCGAAAGTGCTTTGCACCTCCTGAGAACAAATTTATAGCCTTCATAACTGTTCTCTAGTACGCTGTCATCAATGTGTACTAATACACCGGGCATTGACTGTTTGGAAGGAGATAGTTCTTATTCACTCTGGACTACTACTGTTGCTCTGGAGGTGAACGTCGTGTACTACTTAAATAGCCAGCTTCACATGCAAGTTCTTTCTGTCCTTCAAAATCACTGTCTATCAAGTGTAACATCATCCCCAATATATTTCTGAATTTTCTATACTCGACCTCTATCATTTCCATATTCAGCATGTTGCAACTTCCTAATATACGAGGTGCGGCTAGAAAAAACCGGACTGATGCTGGAAAAAACATTTATTTACAATTTCATGTTATCTCCTTCAATGTACTCTCCTCCTCGGTCTCCACACCGCTCCATACGAATTTTCCACTGTTCATAGCAATGCTGCAGATCATTTTCGGTAAGTCCATACATTACTTCCGTCGCTTTTTCTTTTACTGCTTCAACAGTCTCAAATCTAGTTCCTTTCAAAGCTGACTTGACTTTAGGGAAAAGAAAGAAGTCACAGGGGGCCAAATCAGGTGAGTAGGGTGGATGATCTAAGATGGGAATGTTGTGTTTTGCCAAAAACGTCTTCACTGACAACGCACTGAGCCGGGGCATTGTCTTGGTGAAGGATCCATGACTTTTTTCTCCACAAATCGTTCCGTTTTCTCTGTACTCGCTCACGCAGGGTAGCCAGGACGCTAATGTAGTAATCCTGATTCACTGTTTGTCCCTCTGGTACCCAATCAATGTGCACAATCCCTTTGATGTCAAAAAAAAACAATCATCATTGCCTTGAATTTCGATTTTGACATTCGTGCTTTTTTTTTGTCGTGGAGAACCAGGAGTTTTCCAATGCATCGATTGGCGTTTAGTTTCGGGATCGTAAGTAGAAAACCACGATTCATCGCAAGTAATAACATTTTGTAAGAAGGTGGGATCACTTTCAATGTTTTCCAGGATGTCAGAACAAATCATTCTTCGGCGTTCCTTCTGTTCAATTGTGAGACACTTTGGAACCATTTTTGAACACACTTTGTTCATGTTGAAACTTTCATGAAGAATCTGCCTAACACTTTCCTTGTCAACTCCTGTTAACTCACACTGCTCTGATTGTTAAACGGCGATCTTGTCGAACAAGTTTACCGATTTTTTCAATGTTTGCATCAGTTTTTGCTGACAATGGTCTGCCAGCGCGAGTGTCATCACTGGTGTCTTTGCGGCCATCTTTAAATCGTTTAAACCACTCAAACACTTATGTTCGCGATAAACAATCATCGCCGTACACTTGTTGTAACATTACAAATGTTTCACTTGCAGATTTTCCTAGTTTGAAACAAAATTTGATGTTAACACGCTGTTCTTTCTGTACACTCAACATTTTCTGACGCACAGACAAAACGTCAACTACTTAGAACAGACGCCACGGGCAGACTGAGTGCAGGAGGCAGATGAAACTCGAGCAGTAGGCGGAGCGAGAGTCACGTGACAGGCCACGCGACTTTCAGCCTTATTGCATTCGTTTTATTGTTTCACCAGTACTAGTCCGGTTTTTTTCTAGCCACACCTCGTATGGACCAAATTTGTAGGATTAATTCTCTTTATGACATCACTGCACACAGTAAGCAACATGCAAAAATACCAAGAGACATTCTTACTGCAGTTATACCATGAATGCAACTAGCACTTGTTAGTGGAGCTACAATATGCCGCTAACAGACTAGTGCGGAGTTTTGCATGGACACGACACAGCCAACAGTTTCTGTTTATTGGCTGTTAGTCTAAGCATGGTTTCGTGCAGTTCCAAGCGTTCAAGGTCAAATGTGCCCCTTAAAAAAAAATATATATCTCAACTATTTTCTTCATAAACTAATTTCAATAAGATTTGTTAACCATTTTTTATTTCAAAATTATGTTGTGACATTTATTAATATTTCACCAACTTCATATACTGAGCAAGTTCAAACATTAGAAAATAAAAAGGCAGTCACATGTGTAGTGAAACATTTATTGAGATTACATTATCAAAGAATAGTGTTAACTAAAAATGTCAAGCATCAAACAGTAGCATACTTTTACCACATGACTCAATTATCTCTCACCAAATGATTAAGACACAGTACACATGTATTAAAAAAAGAGGGGTGGGGAGGAAAGGTCCAGTTAACAACCCCTACAAGGAAAATTATCATCCAACACTTAGCTAAGAAAACAGAATACCGTTTCATACAGCACTGTTGCCAATTCACAGCTATCTCCTGGCCAAATGTTTGGTGTCCCTTGTTTGGTGGCAAATGAACCTTCAGACTTTCCATTATATAAAAAAAAAAAAAAAAAAAAAAAAAAAAAAAAAAAAAAAAAAAAAAAAAAAAGCTGATGAAATCAGAAAAAGAAATTTGGATGAATCCAAAGAATGAGTCATATAAGATGAACAAGATAAACAACAGTACATGACTTTGAAAAATTAAAAGGCAAAGCTAATTTACTTAGGAAAGCACAACCATCAGGCAGTACACAAATCAAGAAAATGAAGACAATATAGAAATAAATTAAGAAATGGGTAGTTTCCAAAAGGAAACAGTTTCACGATATTAGGAAAGAAAAAGTAATCAGAAGAAGCACCACTGGAAATAGCATGCAGCTAATTTAGCTGTTTAAATGCTATCTGTCTTTGGCCCAGAACAAGAGCAGCACCTCTGGATAATCAACACTGAAGATTGTGTTAAAAAACACACATTCCCATTTTAAATGATAAAGCTAAAATTTAGAATTAAGCATGCAGAATTCCACCTCAGGAATCTCCTCTTCCTCCTCCTCTTCTCCTCCCTCCTCCTCCCCCCCCCCCCCCCCCCCAAAAAAAAAAAAAAAACCTTTAACTAGACTGTTTCTCAATATATCTGGCTGTTTTAATAGCTAACTAGAAGACTTTTCTTTGCATTAAAACAGCACCACCTTTCTGACCACAGCTTCGACGCCAAAGATACAATCACAATGACTGCAGTGTAGTTTGTTCTGGCTAGTCGTATCTCATCGAAGCTCATGCCAGACACCCTCCACTTCCTAACTGTTTAGGCTACTGGGGATACATACACAATGCGCATCGTGTTTGTGAATCCGGAGCCCTGCTTCCAGCCAGTGACGACGATTACTGGGTCTCCGTCACGAATGAAACCACGAGACTTGCCGAACTGCAAACCAAACTGGACACGCACGTCCACATCCTTCAGCCAGTCCTGCAGCGGTGGTGCTGAAACACGTGAATTAACAAACATTGTGGCAGTCAGCTGAAACTATCTCATTTTAAGCTACAAAATTCATGTGGCACCACATCAGTAAATACACTGGCAGAAACATACAATTATGGCCATTACTGCTCTGGGAGCCAAAATGTCGTCACCGTCACCGTCACCGTCACCGTCACCGTCACCGTCACCGTCACCGTCACCGTCACCGTCACCGTCACCGTCACCGTCACCGTCACCGTCACCGTCACCGTCACCGTCATCATCATCATCATCATTATTGATGTTGTTGTTATGGTGGTCTTGTCTGAGAACTGGTTTCCTGCAGCTCTCCATGCTACTCTATCCTATACGAGCCTCTTCACCTCCGAGTAACTACTATAATCTACATCCTCCTGGATCTGCTTACGGTCTTCATCTTTGCCTCCCTTTATTGTTTTTATCCCTCACTCCCTCCACTATTAAATTTATGATCCCTTGATATCCCAGGATTAGTCCCATCACCAATCCTTTCTATTGGTCAAGTTGTGACATAAATTTCTCGTCTCCCCAATTCTACTCAGTACTTACTCATTAGTTACATGATCTACATCTACATCCATACTCCGCAAGCCACCTGACAGGGCACCCTTTCCCAATCCTTTGGAACGCTACACCCTTTTGGAGACCTACGGTACACCGCTGCAAGAAGTGGGCAAGTTCCTTCACATAATCTGTGTAAAATCAAACTGGTATCCCATCAGGTCCAGCGGCCTTCCTTCTTTTGAGTGATTTTAATTGTTTCTCTATCCCTCTGTCGTCTATTTCGATATCTATCATTTTGTCATCTGTGCGACAATCTAGAGAGGGAACTACAGTGCAGTCTTCCTCTGTGAAACACCTTTGGAAAAAGACATTTAGTGATTGACCCATCTAATCTTCAGCATTCTTCTGCAGCACCACATTTCGAAAGCTTCTGCTCTCATTTTACCTAAATGGTTTCTTGTCCATGTTCCATGTCCATACATGGGTACACGTCAGACAACCTTCATAAAAGATATTCAGTGTTAAATTTCTGTTCTCCAGAAATTCTTCCTTGGTATTGCCAGTCTTGGTCGTCATCAGTTATTTTGCTGCCGAAATAGCAAAACTCGTCTACTACTTGAAGTTTCTCAATTCCTAATGTAATTTTATTATCACCACGTGATTTAATTCTACTACATTTAATTACCTTGTTTTACTCTTGTTGATGTTCATCTTAAATCTTCCTTTCAAGACACTGTCCATTCCATTTAACTCTTCTTTTGTCACGCATTAATGCTAGTACTTGGAAAAAATTGTGACTCTTTGAACGTAAATGATAGTATTACAGTCTCATGAACTAGTAACAAGCTAGTAACAAGCTAGTAACAAGCTAGTAACAAGCTAGTAACAAACTAGTAACATTAACTCTGTTGTTTTTACCCCACAGAAAACACCGTTTTACCCCTCTGGTGGTAATAACACCCAGATTGGGAACCGCTGTTCTACACACATCAAAAAAAGTTTTGCATCACCTCGGTTCTGAGAGTTCCGGAACTTGTACAGAAAATTGGAAGAGAGATCAACATAAACATCATTTCCATCCTTTTTATGGCTCATGAAAACCACACATTGCATGTTGTACCACCATACAGCAAGAGCTTCAGAGGTGGTGTTTCGGATTGGTGTACACACCGGTTCCTCTAATACCCAGTAGCACATCCTCTTGCATTGACACATGCCTGTATTCGTCACGGCATACTATCTACAAGTTCATCAAGGCACAGTTAGTCCACATTGTCCCACTCCTCAACGGCGATTCGGCGTAGATCCCTCAGAGTGGTCGGTGTGTCACGTCATTCATAAACAGCCCTTTTTTCAATCTATCCCAGGCATGTTCGATAGGTTTCATGTCTGGGGAACAGGCTGGCCACTAGTTGAGCGATGTCGTTATCCAGGAGGAAGTCATTCTCTAGATGTGAATGATGGGGAAGTAAATTGTCGTCCAGGAAGACTAATGCCTCGCCAATATGCTGCCGATATGATTGCACTATCTGTCAAAGGATGGCATTCAGGTATCTTACAGCTGTTACAGCACCTTCCTTAACCACCAGCGGCATAAGTCAGCTCCACATAATGCCACCCCAAAACAGCCTGACCAGGTTGCCTCCAAAGTTCTCCAACGATTATCTGGTAGAAGGCATATGTGACACTAATCGGTGAAGAGAACGTGATGCTAATCCTGAGTGGTCCATCTGACACATTTGACCCAGCCCTTTTTTCAATCTATCCCAGGCATGTTCGATAGGTTTCATGTCTGGGGAACAGGCTGGCCACTAGTTGAGCGATGTCGTTATCCAGGAGGAAGTCATTCTCTAGATGTGAATGATGGGGAAGTAAATTGTCGTCCAGGAAGACTAATGCCTCGCCAATATGCTGCCGATATGATTGCACTATCTGTCAAAGGATGGCATTCAGGTATCTTACAGCTGTTACAGCACCTTCCTTAACCACCAGCGGCATAAGTCAGCTCCACATAATGCCACCCCAAAACAGCCTGACCAGGTTGCCTCCAAAGTTCTCCAACGATTATCTGGTAGAAGGCATATGTGACACTAATCGGTGAAGAGAACGTGATGCTAATCCTGAGTGGTCCATCTGACACATTTGACCCATCTGTACCGTGCTGCACAGTGTTGTGGTTGCAAAGATGGACTTCCCCATGGACGTCGGGAGTGAAGTTGTGCATCACGCAGCCTATTGCACACAGTGAGTCTTAAAATGACGTTCTGTGGCTGCACGAAAAGCATTATTCAACATGGTGGCATTGCTGTCAGAGTTCCTTCGAGCCATAATCCGTAGGTAGTGGTCACCCACTGCAGTAGTAGCCCTCAGGCGGCCTGAGCAAGGCATGTCATCAACAGTTCCTGTCCGTACTGTATCTCCTCCATGTCCGAACAACATTGCTTTGGTTCACTCCGAGATGCTGGACACTTCCCTTGTTGAGAGCCCTTCCTGGCACGAAGTAACAATGCGGACATGATCGAACTGCGCTACTGACCGTCTAGGCATGGTTAAACTACAGACAACACGAGCTGTGTTATCTCCTTCCTGGTGGAATGACTGGAACTGATCAGCTTTTGGTATAAGGATGATGAGGATTAACATAGTGATGCCATAGATGACAAGGGCCAGTAAGAAGAAACTGTAGAAAAGAAAACAGTTTGCAAATTAATGTAAACCATTTCTTGTCATTTATTTTATTTTGCTTTGTATTATCAAAATGTAGACAATTAGTAAACGGCATAAACTTAGAATAGGTATAATCTTAACTTTTTGGAACATACTTTGTCATGATCCCTATATTGTGTGAAAGTCTTCTGTTGTGCCTATCTGCGACTCAGCATCTCTACTACAGAGTGAGTAGCAACTATTCTTTTCATAGTATTGTTACATTCCATCCAGGATTTCCCATAGTTTGTAGTTTTGGTTAGTCAGTACAGGGTTATTACAAATGATTGAAGCGATTTCACAGCTCTACAATAACTTTATTATTTGAGATATTTTCACAATGCTTTGCACACACATACAAAAACCCAAAAAGTTTTTTTACGCATTCACAAATGTTCGATATGTGCCCCTATAGTGATTCGGCAGACATCAAGCCGATAATCAAGTTCCTCCCACACTCGGCGCAGCATGTCCCCATCAACGAGTTCGAAAGCATCGTTGATGCGAGCTCGCAGTTCCGGCACGTTTCTTGGTAGAGGAGGTTTAAACACTGAATCTTTCACATAACCCCACAGAAAGAAATCGCATGGGGTTAAGTCGGGAGGGCGTGGAGGCCATGTCATGAATTGCTGATCATGATCTCCACCACGACCGATCCATCGGTTTTCCAATCTCCTGTTTAAGAAAGGCCGAACATCGTGATGGAAGTGCGGTGGAGCACCATCCTGTTGAAAGATGAAGTCGGCGCTGTCGGTCTCCAGTTGTGGCATGAGCCAATGTTCCAGCATGTCCAGATACACGTGTCCTGTAACGTTTTTTTCGCAGAAGAAAAAGGGGCCGTAAACTTCAAACCGTGAGACTGCACAAAACACGTTAACTTTTGGTGAATTGCGAATTTGCTGCACGAATGCGTGAGGTTTCTCTACCGCCCAGATTCGCACATTGTGTCTGTTCACTTCACCATTAAGAAAAAATGTTGCTTCATCACGAAAACAAGTTTCGCACTGAGCGCATCCTCTTGCACAAGCTGTTGCAACCGCGCCGAAAATTCAAAGCGTTTGACTTTGTCATCGGGTGTCAGGGCTTGTAGCAATTGTAAATGGGTAAGGCTTCTGCTTTAGCCTTTTCCTTAAGATTTTCCAAACCGTCGGCTGTGGTACATTTAGCTCCCTGCTTGCTTTATTCGTCGACTTCCGCGGGCTACACGTGAAACTTGCCCGCATGCGTTCAACCGTTTCTTTGCTCACTGCAGGCCGACCCGTTGATTTCCCCTTACAGAGGCATCCAGAAGCTTTAAACTGCGCATACCATCGCCGTATGGAGTTAGCAGTTGGTGGATCTTTGTTGAACTTCGTCCTGAAGTGTCGTTGCACTGTTATGACTGACTGCTGTGAGTGCATTTCAAGCACGACATACTCTTTCTCGGCTCCTGTCGCTATTTTGTCTCACTGCGCTCTCGAGCGCTCTGGCAGCAGAAACCTGAAGTGCGGTTTCAGCCGAACAAAACTTTATGAGTTTTTCTACGTATCTGTAGTGTGTCGTGACCATATGTCAATGAATGGAGCTACAATGAATTTATGAAATCGCTTCAATCATTTGTAATAGCCCTGTATATGTTAAAATTAAATTTTTCTCAGGCATTCTCTTTTTTTTAAAAAAACAAAAAAAGAGGGGTGGGGGGGGGGGGGGACTTATAATCAGGGTCAATATGGTAGTGTGTAGTTATTACTTCATTGTCTTGCGAATTAAGAAAGAAATTAGGAGGCAATACTGCTTGGCTAATTCTCCTTCATTTAATAGAGTAAAAATGTTTAAGTAACTTTCTTCATCATGCTATCAGTAACAATTACAGTGTAGAGGTCACTGAAGAACCCAATGTCAATATTGCAACAGATACAAACGACATTCTACCTTACCTGTGTAATGCAAGGGCAGAATAGCCCTGTAGAGATGGCACTGACGAGCCACTTGTCCGTACCGCGTGACGGCGATTATCGGGCACCTGGGACGGTACTTTGAGATTAGGTGTGCCGACCGCCCAGTGGTGGTGATCACAATGATGGCAGTGGCCAAGCACTTCATGGAAGCCTCCACAGTGGCGATCGCTACCGATTGTGCTACGTCCATTGGAGGAACAGCCTGTGGAATGTGGAAAGGTACGTTTTACTAGCTTAGCGCCCAGTGCTTCACTTGCAGTAACTGTACGATTTGTACATTTCTTTGTTTTTATTTCATCAAATTTTGTGTTGTTATGCCCAATGCTCAAGTGTAAACCAACACACTGTGCAAACAGTGTAAAACCAAATGTCAATTTTCGCAGCTCTACCTTTCGTCCCCTATTTCACCGTCTTGGTATGGAATTTCAAAAAATCAATTCTTAAATGATGCCTAGAGTGTAAGACCAACACCCTCTCCAAATTTAAAGTTTCTATCTTCAATGGTCTGGGCTGGGTGGTGATGAATCAGTGAATCAGTCAGGCCCTATTTCACCCCTTTAAGGGCTGAATTTCCAAACACCCTGAAAAGTCCCCCCCCTCCCCCCAACCGAGAAGCCAAATACAAATTTTCATTGATTTGGCCTTAAAAATGCTTCCATGATGAATTATTGCCATGAAATATTTCAACACCTATTTAAACCCCCCTTCCCCCAATTAGTGGTTAAATTTCTAAAAACATAAAATGTATTTTTTTCTAACTGAAAAATCAAATCTCAATTTTACACAGACATAGCTTTAAAAATGCTGCAGTACTTTTTTTTTTAATTAATTATGTACTTAAAAACCTTTCACCCACTATTTCATTCCCCAGGGGCTCCATTTCCAGATATGTTGAAACAGGCATTTTTTCAGAATGAGAAAACAAATACCAACGTTTGTAGCTACAGTTTCAAAACTGACATTTTGCGAAACAACGTTTTATCCCCTATTTGGGCCCCTTATGAGAGGAATTTCGAAAAATCCCCTCTTAAATGATGCCTACAGTACAAGGTCAACATTCTCTACAAATTTCAAGTTTCTTCCCTTTGCAGTTTGGGCTGGGCAATGAGTCAATCAAGACATTCTTTTATACATATAGCTGTATTGCCATCGTAATAGAACTAGAGTTATGCTGCCATGCTTGAAATTAATTATGGGCCTGAAAATGTTAGCATGTATTTTTGGTGAAATAACTGTTTCTGTATATGACGGGAAGACGGGAGGGGGGGGGGGGGGGGGGTCCTGACTGGAATATGTACTTTGACAGAAACACAGAAACGTGAACAGTTTTTTCTGAAATGGTCTTTTCTTCTTTTGGCTCAATAAATTTCCAACAAACAATTCTCAACATAATCAGCAGCATTCTCCTCAAAGATAAATAGTACCTCTCTAATTTAACATGTTTCTTGAAATTTTTCTTTTATCACTCAATTCAGTAGTAACAAAATTGGTAGAAAATTTATTTTTGATCTTGTGTGGCCATTTATAGCTGTCCAGCCCACACCTGACAAGCTATAGAACTAACAAGGTACTTAGCATAGAAGCAGAATGGAAAATAACTCAATGTTAGGGGAAGACTTTCAGATTGGTTGAAACACACAAAGATTTTGTGTTCTGGTTGTTTTAGTGCAGAGTGTCGACACTAGGTTAGCAGTGAGTGCTAGTGTGAACAAATGAGAATTATGACCGTCAGAGGTGACACTGATAGGGATGCCGATCCCTTCTTGTATTGCAAGCATTGTAATCTACCTCCATCCAACTGTCTTTTCCTACATTGCTGATATTCCTACCTGGAGTTTGGATTGTTTAGTTATATTTCGATAGTGTGTATTACCATTTAAAATATCAAACAAATGTGCCAGAAACATTTTATTAATTAATGGCACAAATAACTGGTTTTGTGGGCCTAAAATTTTTCCAAGTGCAGGACCTCAAGTGTTAAATGTGGTGGTTAAAAGCAAAGTGGTGTAAGTGACAAAACCAAATATCTGGAGATATAGACACCATATCGTAGTGGAAAAAAACCATATCTGGTGGCATCAAGACATAGATGTATCGAATAATTTGAACTGCTTCCTACAAGTTATTTGAAGAATTACAACACACTGTCGGGTTGCAGACAAATGGTGGACATACAGAAGTTCGGGTCGGTCCTGGAGGCACGTTCAGATGACCGAGGCAGTTAAGGCAACTGCTCGCATAATGGGGGAAATCTGGGTTCAAGTCTCAGTCGAGCACAAATTTTCATTGTCATCACTACAATGTACAGCTGGAATCTGATCATACTCACAACTGTCGATACATATCTTACGTTTGAAAAACTACTTAAGAAGTGCTTTCTCTTTGGATGCAAAGAGATGCAAGTGCACATGCAAGGACATGTTCTCAAAACATATAGAAGAAACTAGCAAGTAGAGGACCTATCACACTAACTATGCGGTGTTTAATAAAAAGATATGCAAGTATTTGCAAATGGTAAGAGGTTGCTAGGAAATGTGTGTTTCTTTATGTAACACTGTTTATTCTTGTGCCTTATCCACTCCACTACTTGTACAGCCAAGAAAAGTTGTGGGTATGGATTAATGTAATAAGTGGAACTGGGACAAAATATTGTAGAGGGTGATTCAAAAAGAATACCACAACTTTAAAAATGTGTATTTAATGAAAGAAACATAATATAACCTTCTGTTATACATCATTACAAAGAGTATTTAAAAAGGTTTTTTTTCCACTCAAAAACAAGTTCAGAGACGTTCAATATAGCCCCCTCCAGACACTCTAGCAATATCAACCCGATACTCCAACTCGTTCCACACTCTCTGTAGCATATCAGGCGTAACAGTTTGGATAGCTGCTGTTATTTCTCGTTTCAAATCATCAATGGTGGCTGGGAGAGGTGGCCGAAACACCATATCCTTAACATACCCCCATAAGAAAAAATCGCAGGGGGTAAGATCAGGGCTTCTTGGAGGCCAGTTATGAAGTGCTCTGTCACGGGCTGCCTGGCGGCCGATCCATCGCCTCTGGTAGTTGACGTTCAGGTTTCATAACTAACCTTTTTTGTAGGACTCTCCATACAGTTGATTGTGGAATTTGCAGCTCTCTGTTAGCTCTGCGAGTCGATTTTCCTGGGCTGCGAACAAATGCTTGCTGGATGCGTGCTACATTTTCATCACTCGTTCTCGGCCATCCAGAACTTTTCCCTTTGCACACACCCATTCTCTGTAAACTGTTTATACCAACGTTTAATACACCACCTATCAGGAGGTTTAACACCATACTTCGTTCGAAATGCACGCTGAACAACTGTCGTCGATTCACTTCTGCCGTACTCAATAACACAAAAAGCTTTGTTGAGCGGTCGCCATCTTAGCATCAACTGACGTTGACGCCTAGTCAACAGCGCCTCAAACGAACAAATGTACAACTAAATGAAACTTTATAGCTCCCTTAATTCGCCGACACAGTGCTTAGCTCTGCCTTTTGTCGTTGCCGAGTTTTAAATTCCTAAAATTGTGGTATTCTTTTTGAATCACCCTGTATTACGTTGTTGTGAGTCATTCAAATCCTGAATTACTGATAGTCAAAGAGATGTATGTGACATCTTCTGAGCAGAGGGGTGTGAAACCATATTATTGATAAAAATCTCACTGAGCACAGTACTCAGTTTAACTGATTGATATTGCATTTATAGCTTCATTAATAACCACTGCATATGAGGGTTACTGTAGGAAATATAACAAATGAACACAGAACTTCAGAGTTGACACAAACTTTGTGGAGTAGGCATTACTACAGAAGCTACTGGCTTTAAGGGTTAGTACAGAATATTGTGCTGCATGTGAAATTTTCTTAAGCACACTTCTTTCTACGATGTTACGACTTGCCTGCCGGTTGAGAACTTATTTTGCCCTAGCTAATCACCACAATTCAGAATCGTCACAATTGAATTATTGGATTATGGCCCTCACATTGCAGCAAAACTTACCGATAGCTGTAACACCTAGCTCACCTTGGAACTGAGGTCGCTGAAGATCTGCCTCTGCCAGATGGCCGCTTCTGCCTCCTTGCAGATGTTTGCCATGGTCAGCACACACTCCAGGGGGTAGTCTCCCTTGGCAGTCTCACCAGACAGCATGACACAGTCGGCACCGTCCAGGATGGCATTTGCAACGTCCGAGGTTTCGGCCCTCGTGGGTCGGGGCTTCTTCACCATGGACTCCAACATCTGTGTCGCACAGATGACTGGCTTCCCGACCTGTAGAAGGAAATGACCACTGTTTCAGGGATAATGTTAGAAAGAAATTAAATACAGACCTGTCTAGTCATCCAAATCGAAGGAAGACTGAAGCAGATTTATGTAATTCATAACACTGCTAGAAAGCCCTAAAAGTACACCAGAATTTCCTCAATAATATATCTACAGGACTAAATTTTCGTCTAATGATTTTGTTGAGATTCAAATTTTACCGTCACATAATATCGTTGGTGTCCACAGATGATGTTATGTACACAGTTGTCCTAGCAGTGTGTGTTCCTTTACGAATAAAGTTGTTCTTTAAATATGAGTCGTTGCTGTAATTTGAAGTCCTAATCCTAACAGATATACTGTAAATGGGACTGAGTTTGCAAAGGCCAGTAGCTATTATTGCTGCGAAAAATAATTTAATCTAGTATATTAAGCTATCAATTTGAGATACAGTAGCTACCTACTACAAACAAGGAGAAAGCAGTTAACAAATCTGCATCTAAATTTTTTTGTTTGTAAATGAGTAGACATACAAATTAGAGAGAGTCACTAAGTGCCGTAAGACAAAACCTTAATGCTTTGAAATCTACTTAGAAAAAGGGGAGAACTGTGGAGCCTTACGACTGGAATGTTTTGCTTCTTCCTTCTTTTGGCCCCATTTAAGCTTCCAACAAATGCCTGTTTTTGTTTAGAATAAGGAGCGTTTTCGCACTGGTGAACAGAAAGCCTCATTGATTTAACGTATTACAACTTTTTGCTTCCCACACCCAATTCGATAATTACGTCTGCAGAATATTGATTTATATCTTTTGCAGGCAATCATAACCATGCAACCTACACTTGACAATACTCCAGATAGAACTGACAATGTACTTAGCATAACTTCATTTGTTAGGGGAAGACTTACAGCAAATCTAAAAATGTTAATAGATTTTTTTTCCAGATGCAACAGTGCAGACACTATAAGAAGGCAGTTGGCCACACGCATCAACTAGGATCGTCAAAATAAGAAAAACAAATGAGCAACATGCAATACAAAGAACTTGGTAATGGATACCGTGCAGCTGCTTTCTGCTATTGGGAGTGTCAAAGTAGTTCAGGCATGACATCTACTGGCATTTGATGCTACCCCAGTTCGAAACACCTGCCACCTAAAACTGCCCCGTTCTAGTGTGTGTGTTATACCAACTTCTGAATTTTAGCTGACAGACATCTATGAGGGGCATTAAATGAAAACCAAACACCCACCACAACAGATGAACTGGGAATAAGGGGACTTGTGAAAAAGTGGTTCCAGTCACATCTAAAAAATAGAAGACCTAACTGACATCTCTCATATTTCAAGCTGCTCAAACTATATTGTAAAGTATACTTCAGACCCAAATTATGTAAATATAGGTGTCCCCAGGATATAAAACTAATGTAAGGTACTTTAAAAATGTGTGTAAATATTAATTTTGTGTGTATAAATTGTAGGTATATTGTATTGTATACGATTTTGCTGACGAGATTCACACAATGTAAATTGTTACATGGATTAATAAAGATATCAATCAATCAATCAATCAATCAATCAACAGCGCCATTTAAAAGTAATCACCATATGCATTAAGACATTTATCCCATGGGGAGACAATGATCAGTTCCCATATTCTATAGAACGTGATCAGTCACTGACCTACAACAGCACCCACTCTTTGATTTCCTCATTCGACAAACCAAGTCCACACATCTATCTTCAGGTTGCCAAAGATGCAGAAATCACATGGTGAAAATCTGAGCTGTATGGAGGGTGTCTCACAGTTTCCCAAGCTAAAGTGTAGTGTAGCCTTCATCCAATTCACAGCGTGGGGATGGATGATGTAACAAGATGGTTCCATCTGATGTTTGGACTTTATAGTCTGTCAGTGTCTATAGTGCTGTGCACTGATTGTGGCTGCAAGCTCGACAAACTTGTCTTGTGGAGGGGACCTGCAGTCAAATGAGGTCCTAGTGACCTTACAGAAACTTGTGCGAACAGCTCTGGATTTCCTTGGAGGGGGGAGATGGGGATGTTTCTACTGATGGCTTTGCTGTTTGCCCTCAGGCTGTCAAATGGAATCCCTGTTGCATGGTAACACCCACCCCCACACTGCTACGCTTCAGCAATTTGGTTAAAAAACACTGCAACACCCTCCATACAGCCTCGATCCTACACCGCAATTTTCACACATTTAGTGAGCTGAAGAAAGTCGCACATGGATGTCCGTTTCACGAAATGCGAGAGTGGGTGCAGTTGTGGCCCCATCAGGGGCTGACCATGTTCTATGAAACAGGAATTGACCGTCTCATCTCCCAGTGCGACAAATGTCTCAATATGTGTGGTGATTTCTTTTGAAATGAACCATTCCATGGTCTCATTCTGCTGGGTGTTCAGTTCTCATTTGACTGTCCCTTATACACTGGATTATCTGGCATGTACCAGGTATACCGGTATGAAATGAGCATTAAGATACAAACGTGTCGATAGGGAAGACATTTGTTGTGAACGAGCCTTAAATTTTTTTTGTTTGGTTGGTATGACACATTTCATCGTATTAATGTCGGATTTTGTACCAGAAAGTGATGATTTGCCGAAAGCATTAAATTTTGGTTTTCAATTTGGGGGAGGGGGGGAAAAGAGAGAGAGAGAGAGAGAGAGAGAGAGAGAGAGAGAGAGAGAGAGAGAGAGAGAGAGAGAACTGCAGAGTCGCATCGAATGCTTGTCGAGGCATATGGTGATCGTGCTCTATCAGAAGCAACATGCAAAAGATGGTTTTTACAGTTCAGAAATAATGATTTTGACGTAAGAAATGAAGAACATGGAAGACCACCAAAAAAGTTCGAAGACGCCAAACTGCAAGCAATATTGGATGAAGATGATACTTTGAGTCAGGAGCAAATGGCAGCAATGCTAAATGTTGCACAACAAACAATTTATGACCATTTGAAAGCTATGGGAAAGATCCAAAATTGTGGAAAATGTGTGCCACATGAATTGAATGAAAGACAGATGGAAAACCGAAAAACCATTTGTCAAAGTTTGCTTCAAAGACACGAAAGAAAATTAGTTTTGTGTGTAATTGTTACTGGCGATGAAAAATTGATTTATTTTAAGAATCCTAAATGGGAAAAATCATGGGTTAATCCGGGACAACCATCAACATCGCCTGCAAAACCAGAGCGATTCGGCATCGGACAATGCTCTGTGTTTGGTGGGATCAGAAAGGTGTGGTTTATCATGAGCTTCTAAAACCCGGTGAAACTGTGAATACTAATTGCTACAGACAACAAATGATCAATTTGATCTATTCACTGATCGAAAAAAGACCAGAATGGTCCAGAAGACACGGCAAAGTATTTTTTTTGCACGACAATGCACCTGCACACAAAGCAAAACTGGTTCAGGATACAATCAAAACACTTGACTGGGAGCTGCTGCCCCACCCGCAATATTCACACTTGGCCCCTTCCGACTACCATTTGTTTTCATCACTGGGACACGCATTGGCTGAGGAACACTTCGATTCCTACGAAAAGTTGAAAATTAGGTGTCTGATTGGTTTGCTTCAAAAGACGAACATTTCTACTGGCATGGTGTCCACAAATTGCCAGAAAGGTGGTCAAAATGTATAGAAAGCAATGGTCAGTACTTTGAATAAAATGTTTTTACTTTTCAATTCAAAACTAGTGTTCCATTTTCACAAAAAGATGCTCATTTCATACCGGTACACCTGGTTCTTATACAGAACCGCTGAAAACTGGTGTTGCACCAGAGCACTGAGCACAATGACAAATTACATCCACGCATTTTTTATTTTTCAAACATTTGTTATGCACATTATCTTTCCAAACTGGAGATGATCTGCAATACTAATAATTGAAATTGTGCGATTTTCATTATTTATATATAGAAAATAAAGCTATTTTGAACTATCTCTGATAGAACAGTATCTGGATACAATTCACCATGAAATTGCGTTTATTAGCTAAATTTGCTTCCACATTCTGAGGCAGATATCACATCTATATTCTTATTTATATGGTGATAGTTGTTATTACAGTATACAGATTGAGCTACAACATTTTTTGTCTTTTGTTCTTTACTCTTACCACATTCGTCAAGCTGGTGCTTACTGTAAAATATATAGGAAAAACTATCCAGAATGAACTTAAGCGGAATATGTACTTAAAATAAATAGTTCAAAAGCAGATGCAGGACAGATTTGTAGGAAGAATCTTAAGGAAATTTAATTCATCCATGAAGGAAGTGGCTTACAAGACGGTTGTTTGACTGATTCTTGAGTATTTTTCATCAGTCTGTGACCCTTACCATGTAGAACACACACACACACACACACACACACACACACACACACACACACACACACACACACACAGAGAGAGAGAGAGAGAGAGAGAGAGAGAGAGAGAGAGAGAGAGAGAGAGAGAGAGAGAGTAGAGTAGAGTGGCACATTTCATTATGTAGTACCCTCCGCCACACACAATTAGGTCACTTACAGAGCATTACATGTAGATATAATAGCTGTCATTGATAACTGAGCTTGCACCTACATATTGGTTACATACTTACACACAGACTATAGCAGTGAAAATTTAACTGCCTTGCACATGAAAACTGTGGAAGTCCATCAGGTTTTTATAAATTAAGAATTCAGGTCCAGTTAATACCGCACCAGAGAACTGTGAACCATTATTGTATTTTTTTTTATTATTTGTCTAACAATTTCCAATTCATCACCAGTATGTGGTGATGTGTTTTGGTTGTTCGGCAAAGTAAAAAACAGACAACCAGTTTTCATGAAAAACATCAAAATTTTGTAACGTTTTAATGAAGCGAGTACATTAGACCTGTTAATATTTTTCCATTACAAAGAATAATTTTTTCCTTATAATTCTAACAAGAAGTCAACATGTTAACTAGACTCTTTCAGGTTTGTTGATTTCCAAAACTGTCAGAGGTATTTACAAACTCTTACCTTGTTGCACCTGGAAATCATTGCCTTCTGAGCAAGGAAGACCTTTTCAGGAGGAATTTCAATACCCAGGTCACCACGGGCCACCATGATGCCATCAGATGCCTCTATGATCTCGTCCAAATTAACCATTCCCTGATGGTTTTCAATTTTTGAGATGATAAGAATCTTCTTTCCTCCTTCACCTGAAAATTCAAAACAAGTTGCCATTACATTCTTTCCTGACAGAACTCAAAACGCTGTTTACAATACCTTGCTAGTAGAAGAAAAACTAAACATTCCCTCCCATACAACCTTAGCATTTGAGGCAAATTTATTTGTTGGGATGCAGACTCTACAGCAATACACCACCACTTTGACCTCAGCCTTCACTGGATGTAACTATCCCAAAGCAGATTTCCCAAGCCATTACATCCAATCCTGATATTGGTGAACAATTTCGGTGTACCCCACTTGTCACTCAGTGTTATCCTGGCCTTGAATGTACAGGGTGTCCGAAAAGACTTTCCCTGATTACATAAATTGATAACTCAGGCTAGAAGTAAGATACAAATATGAAACTTGTGTCAAATTGTTTACAACTATCAAAGTTTTTTTCTGTTTCAGGTTCGCGATATGTAAGTAGTGGATGAGGTGCAGTGCTCAAGAAGCCATGTTAACCAATCAGGAGAAGGCACAGTGTGTCCTGTGGTACCATGAGAGACCATCACCAACCACAGTGCAGACACACTTCCAGACAACATTTGGAAGGAATCTGCCTGATGTCAAGAACATTAAAGCCTGGTATGAGAAATTCAAGAACACAGGAACGGTTGCTGACCTTTCGAGGTCTGGTCAACCAAGAACCTCACCAGACAGGGTGGAAGCTATAAGGCGGTCTTTTCTGCGAAGTCCGAAGAAATCTGTGAGCAGGGCCTCACATGAATTATAGATGCCAAAAAGCTCTCTCCACGACATTTTACACAAATGTTTAGTGTTTCGTGCATACAAAGTGCAAATCGTTCAGGCCTTGTTGCTCAATGACAGTACACGTCGATATGACTTTGCGGTCAAAATGCTATCACGTATTGAGGACGATGATTGTTATCTCAGATGAATTGCCTTTTCCAACGAAGCGACCTTTTTTTGTCAGTGGAGTAATGAATCGCCATAATGTGCGCATTTGGGGTTCACAACTCTCTGGCGAGGTCATGGAGTGCACCAGAGGCAGTCCAAAGGTGAATGTTTGGTGCGCGCTATTGCACAATCGAATTATCGGGCCATTCTTCTTTGCTGAGGCTACCGTCACATCTGAGGTGTATCTGGACATGTTG
Source organism: Schistocerca americana (assembly GCF_021461395.2). Lineage (NCBI taxonomy): Eukaryota > Metazoa > Arthropoda > Insecta > Orthoptera > Acrididae > Schistocerca > Schistocerca americana. Next base: position 94,764,140 of record NC_060128.1, read on the forward strand.
CAACTGTATGCTGTTCGCCAGCTGCTTCAGTATCACCCCGATGTCTTGTTTCAGCAAGACGGTGCACTGCCTCATTGGGGTTTGGACGTCCGTGCCTATCTCGATACGACCTTTCCTGGGCAATGGATTGGTCGTGATGGGCCAACGGTTTGGCCTCTAAGCTCTCCTGACATAACTCCATTAGACTTCTTTTTATGGGGTTATGTCAAGGACGAGGTCTACCGAACACGTGCACCAGATCTTGAAACTCTGCGGCAACAGATAACCACAGTCGTTGAATCAATCCCTCCAGTGATGTTGGCTAATGCGTGGACGGAAACTGAATATCGCCTAGATGTGCTACGTGCTACCAAGGGTGCTCGTGTGGAAGTTTACTGATGTGTGGAAAAAATAAATAAATAAATAAATAAATAAACTTTGATAGTTTGTAAACAATTAGACAGCAGTTTCATATTTGTATCGTACTTCTAGCCTGAGTTATCAATTTATGTAATCAGGGAAAGACTTTCCGGACACCCTGTATTAATCCGCTACTTCAACGAGGCAATGACTGCCCAAAGCCATGCACTGAAATTAGGTCCATTCTGTCAGATTTTGTCTGCCAAACCTAGAACAGCCTTTCGTCACTCTCCAAATTCTGCAATATCCTTGTCAAACCCTATGCTGCTCCTGCACCCATCTCCCTACCCCTGTGACCGTCCCCGCTGCAAGACTTGCCCTATGCACTCTCCTAACACCACCTATACCCACCCTGTAACTGGCAAAAGGAGAGAACTGTGAAATGGCATGTCATGCCAACTGTTACGTAAACAGTGTTCGGCGTTTTACAATAGCGTGACTACCACCAAATTATAAGTTACGATGAATGAGCATAGGCAGCACACAATATCCTGTTGCTGACCATGCTCTACAGCATGACAGTCTTGACCTCGGGATCTGTTTCACCACACATGTCATCTGAATACTTCCTCTAGAGACAGTTTCTCACAACTCTGCAGGTGGGAAATTGCACTACAACATGTCCTCACTTCTCACTGCCCAACTGGACTTAATTTACATTAATTTCTTCAGTCTCTATTTTCCACATTAATTATTCCTTTCTTCACTCTTTTAGTTTCCTACATCTTTCATTTTCTGATCTGTATTTTTCACATCCCCTCCCACCTCTATTACATACAATGCACTTAGCTTGTCACTCTTATTAACTTGTGCATGGGGCTTTAGCAGTAATCATCATCTCGCATATTACCCTATCTTCCACCTAAGCTCTCAGGTTTTTAAAATCTTGCCTGTTGCATTCCCAACAGTCAGTCTTTCCTTCTCACCTGCCCCATAACTCTCCCCTGACCTGGATTTCTGGGTGACTTTTTCAAACTCTACCCCTTTTCCTAAACCTTACCAGTCTTTTTCCTTCGCCTCTCTTCTTTGCTCTTCAACCGTTCATCCGGAAAGATCCACTGACTGAAAACAAGCCAACTGTAATACCTTTGTGTGTGGTGTTCTGCTGCTTCTTCGCTAGTATAATTATCTGCCCAATTTTTATATTTTCAAAAATTGATTATTTTCATGAACAGACTAATATGACACTCCATCACAGCTTAGACACAATTTTAATCTTACCGATCAGAAAAAGTAAACAATTTGCAAAAACTAAAATGGAGACATTTAATATCAGGCATCTGTGAAGGATCAGAGTTAGGGTAATTTATTTCACAATGCCAGGACTGCATTTCAGCAGGCAGATTAGGGTAAGAGTTGTGTCAGGTGGGGTGGGTGAGGGGAGGAAAGAGGGAGTTGGGTTGGGGAAGTGTGGCTGACAGTCGGAGGGAGATAGCAGATGTGCAAAATAGGAATGTGGATTGGAGAGGCACGAGATAGGAACACAACACATGGGCACCAGAACAAGTGACTTTGTGCAGTGCACAATGATAGGAGGGAGTAGATTAGGAATGGATTACGCAATACAGGAAAGGGGAGACTGGGGAATAAGGTGTGGGTTAGCCGATATTGAAGCCAGGATTATTTTCCACACATATAAATGAGACACCTGTAGAAACAACTGCCATAGATGTCTGACAAGGAGACCACATAGCAATTAAATTGCTGTATTTATGGTGCATGTAGCTCAGAACTTAAATAGCAATCACCCAAAGCAGTTCAGTACAACTCAGGTGGAGGTGGAGGTGGTGGAGGAGGGGGGGGGGGGGGGGGGTTAGGAGATGGAGGAGAGGGGGGAGGGGCGGGCGGAATTCTTTAGGAAACTGACTGTTTGAAGTTTTCTGATCTATAATACCATAAACAATGCCACTTTATGCCAGGATACTTTGCTCTGTGGTAGAATTCTCACCTGCACATGGGAGGCTGGGGTTCGATTCCTGGGAGAGTTTTAAACAAAGGTGCATGTTTCGGACGCATTTCTGCTAAAATAAACAGAAAAAAATTACAAAATTAAATATATTTTCCTCCACAGCTCCTTTTAAGGGATTGATCTGAAGCATGTTTTGCATTGTGTCATTGTTTATTCTGTCCTTTCTCATCTTGCACAGAAGCCCTGGTAGAAAGCACATTCTTCACTTTTGTTCTACTCAGATCTTTCACTGTCCAGGCCCAACTCTCCGCCATATGTCAAAATTGGTAGATAATATGACTTGTATAGGGTGGTCTTTCCAGCTCCAAGATACATATGATATATAGGGACAGAAAAACTTTATGAAAAAGAATGCAAAAAAATAACATGAAATTTGTAGTTTTTAGACAAATCATGGAATCAGCAATTTTTATGAAACATTACGAAATTTGTCATTTACTGGATGGGAAGTGTTGAATCCTGAGTATGGTAGTTTACTAATATTCATAACTGTTAATGTTTGGACGACATTTTGACTTTTTTCCCTTCAAGTCTGAGGATCGTGTGTACTCCTAAAATGACAGCTCATTGACCATGTAATGGACTATAATGCGGTATCATAAATAGCACATCATTGGGCAAAAATAGCACCAAATTTCACAAGCAATTAGCCCAAACTTGACAGAAAAAGTGCCTAATTCGGCATAATCACTACCACTGCATTTGTTTGAAAAACCACACTATTTAGCAAAACAGTTACACTGAAATTAACCATAAAGCTTTTTCCCTGTCCCTACTGATACGCTAAAATATTGAGCAACATTTCCTTTTGTGGTTTGCTTACTTCCTAAATATTTGAAAGCAATTACTTCTTTAAAAAATTTTCCATTACAACTTAACATCCATCAACTTATTGTTTGTTCTTGTTGATTTTCATTGCCTCACTTTTTGTTACTCTTATTTCCTTGCATGCTTCTTCAATTACCCTCTGCCTGTGATTTTCATATTTGCTGTTGACCCTTTGTGGATTTTCCTTATGATGTTTACCAGGACTATTACAGCGCACTGGTGACCACAAACTTCCTTGTCTGACCCCTCTATTCTAAACATTTGTTAAACATGTTTATGATTGAGCTGCATTCCCTTAGAAATTCCAGTCTATTTGAACCTTGTCATACCTCATCCTTTCTAGCTCTCTATGGATGAAACTACAATGTCTTTCCAAAATTTCTGTTTCTTTTCTAACACATATCTAGCTACACGTATGCTATCTGTAGTTCATCTTCCCGACCAAAATCCTGTTCTCTTAATTGTTGTTCTATCTTCTTCTCGATTCTCTCCAAAATTATCTTTTAATTAATCTTCATGCACAGTAATGCCATTTCTCTGTAAATCTTACACAGCACCCTTTTAAAACTATTGGCTTTGTGCAATAATCAGTAATCTCTCCATAAGTTCACAGTATCCTCATTCTATATGGCCTCTAACTCCAACAGGCGCTGCAGGATTAATTATTTCCAATGAAATGTCATCTATTCAAGAAATTTTATCTTTTATCACTTCTAACAATTTTATATCCAACACATGCATATCTTCCCTTTCTATTTCATCAAGCTGTTTACACATATTTTCCTCTTATTTTGTTTTCCTCTACTATGTTACACCTATCCTTCATATAGATTTTGGTAATACTGTTCCCACACTTTCTACACTTCTTCCTTACATACAGGCTTTCCTTCTTTGTGGACTATTTTTTTTCCACTCTTGTTATGTAGTATTCAGTATACCATAATACACTGAAATTATCTTCTAATTCTTCCATGAATTTTTTCCACAACATTTCCTTAGCAAAAGCTATTTTTACCTTTGTGTGCTGCTTAGTGTTTCAATTTACTGCACAGTATTATTTCTTATCCTCTTATTTTTAGTGATCTCAGCCCTTTCCTCATGAAGCGGGTATTACACAATGATCCGTCACGAATGGTACTGGTCTACCGCGACAGCCATCTAGCAGTAGAACAGGTCAAACTACAAAAATTAGCAGACATTATCTGTGCGCCAGAATAGAGAGCAGATCTAAACTGCTGTCGATCCGAGCATGTGCACTAGGTAGCGATAACATGCGCATGCACAGAAGGGACTACCGCAGTGTTTTCTGCTTGTTATTTGCTTATTGCTTGGTGGCTAGTAGCTCATTTCAGATCTTCCGCGTTTTTCAGTAATAAGTTTCCATAAACGCAGAGAATTTTTTTTTTTTGCCGGTAGACTCTTTTATACTAGCTGTTTGTGAAAGCATTATTTCTATTGATTACTTCGTATTCTAGAAATGAAATGGAGCAAAGAGGCGTCTTAATTCAGGCATACAACAAGGAAAGGTGTATGTGTGACTGTGTAGTATAATACAATACATCTGCAATCATTTTTTTCTGAGTAATATGCATAATATGCCACACGGTGATTTTCGATTTGTATCGTAATGCACTAGGTAGCGATAAATTCATGGAAGAATTAGAAGATAATTTCAGTGTGTTATGGTATACTGAATACTACATAACAAGAGTGGAAAAAAAATAGTCCACATGCGCTTACAAAAGTTCATGTTTGTTTTGATTGCATCTCTAATTTATTTCAGCATGCCAGAAAAGAGAAACTGGCAGTAATAGGCGAAGTAGTCTGTGTAGTTTCATCCAGTGCAACAGAAGAGGGCTGAGAAACTCTGAGCAGCACATATACCATATATTCAGAACTTTGACAAGTAATATAAGTACACCTTTAAGTACTGGTCCTTTGAAGTGCTGCAAAATTGCAGTGCATACATTCACAACAACTTTTGAAATGGTGAGCTGTGCTATTCTGTGGATAAAAGCCAGATTTAAAAGATTCCTCATTCACAAGGAAATGTAATGTTCCAACCAGCCTGCAACATAACAGGGCGTTTACTGGTATTTTATCAGTGATCTAGGCTGGTATGATCACAAAACGTATAAGCATACGATTTAATTCTTACTTTCGAGAATGTGAGATAGCCTCCCTCACGACTGTGTTGCACTTGCTAAATCAGTCTTCTATCATAAACAGCAGCTTCTCAAAACAAGCTATGTCCATCCTAATGAAGTTCCGAAATTCTTGCGAATCTTCAGGCCTCCGTTCTTTCATTAACAGTGAATAAATTCCCCTGCCTTCATCCCTTTTCAGCCAGGGTCGATCCCAACATCGTCTGACTTTTTGTTTTTGTTGCTGTCCTGCCCTAATCTGAAGATTTACTGTCACTGTCACTGCCAAGCCAATACCTCCAAAATTAAGTGGATCCTTCATGTGCAATGTGCTGTATAAATTTAAATTTCAATATACATATACCTGTGTAACCAAGTGTCATAACATTAAACTGTCGAGTCTGTAATTCAGAACAGTACTAACCTACATAAGAGAAAAACAATTACTTAATAAGTAACGGTAAAAAACAATTTCTTGTTTAATAGGAACCTTGAGCTCACAGAAATAATCTGAACCTATGACACTCCAGTATATCATATGGTCACCCTTGAAATGTGCGCGGTAGATTGAACGACTTTACAAGACATCGGACAGTTGGACAGTTCTCTCTTCTTTTTGCACGAATCGTCTGCCGCTCGCACATACCGTCTTCTGCTGTGCATGTACGCTAGATATATCCTGCGTGGATGGTATAACAGGTCGGAAGTGAACCAGCCTGTAGTTACAGGTATGCCCGTTAGGGGCGCTGGTGCATAGCTGTACGGTTCAGGCACACTGTGTAATACAGGCTTAAGATGGTCCCTACATTTATTCTATCTCAAATCCAAACACACAAATAAATTATGAAACTACGAACAAAGAGTAAATGACAAAAATTAGCTTACTCACCAGGTGGCCAAGAAACTGTTGAAAATGGGATACAGAAATTAATTTGGTCTAAAGGGTTAACAAATCCTGGAGCTACGTCGATACACTCGACCGATAGGAAACTTACCCATGACACTGCGTATCTCCTGGAGAGCTGCCGCATTCCGTATGAATGATGCGAACACCATGTCCACCTGCTGCTCCACACCAAACAGCAGGTCCTTTTTATCCTTCTCAGAAACAGCTGGCAAGTCTACAGGGAGGCCAGGCAGGTTAACACCCTTGCGAGATCCCAGCATTCCTCCATTCTCCACAGTGCACACCAAGTGAGGTGGGGCTGGGAACAAACAACGTATCCTGTTAAACTGTGTGAGGAACCGTAACAGCAAACGGTACACTTTCAGCCTCATAAGAGATGTGGGTATACAGTCACAGACAAACAGAAAAAATTAATGGTGTAAATGTACACAGCGTAGCTACAAGAAAAGCTAAGCTTTCAAGTATAGTATTTGTCTTCTTTGCACGTGTTACACATTAACCCTTTTAGTGCCAAATACGATCTGATCGTGATCCAGATTTTCGGCGAAAAATGCCAGTAACGATCTGATCGTGATGCCTTTCTCATTCATTTTTTCTGCGCTTGAAGGCAAAGTTGTTAGTATTTCCTAGCTAAGACGCAGGAGGAAGGTCGAAGGCACAGCATATCGATCTTCTTTTCGACTGTCAGTGCGATATTTCGAGTAAAATAAACTTCTCTGGTGGTGTTTTTTTACCGACTATTTCGCGGCAGCATGGCGTCGCCAAGTAAAAAGTTGCGGTCCGATACAAGTGATTTAGACAATAATATGGAAAGTAGTGGAAGTGAAGATGATTTTGCAGGATTTGCAGAAAGTGAATCGGATTATGAGATGTCAGGTGGAGAAGAGGACTCGTCGTTTTCTTCAAGTGACGATTGTGCGTCAGCAAATGACGACGACGACGACCAAACACAACTACATTGCATTGCAAATACTTTTGTTGAAGTAATGGATGAGGCATCAGATAATCCACCTCCTCCAAGCTTTGTGTATGCAGACGTACCAGGCCCTAAACATATACCAGCAAACGCCACACCAATTGATTTTTTCAATTTGTTCTTCTCACTGCAGCTTTTTACGATTATGGTGACAGAGACTAACAGATACGCTCGCCAGGTGATTCAGTCAACGCATTTATCGCCAAATTCGAGAATCAAACAGTGGCAACCAACAACTGTAGCAGAAATGAGGGCTTTTATAGCCGTAATGTTGAATATGGGACTGATAAAAAAAAACCGACGATTTTTAGTTATTGGTCGACTGATGCAAACCTGTTGACACCGTGGTTTTCACAAATGTTTTCACGTAACAGGTTTCAGTTGTTGCTGCGGTTTTTCCATTTTGTAGACAACTCGAAACTTCACCCTCCTGGTCACCCATTATATGATCCAACAGCCAAGTTTCAAGTGTTGGTGGATATTGCCAACAATGTTTTCCGTCGCTACTACACTCCACACCAGCAACTGAGTGTCGATGAAAGTCTTGTTGGGACAAAGGCGCACTCACAGCTAATCCAGTACCTTCCCAATAAACATCATCACAGATCGGGAGTCAAATTTTGGATGCTGTGTGATTCAGTCGTAAATTACTGCCTAGGGTTTTATGCATACCGTGGTGTAAAAAGTGATGATGACAAAAACGAAATAAAAGAGAATGGCCTGGGATATGTAGTCGGCATGAAACTACTAGCTCTTGGGAGCTACATGCAAAAAGGTTACCATGTGTTTTGGGATAACTTTTTTACATCTATTCCTCTGGCAGAAAAGCTGTATTCAGTTGGCACTTATCTAACGGGAACAATTAGAAGAAACAGAACATTCCTGCCACGTGGTATTCTGTCGAATTATGCTGTAGGTCAGCTAAAGTGTTTCAAGAAATCTTTTATACTTCTCTGTGGCTTCAGACAGAAGAAATCACAGAGAAATCCAGTCCTCCTTGTGAGTACATCATCCTCCGCTACATCATCAGAAAAGACAATTCGCAATAGACAGTCGGTCAAGAAACTGGATGTTATTTTTGAATATAATAAGTATATGGGTGGCATTGACTCATCTGATATGATGGCATACTGCTATTTAGACGAGAGAAGGACTGTCAAGATGTGGAAGAAGGTAGTGTTCAGCATAATTGCCAGGATGTTGCCGAATGCATATGTTTTGTATAAGGAAAGCCTAAACCCCAGCGACAAACCACTGACACGGCTGAAGTTTAACGGCATAGTCATTTGCAAACTTTCTCAATAGTGGTTTCAGGCAAGGACTGCAACCACAAGTGCAATAGATATAAATGTACCTGCTCCAACAGTATATGGTGTAGAGACTCTTCCAGGGAGAAAGGAACACTACTGTAGTGTTTGTTCTACGAAGGATAAGAAGCGGCGTTCACGAACAGTGTGTGTTTGTTGCAAGAAAGGACTGCATCCTTCATGTGTTGGTCAGCATGTGTGCAAGTAGTTGTCATAACTGCAACCTCACATTTGTCAGTGATTTATGACTGAAGGACTGAACACGTTCAGAGCAAAACAATTTTTTTTTGTAATGTTATGTTCTTTTTTATTTTTTCCTTAGTGAAATAAAAAAATTTGTAGTCCTTTATGGTGTTTTTGTTAAGGAAACTACAGAGATTATATATATACCTGAAAATTTTGAGTATATCATCATTTGATGGGTCTCAGAGTAAACTGAAATCAAAGTTTTAATTTTTTTTCGATAAACCCCATCATGAAAATATTTTTTTTCTCTGAAAATATGTTCTTTGACAATGTGTATTGCACATATTACTGTAGCCAGCAGCATTCCCTAAAAATTAAAAAAATTACATTCCTTTACGCATTAGTTTCGATTTTATTGCAAGTATGGCAAAGGTCTGCATTTTACTGTAAAATCGCATGGCACTTTTAACATGATCGTTTGAGAAAATGTCTGGCACTAAAAGGGTTAAGATACATCATGCAAATGTGCCAGTAAAATTTTAAATAATGACAAAATTAAATTTACTTTGAAAGTAACAATTTTCAAACCACCATTTACAATATTTTCCTGTGACTTGTTAGAATTCATTTCACCAATTAGACACCACCAGATAACAGGTGTTACTGCCCATGCACAACTACAATGACGTAGGAAGCCTGTATGTTCGTATGCATATAGCATTTACGTATCTTGCATAGCATTAGGAGATCTAACATCAAGTCAAACAAAACAGAACATCACATGATAATCCGAAAACATCGGAATTTCGTAAATAATACTAAAATACATAATTCGGCTTAAAGCGTGTCCAGATTCACAAGATGTAGGCCTCAACCTGATATAAAGTTTTCGGGATGCAAATTTTCTTTGAGTACCGGTACTGTATTGTCTCTTGCTAGGTTCTTTATTATGGCGTAATGCCATACATGCCGGAAGATGAAAATGTGCATTTGAAATTTAGCAAATAGTTGAAACTAGCCAATGGTGTGGAATGAAACATTTCGTTTCAAATAAATTTACTACCACTGTGAAAAAGACTAATGAAAGGCAAATTTCTTTAGCACATAGACAAAAATTACTTCATTGTTCTGCAAGGCGATTAATGCTTTGACTGCCAAAAATGTGAAATCAAAATCAGGAAACATACTAATAACTATTTTAGCCTTATGTAATTATGTGAATTATTTTAATTTACTTGATAGCTCCAGGCCAGAGAATTATATTTTGTTTTCATTTAACGTGAGAGCTGTAAATAAAGAGTAAATAGCAAAATCACTAAAAGTGGAGACTATTCCCCTCCCCACAACAACTCAGACTGCTTTGTGCATGTGCGAATCTAGCAGCTTGGGCACATCAGAAAAATTTCTCCGGGTAGCATCTGGCAGCTTGTTTGTACTGCTGATACAGATAACACACTTAACAGCGACACTTCAAGTGGGCAGACGTGGTAGAAGGTACTGCTCATACGCGACTCAACAGTGCACATGCAACAGCCCGCTAGCAACTCTTCAAACAAACTTTATGTGAACAGTTGTGACATTACAGTCATCGGAAGCAGGTTGTTATGAAGAATTGCATAGTCTTCGTCCTGTAGCCTTTGACACATATCGCTGTCGGTAGACGCTTATGCGTGCACTGTGTTTTGTTGTGGTAAATGGCTCATTTCCTTTGGAAAGTTTTATTTTAATTTTTTTGTCTCGTTTATGTTTTATGGCAGCAGTATTGTTCTGCAGTGGCAGGATACAGTCAAATTCTCTGTTAGAGTATCATTTCTTACCAGTCAAAATTACGAAATTTAACTGAAAACTAAAACGATGAAAAATTTCCGGAATTCTAAATTCTCAGGTTTTTCCCGGTTTTCTCCCACACGAAAAAATTCCCGAGTTCTTCCTGGTTGTCTCAGGGTGTATACACCCTGTAGAAACATTCCTATTTAGTTATTGTCGCCCTAAATGTACTCGACTCCTCCATCTCTACAGCACTCCATTTTTAATGAAGGCTTGACTTTCATAAATAGATAAATCAAATGGTACTAGTGTAGTGGTTCCGCCTGCTTTATTTCTTCTTTTGTTGTCCTCTGTGTTTATGTACTGGCTGGAAAATTGGGCGTGAAAGTCAAACATGGACTACTTTAAATGATGTAGCCCACAGATGCACAGCTGAGTTTCACTGTCTTTCTTTCACTTTTCTCAACCTCCCCCCCCCCCCCCCCCCCCATATGCACATTTATATGGCCAGTGCACTATTGGTTATCACTGTTAGCATTCAACCACGATTCTTATACATATATTTTAACAACGCATTTCAAGAGACAATGCTCTCATCATCAGGTTGTAAAGTCTACGTCATGAAATTAAACGGACTAAAAAGACAAAATACCATCACTAATAGTTGGGAAGTCCATAGAGTATAACAGAATTAGAAGTATATTGGATTGTGGGTCCTCGCCTTACATTGAAGTTGTTGACACAAGTCGATGGCCGTCCCTTAGCTACCAAGTATGCTGTCGCACTGTGCCGGCTCGGGAGCTGTTGTGGACTGACGTGCCTAGGTGTTGTGGCGTGGTTACAGCCGTGTGCTTGACGGTAACGCTATGCTGTTGGGAGCCTGATTTCCTTATTGCATTGGTCTGCCATCGTTAGCCTCTCGCAACTCCGTCAGTGACATGCTACAAGTTTAAAGTCGCATACCTACCCTAAAATAATTCCAAAAACCCGCTAAAAAATCTCATTTCTTTAAAATTATCTTGTGCATTTAGAATATTGCTTTGTTTCTTTTCACGGATAGCTATCTCGAATTCCTCTAGTAAATCAAGTTTCCCCCCTTTCTTTTCTGCATGCAATATTTCTACGTTATCTTCTATGCTATTAAGGGGATGGCCTGTTTCATATATATGGTTCGCAACAGCTGATTTGTCAATTTCCTAACCTGAACGAATCTTTATGTTCTTTATACCGGATTGCGAATGATCTTCCTGTCTGCCCTATATATTATCACGATGCCATACTACGGAACAGTCTCACAAAAGATAGCAAATATTTTTAAGCCATACGATGTTAAAATAGCTTTTCAGACTAATAACCTAGTGAGGTACAGCCTTAAGCACGATATTGGCGAGAAGAGAAATAAGTTTGAAAGATCGGGAGTTTATAAGATTCAGTGCAGAACTTGTGATGCAAAATATATACGGCAGACAGGAAGATCATTCGCGATCCGGTATAAAGAACAAAGACGCGTTCAGGTTAGGAAATTATGACAAATCAGCTGTTGCGAACCATATATATGAAACAGGCCATCCCCTTAATAGCATAGAAGATAACGTAGAAATATTGCATGCAGAAAAGAAAGGGGGGAAACTTTATTTACTAGAGGAATTCGAGATAGCTATCCATGAAAAGAAACAAAGCAATATTCTAAATGCACAAGATAATTTTAAAGAAGTGAGATTTTTTAGCGGGTTTTTGGAATTATTTTAGGGTAGGTAAGCGACTTTAAACTTTTAGCATGTCACTGATGGAGTTGCGAGAGGCTAACGATGGCAGACCAATGCAATAAGGAAATAAGGCGCCCAATAGCATAGCGTTACCGTCAAGCACACGGCTGTAACCACGCCACAACACCTAGGCACGTCAGTCCACAACAGCTCCCGAGCCGGCACAGTGCGACAGCATATTTGGTAGCTATGGGACGGCCATCGACTTGTGTCAACAACTTCAATGTAAGACGAGGACCCACAATCCAATATACTTCTAATTCTGTTATACTCTATGGACTTCCCAACTATTAGTGATGGTATTTTGTCTTTTTAGTCCGTTTAATTTCATGACGTAGACTTCACAACCTGATGATGAGAGCACTGTCTCTTGAAACGTGTTGTTAAAATATGTGTAAATCAAGTTTCCCCCCTTTCTTTTCTGCATGCAATATTTCTACGTTATCTTCTATGCTATTAAGGGGATGGCCTGTTTCATATATATGGTTCGCAACAGCTGATTTGTCAATTTCCTAACCTGAACGAATCTTTATGTTCTTTATACCGGATTGCGAATGATCGCGGTTCAATGCTAACAGTGATAACCAGTATAACGACAACTGCTACTTCGACCCCATAATGGATTATATTAAATCAGTGCACTATTTTTTTCCTTTCCATAAGCCTCGTTAATAGTTTGCAGGTGAACATCCACATACTGCTGCAACAGTTTCCTGTTGAACATCTATGAGCAGTCAAATCTAACCACAAAGTTCACAGTTCTTTAAGAATAATCAGGTACATATGGAGCCAACACTGTCACTGTTTTTATACACGGCCTAACTGTTTAACACTTATTCCACAGTTAAGGTGAAGCATCGTTGTTCTAACCAACACAAGTTTCTCGTCTGAAGCACTGCTGTAGACTGACTGTCTCGTGACCAAAAATCGGGCCTTTATATATGATCACAATAATCGGTGCTGCAACTACACGTAATTTAAAGTTAAATTTACAGAAGTTGCAGTTAAAACTTACCTCATTAAATCAACTGAATACATAGAAAAACTGGTTCTTTTTAACAGTTTCTTCTTCTACAAGGGTTAAGCTCAATTGTGTGTTTAAATCACAAAATTAACAAATATAAGTATGCAAACATACTTTGGACAAAACTGTTAATTACTTTGGAATAAGACCCAGCTTTGCTAACATGTTTTTGAATAGAGCTAAATAAATCCTTTAAGGTTACTAGTATTTCGTCTTCCAAATGTTTAAAATTAGTACAGAATTTATATTTGTTTATACGTCAACAACAGAATTTACGTTACGAAACAATTACCGATTTCACCCTGTAACGAAAGATACTAACTAGGAATAGCCAAAATAAATTAGAAAATCAAATATATAAATAAAACTAAGCACAAAATTAGATCTGGTGTTATATTCTTTAAAACTGAGGGCCAATCTTTCTCTTATATGAAAATGCAGACTATACTCACATATGTTAATGGGAATTAGTTGGAAGAAAAAAGAAAGAAAAAAAAAAAAAAAAAAAAAAAAAAAAAGAAAAAGAAGAAGAAGAAGAAGAAGAAATTTAAGGTGGCAGATGGCAAAAATGGCAAAAAAAGAAGGAAATTAAAATTATCCCAGCTTGCTTAGTCACACTGGGTCAGGAAAATAATGTGGGTGGTCTAACACTGATCTGCTGTACTTTGTTAGAAACCTCTTAACAGAAAATACAGACTCAGCTGGTGTGTTTAACTGCATAGCTCATTGCTTGTTCTTACACAATTCAGGCCTTTTTCTTTCTTATTGTGTCTCAGAGCTGACCAAGAACCTCAAGAAGTTAAGTTGATTAATAGATCAACCTTTAGGAAGCCTTTCAAGATACCCGATTCCATGACTCCATCACTTTAAATCTCGATTTGCTCATTCGACATTTTTTCGGTCTCCGTGAAGTTGGGCCCTTCCAATGGATGGATTGGTGCTTAGGCTCTGGATCATATGTGAAAAACCAAGATTTTTCCCCCCCCAAGAAATTAGGATCATTTTCAATAGTTTTCAAAGCATCAGTACTCATTTTCACATGCTTATTTTTGCTCAATCAGGAGAATTTTTGGCACTAGCTTGCATGCACTTTTCTCATTTTAAATTGGTTATGTAAATTTTGCCTTAAGCACTCTTTGTTAATTCCTACAGCTTTAGCAGTCAACTGAATACCTAAACAATGGTCAGATCAAATCATTACCTACTTTTTTGATATTGTCATCTGTGTTTGATGTTTAACCACTTAACGATTTTCTTCCCTTCAAATTATGTTCAAAGGGTTTCTATATTTTTTTATTGATGAAAAACATCCTATAATGAATGACATTAAATAAAGAGATATTTTGAAGTTCAAAATAATGAGTTACAAAATTTTGTACGTCGCCAATAATAAAATCCTGAGTATACTTGTGCACTCTACTTCGACTAAAATATCCTGGTACTGGAAATCATTTTTTTAGTTTCTGTGTAGCTGCAATGTCAAACCATTTATATCATAATAGTTTCCTGTGAACGGAAACCTTGTAGAAGTTGGCTCGAGCACAGTGGACATATTTATCTCTTACCACTGCTGAACACATGTCACTCAACTGACGAACAGTCTATACTTTCAGTCTCTTAACGAAGTAACATCACATTGTTCTTCACTTTCCAAGCTGGTTAAATTAAATGTCAAACTCAGGACCAATAGAGCCATCCTTTCTTGTAAGCACTGCTTAAAAAACTACACAGGAGAGAATCTGAACGCACACGTTTTGTTGTCAAGTATCTAAAGTCGCACGCAGTAAAGTCAGTATCTAGAGGCAACCACTACAACCTAAACACGACAGCAAGCTACAAATGTAGGACCAGATGCTCTCTAGCAGCCAAACACTTAACTATTCATGCTGAAACGGATATATTGGGCTTTCATTTTTCCAAAAGTCTCTTCTTAAGTTGGCCAAGTAGTCTGCATTTTAAGTTTCTGTTAAAATAATAAAAATGAGGTAACTTGTGGTTTCATGTTAAGGGCATCTCGTGCGCAAGTCGTCTTCAGTGTCTTCTCACCCCATCTTGGAAATGCTTGAACCACTTAAAAACTTGTGTACGTTCAAGTTTTCACCATACACTTCTTTTGGTAACGACAAATTTCAGTAGCTTTTTTTCCCCCCAAGTTTCATGTGAAGCTTCATGACACTACATTGCTCTATTACTGCACTTATTTCTCAAGCAAAACAAAACAACACCTCTCGCAAAAACGAAGACCCCACACACTGAATTGTCTACAGACATCATCAGAGATGCCACATCCATCTGAGAAACTCTGTGACAGCATCCGTCCCATTATTTTATAGCCACACCTTGTATAATGCTGTCAGTCAGCACATGTTTAATATAACTAATGATGCTCTGGTAGTTCTTTATTAATGCAGTCTGTTATTAATGTTAGGGATCATTCTAACAAACTAGTGTAAAAGTTTGAAAGCAAACTGACAAGACAGCAGCTCCCGGCAGCTCCCCACTCACATTGAAAACCAAGTCAAGAGACTCTCTTGCTAGTTAAGAGCCAGTGTTCTCTACTTGCAAATCTAAACTGAAACAGCAAATAGACATTCCTTTGCATGGAAGACAGACCCAGGCAAGCAGACATTGAACAGAAGATGATAAATTATTATATTCCACAACCTGTACACAGTAACATTACCACGTGCACCCTGAAGGATTTCAATCGGCTACAAAGTAAGTAACAATATCAAACTTGCTGCCAGATTAAAACTGTGTGCCACACCAAGACTCGAACTCGGGACCTTTGCCTTTCACGGGCAAGTGCTCTACCATCTGTGCTACCCAAGCACGACTCACGTCCCATCTTCACAGCTTGAGGTACTGGCAGAATTGAAGCTGTGAAGATGGGCAGAATTGGTCTCCTATCTTCCAAACTTTACAGAAGTTCTTGCTCATTTGTCAAAAAAATTTAAGGTAGCTGTAGTCATACACTGAAGAAAAAAATGGTATAGGCACATGTACTCAAAGAGATATCTAAACAAGCAGAATATGGCGCTGCAGTCGGCGACGCCTATATAAGACAATTAGAGTCTGGCGTAGTTGTTAGATGGGTTACTGCTGCTACAATGGCAGGTTATCAAGATTTAAGCAAGTTTCAACGTCGTGTTATACTCTGTGCATGAGCAATGGGACACAAAATCTCTGAGGTAGCAATGAAGTGGGGATCTTCCCATACCACCATTTTACTAGTGCACCGTTACTATCAGGAACCTGGTAGAACATCGAATCTCCAATATCGCTGCAGCCGGGAAAAGATCCTGCAAGAATGAGACTAATGACGACAGAAGAGAATTGTTCATTGTGGCAGGAGTACAACCCTTCTGCACACTACTGCAGATTTCAATGCTGGGCCATCAACAAGTTTCAGTATGTGAACCATTCAATGAAACATCATCTATATGGGTTTTTGGAGCCGTGGGCCCACTTGTGTATCTTTGATGACTGCAGAACACAAAGCTTTACACCTCCCCTGGGCCCATCAACACCAACATTGGACTCTTTATGACTGGAAACATGTTGCCTGATCAGACAAGTCTCTTCAAATTGTATCAAGCAGATGGATGTGTACGGGTATGGAGACAACTCCACGCATCCATGTCAGGAGGGGACTGTTCAAGCTGGTCAAGGCCCTATAGTAATGTGGAGTGTGTGCAGTTGGAGTGATGTGATGATGGAGAGGGTTTTAAGGGCACACAATGGCATGGTCTTCAGCACCCGCTCAGTAACAGATTGAGATGGGTGTCAAGAAAAGACTCAGAACAGTAAGATAAAACAGAATGTAAGACACAAGAAACCAGCGTGGAAAAATATGTGCCTACCCACACGGAAGTGTGTGTCGAAGCATGCCGCTAGCAGTAAAACATGGACAACCCAGGAAGAAAGTGGTAGAGGGAGGTAAAACAATATAGCAGATGGTAGTGGCTGGCTGACCACAAGGAAAAAGGGAGGAGCTACTCACTTTGCAATACACTAAAACCTCCAGCCTAAAAGTTTAGGCCAGAGTCCAGACACATCACAAAACTTTAAAACCCTAGACACACGTCTCATTAGCTAAAACACAGGGCAGATCCCCATCAACTTGTGCTTCTGCCATTGCATCACGGTATAAAATGCAGTCTGTTAAAGTGTACCGGACAGAGATGTGCACACCACAAGCAGCATAAATCGGGCGATCCTCCCGCCGTAATAGAAAACTATGTGTGAGAGGACAGTGCCCAATCTGAAGACGCGAGAGGGTCACTTCTTCCCGCCTGAGCACCCGGCAAGAGGTACGCCACATCCGAGTTGTTGACTTCGCCAACCGCAGTTTATTGGCCGTCGCCACCAGCCTTTCTTCCTCCCACAACTCCATACACTTCTTGTGGAGTGCAGAAATGACAGACTGCAAGGGAATAGGACACTGGACTACATCCTGCTCTCTGCAGGACTCCTTGGCAGCCCGATCGGCCTGTTCATTGCTCCATATTCCTACATGACCAGGCACCCAGCAGAAGGACACCACCTTATCCCACCGTTGGAGCAAGTGATGTGGGACCCCTGATATGTCTAGATACGACTGACACGTGACAAGTATGTAAGCATCCTGTCTGATCAAACTGCATCCACTCATGTCCATTGCCCATTCCGAGGGACTTCGGCAATTCCAGCAGGATAGTGCAACACCTCACACATCCAGAACTGCTACAGAGTGGCTCCAGGAAAACTCTTCCGAGTTTAAACATTTCTGCCGGCAACCAAACTCCCCAGACATGAACATTATTGAGCATATCTGGGATGCCTTGCAATGTGCTGTTCAGAAGAGATCTACACTCCCCGTACTCATGGATTTCTGGACAGCCCAGCAGGATTCATGGTGTCCATTCCCTCCAGCACTACTTCAGACATTAGTGGAGTCCATGCTGTGGGGTCCTGTCCACTCGTTGCCTATACTGTGCCCAAGGGATGCTGCGTTCTCAGAATGATATACAACAATTCAAGCAAATAACATTAGTAGTTTTATTTCAATAAAGCAGATTGACAATACTTAACTTTGAATTAACGATAGTGTTGCAAGCGATGGGAGAGTCCTTTGCTATATACAATGTACAGGCATAATTGACAGGCAGTGTGTGGATCACTAATAACTGCTATTATAGCGTTCTCGGCTAGGCCTGTGCATATACTGTCCGAATACTGAGTGGCCAACACTGGCAGGAGCAGCGCTTCTATTCTCCTCTTGTAGAGGCCGCTCCTGCCAGTGGTGCGGTCCTAATCAACAAACCATTGGCTGACGTTTCACCACCTTCTCTTCTCTTGTATTTTTCATCTTTGTTCCGACACTTGTGGTTATGCCGGACCACATGCCACGTCTTATTGTGACACTTCTGCGTGCTCGCGGGGACCCTACATGATATTAGACAGGTGTACCAGTTTCTTTGGCTCTTCAGCGTATGATAAACAGCTACAAAATCATATAGATATAATAGAGGGAAACATTCCACGTGGGAAAAATATATCTAAAAACACAGATGATGTGACTTACCGAACGAAAGTGCTGGCAGGTCGATAGACACACAAACAAACACAAACATACACACGAAATTCAAGCTTTCGCAACAAACTGTTGCCTCATCAGGAAAGAGGGAAGGAGAGGGAAAGACGAAAGGATGTGGGTTTTAAGGGAGAGGCTAAGATCTTTGCCTCTGTACTTCTGCCTCAACTGACATCTCTGCTGAAACTCTTTGCCTTTACAAATGTCTGCTTGTGTCTGTGTATGTGCGGATGGATATGTGTGTGTGTGTGTGTGTGTGTGTGTGTGTGTGTGTGTGTGTGTGCGTGTGTGTGTGTGTGTGCGTGTGTGCGTGTGTGTGCGTGTGTGTGTGCGCGCGCGCGCGCGTGTATACCCCTTTTTTCCCCCCTAAGGTAAGTCTTTCCGCTCCCGGGATTGGAATGACTCCTTACCCTCTCCCTCAAAACCCACATCCTTTCGTCTTTCCCTCTCCTTCCCTCTTTCCTGATGAAGCAACCGTTTGTTCCGAAAGCTTGAATTTTGTGTGTTTGTTTGTGTTTGTTCGTGTGTCTATCGACCTGCCAGCACTTTCGTTCGGTAAGTCACATCATCTGTGTTTTTAGATATACAAAATCATATAAAGTTATGTATCCAAAAGTAGCAGTAGACACCATTTGATATAGCTCAAATCAACAAGACTTCTTTAAGTAGCAGCACTGCTACTAATTTTATTATGCAATTTATACCCATCACACATAAATAGCTTTTAGGAGAGTAATTGCAGTTAATTGTTAGTATAACTTAACAGCTTTAAGTCTTTGTAATTAGTTAATGATGTTATCTCCAGGATGGGACCTTTAGGGAACTATAAACCCTAAATTAAATTTATGCTTAATGAATTTTAAGCTCACTCCTCACACACTGAAGTATTGTCTCGGATACTGCACCGCATCTCAATTTCACCAATGAGTTAACTTTCTCTCGCACTGAATTTCTGTGCCCAACCTACTGATGAAGATGGAGGTCAGCAAGGTGTTTAGAAAGACGACACAGGGATTTGGAAAGTGATGTATCGCACACATTTGTTTTTACTCACCTACAGAGGTGCAGATAACAGAAATAAGTCCGTCATCAATGAAGATGCGGTTTCCCGGCTTCACCACATTCAGGATGTTGTCGTAGTCCACGTACACAGTCTCAGAGGTCCCCCTCTCCATGTAAGCCTTGTCTGTCGTCAACTTTATGGACTGGCCCTTCACCAACTCCACCTCAGCTGAGCCGCCCTGTTGTCGTAAAACAGTTACACAATGAATTTACAAAGTGTCAAGAATTTTTTTCAACATTTTCCCTTAAAATTAGTCATCAAGTGAGAAACTTGGCTAAACAGTATCACATGCACCATAATTATTTTATAAAAGCTCTCAGTAAATGCAATTCTTCAGCACTTAAATTTTTTTTGCAGCCTCAACTCTTAACATATTTAAACACGAACAGGCATGAAATACAGCAACATACAGTAGGCTTTAAAAATCAAAGCAATTTGCAAAATGAATAGCCACTACACAGTGGTGGGAAACTTGCAAGAGTTTGACAGATTTAAATTTTAGCATTTCAAAATTTGTTTCAATGAAAAAACTTGGAGGACTAAACAGGAAGTTAACATAGTGCTGACAAACAGTATCTTCTACCTAGGAAAATAACTAGAGAGATCTGAAACCAATATATTTAAAGGAAGCAATCAAAGTATGCCTTAAGTAATCATGCACACCACTAAAGATTTAGATTATGAAGTAGAGACCATTAGAAATTTAACATAAATGAATAATAAAACAATTATCCTCACTCATACTAAAAGGCAATACACGGTTATTACAAATGATTGAAGCGATTTCACAGCTCTACAATAACTTTATTATTTGAGATATTTTCACAATGCTTTGCACACACACATACAAAAACTCAAAAAGTTTTTTTAGGCATTCACAAATGTTCGATATGCGCCCCTTTAGCGATTCGGCAGACATCAAGCAGATAATCAAGTTCCTCCCACACTCGGCGCAGCATGTCCCCATCAATGAGTTCGAAAGCATCGTTGATGCGAGCTCGCAGTTCTGGCACGTTTCTTGGTAGAGGAGGTTTAAACACAATCTTTCACATAACCCCACAGAAAGAAATCGCATGGGGTTAAGTCGGGAGAGCGTGGAGGCCATGACATGAATTGTCAATCATGATCTCCACCACGACCGATTCATCGGTTTTCCAATCTCCTGTTTAAGAAATGCTTCTGCTTTAGCCTTTTCCGTAAGATTTTTCAAACCGTCGGCTGTGGTACGTTTAGCTCCCTGCTTGCTTTATTCGTCGACTTCCGCGGGCTACGCGTGAAACTTGCCCGCACGCGTTCAACCGTTTCTTCGCTCACTGCAGGTCGACCCGTTGATTTCCCCTTACAGAGGCATCCAGAAGCTTTAAACCGCGCATACCATCGCCGAATGGAGTTAGCAGTTGGTGGATCTTTGTTGAACTTCGTCCTGAAGTGTCGTTGCACTGTTATGACTGACTGATGTGAGTGCATTTCAAGCATGACGTACACTTTCTCGGCTCCTGTCGCCATTTTGTCTCACTGCGCTCTCTAGCACTCTGGAGGCAGAAACCTGAAGTGCGGTTTTAGCCGAACAAAACTTTATGAGTTTTTCTATGTATCTGTTGTGTCGTGACCATATGTCAATGAATGGAGCTACAGTGAATTTATGAAATCGCTTCAATCATTTGTAATAGCCCTGTACAATGAGAAAATTGTTATGACCAAAACAGTGCTTTCACCATCATGAGCTGTCTCCATTATGCATCATCAGCACTTAACTGTTTTTAAGACTGACAACACGGGAAAGCAACAGCCTCACAACTATATATTTGTCGATTTATTATCTTTCAACTATGTTTAATTACTTTTATTATATCGACATGTCTTGCATCATAGTAAAATTATCAGAAGGGAGGAATGAAGAACTTACTAATTATAAAAATGTGAACATTAAACAAACTTGAGAAATCCACTGATAACATGAGGGACTGACAGGTAATATTAGAAGTTATTTGTATTTCTACAATCTTCCACAATATTCTCTACTGCTTGTCCAATTTGAAATATAACTCTCGGATACATCTGAAGTTTGTCATGTTTTCCAACGAGCACAGTTTATCTCATTCGTTATGTTACTGAAATCTCTAAACAACTATTTTTTCGTCTTTGCTTCATTCTCATGAAACTTAATGGAAAAAAGTCCAAAAACACATTGTCATGACAACTGATAACGAGTTAAAAAATTTTTGATTTCTATTATTTCCTCACATCAGGGAGGACAAGTGATTTAAAAAGTTTAATCAAGCTAAAAATATTATATATACACGATTTTTAACTGTCCAAATTGCAATTTTACCAGGTGTACCAGTATCAAATGACTTTTTTGTGAAAATGAAACACTAATTTTGAATTTAAAAGTAAAAACATTTTATTCAAAGTACTGACCATTGCTTTCTATACAGTTTGACCACCTTTCTGGTAATTTGTGGACACTATGCCAATAGAAATGTTCGTCTTTTGAAGCAAACCAATTAGACACCCAATTGTCGACTTCTTCGTAGGAATCAAAGTGTACCTCAGCCAATGCGTGTCCCATTGATGAAAATAAATGGTAGTCGGAAGGGGCCAAGGGTGAATACGGCGGGTGGGGTAGCAGCTCCCAGCCGAGTGTTTTGATTGTATCCTGAACCAGTTTTGCTTTGTGTGCAGGTGCATTGTCGTGTAAAAAAATTAATTTGTCATGTCTTCTGGCCCATTCTGGACTTTTTTTGATCAATGCTTAATTCAAATTGATCATTTGTTGTCTGTAGCGATGAGTATTCACAGTTTCACCGGGTTTTAGAAGCTCATGATACACCACACCTTTCTGATCCCACCAAACACAGAGCATTGTCTTCTTGCCAAATCGATCTGGTTTTGCAGTCAATGTTGATGGTTGTCCCGGATTAACCCACGATTTTTCCCATTTAGGATTCTTAAAATAAATCCATTTTTCATCGTCAGTAACAATTCGATGCAAAACTGATTTTCTTTCATGTTTTTGAAGCAAAATTTGACAAATGGTTTTTCGGTTTTCCATCTGTCTTTCATTCATGTGACACCAACTTCCCACACTTTTAGATCTTTCCCATAGCTTTCAAATGGTCAGAAATTGTTTGTTGTGCAACATTTAGCATTGCGGTCATTTGCTTCTGACTGAAAGTATCATCTTCGTCCAATATCGCTTGCAATTCCGCATCTTTGAACTTTTTTGGTGGTCTTCCACGTTCTTCATTTCTTACATCAAAATCATTATTTCTGAACCATAATAACCATCTTTTGCATGTTGCTTCTGATAGAGCATGATCACCATATGCCTCGACAAGCAGTCGATGCAACTCTGCAGCACTTTGTTTTTCAAATGAAAACAAAAAATTAATGTTTTTCGCAAATCATCACTTTCTGGTGCAAAATTTGACATTGTTAACACGATGAAAACATATGATGTTTGTTCCACGACTTGATGTATACTAAATATCTTTGAGAGATGTCATACCAACCAAACAAAAAAAAATTAAGGCTCGTTCAAAACAAACGTTCCCTATCGACACATTTTTATCTGAACACTCATTTCATACCGGTACACCTGGTGTAATATTTAGTAACTATTAGTTTCAGGTGAATATTCAGACTTCAACTCAATTATCAATTTGAGTGCAGTGTCTATCTAATCTTATAACCAGACACTGTACTAAAATTGGTAATTGATCTGAAGATGGTTTCATATTCAGACAAAACTAGTAGTCATGGAATATCATCCAATAGCAAGCTGGACTTAAAAGAATCTTTATGTGAAACTTTTTATGCCTCTTTACTACCACCGTAATGCCAGGCATTCACATGACAAATTCATATTACAATTTGTTGCTTTGTAGGTTCTGTCACATGAAAATCTTCAACACTATGAATGCCTTCCTGCACAATACATTATTTTTTTTAAAAAGAAAGGAAAAAGTGTCTTTAAATTGCACACCCTCCCTACAATGCTGTGAGTCAATAGTTGTTACAAAAATGTCTCTAACCTACATTACCTATAAACACAGTTGAACAACTGTGACAAATGAATATATAAATTCACGTACAAATACTATAAATTCAAATACACATGAATATATTTAACTAAACAAAATTTCATATGCTTCCACATGTAAGTATTGTTTCTTAATTAGAATGGCAAAAATCTTTGCATTGTTATTTCAGTTGTAACGTCAAATTCTGTTTCTCACCCCCTCAAGCAGCCCTGTTCGAATCTCTGGCCCTTTTGTGTCAAGGGCAATTGCCAGTGGATATTCCATGCCCAATTTCTTGCTGTAATTGGCTGCGGCTTCACGAATGTTCTTTATCGTCTCTGCATGGTACTCATGACTGCCGTGCGAGAAATTCAATCTCGCTACGTTCATACCCGTTTCCATCATCTTTTCCAGCACAGCAGGATCACGAGACGCTGGCCCTATGAAAGGAAGGAAGATAATGTAATGCAATCAACAGCCTAATGGATTATTTGCTTTGCAAGCAGTTAACTTTTGCTAACCTAGAGCCTTAGCAACTGAAGAAGAATCAGTCTAATTTAAAGCACTATACCTACTACATACTCTGCAAACCACCATGCTGTGCACAGCAGAGGCTATCTTATCATTACTAGTCATTTCCTCTCCTGTTCCACTTGCAAAAGGACTGAGGAAACAAACTGTCTATACATCTCCATACGACCCTACTTTCTCTTGTCTTTACAGTCCTTATATTAAATGCACACTGGCAGCAGTTGAGTGTCTGCACTCAGCCCTATATGCCAGTTTTCAATTTTCTTATTAGCATGTTGCAAAAAATTTTGTATTCCCTCTAGGGATTCCCATCTCAGTTCGTGAATCATCTCCACAATTACGGCATGTTGACTGAACTGACTGGTAAAAAATCTAGCACATTCCTCCTACTTGCTTTCATGTGATCTGGTGAAGATGCCGAACACTCAAGCGGTAGTCAATAACTATTTGCACTAATGTTCTATATGTACTCCTTTATAGGCGAGCTACACTCCTCTAAAATTCCCTCAATAAGCCAAAGTCTACCACTGGCCTTCCCTGGTACGAACTTTGAGAACCCGAGGAATTTGTGACAGGACCACCCTTGTTCTCTATGTACCACAATTCTCAGCTGGTCCATGTCCAGGGCATTGTAACCTATGTGAATGACATCCTGTGACCTGTAGCCATACCCTTTCCACACAACACCCCAGGCACCATTTTTCAGCAAGACAACGCACGACCACATGTCGCTGCGTGAACTGTTGTCTTCTTGGTGTCACAGGATGTCAGCCCTTTTTGCTGGTCTGCCAGGTCACCAGACTTGTCCCCAGTCGAAAATATGTGGGATATGGCGAAATGACAGGTTCAGCACTGTGACCCAATGCCGACCGCCACAGATGAACTTCGGAACCAGATGCATTCAGCACTGATGGTTATACCACAGGACGCCACTCACGCCTTATGTGCATCTATGCTATCACGCATGGAACAAGTTTCAGGACCCATGGCGGACCCTGTGTCTACTAGGCAGAGGGACACATGCTGAACTGAGGTGACCGAAATGCTCATCATTTCTGTAGAACATACTAATGTATATGGCCTGTGAATATGAACACCTAATCTTTAACCCCTTACCGCATACTGTGCCAGATATGGCACATACCACTTTTCTCTTTGTCAATCTCATATCTGAGAACATATTTCCAAACTGCATGTTAGGACAGATATTGCACACAGTCAAGAACAGCTGTGCAAGTAGTGTATGCCATCTGTTGGGAGGTAAGGAATTACGTGTTATGAATCTTTGCTTTGTGTTGCTAGCTGTTTACATCCAAGTTTGGTCACACAAACAGTTGCATCAGATACAGTAAACGATTGATTTCAGTATTTATATTATTTGCAGAGGAAAAAGGACATCTGTGGACAGTTATAAGTTTATATATTTGTACATTAGAATACATATAATATTGAAAAACAGGTCTGTGACGGGTATGGCATTACATGCAGCCTAGAAAGCGCCGAGTAAAAATTGAACAATAACCTAACCTTTCCTACTAACATATAGCAGTTCGTTTTCTTTCATTTCAGCTCTGTCACTGCAATGAACGTAAGAAAGTTTTATGGCTCTTCGGCCGCAATAAGAGTTATAGAGGACGGAAATGCTAGTGAGGATCCTGATATGTCAGATGACGAAACTTTGTCCATGGAAAAATACTTGCAAAATGGACATCTTGTTTTCTGTTCGGAATCGGACAGTGATGATGATATTAGGCCTAAGAGTTATAATACAAAAAATGAAAGTACTGTGATATCAGAAACGGAGTCAGAAACAGAAGACAACAGTGAGATTTGGTCTACTGATGATTGTGACCTTGGTAAGACAGTTCGGACACTTAAGGAATACAACCGCACATCACTTCTAGTAGGACCATTCCTACCAAAGCACTGTGGTGCTCAAACCAACCTTCATGTTGTCACAGCTTTGCTTTCCTGCTATTAATCTTACACTATGTGACCAAAAGTATCCGGACACACCCAAAAACATACCGTTTTCATATTAGGTGTATTGTGCTGCCACATACTGTCAGGTACTCGATATCAGCAACCTCAGTAGTCATTACACATCGTGAGAGAGCAGAATGGGGCACTCCACGAAAGTATCAGACTTCAAAGCTGGTGAGATGGCTGTGTCACTTGTGTCATACGTCTGTGTCTGTATGCGAGACTTCCACACCCCTAAACATTCCTAGGTGCACTGTTTCTGATGTAACAACGAAGTGGAAACATGAAGGGACATGTACATCACGTTAGTGTACAGGCCGACCTCGTCTGTTGACTCACGGACGACCGACAGTTGACGAAGGTCGTAATGTGTAATAGGCAGACATCTATCCAGACCATCACACACAAATTCTAAACTGCATCAGGATCCACTGCAAGTACTATAACAGGTGGGTTGGAGGTGAGAAAACTTGGATTTCATGGTCAAGTGGCTGCTCATAAGCTACACACCACACCGGTAATTGGAAAACAACACCACGCTTGGTGTAAGGAGCGTAAACATCGGACAACTGAACAGTGGAAAAATGTTTGTGTGTAGTGATGAATCACGGTACACAATGTGGCGATCCGATGGCAGGGTACAGGTATGGTGAATGCCCGGTGAACGTCATCTGCCAGCGTGTGTAGTGCTAATAGTAAAATACAAAGGCAGTGGTGTTATATTGTGGTAATGTTTGGCAACGGTGATTGCATCTTTCTACACGATCAAGCACCTGTTCATAATGTACGGCCTGTGGCGGAGTGGTTACGCGACAGAAACATCCCTGTAATGGACTGGCCTGCACTGAGTCCTGACCTGAATCCTATAGAACACCTTTGGGATGTTTTGTAACTCAGACTTCGTGCCAGCCTCACTGAGCGACATCGATACCTCTCCTCAGTGCAGCACTCCGTGAAAAATGGGCTGCCATTCCCCAAGAAACCTTCCAGCACCTGTGTGAAAGTATGCCTCCGAGAGTGGAAGCTGTCATCAAGGCTATGGGTGGGCCAACACCATACTAAATTCCACGATTACCGATGGAGGGCACCACGAACTTTTAAGTCATTTTCAGCCAAGTATCTGAACACTTTTGATCATATAGTGTACGTTATTTCTACATTACTTCACCCAAGTGCAGAGCCAAGTGCAGATCCAAGCGGTGTGTGGTATGCTTGTCACCGAGGTCATGACAACCTCAACCACCAATCAACATTTTACACAAAAATTTTACATTTGCAACTTTGAACATGGCTGACGTTTGCAGTAACCGTATACACAAATTTGAAAAATATGTAAAAATCTGCCAACCGGTTGCATAGATTTCCTATATACCCGTAATACATGTCCAGCATTTTATATTGGACAGACAGGCAGAGCTTTTAACTTAAGATACAAAGAACATCTTTTAGGCAAAAAAAGGCACTAAAGTGCACAATTCAACATTTGCAGAACATCTTTTCATAACAGAGCATAACCCCAAAGAATTAAACGAAATGACAATTCTGCATAGAGAAAGGAAAGGGAGAAAACTTGATGTCTCAGGAAGAACTTTAAATTTTTAGGCACACACCAAATAAAGATGACATGTTGAATGAACAAGTACAGTTGAAAAATAGAAATTTCTTTAATGCTTTTAAACCAGTGCTCTCAGTTTTATGATACTTATAATCCAGGTTCTCTCCTCCTTTTCAGAAACATTATTTTACCACTGTTAAGTTACACTCATTACTAACACACCAGATGACCTCTGTGCCTTACTTATGCAAGCTTTCTTTCAAATTTTGTGTCATATAATGTGAACTGATGTTCTTCATTACGTATGTAATTCCAGTCTTATTTAACTCTGGTTCTACCTGTGCTACGTAAAACGTAGCAAACTTTGTACTATTTTATCCCATTTGAAGCTCATTTATAAATGTTACTCAATAATTTGTAAAATTAATTTTTGTTAAAAGCTATATTGGCTATACATATGATTTACTTCAGAAAATGTGTAATATATAAAAATTGTTTTGCTCACGTAACTAGTGGCTCGCGCCCTACATTACGTTTACTTGGCAGCGTGACTAGTTGCCACACATTCAGTCTCCTCACACCACACCAGTATTACTTATGTTTTAATGTTTGACTTTTTGAAGAACATTATGTCTCATATTTTAATGTATGACTTGAGCAACTCAGCTCTTAAATCACTGTACATCTTTGACAATATGTTCTTCATGTAAGTAGTATTTGTTTTACATGCATTTAAATTAATCTAAACTTTTATTAGATAAGATATTTAATCTGACATATTCATTTTAGGTAATTACCCTACCTTCTGATGAAATCGCCCTTAGAGGTGACGAAATATGGTTAAGGTATATAGGAAATCTATGCAACCGGTTGGCAGATTTTTACATATTTTTCAAATTTACATTTGCAAATTTTCCAGCTAAGTTTCAAAGAAAGTAGCGGATAGTCTTGAGAAAGTCAAGAAACTGTAAAAACTTACAAGCCTCCTAATATAGGATATACACTGATAATCCAAAACATTATGACCACTCCCATCACAACGTTCAATGCCACATGGCGGCCTTGCAGCCACGTGACGTGTTAACAAAAGTATGTAAACGGGGCACACAGTTGGGGGATCATCCTACTGAAGTTATGGGCTGCAAATAGGAAACCCATTGAGATAGACACCTTTGACAAAGGGCAGATTATTAATACATAGAGCCTGGGAACAAGTATCTCAAAAATGGCAAAGGTGGTTGTATGTTCACAGTTACCATCATGAGCATCTACAGAAAGAGGTAGAAGGACAGTGAAACTACCACTAGGCACTAAATCAGGCTGTTCCAGCTCGTGGGCTCCGCTGTGAGCCGCGGAGCGCTCCCTGCTCCAGGGAGCCGCGTCACTCGCTGTGACCAGTCAACTGGCCCGGCACGTGGCACGGCTGGCTGAGGCAGGCGGCAAGGCAAGGGTTTTGATGTGCCAGCTGCGTCTTACAAGATCGAAAACCTCACACTCTTAGCTGCTAAGACGTGGTGACGTGCTACACCAGGAAATACGATCTTCAGGAAATAAATAAGAAACAAATGTTTTACAAGAAATTGCATACTAAATTTATTGGGCCTCTGTAGTTTGAAATTTTCTTTTCATTGCAAGATCGGAAATATCAGGCGTCAAATCGCAGCGTTAATGCGGAGGATGGCCTTCATTGTCGCATCCTGAAGAAGCAACCGTTCCTTACTTTATAACTGTTTTCGTTGCTCAGAAAAGCTGCTCACATCAAACGTAAATCCAAACATGCACATGATCTGAGCGGCATTGTTGTGAAGTTTGGGAAATGTTTTGTCTGTAATGAACACTACCATCGTGACAAATCCAACGTGTTGTAGTACCTCTCTTTCAACAAAGTTGAATTTTGCAAATCAATAATCTCCAATTGAAGCGACGATGACGAGTCATCGGTGGAAACTGAAAAAGGAGTGCTGAATACCTTAAGTTCCATTTCCAAACTAGTGAGGTCTCGGAATCGTGTTTCAAACGACGTGATGAGCTGCTTTAACTTTCTTTGGTAATCGCCGAAAGTAGTACCATCAGGTAGTTTTAAAGAAGCAAGATGATTGAAGAAAGTTAGATGTCCATTACTCATCTGTCTCTCAAATAAACGTAACTTTTCCATGAACACTTTGATCTGGTCGTGCATGTCAACGATTAGCTGCCCTTTGCCCTGCAATGACAGATTTAAATTATTCAGATGCATAGTTATGTCACCTAGGAACGCCAGATCGGATATCCATTTTATATCTTTCAGACAACGCATTTCTTCCCCTTTCATTTCGAGAAAATGGGTATTTCCTCAGTAATGGCAAAGAAAACCATCAAGAACTTTTCCCCGACTCAGCCAACGAACTGTACT
The DNA here is from genome assembly GCF_021461395.2 of Schistocerca americana. NCBI lineage: Eukaryota > Metazoa > Arthropoda > Insecta > Orthoptera > Acrididae > Schistocerca > Schistocerca americana. The sequence continues at coordinate 94,794,537 of NC_060128.1, forward strand.
GTGGTAAGATATATCCCCATACTCCGCTTCCACATCTTTCAGGAATCCTTTGACGATGCACAAAATTCACACAGTTCACGACATCTTTCATTACGCCACCTAGCTCTACTGTTTCAGCACACAGTGCCTCTTGGTGCATTACAGAACACGAACTATGTTGCACGTTTTGATACCCTCCGTATTACGAATCCGTTTTTAAACATACGTCTACTGGTATGTCGTTCTTAAGCCTGGCTACCAGTTCTCTGCGTGCAACGCCTTCTACCTGACTGTATTTAATTCTGTATATTGTACCTCTTCGCAGAATTAAATACTTTATGACATACAAAACACTGCGGTCGACCATCCCTCTCAATGAATAGAAAGGTATCCTCCAATAGAGGTACAGAGCTCCCGCGGCTAGTCATTGCTGTCATTGAGCACGGATTATTACGGCTGCATGCGGCCAGGGGGCAGTGAGTTCGCTTTCCCCCTCCACGTGGGCTCCAAGCTGCTGCAGTGAGCGCTCCGGCTCCCTGGAGCTCGGTTGGAACAGCCTGCACTAAATGGATGGATGTCCATGACTCTTCACACAATGTGGGACACAGAGGCTTGTTTGCTCTTGTAAAGTAGGATAGATGATGATCTGTCACATCTCTGCCAAAAGAGCACAATGCTGGGACACACATGAGTGTTTCAGCACACACCATTCATTGTGCATTGTTGAACAGCCCTATATGTTCACATGTTGACCCAATGACATCAGTTACAACTGCAGCAGGCACGGGACCATGGGAATTTGAGTGTCAATCAATGGAAATGTGTCGGCTCTTCAGATGAACCACATTTTTGCTACATTAGGTCACTGGCCATCTCTACAAACGCCGTCATCAAGGTGAACGGCAGCTTGAAATGTGTAGTTCGCCACAGACACAGGCTGGTGCGAGCAGTACAGGGTGATTCAAAAAGAATACCACAACTTTAAAAATGTGTATTTAATGAAAGAAACATAATATAACCTTCTGTTATACATCATTACAAAGAGTATTTAAAAAGGTTTTTTTCCACTCAAAAACAAGTTCAGAGATGTTCAATATGGCCCCCTCCAGACACTCTAGCAATATCAACCCGATACTCCAACTCGTTCCACACTCTCTGTAGCATATCAGGCGTAACAGTTTGGATAGCTGCCGTTATTTCTCGTTTCAAATCATCAATGGTGGCTGGGAGAGGTGGCCGAAACACCATATCCTTAACATACTCCCATAAGAAAAAAATCGCAGGGGGTAAGATTAAGACTTCTTGGAGGCCAGTGATGAAGTGCTCTGTCACGGGCTGCCTGGCGGCCGATCCATCGCCTCGGGTAGTTGATGTTCAGGTAGTTATGGACAGATAAGTGCCAATGTGGTGGCGCTCCATCCTGCTGAAATATGAATTGTTGTGCTTCTTGTTCGAGCTGAGGGAACAGCCATTTCTCTAACATCGTCAGATACTGTAGTCCAGTTACAGTAGCACCTTCGAAGAAAAAGGGACCAAAAACTTTATTGGCTGAAATGGCACAGAAAACGTTCACCTGAGGCGAGTCACGTTCATACTGAGTTGTTTCCCGCGGATTCTCAGTGTCCCATATACAGACATTTTGACGGTTGACTTTCCCGTTAGTGTGGAAAGTTGCTTCATCACTAAACACAATCTTTGAAACGAAAGATTCATCTGTTTCCATTTGAGCAAGGATAAAATCACAGAAATCGATTCTTTTAATCTTATCAGCTGCAGACAGTGCTTGAACCAATTTCAGACGATAAGGTTTCATAACTAACCTTTTTCGTAGGACTCTCCATACAGTTGATTGTGGAATTTGCAGCTCTCTGCTAGCTCTGCGAGTCGATTTTCCTGGGCTGCAAACAAATGCTTGCTGGATGCGTGCTACATTTTCATCACTCGTTCTCGGCCGTCCAGAACTTTTCCCTTTGCACAAACACCCATTCTCTGTAAACTGTTTATACCAACGTTTAATACACCACCTATCAGGAGGTTTAACACCATACTTCGTTCGAAATGCACGCTGAACAACTGTCGTCGATTCACTTCTGCCGTACTCAATAACACAAAAAGCTTTCTGTTGAGCGGTCACCATCTTAGCACCAACTGATGCTGACGCCTAGTCAAGAGCGCCTCAAGCGAACAAATGTGGAACTAAATGAAACTTTATAGCTCCCTTAATTCGCCGACAGATAGTGCTTAGCTCTGCCTTTTGTCGTTGCAGAGTTTTAAATTCCTAAAGTTGTGGTATTCTTTTTGAATCACCTTGTATTATGCTATGGAGACATTCTCCTCCACTCTCAGGGTACCTGTGGTAGTAATCAAAGACACAATGACAGCTGCAGATCACCTGCATCCCTTCACACTTTGTGTCTTCCCCCGACAGCAATGACACCTTTCAGCACTAAATTGTCCGTGTCTCCGAAAGAACCGTGCTTCAGTGGTTCAAGAAGCATAATAATAAACTCACAATGTCTCGGTGACCACATTCACCTGATGTAAATCCTATGGAACCCATCTGGGTTGCTACTGGGCACAATCACCGTGTATGCAAATCAGCAGCACATTATTTACATGAATTACATAACCTGCAGGTAGAAGTCTAATGCCACATACCTCCACAAACCTACCAACAAACTGTTAGATCCCCGATATGCTGTAGTTATGTGTTTCATTCCAAAGACGGACAAACAAGCTATTAAGCATGTGGTCATAATGTTTTGGCTCATCAGTTTATTTCCAGTTGCTTTCCCGAGGTCTACCTCACATGAATTGGTTTGCAGCCATGAAAAGGTGCCCATTCATAGGGTGAGGAACCCTACTGAAAGCAGCAATTCTGACAAGTTAAGAGCTCACACATTTGGAATATGGCAAAACAGGGAGTTCAGTAAGGCCAGAGAGAAGGGGGGAAGATGTGCCAGTCAGGAAGGCTGACTTTCCCAAAGCAAGAAAAACCAACAAAGGCTGCAACGCAAAACTTTGTGGCAAATGGCATGAAATGGGTTCTGTACTAAATAAAACTGTACCTATCCAAAAATGGTTTTAATACCAGAAAATATTGCTTTAATGCTATTCTAAATATTTCTAGACCAGTTGTATTTGGCTTACTCTGTACTTTACAAATGAATGAAATGATGTCCATTCTGTCCGATATTTTTCCACCAGACCTGGTCAGATCCTATGCTGCTCCTGTGGCCATTTCCCTACCCTTTGGTTTCTACCCCTGTAATTCTTTGCTCCAATACTTGCCCTATGGGCCCTCCTACCACCACCGATATCATGCCAGCGCCAAAACTGGCAAAACATATAATTTCCGAAGGAGAGCCACCTGTGGAACCTGTCATGTACCAGCTGTTATGTAAACACTGTTTGGCCTTTTGCACTTGTACGACTACCACCAAGTTATCAGTCAGGATGAATGGACACAGAAGGTGTACGCTGGCAACACATTTACATTAAATTCTTTGTTCTCAGCATTTCTTATCAGTCTTCAATCCCTTTTAGTTTTCTATATCTTATTTTCTGACCAGAATTTCTTCCAATCCTCTATCTCTAACACATATAATGTGCTTAGCTTTCTGCACAATATTTGGTCAATAATCAGTGTCTTGCTTATTATCCTATCTTCAAGCTCTCTGATTTCCAAATATGACCCAGAGCAGTTCCCCACAATCCATCTTTCCTTCTAACCCATCTGGCAAGTCTCCCATGGCCCAGGGTTCTGGCCAACTTTAACAAACTCTGCTCATTCCTTAAACCAGACAAGTCCTTTTCCTTTGTCCTTCTTTCTTCCCCTTCAACTCTTCTGCCAGGAGGAGGAGCCATGGGCTTGAAGCTTGCAAATTTCTATACTTTCGTATGTGTGTTCTCCCACTGCTTGGCCAGGAGATCTCTTCCATATCCAATAACAATATGTGAGGGCTGTTCAAAAAGTAAGATGACTTTTCAAATTGCGTGGGCAACATAGATTCAATTATCGGTCTTTTTTGTTATGTTGGTACACGTCCTGAACATATGTTCACAGTTTAAAGTGTACAGCATATTTCCTTTTTCTTTTTTTGTCAGATAGAAAGGTTAGACATGTTTTAGTGTGCTCAGAAATGTTCAATTATTATAAAAAAAATTAGAGCAAAGAATTTTCATCAAATTTTGTGTGAAAAATGGAATCAAGTGCTCGAAATGCTTGAAATGTTGACAGTGGCATGCGGCGAATCTGCTCTATAATACAAAAAATGTTTACAAGTGGTACAAGCTCTTCCAAGATGGTCAAGATGATGCCAATGATGAACCTCGCTCTGGACGGCTCAGCACACCAACAACAGATGATAAAGTCGAAGCAATGAAGAAAATTGTTTTGGAAAATAGTCAAATTACCGTAAGAGACATTACTGAGGATGTTGGTATACCAGTCAGCTAGTGTCATGTAATTTTTTAAAAAGGTCTGTTCCAAAACTTTGCAATTTTTATCACAACTGTCGCATGACCATCGCTCAGGAGCTCTTGAATGACATCAATGACGATCCTGATTTGCTCAAAAGGGTCATAACTGGTGACAAAACATGTGTTTACGGTTATGACGTACAAACCAAAGCCCAATCGTCCCAATGGAAGCATCCCGAAAAGCCAAAACCAAAAGAAGTATGGCAAGTTCGATCAAATGTCAAAGTTTTGCTCACTTTTTTTTCCCTCTCTCAATTACTGTGCGTAGTGCATCATTAATTTTTGCCTCAAGGTTGTATGGTCAATAAGGAGTATTACCCTGGCATTATGCACCATCTGTGAGAAGCAACAAACAAACACACACACACACACACACACACACACACACACACAAATAAATAAAACATAAAAAAATATCCGGAATTGTGGAAAAACAATTCATGTCTTCTGCATCACAACAATGCACCTGCTCATTTGTCGTAGCTTGTGAGAGATTTTTTGGCCACAAACAATACGACAATCATGCCTCAGCCACAATATTAACTGGATTTGCCCCCTGTAACTTTTTCCTGTTCCCAAAACTGGAGGGACATACGAAAGGACGAAGGTTTTCAACAAATAAAAATTGCATCTCAGGAAGTACCCAAGGCTGTACAAAAAAGTACTTATGAGAAGTGCTTCAAGGATTGGAAGAAGTGTTGGCACAAGTATAAAGTATTTGAGGGGGATTAATGTGAAGAGGACAACACAAATATTGATGAATAAATGAATATTTTTTCATAAAAATATAAAGTCACCTTACCTTTTGAACACACCTTGTATTTTCAAAAATGTATTATTTCATTGATATCCTATATATCTTACTGTTATAAATAGTAGGTATCTGCTGTCTGTTAAAACTAGGGCAATGGCAGGTAGTGAGCAGGGAAAGAGTAACACACCATGTACTACTACTACTACTACTACTACTCCTCCTCTCCCCCCCCCCCCCCCCCTCCCTCTCAGAACCAAACCCTGGATGTGTGTGGTTGAGAAACCCTCCCCTTTAGTGTATGTACAAATCACTGTTGCTTTCACTGGTTTAAGAGCGCTCGCTCTCTCTCTCTCTCTCTCTCTCTCTCTCTCTCTCTCTCTCTCTCTCTCTCTCTCTCTCTCAAACTTCCTGACAGATTAAAGCTGCCAGGAAGTTTCATATCAGCACACACTCCGCTGCAGAGTGAAAATTCCATTCCGGCTTTTTCTCTATTCCTGGCAGCTTTTTTTTTTTTAATCCATAAAGGTACCTCTTTTACCCCTGTTTAAAAAATGAATTATCAGCCTTCAGTAGCTACTCCTCTTCAAGACATTGGAAAAAGAATGATTTTAATGCCTGCAAACAAAACCACAAAAAACCTACAAGAAAAGCAAATTTCAGAAGACACATTTAGGTGTTGGCAGGTTGACATGTGCAATGGCTATATTTTACAGATGAGAGTGAAACTTACCAATCGTACAAATGATGCCAGAGAGACGAACATATGAAGCCTTCGAGTCAATGTCGAGGGCGCACATATGGTCGAGGTGGCTAACTGCATCTGCTGCTTGCATCTGCATTTTTGGCAGATGACTAGGTTGGTCTGTCATTGTCTGAAATACGGTAAAAGAGAGCATGCAAAAGGTCCGCCACAAAGATTTCTAATTCATCTATTGTAAATACAAAACTTGCTAATAGACAAGAAGTACTACTATCAGTTCGGTGCAACACTTTAACTTAAGTTTCACTATTACACCCATCCCATGCTAAGATACGAGGACTACCATTGAGTCAACAGCAATGAAACCAGTAGAAATCTAAGAGCCTATAACCTCTATTGTCTACAATTCACTTCAAGGAAGTGCCATACTTAAATGTAACTTACAAACTACTGAAGAATAATATAAAACCTGTTAGCTTTGCTTGATCACACTAGAAACAAGGGATATATTCACCAGCACTGCTTAGCCACTATGCTAACTATGACCTCATATATTCACAAATTATAGCTAGCATAGCTAAACCCACCAACAATATGAAGTATTGTTGAGGTCTACTCATGTTGTTAATTCCTTTAAAAAACTAAAATATCTGACTACGGTAAAAAAATAGGGGCTTTAGTGAATGAGTGACAAAAAACAAAAGCGGGAAGGAAAATTTACAGCCAATGGAGACTGCGCACACTGATTATAAAATGATTGGGAAGGAAACAGGCTACACCATTTTCAAAGGAACAATTCTGGTATTTGACTGGAGTGATTTAGGGCAAACATGGAAAACATAAATCTGAACAGCCAGAGGGGAATGGGATCCGTCGTCCTCCCAAATGTGAGTCCTGTGCGCTAACCACCACATCCTCTCGCTCGGCTGCTCACAACCAAACCATCATCAGCCAACCTAACCTAGACCTCGGGCTATGCTACAGTGCAATTTGTCACCACAACTGTCATAACTAAATAAAAATAAAGTGTCAACAATAATGATACCAGTCAAAGCAGAACAGCAGTATCACAACCTTCATAACACCCCTATCTTAATACTAATGGTTCAGAGCTAGTGTTTTATTACACTTTTGACCAATTACCGGGGAACCTCTCAGTTACTATCTGAATGCTTAGATAATTCATCTCACAACAAAGGCTATATTGCTGAAGCAACAGCAGACTGCAATATCTATTCTTAATTGTTTGTGTTTCAGGCAAGCAAACATCTGAGCCTCTCTGTTTAAAGAAATAAAAACAAAGGAACTATACATAGATTGCCAATGTAATGGTATGGTTGTATTTTTGTAACTTTCTAGACAGTATCAACTCCTCAATGGGCAAACTACAGTTTGATTCATAAATAAACAAAATTTCATGCAGGAGTCTTATGAGTATTGTCAGTAACAAGACCGCAGGTTTTTATGTGCACCTTGGTCTGGTCACATAATTTTACATGTACAAATTATGAGAAACAGGTAATAATTACAACCAACACAGGTGATTCTATCCAACAATATGTATTAAATCTTAATGTAGTGGACATTATATTGAAGCATATTTCCATTGCTCTTAAACTCTCCTTTTCCTTTTTGTTTACAATCTCTGTTTTGGTATTTGTAATATTACAACATGTGACAAAAGGTAATGCACCAGCATTAACTTCTTAATTAATCAGGACATATGTATTCCTATACAAAACCTGAAAGATATAATACAAGACCAACAGAACATCAAATGACTGTAGTAGACTACCTGACTACACAAGTTTTCTTTCATGTAAATACTAACCTCTCCCAAACATTCTATAGAATACTATTAATGAAGTTTACCTCCACCATTCAGATATGTTCTAATCTCACCTACTTGAGTCTTCAATCTTATTGAGAAAAAAATATATAAAAAACCATACGCTTAAGTGAAACATTACTGTGATTTACACTGACCATGACAATAGTCCTCAAAGTTAAAGAGACTCAAAATCAGCTTTATTCTTTTCAGCAAATCAAAATTTGCTGAAAAGTAAGACTATACAAATCAGACTGCACTACACACTTGGCTCGCAAAACTTCTTGCAGCACACTGTCAGTTAAATGGTATCAACCAACTACATGCAAAGCAAAGGTGCAAAAGATACTTACAAAGTTTAAACTGCAAGAAAAATTAAGGCAAATTAAAGCTGGAAAACAGAAATCGATATGCTCATTACACCGATGTGAACTGAGACACCAGTTCTGCACAATGTCTCTTGTGATGTTAAAAACTGCTCTCCAAAACTAAGCACAAGCTGCAGCTCATGAGAAAAACTATAAACAATGAACAAAACATGCAGATAGTCACTGTACAAAATGAAATGCACAAGCTACAGCATGTTTACATAACATTCACATCAACAAGTGTTATTTGCAAGTGAAAAGGGTGAGCTAAATAACAAAACTGAGGAGACTTGGCGATCTACGGTATACAAAGATTCTGGCGAGCTTATGCTTTTAGCATGCGCTCATAAAGAAAAAAATTCTACAAAAAAGAAAAATACTTTTAGTGCCAAACTTTACAGGGAAGAGATGTTACAGGAACTGCGAGAAGTAAAAAGCCGCATCCGTGGAGGTCATAATATACAAACAGAATAAAGTGATGCAGCTGTTTTTCCATCAAACTACCACACTGACCTTATCAGTATCGTAAACAGTTGACCAAACCATACTTCTCCTTTGATTTACCAACCTACAGGCACCAGACTGCAAGAAAAATTGAATACGGATGAGAGGTGATACACTGCCCTTGAAACAACCTACTACAAAGTTAAGGCCCCCTGCAAGGAGTGGCCTTCTCATAAAATGCTACCTGAGTGACTGGCAACACTCCCAGTCACTGAGCATTGGGCTCTGGGCCTAGTCTAAATATAGAAGCTCAGAAGTTCACTCCGAACAGTCTAACACACACAATTCACTGGGTCATCAGTGCCACTCGAAGTTATGCTTGGTGTCACATGAAAGCATTTCATCTCAGTAGTATGTAAGTTTTTGCTCACTGGAACATTTGTTGTGGTACTTATATACTCAACTAATTATATTCATGATAAATATTATTTTTTGGCACATATAACTTTAACAAAATATGTTTATGGCTACTAACTAACCATTTAATTATAAACCAATTAGTTATTCCTAGTCAGGAGTTTCTTTATTGTGACAGGTAGTCAAGTTAAAACAATTTTGGTTTACATTAGGAAACACTTCCGTTGACTATCTGACATTTGCATAAGCACACTATCAAAGATTTTTACAACTGTATTTTACTCCTTTTTGTTCTGAATTTAAGATTGACCAAAGTGCAGATCTTATTTCCTTGATTACTCTCAAATTGTTGCAATGGCCTGTTAAACTACCAGTGTATCAACACACTGTCAAGTGACAATATTTCTAACTGTTTTAAACAGATTCCTGCCAAGATTCACATGTTTGAGACCCAGCCAGATTCAATTACTTGTACTTTATTTTATGCATAAAGTCAGCAGCTACCCCAGAATATTATCCCACAGCACACCAGGAAATGAAAATATGAAATGTGTTATCTTACAGAATTCTGTGTCAAAAGTAGAAAACTATTCTGATTGTAAAAGTATGTCTACTTCATTGTTTTTCTTAGTTTAAATTTTCATGAATATCACTGTGCAGAACTTTGAATCTTATACTGCTTATCTTTTTTTGTTGATGCACTTGCACAAACACTAATGTCAAGCTTACTATACAGTAGTGCAGGAAAATAATGTGTCCAGAAATATAGTTATTACTTATTACTGAAATTCATAAATTACTGGCCATCAAATCAATTCACAAACGAACAGCTTGATTAGCACTGCACGTTTGTCAACATGCAACATAATGTCTAATGTCACTGCAGACAGGACGTTCTGCATCTTTGGACACACAGTATAGCAACCGATGATATTTGTAAAGACATTGACATATCAGTGTACTTATTGCTTTATATGGGGCATCAGGGGGAGATATTATCCGCTAATGTAACTCCATTCCTGTAGCAAACTCTGCATTTGCTTCGAAAACTTTGGAGTCTTAATAAGAGAGACAAATAATCACAAACCTACCTGCACACAAAGCACTAAAAATGTACGTTGCGCCAGATTCCTTTAAGCTACAACTGAAAACCAGGGATCCCAAGCGCCTACAAATTAGATTGATGTATCCCTTATGATGTTTAGAACGCCGGCTGAGTGGTACATTATGTTACTTAACACACCGGCAGCTAATTATACGCAACAGTTAACTTTTAATTTAGTTATCCATTCTTACAGTCTGTGAGCGAGGTGTGAACTAAAGGACAACGGTTATTCCTGGTATCCGTGTCCTTACTCTGGAGGATACGAAAAGCAAAATTTATTCTATTATAACAAAGGCCAATATTATCTTCCAACTTAATACCTTCTGGTGTTTCCCGCCTATACTATAAAATATTTCGCTTTAAAACGTCACAACTCTTTAGAAGTTTACACACATTCCGGTTAACAACCAAGAATGATTTTAGCTATAAAGATATTCGCCTGTCAAAACTGTTTAAACGAATGTCAAATCACGCGCACTTCAAAGGGGAAGTTAATGAAATAATGAAACAAGCAAAAACGGAATAGCACAGTGAAATGGTGAAAAGGGAGTGTCTTGTATGCGGTCAATGGCATTACGTGACATTTATATTGACTATTTTTCACAAGTTTACGAAAAAACAGCCTTTTCGCAGTTCCGAATTTGATTACACTGTGACCTTCTGCAAAATAAAACTCAATTAGTCTTGTATTACAATTACAAATAACGTGGGGTATTTCACAAGTGCCAAATTCCTGGAACTGATGCCGTACCTTCTTAACGTGGAGCTGTGCAGCTGTCTCGAAATCCTTTAGCCGAGTGCGAAAGGACGTTAGAGGTCAGGCCGTGTGGTAGAGAGTTTCCCGTCACCCGGCACTGAACGATCAATAAAAATCCTGTTTCCTGCAACTCGACGCTCTGATAATCGCTATCACAAACGCAGAAGACGTATCCTAAAAATCGGCGAGCAATTTACAGACTGGATAGAAAAGGCATTAATCTACGATTATATACTTATTGCAACGTAAAAATGTCTTTCAATCAATAGCGTAGTCTCACGGCCGGATCAGCTGTTCCGCCAAGGACGCTTCCGCCAGCCGCGAGAATTAAGCAGTTGTACTAAATCATCAATTTACGGAAGGAAGTGAGACATCTCGACGGCCAGGGAACAAGTGTAGACTTGATAAAACAGTCCTCTATTCGGTTAACTGACATTCTATGCAAATATAGCTGTCATAAAAAGTTTTAGCTTGCGCAATGTCATCTCAACGTGTGGGAAATCAATCTACATAATAAACCACTTTCGGCACTACATTGAGAGAATTAAAAATAAAGCATAAGCTCTGTTTCCAGCGAATGCAGATGACAAAAGCATCATTGTGAAAGACGTGGGAATGTAATGTAAATGATTTAGCAAATAAGGTATCAAATAAACAGTGAAAGTGAACATTTTCAAATTTTGGGACTGAAAATAGATGAAAAGCACTCTTGGAAGTATCATATTCAGGATCTCATGCAGAAACTAAATGTTGCTATCTATACTACATTGAATACGAATCATCTCCACTTCCTGTAGCTCTGAAAAGCGAAGGCTTGTGCGGTTTGTATATTTCCACTCTACTGTACAAAGTGGCATATTCTGAAACACCGCTGCCCATTCACAAAGAATATTCTTTGGGCAGATAAAGGGCTGTCAGAACTAACTCCAGAATCACTTTACGAACCTCCAGCTGTCTTACAATTCCAATTCTGCCATCCGTATATGGAAAAGCTATTTGCACTAGTACAACACATGTTTAATCTGTATAAAAATGTGCGCACTATTTTGCAGTTTTCATCTTCAATAGTCTAGCAACAGTATTAAAAATTTAAGCATAAAATTAAGATTTCCAAATGAAATTTGAAAGGCTTCCTTGTGGCACATTCTCTTTTGTTTACAGGAATTCCGCGTAACACACCGACGGAAAAGTAGCTATATTAAGAAATAATTACTGTCAAGTAACATTTCGCGGCCAGAAGCCTTGGCTCAATTATCAGACCACCAAAGTCAAGCGCTGTCGGCTACGGCAGGGGTCTCCCAACTTTTTAGTCCGCCGGCCACATTGACTCTTCCACTAAGTCATATGGGCCATGATCTACCTATTGGGTTTAAAGCACCCTAGCACGCCATGATCACCGTAATGTAAGGCTAAAGGAAAGATGAAACCGCAAAAATCTAAGGGTCCTGGGAATAGCTAACACTGAAACGAACTACGATTTTTATTTAATTACATAATTTTGATTGGTGGACGTACCTGACCGAAATTCTGGCGTATTTCACCGACAAAAAAGTATGTCACTGCACATTCTTCACGAAAGCGTCCTGCAAAGTTAACGAAATCTCAAAATCATTGTTAGCAACACTGTTGCTGCAAGACGAAGAGGTAGAGAATGTCAACGTATTGTTATTTCAAGCGGCGCAACAATAAGTTTAGATATGTAGTCTTGTAGCAAGTAGCATATATTTGATAGTTCTGTTGCGTGATTGGTCCGACAATATCGCGGTGTATTGGTCGCGATAGGCCTCGAAACTCAATTGTTGACAGTATAGGTACCACCTCATATATTTGGCGGGCCGGATACCGGGGATGGCCGGCCAGCTAACGGGGGCCGTAGTTTGGAGACCCCTGGGCTACGTCATGGATGTGTGACCGTTCCAGTCTTCCTAGCGCTGTTGACAAGCCCTTGTGAGTTCAATTGAGGAGCTACTTGGCTCAAACGTAGCGGCTTCGATCACGAAAGCTGACAACGACGGGGAGAGCAATGTGCCGACCACAAGTCCCTCTATATTCGCATCCAGCGACGCCTTTGGCTGAGGTTTACACAGCGGAGCCTTTCGAGGTCTGTTCAGACGGAGGACGAGAGTTTAGTGAAATTTCGCGAATGCATTTGTCTGGGTACTTGAAGCAAGCATGCAAAGGTGCATGTATTGTGTTGAACAGGTGCCTGATGTCAATACGTGGGATCGAGTTCCATGCCTCTTGCACTTGGTGGGTCAAGTGGAGGGGGGAGGGGGAAGGAGGTTTAATGCTGAAACTTCCTGGCAGATTAAAACTGTCTGCCGGACCGAGACTCGAACTCGGGACCTTTGCCTTTCGCGGGCAAGTGCTCTACCAACTGAGCTACCCAAGCCCGTCCTCGCAGCTTTACTTCTGCCAGTACCTCGTCTCCTACCTTCCAAAATTTATAGAAGCTCTCCTGCGAACCTTGTGAACTAGCACTCCTGAAAGAAAGGATGTTGCGGAGACATGGCTTAGCCACAGCCTGGGGGATGTTTCCAGAATGAGATTTTCACTCTCAGCGGAGTGTACGCTGATTTTGAACTTCCTGACAAATTAAAACTGTGTGCCGGACCGAGACTCGAACAGCGTACACTCCGCTGCAGAGTGAAAATTTCATTCTGGAAACATCAAAAAATTTCAAATGGCTCTGAGCACTATGGGACTTAACTTCTGAGGTCATCAGTCCCCTAGAACTTAGAACTACTTAAACCTAACTAACTTAAGGACATCACACACATCCATGCCCGAGGGAGGATTCGAATCTGCAACCGTAGCGGTCGGGCGGTTCCAGATTGTAGCGCCTAGAACCGCTCGGCTACCCAGGCCGGCTCTGGAAACATCCCCCAGGCTGTGGCTAAGCCATGTCTCCGCAATATCCTTTCTTCCAGTAGTGCTAATCCTGCAAGTTTCGCAGGAGAACTTCTGCAAAGTTTGGAAGGTAGGAGACGAGGTACAGGCGGAAGAAAAATTGTGAGGACGGGTCGTGAGTCGTCGTGCTTGGGTAGCTCAGTTGGTAGAGCACTTGCCCGCGAAAGGCAAAGGTCCCGAGTTCGAGTCGTGGTCCGGCACACAGTTTTAATCTGCCAGTAAGTTTCAAAACCAGCGTACACTCCGCTGCAGAGTGAAAATTTCATTTAGGTTTAATGCTGTGGGTGATGTCCTTAGGTTAGTTAGCTTTAAGTAGTTCTAAGTTCTAGGGGACTGATGACCATAGATGTTAAGTCCCATAGTGCTCAGAGCCATTTGAACCATTTTTTTAAACGCTGTTTGTGGATGACGCTGTAGTCCCATTATGTCCCATATCTGCTCCATTGGAGACAGATCTAGTGATCGAGCAGGCCAAGGCAACATGTCGACACTCTGCAGAGCATGTTAGGTTACAACAGCAGGAGCGTTATCCTCTTGGAAAACACCCCCTGGAATGCTGTTCATGAATGGCAGCACAACAGGTCGACTCACCAGACTGACGAACAAATTTGCAGTCAGGGTGCGTGGGATAACCACAAGCGTGATCCTGTTGTCATACGAAATCGCACCAGACCATAACCCCAGATGTAGGTCCAGTGTGCCTAACACGCAGACAGTTTGGTTGTAGGCCTTCAGCTGACCGTCTCCTAACCAACACACGGCACTGAGGCGGAATCAGCTTTCATAAGAAAACACGACAGACCTCCACCCTGTCCTACAATGAGCTCTCGCTTGACTCCACTGAAGTCGCAAATGGCAGTGGTTTGGGTTCAGTGGAATACACGCTACAGGGAATCTGGTTTGGAGCCGTCCTTGAAGCAACCGATTTGTAATAGTTCATTGTGTGTGTGTGGTGCCAACTGCTGCTCAAACTGCTGCTGCAGATGCAGTACAGTGCGCCGGAGCCAAACACAATGGTGTTCCCTCCCGGTACTGACACGGGGCCATCTGAAGGCCGGTCTTCTTGAGACCTACATTCTCGGAGCCACCACTGCCTGGGATCATGTACGGTGGCTGCATTCCTGCCAAGTCTCTCTCTCCAGTATCACAGAAGGAACATCCAGCTTCTCATAGTCCTATTACGTGACCTCGTTCAAGCTCAATGAGGTGTTGATTAACAACGTCTTTGTTGTCTTAAAGGCATTCTTGGGTAACATCAGCTCACCACGTCCTACCTCAAAGGTAACTAACGCTCATGGTCGTTACATTATGTATTTAAAGCATACCTGATTTGCATCCCCATAGTGGCGCTACTAGCTCCACTCTTATGCTGCTGCTGTTGTTGTTGTTGTTGTTGTTGTTGTGGTCTTTCGTCATTCCCACATTTTAGTAAAACGCCAAGGTCAGTCTTACTTGATCACTGTTCCTGTCCAGTAGCACAATCTTTGCAACATGTGAATTACGAAGCGTAAAAGAAAAAGGAGCAAAATATCTTTATACAAGTAGCGCAAGCTGTGCTGTAGGTTAAGCCAATCAGTCACCCCTCAAAAAAAGGTGAACTTATATTTACGTAACATCAAATATTATAGCATATATTTATATTAAAGTAATAATAAAGCATCAGAACGTAATAAAAACGCGAATGTTAGGAAAAAAATTTGGGAGTGTCGAGTCGCGAACCACCGCCTCTAACTGACAACTCTTTTCAGAACAGTGACAGTACCTCATGACGCTGAACCAACACCACACATCTTATGTCTAATCATGGTATGTTACTCCTTGCTGAAAACCTTAATCGTAGATATGTTACTAATTGAAATTTAATAATAACAAATTGTATCAAGAACAATGCGTTTTGGGTGGGTCTTTAGTGTGTCGCTGCCTTCAAATAGCCTACTCTCATTATACGCAAGTTACAATAATCCTTTTGCCACGAATATGATATTTCTCATTATTTTATAACGAATCACACAGTTAACGACGGGTTTTCCAGTGATTCTCAATTTGCTGGTGCTCAGAAACGGCATATATACGTAAAGGCTTGAAATGAATGCCAATTTGGCGCCTCACAACTCTGTACTGAAGGGAGACGGCGTGCGTGTGACGTAGGTGGCGTTGTGACATCTCATTGGTCAACGCTCAGACGCACGCTCAGAATATCTGACATGCCAGATATTGCTCTGCACGTTCGGAAAGATTCCCGAACGTGCTATTCCACGCTATGACGTCAGAAACTCGGCACGCTCAACGTTCGGATGCGCGGTCCGTGTGCCGACGGCTTTAAGCTGGCTTCTCCATCAGGTTCCCTACCTCAAACTGTTCGGTGGAGCATCCTCTACATCCTGCTAAATTTTTATACAAATGGTATCCGAATATCCCAAAACCCGAAATCAGTTCCCAGTTGCCTATCTACCAGCTCTCAGGAGCAACGACAATCTGATTTTCAGTACTTCGCATTATTAAGACCCAATTTAAAAATTTCAATTGTTGTCATAATCTTCCCATTAAGAGCTATATTCGAATAGTTTAACACAGTAATAGAAGTAGAGGGTGGCGCACGAAATGGGTTACCATTTTGTATTTGAATATAAACTTTATTGTCAATACCATATGAAAGGAACATATACTACAATGAAGAGCCGTCCATGGAGATTTGCTCTAACTCAGCACATGCTCAATATGTCCACCATTTTGTTTCCTAACTTACTTGAAACGAACACTGAAGTTAGTGATCACCCTACGGCACATGTCTTCCGTAATTTCACTGCAAGCTTGAAGAATAAGTCTTGTGAGTTCCATTAAATCACGTGGACGTTTCGGTAAATTTTTTTCCTTTCGGTACCCCCGAAGAAAAAAGTCACACGGATTGAGGTCTGGACTACTGGAGGGCCAATTTTGTCCGTCATTGAAGCGATCTGGAAACCTGAGTGAAATGATTCGCATGTCGAAATGCTCGTTTAAAAACTCCAACACAGTGTTTGCAGTATGTGGCCTTGCTCCATCTTGCATGAACCACTGTGTGTTGAAGGGCAAGGCAGTAGCAAGAAGCTGTGGAACGAAGCTATTGTGAAGCATGCTCAAATAACGCTCGCTGTTCACAGTTTCTTCAAAGAAAACGGGTCCAATAAGTCCGTGACTGGAAATTGCTGCCCACACTGTAATCCTCGGAGCTTAATGTTGTCGCTCATAAAGCACTTGTGGGTTTTCAGTGGGCCAAAAGCGTACATTTTGTTTGTTAACCACACTGTCTGAATGAAAATGCGCCTCGTCTGAAAACGTTGTTGAGAGTTTCTTCCCTATCCTCTGCCCACTGAGCAAACAGTAGTCTCTGCTGCTTGTGTTCTTCAGTGAGCTTCTGTGCACATGACATCTTGTATGGGTACATGTGGAGGTCACTTTTAAGAATGCGTTGAACGGAGCGTCTGGATATTCCCAGTTGCACTGCTGCCTTTCTACACGATTTCCCGGGTCTTCTCTGTACAGCAACTCGTACCGCTTCAATATTCTCCGGCGAACAAACAGGCTTAGGCGGAGGTCGCTTCGCTTCCAATACTGTTCCTTCCTGTACAAATTTATCGTACAACCTGTGGATGGTCTTCTTGCAAGGGACCCATCGTCATGTTAAACTGTTATCGAAAACGCCTCTGAGTCACAACAAGGGTTTTCGTTTCATGAAAAAGTAACACAATTGCCGATCGTTGCTGTGTCGTCAGTCTTCCATTGTCAGCCATTGCTGCTTACTAGTCTCCTAGCGGCAGTATCGTGAATTATACGTCATTTCGTAACTCATTTGTTTTTCCGAGTTCTGCTGGTACTGCTGTAGAGATCCCAGTGGGATATCTAATGTGCGTCGTAAATTGTGAAAGAAACAATTGGTAGCACATTTCGTGCGCCACCCTGTATTACAGTTCGACCTGCGGGTTGATCTTGAGGCATGGTAAATGACCGCGCGCTAATACCTGGATTTGATTCATCCAGTATTTGAGGATGAGAGCACTTACCAAATCACAACAAACATTGCATGTACACATAGGTAACAAAAGTCCTTGGATATCTCTTAAAATCGTGTCGGACCTCCGTTTGCCTGTCGTAGTGCAGCAGCTCAACGCAGTATGGACTCAAGTCGTTGGACGTCCCCTGCAAAGATATTGAGCCATGCTGCCTCTATACCACCACCAAAATGAGGCCCCATACTCCATGGAGCGTAGGGGACGATTTGGGAGACCCGCACCGCCGACTAGGCAAGGTCCTAGCGGAGGTGGTTTGCTATTGCCTTCGTCCGACCGTAACAGGGATGATGATGGTGACACAACAACACCCAGTCATCTCAAAGCAGAAATAAATTCTTGACCCCGTCGGGAATCGAACCAGGGACCCCGTGCGCGAGAAGCGAGAACGCTACCGCCTTTTTTTTTTTTTTTTTTTTTTTTTTTTAGAACTCATTTTGCTCGTTTCCGTTCATTGTATCTGCTCGGGGCGGACGTCGCAAGACATCCGTTTGCTTTCGTCGTTGATCCATTGACTCACTGTTTTTATTACAGAGGGCAGCGAACCCCCTGACCGAACACGCTGAGTTACCGTGCCGACTCAAGACCCTGAGCTGCCTCTATAGCCATCCACAATTGCGCAGGTGTTGCCGGAACAGGATGGTTGCACATGAACTGACCTTTCGATGTCCCATAAGTGTTCGATGGGACTCATATAAGGCGATTTGTATGGCCAATTCATTTGCTCGAATTATCCCCAGTTTTCTTGATACCAATTGCGAACAATTCTGGCCAGGTGACATGGCGCATTGTCATCCATAAAAATTCCACTGTAGTTTGTGCACATAAAGTACATGAATGGCTGCAAATAGTCTTCAGGTAGCCGAAGATAACCAGGATCCAATTCTTCCATTCCATGTGAACACAGTCCACACCATTGTGGAGCCTCCACCGTACCTTGTTGACAACTTGGGTCTATGGTTTGATGGGATCTGAGCCACACTCCAACCCTACCATCATCTCTTACCAACTGAAATCAGGGCTCACCTGACCAGTTGTCTAGGGTCAAAATGTTATCGCCCGAGCCCAGGAGAGGCACTGCAAGCTAAGGGCTGTTAGCAAAGGCACTCGCGTCCGTCATCGGCGATGATGAAAATTTGTGCCACAACTGGACTCGAACCCGGATTTCCCGTTCATCACGAGCGGTCACCTTACCATTTGGCTACCTGAGCACGACTCACGGCCAAAGCCAAACTTCCGTATGTCGTCAACGATGCGTCTAGAACCTCTACTCGCACATCCGTTATACAGGGTGGTCCATTGATAGTGACCAGGCCAAATATCTCACCAAATAAGCGTCAAACGAAAAAACTACAAAGAACGAAACTCGTCTAGCTTGAAGGGGGAAACCAGATGGCGCTATGGTTGGCCCTGTAACAAATAAAAAAATAAAATATAATAATAAAATATAATAATAATAATTTGTAATATTAATAATTGTTAGTTTGTTTGGATAAGTAATTGAGGGATTAAAATTTTACGCCGTGAATTAATCGAGCTTCGCACGTCCGAAGATGTACGGAACGTAGCCAGGGCTCATTATGTATTTTTTTTGTAGACAGAGTCTGATATCTGACCTCAGCATCAATCATGAAAATGGAGTGACTAAAACTACTAAAACAAAGAAAAGCATACGATTAAATAAACATATATTCATTTCAACATATACATTACGATATAAATTACACTTACGTAAAATTCTAGATAAATAATGGCAGATCATTCACAAATGAGAGCGACTTATTAATTCTGCGCCTCTTTTCTGCTAATAAATATCAATATGGCTAACTGTGGAGCCGCACAAAATATTAAGTCCTTCTAGGACAACGAATGACATGAGAGTGTTGATGCCTACTCGCTGTGACAAGAGAGCGGTGTTAATTGCTTTATTTTGCATTCTCTTGTCTTAAAAAATCGATACATATAATCTAAGTTAACTAAATTAAATATTGTCTGTGCTCGAGTGCAAATGGTTCCTTAAACTGCCCCCCAAATTGCGAGAGCAAAGGTGTACCACCTGCAGCTGAGCAATTTGTTGACGTATTTTCTTTATTTGTCATGTCATGAATCATAAGTTATTACGTATCTTGTTTCACAGATTCAACATACTTAAAATATCATAAAATGTCATACATCCACAAAAATACATAAATAATAATTACATACAAGATCAATGAAAGTGAAAAGAAAATAGAAAAATATTCGCTTCCGAGCAGTATTGAACTCTGGAACTGCAGCATCAGAGACTAGCGAAGTGGCTCAGTGCTATCACTGCTAGCATGCATACAGTTCTCAATTTTATGTAACAGTTCTACACAGACTGTACCTAATTTCATATTTCGTATTCACTTGTGCTCTTACTTTGTAAAAATTTTGTTGGGCATATAGTCCGTTGTTCTCTTTCACTTCAAAATGTTATTACACATGTTCATTCAATAAATAAAATTAATTAATGGTTTTGTGCATATTCAGAGATATGTGAACATATTCTCTTTAGAATGTCACTTGGTAGTAAAGGTTTATACTGTGCTAAAGTCTTTGCACTTTAAAATAAATGTCACGTGTCACACGTTTTGTTTACGTTGAGACGAAAGTTCTTGAAGAAACAAGTTGGAGATCAAGAATCTCGCAACGATGCGTGCTTTGGAAGACATAGTTAAAATGTGGTTTCGTCTTGGTAGGAATTCATGGTGTCAGTGGTTCCATACTGACCAGTCCGTGTTACATCTACTCAATAACCTCCATATTTCGTCTTCCAAAAAGCGTATGTCGTCTCCTGGATATTGTGTCGTCGTTTCGTCGAAAAGTGTGCCGTGATTTTGCTACTCACGTCACCTATAGTGTCCCATCATGAGCGCAGTGAACCGTTTTTTTTGTAATATTTGCACACAACTTGTTCATACATTGTTCGTTGCAAAACAAAATGTTCGTTCACAACAGAGAGCACAAAACATAACAAATATCACTTCACTTTGAGTACAGTTTTCTGTTACATATTTACATAGATATAAAAATTTTCTGTGAAACATGTATCTATGCATTTACACTACATTGTTTCGTAATACATATACATATTTTATATTTTTCAATTGCATTAAACTAGATATTTACAAATACATATGGGTCAGACATAAAAAAAATTATCTAATAGGTTCAGTGTATTGTGATACATTCAGAAAATCCATTTTCTTTTATAGGTCTCTTCCCCTTTTTAATAAAGTTTTCTTTTTAAGTATATTTTCCTTTACATCAGTACTACACAATAAGTGTTCTTCCTCATTAAATGTTTCCTGCAACATAAACTTTCATAATAGGTTAGAAAACATCCTTGAGATGATCTGTCCTGAAAAGTCATGATTACAATAAGACACGACACGTCACATCCACAGTCAATTCCAAATTAGCACATGCACAAAGTATCATTTACAAATAAAATAAATTATATAGCCTTGCTCAGTTAATCTCATTTGTCATTTCCTGTAGAGTGTTTTTTTTTTTTTTTTTTTTTTTTTTTTTTTTTGTGTATGTTGTGTTCATGTGGATTGTGGTGTGAGTGTGAATAGCAAATCAAGTGTCTATCATGCCAATTAATATATCAGGTTCAGAGCAGCAATTGCCTCCGGTCATTTAGTCTGTCAGCTTGTCTGCAAGGTATTAACAAATATAATCAGTAACTGTGCTTTGCATGAAAATTGTTAGTTCTTCCTGTGTCTTATCTTCTTGCTGCTGCTGCTGCTGCTGTTACTGCTGGTGCTGTAAAATGTAGATACTTAAGATTATAGCTTATATCTTCTTCTTCCAGCTTGAAGTACCAGATGTGACTTACCTTGTTTTTGTATCAGCATACTCTGTTAAGGGCTAAAAGTTTTCAAATCTTTGTGAGGGTACAAACCTAAAATTCTCTTATTCTTGGGGTTTTGTAACAGATATGCTCCTGGGTGTGGTATATCAATGATTGTGTAAGGACCTTCATATAGCGGACGCCACTTAACATTACGTTTTAGAGGTAATGATGATTTGTAGTGGGTCTTAAGTAAAACTTGCATGCCTATTGTAAAGTTTTGCCTTCTTTTCAGATTAGCACCATAGTTCTTATTTCTAATGTCAGCTTGTTCAGTAATTGCCATGAGTACTTCCCTTACCTTTTCCTCGTGTGAAGGTTTGGTGTCAGAAAATTTTGGTAGTGGGTTGCTCCATTCATTAGTTTCCTTTGTGTCAAACATGATTTCTCTGGGAGTGTAGGGTGTGTTGTATATATTTAAATTGTTGTGTATTTCCTCAAAAAGTGCTAGGTAATGTATCCAGTTTGTGTGCTGTGTTGAGGTATAAGTTCTCATGAATCTATTTAATTCTCTAAAAACTCTCTCACAAGGGTTGGCTGATGCATGAAACTTTGAAATAAAGATGCTCTTAATGTTATTGTCCTTTAGAAATTTTCTCCAGGTGAATCCTGCATAATACTTGGCGTTATCTGATAGAATGGCTTTAGGTTTTCCACAGTATGGCATGTAATCATTCGTGAATCTTCTGATGATGGTGTTTGCTGTGGGTGACTTAATGGCAAAAAGTTTGATGTGCTTAGAAAATATGTCATAAAATGCTAGAATGTATTTGCAACCTCCGATGCTAGTTGGATGAGGTCCGCTAACATCTGTACAAAGTATCTCTCTAGGTCCAGTAGGTAAGATAGAGTGCAAATCTGTTTTGGTGGATTGATTTTGTGGCTTGGATTTTTGACATATGAGACATTTGCTGATAACATCATGTATTTTTCTTCTCATGTTTGGAAAATAGCAATATGTATGTAACTTGTTTAGACATTTCTTTGTTCCGTAGTGTCCCCAAACTGTGCGAGTGTGTGCAACGAGATTGTGTACAGAATCTTGTGGTATGCAAACGCACCAGTTAGTAGCATTTGTGTGTCTTTTGTAGAAAAGTATGTTGTTGTGTAACATGTATCTGTCTTGTAAAGTGTCATTGTGTTGTTGTACTATGATTTGTTTTATTTTGTACCAGTGTGGATCTGAATCTTGTAGTGTTGCCATGTTCTTGCATAGGTCTATGTAGTATTGTGTAAACTGTTTGTCTTGCATGAGTAGTATTCTGTAATCGTGTGTGTTCTCAAAGTCTGTATTGTTATGATGTAATCCTTGCGGTAGTCTTGAAAGTGTGTCAGCTATTATGTCGTCTTTTCCCTTGATGTGCTTGATTTCAAAAGAGTAATTCTGTAATGCAAGTGCCCATCGTGTAAGTCTAGGATGAATGAGTTTACATGACAAAAGGAATGTAAGTGCTTGATGGTCAGTGTATATAATGGTGTGTCTTCCATACAGATAATAATTAAACTTTTTAAATGCCCATATAATAGATAATGTTTCCAATTCTGTGGTGGAGTAAGATCTTTCACATTCTGTTAAAGTACGACTGGCAAAACCAATGATCTTAATATGTTCTGAAGTTTCTGTATTAACAAGTTGAAATAAACAACATCCCAAACCAATGTTTGATGCATCACAAGCAATACAAAAGTTCAAATTGAAGTCTGGATGTTCCAGCATGTTAGAATTTACTAAGGCTTCTTTGATTTTACTAAAGTCATTTTCACAGTCATGGTTCCAAATCCATACCTGGTTCTTCTTTAATAAGTTTAGTAAGTATCTGCTATTGAGTAACTGTTTAGGTATGAATCGTCTGAAAAACGAGCATAGACCGAGAAATGATTTTAACTGTTTCTTATTAGTGGGACTGGGGAAATGTCTGATAGCATCTAATTTTGAAGGGTCAGGTTTAATGCCTTGTGTGTTGATGATGTGTCCTAGGTATTTGATCTCACAACAAGCAAATCTAGATTTACAAATATTGGCAGTGATACCAGCTTGTGTGAATCTGCATAGTAAAGTGTTCAGGGTATCAGTGTGATCCTTCCAGGTTTTTGAGGCAATCAGTATGTCATCTACATAGTGTGTAACAGTTTCTAGTAAATCATCACCGAGTACAGAGTTTAGTGCAGTAATGAATACTCCTGAGCTTACATTTAGGCCAAATGGTAATACACAAAATTGATAAGTTCTGCCACCAAACATAAAGGCTGTATATTTTCTGGATTCTTTGCTTATTGGCACCTGCCAAAACGAATTTTTAAGGTCTATTGTAGAGAAATATTTTGCATCCAAGAACTTCTGAAGTTGTTCGTCAAGATTTTCTGGTTGTGTCCTCACAGGTAAGATAATTTGGTTGATAGCTCTTGCATCTAATACTAACCTGATACTTCCATTGTGTCTTTTCACTACATGCAAAGGGCTACAATATGGAGATGTTGATGGTTCTATAATATTCCATGTAATCATTTTCTTTAGTTCTTCCCAAACTGCAGGTCGCAGAGCTAGAGGTGCATTGTATGACTTGTGGTAATAGATTTGGTGAGGCTTGACTTCAATCGTATACATATATGTGTTGATCCTACCTGGCTTACTAGTGAAAACATCCTTATTCTTAAGTAAAATATGTTCAAGCTGGGATCTCTCCTCTTCATTAATAGCATCACATTCTGATAACTTAGAATTAATTTGTGTAAGTACATCATTCACTACCTCACCGTGTGATACAGGTTGTTGTGTGGAATCTATGTCAGTCTCACGTATAATCTGTATCTTGTAGCCAGAACAGTGCTTGTTATGGTCTACTAGTCGAGTGTCCAAGTTCAAAACTATGTCTTTGCCTTCATACTTAAAATAACAAATGCCTTTGGAGAAGTCTATAGTACAGTCCTTCTCGCAAAGAAAATCAATACCCAATATACAATTGGCAGCAAGGTTTTGGACAACTAGGAAAGGCCATTGTACGATTCCATTTCCCATATTAACAGTCACAAATACCTGCTTATTAACTCTACTTGACTTATTACCTAATGCAGTTAATATTAAACAGTTCTGAACTGGGAACTCTGGTATCTTAGAAGTTTTCTTCATCATAGTATAAAAATTGTGAGAAATCACACTGACAGCAGCTCCTGTATCAATAATTATGTTAGTAGGTATACCTCCTACAATGCCTGAGGTGGAAGACAGTACAAATCTTTTCTTTACATTGTGACATTGTGTGTTATTTATCAGATCATCAGCTAAGTTTCCACTTTCATTATATCTTAAGAATAGTGTAGGCAACTCTTGTTGTGTAAATGTTAATTTTTCTTGATTCACAGTTTCACTAGCAAGTGTGTATTCAAACATAGTTTCTAAATTGAAGTTGCCCCCCAAATGTTCTTCAGTCACGACCTGGGGCTCAGTAATGACTGGTTCTAGTTTACCTGGTTTGTCTGGTCATTGGCAAGTGTAGTTGTAGTTTCATTAGCTACGTCAATAATATTTACATTAGGATATTGTCTTTGCCAATCACCTGTCTGTTTTCGGTTGGCTGAAGTCACTTGTTGGTTTGTGTTGCTTGTTTGCACAAAATTCCCTTGTGGCATCTGAACATGATTTTGTGGTGGCGGTTGCGGTGTTTGCCACTGTCTCACATCATACTGGTTGTCGTTCTGATTAAAGTGCGGTGTAAGTGTTCCATTTCTTGTGTAATCTGTGTTGTTGTTTCTTTGCCAGTGTTTGTGTTTTGCTTTGTGTCCGTTGTTGTTTCCATTATTGCTTCTTGAATTAAAATTGTTGTTTCTTCGTTTTTTGTACGGGTTATCTCCCTGTGTATAGTTGCAGTTGTTGTTTGTGTGCAGCTGTGAGTTGTGGTGATTGTTTTGCATGTTTACTGTGTGTTGTGAATTTTGCTGTGTGTTTGGTAATGTAGCAATGTAGACATGTTGATTCCTACTGCGTGAGTTGTGTGTTGGTTCTTGTTCTTCATATAGTAAATCAACAGCATCTAACTTTTCCAAAAAATATTCAGGATCGTCGTCCGGTAAGTACAGTAATTTCTCTTTAATATTAAAAGGAAGTCTTGCTTTCAGTGATCGGATCACATCTTTTGGTTTCACTGGTTCATTAAGGAGGTGTGTCATGTTTAGGTACTTCTCGAAATATCTGCGCAGGTTGCCGTTTTTAGGATTGAAGTGTTTGGGTTCAGTGACTTGTTTGCGGATGCGTTCCTGCACAGTGGGTGACCAAAACTTATTCAAGAAGGCGCGTTCAAACTGCTCGTATGTTACACATCTGTCGCTTTCATGGTAAGCCCAGACAGCAGCGTCCCCTTGAATGTAATCCACAACGTACGCAATGCGTTTGTGGTCGCTCCACGAACGTGGGAATGCGTTCCTAAAAGCTTTTAAGAAGATGACAGGGTGTACAGTGTTTTTGCCTGGTATAAAAGGTTGGAATTTACGGTGCTTGAATAGACTTTCTTCTTCTTTGTTACGTGTTCGTCTGTTTCTTTCCGTGTAATCATTGAATTCTTCCCTGTGTGTACATGGTTCATCATCAGAATAATTGTATTGTATTTCAGGTGATGGGTATCTGTTGCTATGCGTGTCAGTGCATTGTGTATTTGAGTGTTGAAATTCGTGTGTGTACATGTGTTCATTTCCGAATCGAGATTTTCTTCTGTGTGTGTAAAAATGTGTAGTGGGTGTACTATTCTGTTGTGCTTGGCATTGAGTTGTCTTTGTTTGCATATCGTCATCGATTACTTGTCTATTGTTGTTCATGTATTCCACTACAGAATCGTGCACAATATGTGGCAATTTGTTTTGTATACATTCTTCAAAAATTTCGTGTTTGTGTGCCGTCCATTCTTTAAATTGTGAATTAATGCGAGACAAGTGGGGTTCAGCCTCTATCTGTATTGTTGTGTGAATCTGTTTGTGAATGTCAGCTACGTTTGTTTCTATTGTATTCACCTTTAAATTAATTTCGTCACATGCGTGCGTGTTTGATTCTAGTTTGCAATTAATAGTTTCACAGGTTTTTGTCAAGTCATGGATGTGATTGGCATTGTCGCTTTGTCGTAACTCTAAATTTTCGAATTTTTCCGTAAGATCGTCGACCTGTTTGGAAAGACGTGTATTAATTTCATCTACCTTTTGAGTCAGTGTGGCGAAGTCTGATTTTATGTCATTCCTGAAGGCTGCATTGTCTGTCATTAATTGTGAGAATTTTTCGTCATTATCTTGCTTAATATTGGATATGCCTTCCAAAATTGAATTCAGTATAGCGCCAAAATTTTGATTGCAAAATGAGCTTGCCCCCGCCGCGTCATTAGACGTGACGTGGTCTCTCAGGTTTGGTTCTGAATTGCTCCTCTCGGCGTTTATTTGTGTCTGTAGCGGATTATTTTGATGTGTTTGCGTGTCTGTATTAATTTCTGTGTCTGAATGTGTCTGTGTATCCATGTTTGCATTACTTGATTGTTGTTCCATTGTGTACTGGTGTCGAGTTTTTACCATATCGTGAATAAATTGTGTGCAAGAAAAAAATTGTTTAAACGCGTAGTGTGAAAATGTACTGCCTATGTGTGTGTTTTTATGACTGAGAATGATTGAGAGATGACTTTAAAGATCGAAAGTAGCATACGTGTTAATGGTGACTAGCCATGTTGCTTGAATCTTGTACAATGTCGGCCATATTGTGCAATGTAACTTGCGTATTGTTGGATCGGAATGTAATCGTCTGAATAATGAGATTTCGTGGAATTTGGAAAAAATTACTGAATGGAAACTGAATACTGAATTTAATGCTGAGAAAAATAATTTTGAATGAAAAATGTGCTTGGAATCAATTGTGGATGCGCGAGTGCTGCGTCTTACCGTGCATATCGTCTTGATGCGAAGATTGCATTTCCAGTCCAAATTGTCTCCAGATTTTATTCGTTTTCTTCAATATTCTCGTCACATAGGTTGTTACCGGTCAGGATGTACATGAAAAAGAACAATTAGTTGTAGTACAGATACAATAATGAGTCCTGGCACATAGTCGCCAGTGTAACAAATAAAAAATATTAAATCAAATGATAATTAAATATAATAATAATAATAATAATTTGTAATAATAATAACTGTTATTGTTTTGATAAGTAATTGAGGGATTAAAATTTTACGCCGTGAATTAATCGAGCTTCGCACGTCCGAAGATGTACGGAACGTAGCCAGGGCTCATTATGTATTTTTTTTGTAGACAGAGTCTGATATCTGACCTCAGCATCAATCATGAAAATGGAGTGACTAAAACTACTAAAACAAAGAAAAGCATACGATTAAATAAACATATATTCATTTCAACATATACATTACGATATAAATTACACTTACGTAAAATTCTAGATAAATAATGGCAGATCATTCACAAATGAGAGCGACTTATTAATTCTGCGCCTCTTTTCTGCTAATAAATATCAATATGGCTAACTGTGGAGCCGCACAAAATATTAAGTCCTTCTAGGACAACGAATGACATGAGAGTGTTGATGCCTACTCGCTGTGACAAGAGAGCGGTGTTAATTGCTTTATTTTGCATTCTCTTGTCTTAAAAAATCGATACATATAATCTAAGTTAACTAAATTAAATATTGTCTGTGCTCGAGTGCAAATGGTTCCTT
Organism: Schistocerca americana; assembly: GCF_021461395.2. Classification (NCBI taxonomy): domain Eukaryota; kingdom Metazoa; phylum Arthropoda; class Insecta; order Orthoptera; family Acrididae; genus Schistocerca; species Schistocerca americana. The sequence goes on from NC_060128.1 coordinate 94,822,899, forward strand.
AAAGCCCGCTAGATGGCGCTGCCATAGGTCAAACGGATATCAACTGCGGTTTCTTAAATAGGAACACCCATTATTTATTACATATTCGTGTAGTACGTAAAGAAATATGAATGTTTTAGTTGGACCACTTTTTTCGCTTTGTGATAGATGGCGCTGTAATAGTCACAAACATATGGCTCACAATTTTAGACGAGCAGTTGATAACAGGTAGGTTTTTTACATTAATATACAGAAACTTTGAACATTTTATTTCGGTTGTTCCAATGTGATACATGTAACTTTGTGAACTTATCATTTCTGAGAACGCATGCTGTTACAGCGTGATTACCTGTAACTACCACATTAATTCAATAAATGCTCAAAATAATGTCCGTCAACCTCAATGCATTTGGCAATACGTGGAACGACATCCCTCTCAACAACGAGTAGTTCGCCTTCCGTAATGTTCGCACATACATTGACAATGCGCTGATGCATGTTGTCAGGCGTTGTCGGTGGAACACGATAGCAAATATCCTTCAACTTTCCCCACAGAAAAAAAATCCGGGGACGTCAGATCCGGTGAACGTGCGGGCCACGGTATGGTGCTTCGACAACCAATCCACCAGTCATGAAATATGTTGTTCAATAGCGCTTCAACCGCACGCGAGCTGTGTGCCGGACATCCATCGTGTAGGAAGTAAATCGCCATTCTGTCATGCAGTTAAACATCTTGTAGTAATATCGGTAGAAAATTATGTAGGAAATCAGCATACATTGCAATATTTAGATTGCCATCGATAAAATGGGGGCCAATTATCCTTCCTCCCATAATGCCGCACCGTACATTAACCCGCCAAAGTCGCTGATGTTCCACTTGTCGCAGCCATCGTGCATATTATGCCGGTTTACGTTACCGCTGTTGGTGAATGACGCTTGGTCGCTAAATAGAACGCGTGCAAAAAATCTGTCAGCGTCCCGTCATTTCTCTTGTGCCCAGTAGCAGAACTGTACACAACGTTCAAAGTAGTCGCCATGCAATTCCTGGTGGACAGAAATATGGTACGGGTATAATCGATGTTGATGAAGCATTCTCAACACGGACGTTTTTTAGATTCTCGATTCTCGAGCAATTTGTCTGCTACTGATGTGCGGATTAGCCGCGACAGCACCTAAAACACCTACCTGGGCATCATCATTTGTTGCAGGTCGTGGTTGACGTTTCACATGTGGCTGAACACTTCCTGTTTCCTGAAATAACGTAACTATTCGGCGAACGGTCCGGACACTTGGATGATGTCGTCCAAGATACCGAGCACACGCCCGTTAGGCATTTTGATCACAATAGCCATACATTAACACGATATCGACCTTTTCGGAAGTTGGTAAACGGTCCATTTTAACACGGGTAATGTATCACGAAGCAAATACCGTCCGCACTGAAGGAATGTTACGTGATACCACATACTTATACGTTTGTAACTATTACAGCGCCATCTATCACAAAATGAAAAAAGTGGTCCACCTAAAACATTCATATTTCTTTACGTACTACACGAATATGTAATAAAAATGTGGGCTCCTATTTGAAAAAACGCAGTTGATATCCGTTTGACCTATGGCAGCGCCATCTAGTGCGCCAACCGTAGCTGGTTTCCCCCTTCAAGCTAGACGAGTTTCGTTCTTTGTAGTTTTTTCATTTGGCACTTATTTCGTGAGATATTTTTAGCCCGGTCACTATCAATGGACCACCCTGTATATTCCCGTACAGTTGAGCAGTGGCGTATACATATGGGGGGGGGGGGGGGGCCCGCGCCTTCCCCCTTGTGAGACTGCCCGCATTGCCACCCCCGCCTGTCAGCCGGCACGCTATTGGTTCGTTTCTTTCGTCAGTCGACTCGACTGAATAAAGTTATTTAGTTGTACTTTCCTATCTAAAACGCTCGCCCGTGTCATCGTATTATATACATCTACATCTACATCTATACTCCGCGAGCCACCTTACGGTGTGTGGCGGAGGGTACTTATTGTACCACTATCTGATCCCCCCTTCCCTGTTCCATTCACGAATTGTGCGTGGGAAGAACGACTGCTTGTAAGTCTCCGTATTTGCTCTAATTTCTCGGATCTTTTCGTTGTGATCATTACGCGAGATATATGTGGGCGGTAGTAATATGTTGCCCATCTCTTCCCAGAATGTGCTCTCTCGTAATTTCGATAATAAACCTCTCCGTATTGCGTAACGTCTTTCTTGAAGTGTCCGCCACTGGAGCTTGTTCAGCATCTCCGTAACGCTCTCGCGCTGACTAAATGTCCCCATGACGAATCGCGCTGCTTTTCGCTGGATCATGTCTATCTCTTCTATTAATCCAACCTGGTAAGGGTCCCATACTGATGAGCAATACTCAAGAATCGGACGAACAAGCGTTTTGTAAGCTACTTCTTTCGTCGATGAGTCACATTTTCTTAGAATTCTTCCTATGAATCTCAACCTGGCGCCTGCTTTTCCCACTATTTGTTTTATGTGATCATTCCACTTCAGATCGCTCCGGATAGTAACTCCTAAGTATTTTACGGTCGTTACCGCTTCCAAAGATTTACCACCTATGGCATAATCGTACTGGAATGGATTTCTGCCCCTATGTATGCGCATTATATTACATTTATCTACGTTTAGGGAAAGCTGCCAGCTGTCGCACCATGCATTAATCCTCTGCAGGTCCTCCTGGAGTACGTACGAGTCTTCTGATGTTGCTACTTTCTTGTAGACAACCGTGTCATCTGCAAATAGCCTCACGGAGCTACCGATGTTGTCAACTAAGTCATTTATGTATATTGTAAACAATAAAGGTTCTATCACGCTTCCCTGCGGTACTCCCGAAATTACCTCTACATCTGCAGATTTTGAACCGTTAAGAATGACATGTTGTGTTCTTTCTTCTAGGAAATCCTGAATCCAATCACAAACCTGGTCCGATATTCCGTAAGCTCGTATTTTTTTCACTAAACGTAAGTGCGGAACCGTATCAAATGCCTTCCTGAAGTCCAGGAATACGGCATCAATCTGCTCGCCAGTGTCTACGGCACTGTGAATTTCTTGGGCAAATAGGGCGAGCTGAGTTTCACATGATCTCTGTTTGCGGAATCCATGTTGGTTATGATGAAGGAGATTTGTATTATCTAAGAACGTCATAATACGAGAACACAAAACATGTTCCATTATTCTACAACAGATTGACGTAAGCGAAATAGGCCTATAATTATTCGCATCTGATTTATGACCCTTCTTGAAAATGGGAACGACCTGCGCTTTCTTCCAGTCGCTAGGTACTTTACGTTCTTCCAGCGATCTACGATAAATTGCTGATAGAAAGGGGGCAAGTTCTTTAGCATAATCACTGTAGAATCTTAAGGGTATCTCGTCTGGTCCGGATGCTTTTCCGCTACTAAGTGATAGCAGTTGTTTTTCAATTCCGATATCGTTTATTTCAATATTTTCCATTTTGGCGTCCGTGCGACGGCTGAAGTCAGGGACCGTGTTACGATTTTCCGCAGTGAAACAGTTTCGGAACACTGAATTCAGTATTTCTGCCTTTCTTCGGTCGTCCTCTGTTTCGGTGCCATCGTGGTCAACGAGTGACTGAATAGGGGATTTAGATCCGCTTACCGTTTCTGTCTGCCACATAGGTAGCTAACTACCGTTATTTGAAGAATAATCACTCTTTGTGATTAAAGGACATCACACACGTCCATTCCCGAGGCAGGATTCGAACCTGCGACCGTAGCGGTCGCGCGGTTCCAGACTGTAGCGCCTAGAACCGCTCGCCCACCCCGGCCGGCGAAGGAGGATCGACTTAATGGCTTAGCTCTGTTGAACACTTACCCTGACATTGATTGTCCTATTGACGATGTAATTAACTAATTTTCCAGGAAGAATAGGCGCATAGAATTCATCATTTAAGGAAGATAACCACAATTGTAACTTTTTTATATAATATGGCATTGTCTTGTATATGTGTATAATCGCCGGCCACTGTGGCCGAGCGGTTCTAGGCGCTTCAGTCCGGAACCGCGCGGTTACTTAGGTTTACGTAGTTCTAAGTCTAGGGGACTGATGACCTCAGAGGTTAAGTCCCATAGTGCTTAGAGCCATTTTAACCATTTGTGTATAATCAATTTAAATAAATCTTTCTTAAACTTTGTTTGTGATTTGATTATTTTTTATTACGGTAGAAGTAAAGGTAACTCAAAATATCTTTAGCGCCCCCTCCTTGAGGTTTTTCTGTATCCGCCACTGCAATGGAGACATTTTACTTGAAACTCACTTGCTCGCTGTTGGCGGGAAGATATTTCAAGCGAAGTTCAAATGGTTCAAATGGCTCGGAGCACTATGGGACTTAACTTCTGTGGTGATGTCCCGTATAACTTAGAACTACTTAAACCTACTTCTGTGGTGATCAGTCCTGTAGAACTTAGAACTACTTAAACCTAACTAACCTAAGGACATCACACACATCCATGCCCGAGGCAGGATTCGAACCTGCGACTGTAGCGGTCGCGCGGTTCCAGACTGTAGCGCCTAGAACCGCTCGGCCACCCCGGCCGGCTTCCAGCGAAGTACAGCATCACAGTCTTATACAGTCCTCCTTATTCGCCTAGTCTAGCAACATGTGACTTTTATCTATTCCCCAAAGCGAAATCTGCATTAAAGGCAACATGATTTCAGTCCATTGACGCAGTGAAAAAAAATAAATAAAAAAATGAAAATAATAAAAATAAAGCGGCATGCTTCATCAACGAGCTCACAGAGAAAGCACTGATTCCATCAATGCAAAACTTGTATCGAGCGTTACAGAGATAGAGGGGAGTATACCGTATTGAGAGTGACAATAACGAAATATGTATATTTTTGAAATAAAATGTTTTTACAGCAATAGTCTCGTTATTTTATAACCACACCTTGTAGAATGTTAGTAGAGTTTTCATTTAAAAATCTTTAAGATTTTTCACATAAAGAATTCGGAGGCATATTTCGGAACGCCCTCTTAGTGTTCTTGAAGGTCGCGCCAGTTATAACAGCCATTTCGTAACGCCCCATCACGCGAGTGCTTTTATCTGCGATTACACAACTCGGAAGCGACGGCTCCGACCCTCCCTAACATCCAAGCCGCGTGTGCTATTCACCTCTGCCTCCGTGAACTTTTACGTAACTCACGCAGACCACAGTGTACAGTTTTACACAGAACACGCTCTCAGTCTCAAATCATAGTAATACCTGAGCCCTCGGGCATTCTCAGCTATTTCCTCCTCAAATTAACGCCGATGTTTGATGGTACAAGAGTTCTCTTGGCTAGGAATGGCCACTTTTCCTGTGCTAATCTACTTTTTACGACCTCCTTGCTTCGTCTTCACGTGTTATTTTGCTTCCACGTAGCAGAATGCAACCTTTACAAGTTTTCAGTGTGTGTAATTAAAATGAGGAATATAATACCGACAAAGCCTTGCGAAATTACAAAAGCATTACAGCAACGATGCTGCTTGTCTCCTACATTGTTGTCCGCCCCGATAGCTGAGTGGTCAGAGTGACGGATTGCCGTCCCACGGACCCGGGGTCGATTCCCGGCTGGGTCGTGGATTTTCTCCGCTCAGGGAATGGGTGTTGTGTTGTCTTCATCATCATCATTTCATTCCCATCGCAGGTCACCCAATGTGGCGTCGAATGTAATAAGGTCTGCACCAAGGCGGCCGGACCTGCGCCGTAAGGGGCCTCCCGGCCAACGACGCCAAACACTTATTTCCATTTTTCCTACACTGTTTAAATAGACATCGAGAAAGCCTTAGACTTATGGAGTAGGTAGCATGCAGGAATGGGAATTCAGATAACGAAGGACCAATGTGCGTACACCTTGTTCTTTACAAATGATCAAATAGTGGTAGCTAGTGACGAGCATGGTATCTGCTTTTTGTTAACAAAATTATTACAAGAATATCACAGGTGGGGATTGAAATAAATATTTCTAAAGACGGAATAACTATGTTGTGGAGAATGTGTAGGAGACACAATAGTAGAGGGCCAGCACGTTGTTGTTGTTGCGGTCTTCAGCCCTGAGACTGGTTTGATGCAGCTCTCCATGCTACTCTATCCTGTGCAAGCTTCTTCATCGCCCAGTACCTCCTGTAACCTACATCCTTCTGAATCTGCTTAATGTATTCATCTCCTGGTCTCCCGCTACGATTTTTACCCTCCACTCTGCCCTCCAATGCTAAATTTGTGATCTCTTGATGCCTCAGAACATGTCCTACCAACCGATTACTTCTTCTAGTCACGTTGTGCCACAAACTCCTCTTCTAAAATTGGTTCAAATGGCTCTGAGCACTATGCGACTTAACGTCTGAGGTCATCAGTCGCCTAGAACTTAGAACTAATTAAACCTAGCTAACCTAAGGGCATCACACACATCCATACCCGAGGCAGGATTCGAAGCTGCGACCGCAGCAGTCGCTCGGGCCCAGACTGTAGCGCCCAGAAACGCACGGCCACTCCGGCCGGCAAAAAACTCCTCTTCTCCCCAATTCTATTCAATATCTCCCCATTAGTTATGTGATCTACCCATCTAATCTTCAGCATTCTTCTGTAGCACCACATTTCAAAAACCTCTGTTCAATTCTTGTCCAAACTATTTATTGTCCATGTTTCACTTCCGTACATGGCTGCACTCCATACAAATACTTTCAGAAACGACTTCCAGAAACTTAAATATATATACATTCGATGTTAACAAATTCCTCTTCTTCAGAAACGCCTTCCTTGCCATTGCCAGTCTACAGTTTATATCCTCTCTACTTCGACCGTCATCAGTTATTTTGCTCCCCAAATACCAAAACTCCTTTACTACTTTAAGTGTCTCATTTCATAACATAATTCCCTCAGCATCACCCGACTTAATTCGACTACATTCCATTATCCTCGTTTTGCATTTGTTGATGTTCATCTTATACCCTCCTTTCAAGACACTGTCCATTCCGTTTAACTGCTCTTCCAAGTCCTTTGCTGTCTCTGACAGAATTACAATGTCATCGGCGAACCTCAACTTTTTATTTCTTCTCCACGGATTTTAATACCTACTCAGAATTTTTGTTTTGTTTCCTTTACTGCTTGCTCAAGATTGAATAACATCGGGGAGAGGCTACAACCCTGTCTCACTCCCTTCCCAACCACTGCTTCCCTTTCATGTCCCTCGATTCTTGTAATTGCCATCTGGTTTCTGTACAAATTGTAAATAGCCTTTCGCTCTCTGTATTTGACCGCTGCCACCTTCAGAATTTGAAAGAGCGTATTCCAGTCAACAATGTCGAAAGCTTCCTCTAAGTCTGCAAATGCTAGAAACGTAGTTTTGCCGTTCCTTAATCTATCTTCTAAGATAAGCCAGCACGTTAAAGAATATAAAAAAAATTAAATATTTGGGTAGCGTCCTATAGGAAGATGGAAGAAATAATTGGGAAATTCACTGAGATACCATAAGCCATGGCATGCCTCCGAATATTGTATCGCACCTCTTTCTGCCCGGTGTGATGCAGCAACTCGACGTCACATGGACCAAGTCGTTGGAAGTCCCTACCTCTATAGCCGTCCATAATTGCGAAAGTGTTGCCGGTGCAGGATTTTATGCACGAACTGGCCCCTCGATTATGTTCCATAAATGTTCGATGGGTTTCATGTCGGGCGGTCTGGTTGCCCAAATCACTCGCCGAATTGTCCAGAATGTTCTTCAAATCAGTCGCAATTGTGGCTCAGTGACATGAGACAGTTGTTTGGGAACAAAAACTCCAAGGACTGCATATTGTCTCCAGGAAGCCGAACATAACCAGGAGTCAGTCAGTGATCGGTTCACTTGGACCAGAGGACGCACTCCATTCCATGTAAACACAGCACACACCATTATGGAGCCACCACCAGCTTGGTTCAAATGGCTCTAAGGACAATGGGAATTATCATCTGAGGTCATCAGTCCCCTAGACTTAGAAATGCGTAAGCCTACACAACTAGCCATTAAAATTGCTACACCAAGAAGAAATGCAGATGAGAAATGGGTTTTCATTGGACAAATATATTATACTACAACTGACATGTGATTACAGTTTCACCCAATTTAGGTGCATAGATCCTGAGAAATCAGTACCCAGAACAACCACCTCTGGCTGTAATAACGGCCTTGATATGCCTGGGCATTGAGTCGAACAGAGCGTGGATGGCGTGTACAGGTACAGCTGGCCATGCAGGCTCAACTCGATACCACAGTTCATCAACAGTAGTGACTGGCGTATTGTGACGAGCCAGTTGCTCGGCCACCATTGACGAGATGTTTTCAGTTGGTGAGAGATCCGGAGAATGTGCTGACTAGGGCAGCAGTCGAAAGAAAGGCCCGTACAGGACCTGTAACATGCGGTCGTGCATTATCCTGCTGAAATGTAGGGCTTCGCAGGGATCGAATGAAGGGTAGAGCCACGGGTCGTAACACATCTGAAATGTAAAGTCCACTGTTCAAAGTGCCGTCAATGCGAATAAGTGTGACCGAGACGTCTAACCAATGGCTCCCCCATACCATCAGGCCAGGTGATACGCCAGTATGGCGATGACGAATACAGGCTTCCAATGTGCGTTCACCACGATGTCGCCAAACACGGATGCGACCATCACGATGCTGTAAACAGAACCTGGATTCATGCGAAAAAATGACGTTTTGCCATTCGTGCATCCAGGTTCGTCGTCGAGTACACCATCGCAGGCGCTCCTGTCTGTGATGCAGCGTCGAGGGTAACCGCAGCCACGGTCTCCGAGCTGATAGTCCATGCTGTTGCACACGTCGTCTCACTGTTCGTGCAGATGGTTGTTGTCTTGCAAACGCCCCCATTTGTTGACTCAGGAATCGAGACGTGGCTGCACGATCCCTTACCGCCATGCGGATAAGATGCCTGTCATCTCGACTGCTAGTGATACGAGGCCGTTGGGATCCAGCACGGCGTTCCGTATTACCCTCCTGAACCCACCGATTCCATATTCTGCTAACAGTCATTGGATCTCGACCGACGCGAGTGGCAATGTCGCGATATGATAAACCGCAATCGCGATAGGCTACAATCCGACCATTATCAAAGTCGGAAACGTGATGGTACGCATTTCTCCTCCTTACACAAGGCATCACAACAACGTTTCATCAGGCAATGCCGGTCAACTGCTATTTCTGTATGAGAAATCGGTTGGAAACTTTCCTCATGTCAGCACGCTGTAGGTGTCGCCACCGGCGCCAACCTTGTGTGAATGCTCTGAAAAGCTAATGATTTGCATATCACAGCATCTTCTTCTTGCCGGTTAAATTTCGCGTCCGTAGCACGTCATCTTCGTGGTGTAGCAATTTTAATGGCCAGTAGTGTAGTAATGATCTTATGAAAATAATTTAGTTTCGTGGCTGAAACAGAATTGAATCGTTTGGCTTTTACCACTCAGAAAATTTAATTTTATACTCTAGGGGTAATTACCGTCAGATTGGGAACGACTGGTTTAGCATAACAATGCACGGTTCATTTGACAGGAAGGTGAATACCTCAAATGTAGTCTTGTGAAATTGTTTCTATAGCTATCCTCTTGAATTATAAGCAAACGAAGCAAATCTCCTCGTTCTGTCTGAGACTGGCCATTCGGGACCGACCGACTGCCATGCCATCCTTTGACAATGGCGTTATTTGGATGCGGTGTGGAGCGGCGTGGGGCCAGCACACCGCTCTCCCGGCCGTCGGGTCGGCTGTTTTGACCTTCTTCTCAATCAAGTAGCTCCTGAAGTGGCGTCACGACGCTTCGTGGACCCCGCCCAGACCTCTTACGAAGGAAAATTCCAGGGCTGTACCGGGAATTGACCCCGATCCACAGCACAGCAGCCAACCCAGCTACGTCAAGAGGCTCTTCTACAGGCTGTTTCACAACGCAGTACCGACCCTGCCGCGGCGCGCGCTTTGAATCCGTGCGCCGCCGTGTACGGATACGTCTCGGCTGCGTTTAGTTTTAGACAAATGCATAAGGAATACAAAAGACGATAGCTTCTTCCGAAACACAATATTATAGAGTTAATAATATTAACATAAGAACGGAAGTCAGGGTTCTTCTACAAACACAGAACCAAATCCCTGTTCATGTGAATGTATGTTCCTCTATTGCTATTCGTAAAACGAACCCCATATAATGCAATCAGTCTGTAGAATTTGAGGCCTGTTCTTACTTTGTGTTTCTACTAAAAGGTAGAAGTTTTCCTGTGCGGCTGGTCCCGGCGGAGGTTCGAGCCCTCCCTCGAGCATGATATGTTTGTTTGTCCTTAGGATAATTTAGGTTAAGTAGTGTGTAAGCTTAGGGACTGATGACCTTAGCAGTTAAGTCCCATAGGATTTCACACACATTTGAACATTTTTAGAAGTTTTCTTTGAAGCACTGCATTGAAACTTAACAATTCTTGCCGCACAAAGAGTGTTTAAAAAGTAAGTAGAAATTTATAATTTTGTGTGTTGTATTAGTCCGATTTGCACTACTTTTTCGTCACTGTCTTCGTAAACATGCCTCAAAAGTATGTGTACAATGTTATGCATATTGGGTATTTACTCTGCTGTCGGCTGTCAGAAAGGTTACATGTGTTTTGGTAGCATTACCGACTATTTATTTTGTATAAAAATAAATTAGAGACTCTGTGTTAAATTATGTTATAAGAATGGAATAAAGTATATGAAATTTTTAGAAATGGTAAATATTGCTTTTGGTAAGCCTGTCATGAGTAAACCAAGGGCAGACAAGTGGTATAAACATTTCAACGCAGGCCTTAAAGGACATCGGTTTTACAAGCATGGATGAGATTAAAAATGCACAGTTAAGAGACCTATAAACTATCCCGAAGAAACAGTTCCTAAAGTGTTTCGGGAATTGGAAAAAGCACTGGCATAAGTGTATAGTATGTAATGGGGAATATTTGGAAGAGGATTACACTGCTGTAGATTAACGAATAAAGTTCTTACCAAAAAATAAAAATTAATAGGTGAACGCACCTCGTATGTCAAGCTTTTTGCTTAGAAGTCCAGAAACGGTGTACATGTTTCGAAGGAAATTTCAGCAACGTTTAAAATAGCTATTGCGCACATGTTTTAAGCAATATGTCTTAGAGTCAGGTGAATAGTGACCGAGATAGAGATTTAGTGTTTCATAAGCGTCAAAGGTTTTACGTGATTTTGAAACGGGCTATAACGATGACTTTCCTCCCAAATTTGTTAGTTTTCCTTCGTGGCGATTCCAGTAACCCAAACGGCTTATTTTTACGTTCCGTCCTTACGTGTCCTATTGGGTGATACTGACGTTTGCATAAATTGCAGTCCTTTGATTGGGACTAGTAATATTAGCCAACAGTTCTTTTAGGGTCGCCTCTTTAATACAAGCTGTAATAACATTAGAGGCGATCGAACGTTCATTACTCCGTAAATACCTCCTCTTCTTCGTATTCTGCACATTTTGTTGCAAACGCTAGACGATTATCCATCACTTCCGGATATCGAAGTACCTCAGTAAGTATACAAAGTTAACTCACTGACACTGGCAACTAAGATCCCACGAACAGAAACGACGTATATCACTGCACGCCGATGTACACCGCTAGACAGATAATGGGCAACAGATTTTGGGTGCCCCTGTAGGCCGGTGGCAGCGTTCTTCCGGGAAAGGCCACTTCCCCCACCAAAAGCGCTCCTTGCTCTTGAATTTACAGACAGACTATACTAACGTCCCTTCACCGATTAGATTCGTACTGGTAGGGTGTGTAGGGCACGACTAGGACTTCAACATGTGTAAATAGGAAGACGTAACTCTAGACCTATTTTGAAAAAACCGAGTTTGAAAATTTAGGCTTGCTTACGCTTTAAGGGTAAGGGCACTATTATTCGAGTAGCCGAGAGAGAAAGCACTTACACCCAAATCTGCAGATGTGAGACACTCAGATCGGTACCAAAAGTTGTGTGTCGATAGAGTATCAACCGATTTAGTTCGTGCTGTGAGCTGTCGTCCAGTAGAAGATGCGTAAACGGTAAGTAAAAGGACAACAGAACTACGGAGTATAGGCAAACCATATCTGTGAGCTGCGGAAGTGAAGATCTGTGGTAGGTGAGTTGGTATAGCGTCAGATTGTCGTGCTAAGGTCCTGATTTCAAAACCCATTGATTGTGCAATTGTTAAGAAGGGAGAATATTTTTCCGCTATGTAAAAGGATGTTTCGGAGTTTGTAGCAGTGTTCTATTGGCAGTCTGGTTTCGCTGTTGTAGTTGTGGTCTTCAGTCCTGAGACTGGTTTGATGCAGCTCTCCATGCTACTCTATCCTGTGCAAGCTTCTTCATCTCCCACTACTTACTGCAACCTACATCCTTCTTAATCTGCTTAGTGTATTCGTCTCTTAGTCTCCCTCTACGATTTTTACCCTCCACGCTGACCTCCAATGCTAAATTTGTGATCCCCTGATGCCTCAAAACATGTGCTAGTCAAGTTGTGCCACAAACTCCTCTTCTTCCCAATCCTATTCAATACGTCCTCATTAGTTACGTGATCTACCCACCTAATCTTCAACATTCTTCTGTAGCACCACATTTCGAAAGCTTCTATTCTCTTCTTGTCCAAACTATTTATTGTCCATGTTTCACTTCCATACATGGCTACACAACATACAAATACTTTCAGAAACGACTTCCTGACCCTTAAATCTATACTCGATGGCTACACACCATACAAATACTTTCAGAAACGACTTCCTGACCCTTAAATCTATACTCGATGTTAACAAATTTCTCTTCTTCAGAAACGCTTTCCTTGCCATTGCCAGTCTACAATTTATATCCTCTCTACTTCGACCATCATCAGTTATTTTGCTCCCCAAATAGCAAAACTCCTTTACTACTTTAAGCGTCTCATTTACTAGTCTAATTCCCTCAGCATCACCCGACTTAATTCGACTAGATTCCATTATCCTCGTTTTGCATTTGTTGATGTTCATCTTATATCCTCCTTTCAAGACCCTGTCCATTCCGTGCAACTGCTCTTCCAAGTCCTTTGCTGTCTCTGACAGAATTACAATGTCATCGGCGAACCTCAAAGTTTTTATTTCTTCTCCCTGGATTTTACTACCTACTTCGAATTTTTCTTTTGTTTCCTTTACTGCTTGCTCAATATACACATTGAATAACATCGGGGAGAGGCTACAACCCTGTCTCACTCCCTTCCCAACCACTGCTTCCCTTTCATGCCCCTCGACTCTTATAACTGATCTGATTTCTGTACAAATTGTAAATAGCCTTTAGCTCCCTGTATTTTACCCCTGCCACCTCTAGAATTTGAAAGAGAGTTTTCCAGTCAACATTGTCAAAAGCTTTCTCTAAATCTACAAATGCTAGAAACGTAGGTATGCCATTCCTTAATCTTTCTTCTAAGATAAGTCGTGAGTCCAGCAGTATTGCCTCACGTGTTCCAATATTTCTACGGAATTCAAACTGATCTTCCCCGAGGTCGGCTTCTACCAGCTTTTCCATTCGTTTGTAAATAATTCGCTTAGTATTTTGCAGCTGTGACTTATTAAACTGATAGTTCGGTAATTTACACATCTGTCAACACCTACTTTCTTTGGTATTGGAATTATTATATTCTTCTTGAAGTCTGAGGGTATTTCGCCTGTCTCGTACATCTTGCTCACCAGATGGTAGAGTTTTGTCAGGGCTGGCTCTCCCAACACTATCAGTAGTTGTAATGGAATGTTGTCTACACCTGGGGCCTTGTTTCAAAAAATGGCTCTGAGCACTATGGGAGTTAACATCTATGGTCATCAGTCCCCTAGAACTTAGAACTACTTAAACCTAACTAACCTAAGGACATCACTCAACACCCAGTCATCACGAGGCAGAGAAAATCCCTGACGTCGCCGGGAATCGAACCCGGAAACCCGGTCGCGGGAAGTGAGAACGCTACCGCACGACCACGAGCTGCGAACCGCCTTGTTTCGACTTAGGTCTTTCAGTGCTGTGTCAAATTCTTCATGGAGTATCATATCTCCCATTTCATCTTCATCTAAGTCCTCTTTCATTTCCAAAATATTGTCCTCAAGTACATCGCCCTTGTATACACCCTCTATATACTCCTTCCACCTTTCTGCTTTCCCTTCTTTGCTTAGTACTGGTTTTCCATCAGAGCTCTTGATATTCATACAAGTGCTGCTCTTTTCTCCAAAGGTCTCTCTAATTTTTCTGTAGGCAGTATCTCTCTTACCCATAGTGATATTTGCCTCTACATCCTACATTAGTCCCCTAGCCACCCCTGCTTAGCCACTTTACACTTCTTGTCGATCTCATTTTTGAGACGTTTGTATTCCTTTTTGCTTGCTTCATTTACTGCATTTGTATATTTTCTCCTTTCATCAATTAAATTCAATATTTCTCCTGTTACCCAAGGATTTCTACTTGCCCTCGTCCTTTTACCTACCTGATCCTCTGCTGCCTTCACTACTTCATCCCTCAGAGCTACCAATTCTTCTTATACTGTATTTTTTTGCCCCCATTCCTGTCAATTGTTCCCTTATGCTCTCCCTGAAGCTCTGTACAACCTCTGGTTTAGTCAGTTTATCCAGGTCCCATCTCCTTAAATTCCCACCTTTTTGCAATTTCTTCAGTTTTAATCTACAGTTCAAAACCAATAGATTGTGGTCAGAGTCCACATTTGCCCCTGGAAATGTCTTACAATTTAAAACCTGGTTCCTAAATCTCTGTCTTACCATTATATAATCTATCTGATACCTTGTAGCATCTCCAGGATTCTTCCATGTATACAACCTTCTTTCATGATTTTTGAACCAAGTGTTAGCTATGATTAAGTTGTGCTTCGTGAAAAACTCTACCAGGTGGCTTCCTCTTTCATTTCTTACCCCCAGTCCATATTCACCTACTAAGTTTCCTTCTCTCCCTTTTCCTACTCTCGAATTCCAGTCACCTATGACTATTAAATTTTCGTCTTCCTTCACTACCTGAATAATTTCTTTTATCTCATCATAGATTTCATCAATTTCTTCATCATCTGCAGAGCTAGTTGGCATATAGACTTGTACTACTGTAGTAGGCGTGGGCTTCATGTCTATCTTGGCCACAATAATGCGTTCACTATGCTGTTTGTAGTAGCTTAACCGCACTCCTATTTTTTTATTCATTATTAAACCTACTCCTGCATTAACCGATTTGATTTTGTATTTATAACCCTGTATTCACCTGACCAAAAGTCTTGTTCCTCCTGCCACCGAACTTCACTAATTCCCACAGTGTCTAACTTTAACCTATCCATTTCCCTTTTCAAATTTTCTAACCTACCTGCCCGATTAAGGGATCTGACATTCCACGCTCCGATCCGTAGAACGCCAGTTTTCTTTCTCCTATAGCTACGTTAGTTGAAAACCTACAGAGTACATTTGTATAGATAGGTGTGGTGTTACGCTATAGCTCTCCAACTTTCAGCTAACGAAGTGAAAGCAGACTGCCAAAAGAACGTTGCTACAAACTCCGGAACGTCCTTTTATATAGCAGAAAAATGTTCTCCCATATAACAACGTAACACGAAAAACAAAAACAAAAAAACGGTGCTAGTGAGTTTCGTTCTTGTTATCTACAGTATGGTGATATGACGACCAACTCACCTACCAGAGATCTTCACATACGTATCTCCGTAGTTCTGATGTAACTTTTAGTTACCGTTTACGCGTCTTCTACAGGACGACAGCACACAGCACAAACTAAATCAGTGTTTTGCTTGATATTCTGTCAACACACAGAGCTTGGAACCGATCTGAGTGTCTGATATCTGGAGGTTTGGGTGATAGTTTTGTATGTGCAAGGTGTCTGGATCGATCCTCGCGGCCGGTAGTTTATTTTCATTCCCACTTAATTCTAACAACAGATTTATTACAACCGTCAAAAGTATCAAAAGTATCAATATCATCTGCGATTTTCCTAATCTTTAACATGAAAAAAGGACATTGGAAATGAAGAAATAACATAAGAGACCTTTCAATCGAATTAGTCTAGTCATATTATCTATATTATTAGAATTACATTTGTGACCAGTAAAATGTGTAACCTAACCACTGCACGAATCAGAATGATACTGATAGGAGAAACACGGAAAACAATTATTATCGCGACGCCCAGCAGATATAAGGAACACAGGATTTTTGGATGTCTATGGTTTTCCAATGTGTCTACTGTAAAACAAAATTTGGTTTACATTCGCAAACGTTTCTCGGTTGTCAAACGATTTCGCAGCACACCACGCTTACTGAAATACAACACCCATTTCATGGCACACCATGCTTACTGAAATGC